>NC_091438.1:118727527-119409937 GCF_964237555.1 Oryctolagus cuniculus
GTCTCCCCTGGGGCCGCTGTGTCCGCCTCCTCCCTCCCTCAGCCTCCGGGAGTCAAGGCTGCTCTTTGCCCCTTTCAGGAGCCCAACACTATTTAAAGGCATTTCCCAGAAGAGCCAGGCGGAGCTGTGTCCAGAAAGCTCTCTCACAGTCCCCAGTCATCTGCTGTTTATTGATTGTCGGAGGAGTAAACATCAGAGCCTACCTTTTCAGGACGGACTGTCCTACAGGGAGATGGCCTTGGTTCAGGTGACGAGGCCAGAGGGAAAATGCTGGAGGAATTGCTGGTCCCACGTGAACCAGAGAATGATTGAAGCGCCCTGTCCACTGCCTGTGACCTGATGGATGTATTGGAGTGGCAGACGCCTACGGAGAGGGAGCAGAGGGAGCATTCAGATGGGGGGACCAGCAGGTGTTCCCCGTGGGTGAGGCCCAGGGCGCGAGCAGGGAGGGAGGCTCGAGTGTGAGGAAGCCAGAGGGAGGGAGGGGACTTCACAGCCCTTTCCTTATCTACCCTTGTGTTCTTCAGCCCTCACAGGGGTTGTCCTGTGATGCAGCACGGATCCCAGGTCGGGGGGTGGGGGGGTTATCTGCCTGCCCGAGTTAACCAGGGAGCCAGGGCCAAGGCTCCTGCCTGAAGTCCAGTCTGCTGTCCCAGTGAGCTCTTTGCCTTGGGCCCGAGGAGCAGACGGCTGTCTTCAGGGCATCCAACCTGTCAGAGTAAGCAGCAGGATTTGTTTTGGAGGTGGAAGGAAGGCGGAGTGTGGAGGGCCTAGAGAAGTGGCCAGATGTTACCAACCCATGGGGAGCACCGAGCCGGGTGGCAGCTTCTTCCCGAGTGGGCATGACATGGGGCGGTCAGCTCCTCTAGGCCACCCTGCTCTCGCTGGTGGCCTGCCTGTCCTTGGAGCCCCAGATGCTTTTCCCAGTCACCTGCTGAGGTTGTCTTCTCTGGCATCTCGGGAGGGGCCTGCAACGATGACACCCCCTCCCCCAGTATTATTGATGTATCCAGTGGCTCAAGGAGAAGTGGCCTTCCCAGGTCACTTAGCCAGCACAGGTCAGTGCCAGTGTCCAGTGTTCGGAGTACTCCGAGCTGGGGTTGTACAGGCAAAGGGGACACATCCCAAGGCGTGTGCACGTGCATACGTGTGGTTGTATTTCGAGGGGAGGGACTGGTTGTTGGGTGCAGCCAGAAGGTGAGTGAGTTAGCTGGTCTTAGAATTTGGCCTCATAGACCAGGTGCCTACTCTGGAAAAGCAGATTTTCCGCAAGAGATCTGCTCATCCGAAAGATGGGTATTGAGCCCACAGCTTCTCTGGATTGTGCTCACGGCGCCTGCCCCCATCCCTGGGAAGACAACTGGCTGATTTAATAAGGAGTTAAGTGTCAGGTGTGACACGTGTAGCGAAGAGGAATGCACAAAGTGGCAGGAGGGGTGGCACCAGTGTTCCCAAGCAAAGGGCCGTCTTGAGTGGACGGTGCGTGGTGCACCCGTCACGTGACTGGGTGGACGCGAGGCCTGAGCACCGAGTGTGTGTGATAACAGGCGGTGCTTCTGGAGTGGGGCTTGTAGGACTCTGCCTTGTTGGACCCTCTCTGGCACTTCATGGAGGGAGTGGGGGTGGTCCTTCTTGGCGCAGGAATCCTGTGTCTGTTTCAACAGAAGCCGAATTTGGGTCCACATGCTTGGTAGATGACCTGGTCCAATGCGTTAGCAGCTTTCTCCTGTGGATCCTTTAGGAAGTGTGTGTTTTTGGGTGCCCTGGACACTTCTTGGGGGGTGGGTGCTGACAGTTACACCCTGCCTTGTGCACCTGGCTGTCGCAGCAAACGCCTGTGGACCCCAGTGTCGGGGAGCTTGAAGCAGTAGCCCTGCCTTGCGCATAACTCCAGGCTCCTGCCAGACCTCAGCCAGTCACGGCCTCGCAGCTCACAGGCTGGGTCTCGGTGGGCGCGTTACCCACCTGCCTCCTCACCTGCTCTGCATCCCTCCTGGAGCAAGCCAGACACCAGCCTCTGAGAGCCTCTGTGCTATAGAAGCCACTGGGTGAGGATGGGATGAGGGCAGAATAGGGAGGCTGATAAGCACCCTAACAGAATGTAAAGTCCAGATTGGGTGTGTTCAGCCACTCAGGGGACCAGGAGTCAGCCAGAGCTGGTACCTTTCCTGCCCTGGAGTCAGAGGGCATGAACACAGAGTCTGTGACCTTGTGACTCCTCTCCGGAAGTGTGAACGTTAGGCTCCACGGTGGGATGGTGGGAGGGTCGCCTCTGTGGTCTGCCTAGGTGAAGCAAGCTGCCCTTTGGGTGCACCTGGTAGGGTGTGTTGGCCAGCAGGGGCCCGGGGTGGGAGGCCCAAAGCGTCAGCTGGCAGGGGAGTCACTGTGCACCTTAGCACTGTCATTTCATGAACCAGGCACTCGGGGCTCCCAGAAGAGAAAGGCTGGCCTAGCTCTTGGTCACCCGACTGGTTTCTGTCCAGGTTTTTGTTGGGGCCAAGTTGTAGGCAGAAGGCCCTTTTGTGTCTGTTGGAAGAATTTGGTAGAGGGTAAGGGATGTGCAGACTTGAAGTCAGGCAGAGCAGGTGTGACTTCCAGGACTGTCCCTTCCTGGCCAGCTCTCTGAGATCACAGGGAAGATAAGATAAGTACACAAAGGGCCAGGCGTTAGGAAGCTGTCAACCGTCACCCCCCCCCCCCCAGGCCAGGCAGAGGGAGAGAGCACTGGTTGGGCTGGAACACATGGCCTCCAGGGAACCAAGCCCTGGCCCAGCCGGGTGCTCTTCAGTGCCCACCCTGGTGCAGGGGGTGATGTGGATGTCTCTCCTCTCAGTTCAGTTGTTGGTGACCAGTTCTGGCAGGTGCCAGGAGCCAGCTTCCCAAGGCCCTGGACAAGGTTCCCTTCCCTCTACATCTCTGGCAGAACCAGTACCTACGCGGGGGGCAGGCTGGCACCTGGATTTCAGGCAGGGGAGCCAGCCAAACTGGCCCCCGCCTGACACTGGGGTCCTGCTGGGCCGCCCGAGTGGACAGCAACAGACACTGTGAGTGCCCAGCCCCTCGTGGCGTTGTTTGGTCCAATTTCCTTTGCGTTGTGACCTACATCATTCTTTATTTGCTAAACCCTCGGAGCAGGCAGCAGTAATAAATCAATTAATGACTCCGATGAATCGTTTAATGGCTGACAAAATAACACTAAAGCCAACAGCTTGCATCTCTCCAGCAGTACCAAAGGACGCTGGTTGACTCAGGGCGGGGGCCGGAACAGAGACTGTTAGCTAAATTAGCGCAATTAGTGCGTGCTCTAAAGGCTTAGGCGGCATCTGCTCAGCTCTGGGCCCGTGTGTCAGCCGCGCGCTGGGGATGGCTGCGCACACCATGGCGTTCGGCTGTGCGCCCGCTTCCCTCCACGGGTTCCCACCCATTCGTTGACACCGGCCAGGCAGTGCCGGCTTTGAGTGACAGCCCCCCGCCCCGCCCCCAGGATAAGCTTCGGGGCTTTGATATGGGGGGGGGGGTGTGTGTGTGACCTGGGTGAGCTCCTCAGGCTCATTGGCACAGCAGTGGGTCAGGTGGGGAAGCGTGATTGCGTCCACCTGACTGCATGGCAGCTGAGGGCCGCCTGGGCTCCCATCCTTGAAAGATGTTCTTAGGCTCCTGCCTTTAATGATTTCTTTTAAACTTAGAAGAAGGCAAAAAGCCCACGAAGTTTTTAGAAGCGGGTGGTTTTCTGTTCTCTGCACACCTCGATCCTGGCAGGATTAAGTTGTCATTGGAACCGCGCGTGTGTGCAGGTCCACGCCAGGGAATTTTCCACTTTGCAGAAGCAACTGCCAGTGATCTTGCTAAGGAGCTGTCACTGGCCTCCTCTGACATGTTTGTGGTTGTAAGTGGCTCCGTTAAGACAGTGGGGAACGCGTGTGTGTGTATTGCTAATGGTGTAAACCGGGGCCTAAAGCTCGTCTTCTCTTTAATAACACCGGCGCTGTCTGAGCGGTGTGCTACTGATCCACTGCCCAGTGCTCCCAGCGTGGCAGGGGCGGTGGGGGGACCTCTTGTCCTTAACCTCACTTGCCTTGTGCACCCTGGGTCTGGAGCCCTGCTGGGGAGGTGTTTGCACATGAAGGAGGCTGTCCTGGCTGCGATCCCCAGTATAGCCAGGTATTAATTACCAGGGACTCCACCTCTTACCCAAACGTGCCCTCTGATCCAGTTCTCAGAGGCAGCCATCGCTGCCCGGATGGAAGGGCAGGACCGGCTGGCGTGGGGGCCTCAGGCTCCTTAGCAGGGGGAAGTCGGTGCCTTTCTTTCCTTTGGTTAAAAAATTAGCAGTAGAGTCTCAGGTAGTGCAGCGTGGGAGACCACATACGAAGCTCTGACCCCTCTGTCCCTGCCCCAGCCTGCTGTGTTTGAGGCATCACATAAAGTAGATAATGTCCATTAGGGCCCAGCCGCCATGCTCAGAGCCTCAACTCCACAAGGCAGGCTGGGGCCTTGCCACAGAGGGGTCAGGGGCTTCCTTCTCTTGGACACGTCCGAGCACCCAGGTCCCCGGCTCTGGTGAGCAGAAGGGACTGGGCCTTGAACCAGACTTCCGTGTTGCCCAGGAGCTGCCCGTAGCCAAGAGCTGGAGCTGTGGTTTTAGCACGTTGGGACCTGACTTCAGTTCTGCCCCTTACCAGCTGTGTGACCTTGGATGAGTCTCTCCTGTGGGAATGGAGTGACTGTGGGATCGTTGGGAGGATGGGGGCGGGCAGAAGCTGCGTGGATCCCTGGGGTGAGTGGGGTCAGAGGCTGCAGCAGCTAGGTCTGGGAGCCCTTTGGTGATGGGTTGGCACCACACACACATACAAACACACACCCCACACGGCAGGGACACCAGAGCCCCGGGCCCCCGGTGGAGGTGGAGTCCTGCAGGATCCAGCAGCTCTGAGCTGGGGAGGGTTAAGATGACAGCGGTAATCTCTCACCCCTGTATCACTGCCCGCATCTTCGAGCCCTGCCATCCTGTAAGGCCCTGGCTTGAGTGCCACCTCTCCCACAAAGCCTCCCTGATCCCTCTAATCCCTGTCTCGCAAGCGCCCGCCCCAGCACCTTCCCCCATCTCGCAGCTCCCTGTCACCACTGCTCGGCTCAGCCTGCAGACCTGCAGGGCAGAACTGTGCCGTTGCCCCTGGCCCAGCGGGCGGGGCGCGGTTCTGGGGGCCAGGAGCAGGCGTTGGCCGAGGACGTCTGAGGTGCATCAAGCACTTAGGACCTTTTTCCATCTCCCCAGCTCCCTGCTTCCTCCTCTTCTGGGAGGTGTTGAGCCTCTGGGATACAGCTCTCTCCCATGGGCACACACACACACACACACACTTTTGCTCTTTGGCCTGGTTGAGAGAACTGATCAGAAGGAGCGGAGGTAGAAGGTCAGCCTAGTCTGCACAGGGGAGAGCATGGCACACGGATGATCCCAGGCAGAGAGAATGGGCTGACACCCGATGGTTTCTTTATTTTAAAAAAAAAAAGTCTTTTTTTTTTTTTTTTTTATAATTTATTCTTGGCTGGCGCCGCGGCTCACTAGGCTAATCCTCTGCCTGCGGCGCCAGCACCCAGGGTTCTAGTCCCAGTCGGGGCGCCGGATTCTGTCCCAGTTGTTCCTCTTCCAGGCCAGCTCTCTGCTGTGGCCCAGGAAGGCAGTGGAGGATGGCCCAAGTACTTGGGCCCTGCACCCCATGGGAGACCAGGAGGAAGCACCTGGCTCCTGGCTTTGGATCAGCGCAGCATGCCGGCCGTAGCAGCCATTTGGTGGGTGAACCAACGGAAGGAAGACCTTTCTCTCTGTCTCTGTCTCTCTCTCTCTCTCTCACTAACTCTGCCTGTCAAAAAAAATTTTTTATTCTTTTCTTTGAAAGTCAGAGTTACACAGAAAGAGGAGAGGCGGGGGGAGAGAGAGAGAGAGCGTGCAAGCGATCGAGCTCTTCCATCCACTGGTTCACTCCCTAATTTGCTGCAACAGCTAGAGCTGTGCCTATCTGAAGCCAGGAGCTAGGATCCTCCTCCAGGTCTCTCACGTGGGTGCAGGGGCCCAAGGACTCGGGCCATCTTCTACTGCTTTTCCAGGCCATAGCAGAGAGCTGGATCAGAAGTGCAGCCATCTGGGGAGTGAACCAGCGGATGGAAAACCTTTCTCTCTGTCTCGCCCTCTCACTGTCTGTAGCTCTACCTCTCAAGTAAATAAAAATCTTAAAAAAGAGAGATTATGTATTTATTTGAAAGATAGAGGAGGAGAGACAGAGACAGATCTTCCATCCACTGGGTTATTCTCTAAGTGGCCACACTGGCTAGGACTGTGCCAGGCCGGAGCCAGGAATTCCATGCAGATCTTGCTTAGGGTGGCAGGGGCCTAAGCACTTGGGCCATCTTCCACTGCATTCCCAGGTGTGTTGGCAGGGAGCTGGATCAGAAGTGGAGCAGCCGGCTCCCAACAAGGGGTGCTGGCACCATGAGCCACAGCTTAACCTGCTACACCACAACGCCAGCTCCTATTTGGGTTTCTTGAGCCCAAGATCCGAGGTGGAGAGACATAGGGACTGAAGTTAGAGCCACTGGTCAGCTGTGTGGCCTTAAGCTGCCTCTCTCTGCCCTGGTCTCCTTGGTGAAGCAGGAATGCCAGCTCCCCAGGGGTGTTGGGGAGCGTTTCCCTCCCCCTTTCTCCTGGTTCCCGGGAGCAGGAAGCAGCTTCCCCAGCCTTCTCTGCCTTCCTGGTTCTTCCTCTCACCCAGGGCGCTGGCTGGACTTCCTGAAAGCAGCTTGGCTGAGGAGTTCAGTGCAGCTCCTGTGTGGTGGGAACAGCAGGCCCTTAGCTGCCTTGTTTGGGGCTGGGAAAGACCCAAGTCACCCACTGGGTGAATTGCAGCGAGCACTGGACCTGATCTGGGACCTGCAGTCCAGGGTTCGTTCTCTCTCTCTCTCTCTCTCTCTCTCTTTTCTCCTAAGAATCCCTAGGAAATGTCTTCTCTTAATCTGGTTTCTGCTGTGTCATGGCAATGAGTGACCCTGCTGGTCACTGCCCACCCCTCCCCAGACAGCCTGTTCTAAGGTTCAGATCAGAGGAGCGTTTTGTAGTTCAGGGCTCTGCTCTGGGACCCAGGGAGGGGCCCAGAGCCATCCCTCGGCACTGGGAAGGCGTGTCCACCCCTCCTCCCCCGTGGTGACCCCCTGGCTGTTTGAAAGCAGGGATCCTGTGTCACGGCTGTGTGTCATCCGAGCCTATTTTTAACAGCAGCTGGTTCTGTCTCTCCACGTAGCGAGAGCTCTGTGTTTTGTCAGAGCTGCAGAGTCAGAGCCCCCCATTCTCCACCACGGGTTATGTTCTGTGGTCTGTGCATCACAGCCTTTAGCCCCGCCCCTTCCGTCTTCCCCCCTCTGTGGGTGAGGGTCCACCCGCAGTCACAGCCTCTCGACCTGGGTGCGCCCCTCCCCGTGCATCTTCATCCCCTGTTGACGTCACTGAAATCCCCTCCCAGAGGGCCCAGGCCACGCCTGTGTTGTGCGCGGATTCCCGATGCCCCTGTCTTGCCCACAGCAAGGACCCGGGTGGGCACCACTCTAAGGCGCTCCATTCTCACTGGCCCTGTTTATGGGGTCATCTGTCGCAGGAGTGCCCCTCGCCACTTAGTGACCTCCACGTCCCAGCCACATGGCACGTGGCCATACCCACAGCACCTGCCACGCACTCCTGAGCCTGGAGCCCTGGGCCCTGTGGTTATGTGGCCTGGGTTGGGTTTGTCCAGGAAGGCTGCCCTTGGCCAGGTCATTTGTGGCCAGTGCTGCTGCACACCAAGGCCTGAGAGTTGGGGCAGGGTGAGGAGGGGAGGGGATTTGCAGAGCAAAGCACCATTCTGCAGCCTTGTAAATGAGTTGGGAGGGGCTGGCCCTGCAGATGCACCTTGTGCATTCATGTCTACTCAGTTTTCTGGAAGTTTCATGTGCATAGAACTATTTCTTTCTCTTTTTACAAAGATTATGTATTTGAAAGATGGAATTACCGATACAGAGATCCTCCATCTGCTGGTTCGCTCCATAAATGGCCACAATGGCCAGGGCTGGGCCAGGCTGAAGCCAGGAGCCTGGAGCTGCATCTGGGTCTCCCAGGTGGATGCAAACACCTGGATCATCCTGTAGGGAGCTGGATCAGAAGCTGAGCAGTCGGGATTCAAACCAACACCCATTTGGGACGTTGGCATTGCAGGCGGCGGCTTAACTCACTGTGCCACAATGCCGGCCCTGCATAGAACTATCTCTAAAAGAGTCCAGATGGGTGGGGAAAGCCACGCTGCCTTGCGAGTGAGGATAACTGAAGCTCTTGGGGTGAGGCCCAAAGAGAGTGTCCTGTAGGGACTGACCCTGCACCCTTGCTCCCAGAAGCAAGCAGGAGCCCAGGTGCCTACTCCGGGAAGCTCCTCTTTCTGGATGAGAGCAGAGGCCTGTGTTGTGTGTTCTGGTGGGAGGGGGCGGGTTTGTCAGCAGTGCGTTCATATGCTTGGCATGGGGTAGGGCAGGGTAGGACTCCCCAAGGTCATGGGTCACTCTTCTGCTTAGGGGCAGGAGAGGCAGGTTAAACCTCCACCTGTGACGCCGGCATCTCGTGTGGGTGCCAAGTCAAGACCCAGCTGCTGCACTCCTGATCCGGCTCCCTGCTTAACGCGCTTGGGAAGGCAAGGGGTGATGACCCAAGTGCTTGGGCCCCTGTACCCACCTGGGAGACCCAGAGGAAGCTCCAGGCTCCTGGCTTTGGCCTGGCCCAGCCTGAGCCATTACAGTCATCTGGGGAGTGAACCATGGATGGAAGACCTCTCTGTATCCTCCCCTCTGTCTTTCAAGTAAGTAAATTGAGAGAGAGAGAGAGAGACCGACCTTCTCCTGTCCAGAGCAGAGGGCTGAGCTCCCCAGTTGCCCGGACTCGGGGACTACGGGTTTGAACCTTGCTTCCTTTCCTGGGAGCACCGGGGAGGATCTCCTCCTGCTGGGATGGGGCTGCTGGCGAACCAGTCGTGAGCCAAATGGGCTTGGCCCGCGCGGGATGCCTGTGGTCGCCGTGGCACGTGTGGGTCCCCTTGTGGCTCACCAGTGAGGCGGAGGCACTGGAGGGAACCCCGCGCCTGGTGGCTGTGTTCTTAGCCAGGGATCCCCAAGAAGCCCTGTTCTTCAGAGAGAAGGCTGGGGATGGGGATGGTGGGAGGGGGTTGGGGGTGCGGTGGGATGGCCTTGGGGCGGCACTCTGTAGGGCCACGGGCCTCAGTGGACTGTACCTCCAGGGCCTGCAGGAGGCAGCTTTCTGGGGTGGGCCACGTCATCCTGCGTGAGGCCTGTTTCTGTTTAGAAAACAATTTATTTTATTTTTTTTTTAAAGCCCAAGTTACCCAACTGCTGCCCCAGTTGTCTCGTGCTTTTATTCGGTCCATGTGCGTATGTGGCTGTGCATACACACGGGGAAGGGGGGCCCCTGGCGGCTGGAGCCCAGGTGTCGGCTGCTGCTCTTGGCGGGCCAGCTAACACACTGGTCTCTGGGTGCCTTGTGATCGTGACCCCGAAATGTCCTGCAGTGGAGAGAAGAGTTAGATCCTGGGTCCTCTGGAAAGAGGATTGCCTCCTGCCCCCTTGCCCTTGGGTGTATGGGGACTGGGCTGGGCAGAGCAGCTTCGAAGAAGGGCCCCAGTGGTCACCTCCTCTAATGCCGTTTTTGGACTCCTGGGGAAACTGAGTCCCCAAGTGAGGAGCATCTTGTTCCTGGGCCCCCTCCCTGTAAGACCCACGCCCCACATGAGGCCTCTGGTGTCTGAATCCAGTGCTGTTCCCTCTCTTGGTCTGGAGGCTGGTGTGGCGTCCTGTCCTGTGCACCTGCCACACCCCCAGCGTGCTCTGGGCCTTCATGAATGTCAGGAGGGTCGGTTTGGATTTTGTGTTTTAAAGAGACTCACAAGACATTTGCTGGGCACCTTTCTGGAGTTCTACCTTGGAGCTGGAGAGAAGGCAGGGAGAGGCAGAGTGGAAAGGCCTGGCCTGGCCCTTCCTGGTCATCCTTGAGCAGTTCTTGGAAATAATAGAAATAGTAGTCATGTATTGAGCACCTGCTGTATGCTTCACATTGTGCTGGGTCTTAGAAATGGATAGAACAGCCTGTGCTGTTCCCTCCCTCTACAGGAGGGAAGGGGCTGGGATCCAGTGTCGTGGTGACTGGGGTGTGTGTGTGTGTGTGTGTGTAGGGGCTCAGAGTGTATATGTTATTTTTTAGCAGTGGTTATTTCTGAGTTCTTACCCCATTTGGGCTGTGAAACACCGGTTGTTTCTTATCCCCCTTGTAAAGATCCGTTCTGAGCCCACGTCCTCTCTGTCATCCACGGGGAGCAGGATAAGCTGTCATCATTCGGGGTGCACATTCACCATGCAGCTATTAGGGTGTTGCTGCTGGGAAGTAAATGCTGTCTGCTTAGCTTCCTGCCCCCTGCCCTGTAGTCACTGCTAACCTGGCCTGCCTTTGTTGTGCTAAATTGGAGAATGGCAGAACTCCATCCTCCAGCCTGGAGTTCAGAGAATTCACCATCCTTCCCCAGAACCGTGGTTGCCCTGCCCGTTCCCTTCAGACGTTCACAGAACTGCCACGGGTTCTCCTGATTCTGTTCCTAGAACCACTGACTCACCCCTGGCTTCCTGGGAAGACCACACCCCTCAGGCGGAGGAGCCTCCTGTGCGGTGCAGCCGGTACCTGCGCACTGGTGTGCTCGCTAAAGGCTCTCTTAAATCAGCACTTACTCCTTTTCTTTTTTTGTTTTTTTTTAAGATTTATTTATTTGAAAGGCAGAGATACAGAGAGGCAGAGGCAGAGAGAGAGGTCTTCCATCTGTTGGTTCACTCCTCAAATGGCCACAACAGCCAGAGCTATACCGATCTAGAGCCAGGAGCCAGGAGCTTCTTCAGGTCTCCCACACGGGTGCAGGGGCCCAAGGACTTGGGCCATCTGCTGCTGCTTTCCTAGGCCATAGCAGAGAGCTGAATCAGAAGTGGAGCAGTGAAGACTTGAATTGGTGCCCATACACCCACTACACCACAGTGCCGGCCCCAGGACTTACTCTTAATCCCTGATGTACTTAATCCCATGTCCTCAATATGTAAAAGGTCAAATACCCAAATATCAAAGGATGTGAATATTTTATCATGAAAGTAGATTGACAAACGAAGTGGGGGGTGGGGGGAGCCATCTCCAAAGGCAGTGATCCGAAAGCTAAGACACCAAAGACCAAAGAGATGCTAACTACTAAGTTAGCAAATCCTGACCTCATGGTGTTGTTCAGTGGCTCATGATAATCATACGTCTATAAAGGATTCAAGAGTTAAAGGAGTCGGTGAAAATAAAGGTGGACACTGACTTTAAAGCTTCCTGCACCTACTGTTGTGCAGTGGTTGTTAGCCGCTCATCCCTAGAGTTGCGTTTACCCAGGACCCCTGAGAGCCAGGAGGCAGCACTGCAGCCCACGGTGGTTCAGCTAATGGATTACCTGGCAGATCTCCCCAGGGGATCCCACCAGATAACACTGCGGGCAGGGGCAAGGGCTGTGGGATCTCTCCCTCCTTCCGAGAGGGCCTGTGGTCTGACCTGGGCGCAGGGAGGCTGATGTTGGGTGATACTTGAAGCTCATGAACTTGTAGCACACATCACGGTTGGCGGAGTCTCTTCCGTCACACAGACTGGTTTTTCCGTAGGCGGAATCATTTTGAAAGTAACCTGTGGCTAGCCCATTCTCTGTACCTGGCATCCCACGCACTCACCACATGCCACATAGTGCGTCTCGTTGGCCTCTGCGTTTCCAGAGTCCCAGAGCTCCCGGCTTAGCGAGCACAGCCCCTCCGCAGCCATCCCGTCACTCAGTCCCCCACAGCCTGGACGAGAAGATGGGGCAGCAGCTCTCCTACTTCTGCAGGAAACAGGTCCAGAAAGGCCGAGGGCCTGGCCCCCGTGGTCGGCCCACCGGCTGGTGCAGGTGACAGAGCATGAAGCCAGCGTGTTGGGCCATGTGTTATGGGATTCGCACGTGTTCTTGTTTCCTCCCACCAGAGTTGGAAGTTGGGGATTCTGGCTTCTATTTTAGGGCCGAGGAAAGGGGAGACGTGGCTTTTTGAAGGTGGTGACAGGAAGCTGTGACTCTCAGAGAACCCCTTAAGCCCTGCAAGGTGGCCCTGCACCCCCCTACCGCCACCCCAGTTCTCGGTCATGCTGGGTGGCAAGGGGCAGTCCTAGGGAGCACTCTCGGGCCTGAGTCTTCCTGTGTGAGCACGGGGCCAGGCACAGAGGCACCGACCTGTGAGCCGGTGGGCTGCCGAGTATTTGGAAGGGGACCAGGGGGCCAGGCTGCAGAGACCTGTCTGTATACCCCCACCCCAGAGGCATTTGCTGCTGCAGAGGCACCAGTAAACACTAGCATCCTGCGTTCCAAGAAGAGGAACAACAGCCCTCCCATTGTGCACCCCCCTTCTCGTGACTCACCTGGAGCCCTGGGTGCGGGTAGGGGCCACGAACGTGCCCTGCCCTCCTTCCTTCACCCACTCCAAGGGCATTCCCAGTTGGTTGGTCCATGTAGTCATTGAGTTGTGGATAGCGCTTGATCTTCTGTTCCATCTGACATTCAGCCACTCGCAGAGCGCTGACAGGTACCCTTCACCGCACCTGCCCTCAGAGAGCTGCTTGGAGCGGCTGATGTGGGGCCCAGCAGTTAAGACTGTTTGGGACGCCTATATCCCATATCTGAGTGCCTGTGCCTGTGTCTGAGTCCCTGCTGTGTTCCTGTTCCCGTTTTCCTGCTAATGTGCACCTTGGGAGGTGGCAGGTGATGTTGGCTCAAGTGCTTGTGTTCCTGCTGCCCATGGGGGAGACCTGGATTGGATTGGGTTCTGGGCTTCGGCCGGCTCATCTCAGGCTGGGGAGTGAGTCAGTGCATAGAAGACCTCTCTGTCTTTCTCTCTGTGCATCTCTCTGCCTCTCAAATAAGTTAACAGATAAGTAGAAATCTTAAAGAGCTTAGAGTAGGGGGGTGGGTCAGGCAGGGGCATCCTGCTGGTAGTGCAGCTGCCGCGTGTTGGTGGCTCAGTGCCACCCGGCACTGCGGCAGGTGCCTCCTGTGCCTGTCTCAAGTCATTCTCGGAGCTGCTTCCCCAACTGGTGGACGTGGCGCCCCTACTTTAGAGGTGAGGGGATGGGAGCCCAGAGTTGGTTACTTGCCCAGGGAGTGACACCCCTGGGGATTGAGGCAGGCGTCACTATCAGACCTGTGCGTGTCCTGTCTGAACTGGTGGGCAGGAGGGGCTGTGGGGATGCGGCCAGACCCCGGGTCTGGGTCTGTCTCTGGTCACGGGCTTGGCCACTAACCCTCTGCCTCCTGTTTCCACAGAGCGCAGCAGCTGCCCCGAGCCCCGTGCTCGGCAACATTCCCCCCAACGACGGGATGCCAGGGGGCCCCATCCCGCCGGGCTTCTTCCAGGTATGTGCTGGGCCTCGGGTCTTGCGCCCTTCCTTGCATTTGGGCAGGGGCAAGGTGGGGGAAGGAGGAGGAGCTCAGTTTGCCATGGTCCAAATACCCAAGTTGCTTTCTGCTGGCTCAGACCCCACCCTTCCCGCCCTGTCCCCACCTCCCTCCCGTGCTGCCGAGGGGCCGGAGGGTTGGGAAGCGGGCCGCCTCCTGCGCTGCGCTGCTCTCCTGAGGCTCCCACGGCCGGCCCCTGCTCTGTGAGGTGGTGGGGCTGCTGCCAGGCCAGCGTGGAGCTTGCTTGTCACCAAAGGCGTGTTCTGGGCTTAAGTAAGTCAGCTCTTCCTTGTTTCTGTTTTGTTGCTGCTGTCGCTGTCATTGTTCATTTTGCCTGTCCACACGACAAACCTCACACGGGCTCTGCAATGCAAAAACCCCCTCTTCTTGGTGGCTCTTGGGGTCCCCCTGCCCTGGCTAACCCCTTGATTTTTTTTTTCTGGGTGTGCTCACCGGCAGCATCCTATAGGCATCTGTGCCCGCACTCTGCCTGCCACAGGCAGGAGCGGATCCCACCTGGCGTGGGAGTCGGGCCTCCGTGTGTTGGGCATTTTCTGGGGTGTGTGTGAGGTTGGTCTGCCTCTCTGTTTTGTCAGGGTTGGGTGTGGCTGCCTGTCCCTTGCCCCCAGCCTGACACCTTCTCCTCCATCCCCACCTCCCATTGAGGCCGGGAAATGCCATGTGAGGCGTCCCCGTGCAGGGCTGCGAGGGGGCTGGGAGAGGAGGCTCGTCCCCGCCGGATAGCCTGCGCCCCTGGGAAGTGGACACTCACCAGCTGAGTCTACGGAAGACCTGTTGTGTAGAAAAGGAGGCGCTGATTGCGTCTGTGCAGCCCAGCAGTCGAGAGCTGGCACCCGCGAGGCCGAGCCCAAGTCCGGGGGGACTCCGGCCTGGTGGGAGTCAGAATTCAGCTGCCCTGGGGGGTGAGGAGATCCGCACAAGGGGTCAGGCAGCTCCTAGGCACGGTCAGGGGGTTCTCGAAGCTGCTTCCACTGCCGCTTTTGGTGCTTCAGTGGAGGCTAACTCCCAGCAGAGGAGGGTCAGGGCGTGCCACTGCCAGCCACCGAGGACATCAGTGTTAGGTGGTCCTCAAAGACAGCGGTGGCTCAGGGTGTCAGAGGGCCGCACGCAGACCTGTGTCAGCCTCCGCAGCATGCTGCCAGGACCACACGTGTCCAAAGGGCAGAGCTGGATCCGGCCTCAGGAGTAGGCTTGTGAGGCTCCGCAGATGCGAACAAGGGGGCTGAGAATGAGACTGCAGGATCCCGGGAAACACACGGACCCGAGGGAGGCAGGTGGATGGCACAGAGGAGAATCCTGAGAGTGGCTGGCTTAGAAGGTCACCCCCTCCAGGGCAGCATTCTCGCTGGCTGCTGCAGACGGCTGCTCTGCCCCCTGCCCACTGGGGCCTTCCCTTCCTGCTCAGTTCTATCCAGTTGGGAGTTCTTTCCCAGGCTCACGTGTTCTTACCCGTGACACCATGGATGCCCTTAATCCCGTGCAGGTGGGGCTTCGTGCGTGGTGGACAGAGCCCGCTGAGGTGCCACGGTCTGCCTCTGCATGTCCATATGCACCTGGCTGTCCGCCACAGGCCACTCTGCTGGGCGGAGGCAGGCAGTAGCCAGTCAGCTCTTTTAAAATAGTCCATCCACTTGTATTTTGGTCCGAGCCCAGGCCAAGGTGCAGGTCCGAGCAGTCCCCAGCTTCTGTGACTGCCCCGGGGAAGGCCTGATTCCAGACATTCTTCTCGGGCTCTCCCTGTGATATTGGGGGTGTGTGGTCAGAAAGGCCAGCCTGACTCCTGGCCTTATTTAGCCACTACAGCCACCACCAAGCAGAGGTAACTTTGGGCCCTCTTGACTTGAAAGTTGTCTGCTCTGTGTCCCAGTCAGGGTGTCCTGGCCTGTCTGTGTCCTGCGCACTTCTGGACAGCTGGGGTAGGCCGTGCTCAGCCGGGTCGCTGCTGAGGGGAGAGGGCACCTCCGTGGAGGAGGCGGTGGCTGCCCATTTGCAGAGCAGGCTGGCTCGCGGCAGAAGCATTGGCTGTTGGTTGCCGCTCATTTTTCACACGGCGGCTCTGAGATTAGCAGGGAAATAGAGATGGTATCGAGGGTTTTATCTGCTGCCTGCAATTGCACTTCTTCCTCTGCTTGGTCCCCGCCCCCGGGGACAGCTCTGTGCAGGAGGGCGTGGCGCTGGGGAGCCAGCTTGGGGGGCCTGACCCAGCTTTGCCCGGACCCTGATCCACAGTGGCTGGCCCAGTTTTCAGGTCGGATTGCACCCCAGTTTGTCCTAAATTTAGAAGAGCTGGTAGGGCCTCCAGGAGGGTGGGAGAGAGCAGCTGTCCCCTCCCGTACCAGCCCCTCCGAGAGCAACTCCGCCGTTGTCCAATGGCCAGACTGCAGGGCTGCCCCTGGGCTGTCACTTGCTTTTTCTTCTTTGGTGTTCAGGTTCCCCAGGTGACTGGTGCCTGTGGCATAGATGTACACGATAGCAGGCTAAGGGCCAGCTGGGAGGGGGTTTCGAAATCAGCCTTGACCACACCCCCTGCTTGGGGTTGCGGGTCTGGAGTCTCGGTAGAATTTAACAAGGGCATTCTGATTCGCGGTCCTTGTGTTGTTGTTTTTTTTTTTTAAATGCCCAGATCTTGGCATGTCCAGCCCTGGACATGTTCTCAGGCCATGATGAATGTTATAAATGTTGGAACTGAGTTTATTTTGTGTTGTCACATTGTAGGAGGGGGCACATCCCGCCCCCACAGTGTGGTGGTCTGGGAGTATGGAAGGGGAAAGGGCGTGGAGGGCCTGGCCACACGTGTGCTGCGGTGACCCTGGGCACGGTCCCCCCCCGCCGCCCCGGCGCACAGCCTCCGTTTTCTCACCGGTGGATGGAATAGGCTGGACCAGATGGTCTCTGAGGGCCCTTCCAACATTGATTTTCTGCTTTGGATCCAGATGGATTTTACATAATCAAGCAGTGGCCCTTTTTTTCATGAAGCTTAACTCAGTTAGGCTGCGCATCTGGCAAACCCAGCTTGGCCGTGGCTGGGCCTGCTGATCTGGGTGGGTCCCCTAGTTCCCGGGCCCTAAGGTGGCGCTAAGGGGCCGCCGTCCAATAAGAATTTCCAGGTCCAGAACCTGGGGAGAAACAGAAGAGCAGAGGTCGCCGAGAACAGTGCTTCTGTTCTTGTTTTGTTTCTAAATTCCTCTCATTGTTTTGAGTTCTGTAGCATTTTTAAACATGCAGCTGACTGATTTCCATCACTGTTTCTGCAGAGGCCTGACGGATGGGGCAAGTGAGACTTGGAAAGGTGAATAGTGCGCCCCCAGTGGTCAGCCAAGGGCTATCGTGAGATCCTGAGCCAGTGTTCCTTCAAAAGGCAGATGCATGTCCGCTTGTCCAGAGACAGGAGAGAGAACAAGAGGAGAGGACAGAGAAACGTAGCCATCTTCTCTGGAAAGAAGCAAATGAGCTTCCGTTCCGATGCCACCCCTGGTGGCGGCTGCCCAGGACACATGTTGAGAATGATTCTGACTCTGTCCACGCTCAGCAGATCCTGAGTGGTGATAGCCACCGTGTGAGTGCGAGTGCCTATCCTGTACTTGCCATCCCCAGGCTAGCCCTGCCTTCTCCCTTAGAGTTGTGGAAGTGCAATCCCAGAGGGAGAAGGAACTCAGTGATGGTTGTCTGCTCCCCCGGGGTGGGAAAGGCACAGGCTTGGTTCTAGGCTCAAAGTGATTCAGCTCGGGGTCTGCCCGTGGCGGCGGCCAGCCTGCCGGAGGGACTGTTACCAGCCACGCCTGTGGCGGGACAGGGGAGCAGCCTACCTGCCACGAGGAGCCGTCAGGGAAGGCTGCCTGGAGGCCGCGCCAGCCGAGACAGAGTCTTGGATGGGGTGGGTGACAGGTGCCCAGTGGGAGGCTGGAGATGCCGTGGGCTCTTGTTGCGGAGTGTGGGCTTCATCTAGCGGGCAGCGGGCTTGGGCTGCATGAGGCCGGAACCAGGTCTGTGTTCCAGCACGGTTACTGTGCGCTCTGAGCAGGCAGGGACTTGGGTGCTGCAGCGGGTGCTCAGGGATGTGGGTGGGGAGTTCCTGCTCCCTGGGCCAAAACCTCATTCAAAGCTCTCAGCACTGCTCTGAGCTCGTCCCGCAGGGGAGGGCAACAGTATGAGTGATCGATATGTCCCTTCCAGCCCGGTGGGTCCTCGTTCTGAGGCCCGCCTGCCTTAGAGGTTGAGGTCTTCTTCCACAGCCACTACTGGGGAGAGGAGGCAAAGGAGCCAGTGAAAACATAGCCAAGGAATGCAGAAACAACCCAGGAAACAAGGCCTGTGCGCTTCTCCGGGGAGGGCAGCTGGGAGTCTGAAGGAGCACTCTGCGGGTGAAGGCACTCACCTACCTCCGCACGGCAGATCCTCGGGGGGCGAGGGAGGCCAGGCCCCCTTGAGCCTTTGTGTGGAAGACATTCCTACCCCCACCAGTCGAACCGTGAAGCCATGAGCTTGGGGGACCGTGAACCTTTGGGGGTGGGGGTGCAGTGGGCGATGTGTTTCCAGGGCGGGTCAGAACCCAGGGAGTGGTGCCGCCTAGCACGGCTTTGGGCCCAGGGCTGCGTACTTCCTGCCTCCTGCAGTGGGAAGCAGGCATCTTCCCGGGGCCAGGAGCCACGGCTCAGGAAAGACTTCTTGGTACTGACCAGAATTGAGTTTGGGAGAGAGGAGACTTGGGAAGAATTAAACCTCCTTGATGTTGTGGCCTCCAAAATTAGCTGCTAGCAAGGGCTTAGTACGTGGGCACCAGGCGCCCCGTTTGACAGATGGCGGGGACCTGGCTGGGCAGGTGAAGAAGCTGGAACCTGGCCGGGCTGGTGTGTTCCTCCCTCAGCCATAGGCTGTGAGGGTGCAGGGAGCTCTCGGTTCCCAAAGCCACAGACCCTGCCCCCAAGGGGCTCAGTCTGGTGGGGGAACAGGGATGGCTGTGTGGGGAGATGCCACGTGAGGCCCCCCAGCAGGCGGGGCCCTGCCAGGGCCGGGGGTGCCGGCAGAGGGAGCAGCCAGCCCTGTCTGGGCAAGCTTCCCCCAAGGGGCTGACATTTGAGCTGAGAGACCAGGGAAGGCGGCAGGGGGAGCACCAAGACTGGATGTGAAAGGGCAGGTATGGGATGGCAAGAGGCATGGCTGGCTGGGCTGGGCCGTGGGAACAGAGCCAACAGGTGAGCCGGGAGTAGATGGGTGAAGGACTTGAAGTGGAGGAGAGGGGAAGAGCACCAGTGACCCTGGGCTGGCCACGGTGGCACTCGACCCCCACCAAGCCATCCCTTTGCTGGTGGCTTTTGGCCCGAGCTGGAGCAGTGGCCAGTGCTGGAGCTAGCCCCAGGCTCCAGGCCCACATGAGGCCACACTGGGTAGGTCAGAGAGATGGGTTAGTGGGGGGAGGCCCTGGGGGAGGAGCAAAGACCCGCAGGGGTTCTGGAGCTGCCAGCCTGGCCAGCTGCTGCTGGGAGCATTGTCCACATGAGAGAAGGTGCCCTCTGCTCTGAGTTCATTTGCGCCTGTCAGGTAGGCCCAAGAGCCAGCAGCACTCCTGCTGCGTAGACGCAGAATGCTGGGCTCCAAGTGGCAGGGAGCCGCTCAGGAAGACGGTCTAGACTGGCAGTGGGTGGGACGGAGCCCAGGCTTCCTGAGGACCCTCTGTGGGCCCCACCCTCCGGCCTCCCGGTGGGTGGAGGGAGCCAGCCTGTGGGAGACAGGACCAAAGCGTGCCCACCCCTCCCAGAGACAGAAACCCCCGCCCCTCACCCTGCTGTCTTCCAGCAGACTGACAGAAGGCAGGGTCACCCCTGCTGGGAAGGATTAGAGAGGAGGCGGGGCACCCCAACTGCTGGCTGGGGCCTCAGTGGGAGGTGGGGAACCAGCGCTGTTCCCCGCCCCCAGCCCCCACCTGTTACAAACCCACTTGGCCCGAGCAAGCCAGCAAGCGAGGGCAGCCCCTCCTCTGCCCCTCCTCTGCGTGCTGCATTGAAGCCCCCTGCAGGTTCCATGCCCCATGTCCAGCACCACTGTGGGCCCTCAGGACCCGGCACGCCCCCTCTGTCTGGTGAGGGGTGCTGCGGGTCTGCTCCCCTGGCCGCCTGGCCTGTGTGAAGAAGCCTGGGGCAGGAGAGAGGAAACAAGCCTTATTTTTCCTTGCCAGCACCACCTCCACAAAGGTCAGGCTGTACTCCCGCCCGGCAGCCAGCCTGGTGCCTAGCGTCTGCCCAGCGGCAGATGACCGCCCCCAGGGCTCCTAGCAACGGTGGACAAAAGGTTACTCCTGACGTGCCAGGCTGCCCGGCTGCCGGCTCAGCCCCTCGCCCTCCCCTCCCCCCTCCCCCTTGGAGAGGAGGGAGAAGTTGCCGGGGCGCCGGGGCGCGTGCCTGTGTGCACGCGTGTGGACACGTTTGGGTCTGGGCACTCCAGCCGCCTCCCCCTCCCCCTCTGAAAAACGTGAACTGCACATGGAGCGCCGTGACTCTCACTGATGAAATGGAAAGTTGAACATAAATCAGTGTCTGCCGCCCGGTTAGCTATGCATCAGCAGGCAGTGCCTAGGAGATTTGCTCGGTAACAAAGCACCCGGCGGCTCCATGGGCCTCGACCGCCCCCTAACGTGGAGCCAGCCCCGCACCGCAGAGCCAGGCGGGACTGCACACCGGGTCCTTCTGGCCACCTGCCCCTGCCTGCCCAGCGGGGAGGGGACTCGCTTTTCCATGCCTCCCCTGCCGGCCGAGGCCCCTCTGTGTCCCTTTGAGGGAGGGGCGGGGGAGTCCAGCCCTGGGCTTTGTTGGTGCCACTGCTGCCACCCCTCTCTGGGCCTCCTTTGAGCCCTAACGGATTCCCTGGCGCTAATGGACCTGATGCTGGAAGCCCAGTGTCCACAGCTGCCCTCCCCTCTTGTTCGTGAAGCACTGGGCTGGCCCCCTCCACTTTGGACCTGCGCTTTCTCGTGTTTCTTGGAGGATTGAGATTTCCCCGTGCCTAGACGCCACTCCGGGCGTGGGGTTCAGCTCCCCCAGCCCTGTCCTGGGTGGGGATGTTTTGTTTGCCTGTCTCTGGCAGACTGGGGAGCTCACCCTCTGCTCCCACCCCTACCTTCCCTCCCTGCAAGTTTTGCTGAGGTTTTTCTCCTTTAAAGAAAAAAAAAAAAGGTCACATTCCTCAGCCCTTGCAGCAGAAGAGGCTGAGGGAGAGGGTTCCAGCAGAATCCTGTAATAACATGCCTCGGCATTGCGTGCAGCGGGACGGCCCCCTGAGCGAGAGCGCGCCACAGGGCGCCCGCGCAGAGCGCCTCGGCTGGGGTCAGGGACCACGCACAGATCCAGCTCCGTGGGAGGCACTGCCCTCCATGCTGGGGATGTGGCAGTGGGTTCCCGGCTTGGGTCCTGTTTCTCTCCAGATCAACCCCCCAGGCACTCTTTCTCTGGAAAGCCCCCCCCACCCCCAAAAATGCTGGCATTGGCATAAATGAGGCCCCCCCAGGGAAGGAGACTGGAGCTGGGTGGGGTCACAGCCTTCAGGAAGTGCCATCTCTGTGCTGGGGGCTGAGCTCCCCGCCCCGGGCATGTGGTCTCCGTGCAGTGCAGGGCGGAGGCGCAGTGGCTGTCAGGGGCTTCGGCCGCCTGCCTTTCCTTGGTGCTGTCGTCACACGTCTTCCTTGTGGAGCCGTGGGAGGACTGCTCATTTTTGCAAACCTGCCGTGTCCGGTCCTGGTCTGTTACTGCCCTTGAAGGGTGCCCGCTGTGGCCTCAGGTTCCATGTTGACCGGCACGCCTCCTGGCCCAGCTGACACCTCTGTCTCGAGTGGAGAGCTGCTGGGTCCCCTCTGTCTGCACCCCCTCTGGAGGAAGTCCCTCCTTCCTGGCAGCTCTGGGGTCGTGCAGTGCCCGGGTGGGCTGAGAACTGGGGGCAGTGATCGCCGTGGCCACCTAGGGACACCATGAGGATGCACGCGTGAAGTCCTGCCTGGGGCCTGTCAGCTGTCAGGGTTACTGCTCTGTGTCCTGGGCTGTCTTTCCTGCAAGCCCCAGGCTGGGTCTCCCAGCTGCCCAAGAGCAAAGGGTGCTGGAAGTTTACCCCTTTCCCAGGGTCTGGTGCTGCCTGGGTGGCGTGGCGTGTGGGGCACTTTCCGGCCGTTCCCTGGATTGACTGGCCTCTTTAGTGCGCGCCCCTAACGTTTGACTGACAGCTCAGCATCTGCCAAGCCCTGGGCCCCGTTTGGCTCTTCAGGTGGTACCTTGCTGAATCCTGCCCACCTCCTTGGGTCGGGTCTGCCACCTTGACTCCCCGACCTGATGGGAGCTCCCACCAGAGGTGGTCGAAAGGGAGCTAGTCCAGCTGTGTATTGTCCCTGAGCTGGCGTGTGTGACCGGAAGGGAAGGCAGAGTGGACGAGCTGCACAAGGCTCCTTCCCAGAGGCACGCATTCAGTGCTGTGTGCATTCAACTCCCACTTGCGAGAGTGGCCCTGCTGGGCTCCATGTCCCCTCGGTGGTCATAGGCCGTGGGCTAATGGCAGGTTGTTCCCCACCAAGCTTTCTTTCTGTCCATGGTGTTCCTTCATTGAGAGAATAGGGTCCAAGCTCTTGGCAGGGCACTGGGAGCTCTCCCTGGTCTGGCCCCGTGACCCTCACCCCATTGTTGCATTGCCCGTCGGTCCCCGGGGCCAGGGCCGGCCGGAGCTGTCGCGCTCTGCCCCCTCCATTCGTCTGATGGGATTCCTCTACAGGCCGCAGAGTCCTCCCTGACCCATCTTGAAGCTGCTTCACTCTCAGGTCAGTTTTTTTTTGTTTTTTTGTTTTTTTTCTAAGAAGACTTTAACAAGTCTTGCCCCAAGCTCATCAAAGACATGCTCGTGCCACGGATCTGATGAAGTTCCTCCTCCTCAGGTTCATTGCAGTACCAGTCCCTGGAAGCTCACCTGCAGGTGTAGAAATGGCCAAAGAGTTGAGAAGCGGGTGACCTGCCCCAGAGGAGGGCCTGGGTCACCGACTCCCTGCCTGTTGGCTTCAGCAGGGACGTGGCAGGTGCAGTGGTGAACAGAAACCCAGCCCTTGTCCTCTGGGGCAGCAAGGACTTCTGAGGCCAGAGGAACAGAGGCACTTCCAGGGCCAGATCCTCCGCGGCTTGGCTGCAGGGGAGCATCGGGCGCATTCCCCACAGCTGTTGGGGAGGGACACGCTCCCTCCCCTGGACCAGCTGGTCCTGGGCGGGCATGGTGGGCAAGGGGAGGCAGCTCCCGGGGAGCGGGATGCATCCAGGAAGATGTTCTGAAGGCTTGCAGAGGCAGGGAGGCGCCCGAGCCGCAGCTTGATTTGGTAGTAGCCACCTTTAGTGAGGGGCAGCTCCTGGCGCTGGGCAAAGGACTCTTGGTGTTTATAGCCTGCGTTTCCCTGCAAGGCTGTGGGGCGTTGAAGCGGGGGCAGCCCCATTTTATAGGGGAGGCAAGTTGAGTTTCCGCAGGAACCAGGGACTGGGCTCCTGGCTCTGTGATTCCAGGGCCTTGCAACAGTGCCACGGAGCTGCTCCTTGCGTTCGCACTGAGGCTTTCCCCATGGCCCACGTGTGTCCTGTGTGGCCGTGGGCTGGGCTTCCCAGCCCTGTGCTTCCGCCGGGTGCTGGTTCTTTCCCTGCTGCATCCTCCTGCCTCTCGTTGGCCGAGGAAGGAAGGAGAGGCATGAGACAGCACCCAGGCCCCCAGAGCACTCTACGAGCAAAAGCCACGGCCAATATGCCGTCCTGTTTCCAGCCCTCTCTGCTCAGTGGACAATGGGGGCTGGATTCTGGGCATTCTGGGGGTGTGGCCTCCAGGGTCCGGCAGCCCCTTGCTCGTTGGATGTGATGAATTGTTGCTGTTTAGAACTGTCTGGGTGTGAAAGGGTCGGGCAGGCGTGCACGTACGTGTGTGGCTGGAGAGTGGGAAGTAGAGCAGGAATTCTCTGGGTGGGTAAGGCAGTGCTATTTAATATGCGCCTCACCTTCGCCGTGTTGTCGTGATTAACAGTGGAGCCTGGAGCCTGAGCACCAGCGAGAGGAGGCGTGGGAGCCGGCGGGCAGGAGGGCTGCCTCTCTGCAGCTGGAGAGGATGAGCCTCCCTCGGCAAGGCAGGCTCGGTGCCTCTCTGCTCCAAGGGACCCGCATGGTTCAGGGTCCCGGGTCCGCCTCTGCCTGCACCTCCACCCACCCACAAAGCTGGTCTCTTCTGCAGTGAGTGGAGGCTGCGGGGGGAGAGGTGCCTCTCCCAAACCCTGCCAGAAACCCACTCACAGGGCCCCTGGTTCGCAGCTCCTTCATCAGCGTGGCAGAGGGCTGGCTTCGCGGCTGGGGGTGTGGCTTAGTGGGGCAGCCAGGAGGATGGAAGGGCCACTGCCACTTAGGAACAGGCTGGGAAGGATTTCCTCGTTGCAGGTGTGGTCAGCAGGAGATGGGAATCAGTGCCCTGGCCACCTGTGAAGCCCAGGTTCCAGTGGCCGCAAGTCCCGATTTCTAAGCTCAGATGCCGAAACATCTGTGGAAAGGAGCGGCATGGCTGTGTGGTTCCCAAGATACGGATGTGATTGCCACTCCCTGCACAAGCTTCCGAAGGCTAATGCCTGCCCCCTTAGCTTAGAGGCCCCAGCCTTCTCCCTGATGCACCTGTTACCTGCCTCTGCTGGCGTGTGGCTCCGGTGTGCTCACAGCTGGTCTCTCCACCTGGCCTGAGCCACTTTGTGGGGCAACACAGGGCGCTACTTAATCAAGTGTCTGTAGCACTTAGCATGTACTGCTGCCCGCAGCCTGGGTGGGCTGACTTGCCAGGTAGATGTTCTGGGTGTTGAAGCTTTTTCCCGTGCCCCCAGAAAGAGTGCCCGGTTAATGGACACAAGTGTGCACGCACACACAGCATCTGCAACAGGGAGGCCCAACAGTGTCTACATGCAACATTTGCACTCTTATCCCCTGTGCTATCCCAACCGCAGCCACTCGAGGTCAAGCCCTTTCCTGGCCGAGGCGACCTTGACTCTGGAGAAGTCCCGGGGCCCTGACTCCACAGGGAACGGTCCTGACAGTTTGGACTCACGGCTGGGAATCGAGCCCCCTGAACATTCTCCTGGCAAGCAAGAGAGCAGCTCAGTGCCCAGCATCAGGGCAAGAGGGAGACCAGGGAGATGGTGGACAGAGAGGTCCCCTGGCACCCGTGCACTGGCATGAGCACCAGGCCCGCATTAGGAGGATGCACTGTCATTTTGTCCTCACAGCAGTAGCTGTGAAAGCCAGGACTCCTTGACCGGCCACGTGCCGTGTTGGTGAGAGAACCCGAGTTCAGGTTTCCAGTCCGCACCAGTACTCAGTCTGTCTCAGTGGGCCCAGTCTTGGCCCTGATAGTTAGGACCTTAATGTCACCGGACGTCAGTGTTCTCCTTTGTAAAGTGGGCTGAACTTCGGCTTCATTTGTGCCATAAGAAAGGTGGAAGGTGAGGATCAGAAAACAGACACGGGCTCAGCGGCCTAGACCAAAATGTGCAGCTCTTGAGGGTTGTGTCGCCATTGCCAAGGATTCAGGAGCATTTTGGATTTTCAGGTTAGAGAACCAGCCAGTGTAGTCTGTGCACATGTCCCCAGACTGAAAGCTGACACATGGATGGCCCCTGGTGTTTCAGAGACGGGAGGCTCAGTCTGCAAGAGTGCGGGTAGATCTCCCCCGGGCTCCCCCTTGTCTCTTGAGAACGCTCATTCTGCACGGGGGTCCACTTCCTTCCTGGAGGTCCAGCTAGGAGGTACGTCTTGGCTTGGTGGGGCCCCCTGGCTCTGTGGCAGCCACTGGCCTCCGCTGTTGCAGTACACATTAAATGAGTGTGTAAAATCCTACGTACACCACATCCCAATAAAACCTGATGGGCCGGTCAGCATGGCGGCCATGCTCTTCAGGGTCCCCGCTCTGACACAGTGGGATGCGTGATGCAGGGGACTGAGCCTGGACCTAGACCAGGGAGGTCACAGCCCCGAGGAACTCCGCCTCGGTCCTGCAGGCTGCTCGCGCTTTGCTTTGCCAGGTTCCCTCGCTTTGTTTTGGAAACTGTCGCCTGCTGGTTCTGCACCCCTGGGGCGCAAGCGTGCCTGTTACACAGAACCTTTGTTGAGTGCCCCCTGTTTGAGGCTCAGCAGGGTGCATCTGGGGACACCAGATTCACAGCTGTGCAGACCTTGCGCCCTCCCATCTGCCCAGCACGTCCTAGGTCCTCAGGGAGAGTGGCGGGGAGGAGGGGAGGTCAGCTGGGGCCCTGGCTCAGATAGAAATCAATGAGTCTTTGGCCAGTCTTTGCACAGCCTGGCCTGGGTGGCTGTGAGCATCCCTGATGTTTATGTGGAGATGACCCTGAGGGGGAGACGTGGCACTTTCCCGCTCCCTCCAGCTGGTGACTTCCCCCCCAGGAGTAGGGTCCGTCCCGCTGGCCAGCCCTCTAAGCCCCCCACCCTGTGCCCATGGGGAGGGCCGTGAGTGCTGCGGGCTCACCTGCTGGGCAGCCCGGAGCCTCTCCTGACTGTGAGCTCTCCAGGGGCTGTGCCGAAATCTGCGTGTTGGCCCCTCCTGGCTGGGCCCCCTCCTTCACTGCATGTGGGCCAGGCCCACCAGGGTGTGCAGACAGACCCAGCTCCAGGTGCACCTCACCTGCACCAAAGTAGTCTCTGCCTCAGACGCAGACTGAGGTGCAGCCGTGAAACAGCTCCCCAAGCCGTACTCCAGGATCCCCTGACTCTCCCTCGCCGCTCCCCACCAAGCGGCCAGCTTCCTCCTCCAGGGATGCCACGGGTGAGGCAGCCTGTGTTCACAGACTTGGGTGTCGGTGGCACGCACACACTGTGGACACCTCCCCAGTGGGGGCACATGGTGTTTCCGTCAGCACCAGTATCCCAAGAGCAACTCGAGTTGTCAGCCTCATGCTGTTTGCCCTGTGTATAATTACTGTAATTTTACATTCACTCAGTTAAAGGGACATAGCTGCCAGGTGAGGCCCACCGGCTGGCAGCACTGCAAGCCCTCTATGTCCCGCTACTGGCCAGTGACAGCCTGGCCTCTCCAGCGGTATTTCCTCAAGTTGACATCTGTGAACAGAGTCTGATACTTAGTGGCCCAAAACCTCAGGTCCCTTTCCTGATGGCCTTCTGCAACGACAAGCAGGTTTGTCCTGGAAGACAGCGCTGCTGCCTTGTGTGTGGGCTGAGTGCCCCAGTGAGAACACAGCCCGGGCCTGCCACCCCACTTCAGGCGCATGCACGAGGCCAGGCCTCCATCCCTGGTGCCTCGGGCATGGGGGACCCTCGGCCTGTCCGGCGTGCTCCCAGCCCACAAGGCTGGGGCTCGGGCCCAGCTCCACGTCTCTGCGGGTGCCTTATACGCAGGCAGAGGAAGGCAGCGTTGAGCAGTGCGGGCTGGCGTTTGGGAGAAGTACAGGGATTGGGGAAGCATTTAACTTGGTGCTTGTTTGGATTACTTTTCTTCTTAACGTCAGTGTTGCATTGTTATTCTTCGTAAAGATGGTTTTTAATATTAGGAGCTGACACTGGAGTCTCCAGCTTGGCAGCTCAGCCTGGTGGTACCAGCTTTTTTCCCCTGGTTCCTTGAGCCCACAGGCGTGGGATATGCTGACTATGGCTGTGTGGTCTCCTGTGGGCCCAGCCTCCCTGTTGTGCTTGGGCCCTGCCCTGGCTGTTTTCCTCTGGGGTGCACAGAGCACTCACAGGTAGGGCAGAGTGTCAGGAGTGCGCTGTTGGGATAGTGTTAGGGGGTGTGGCTTTCAGAGGTCCCAGGGGCTGTGCCGTGCCCTGCAGCAGGTGCAGGAGCCACAAGGCCACGGGTGACACCTCTGCTTGCCTTGTCAAGGGCGAGCGCATGGCTACAGGAGGGGGCACAGGGCAGGGGACCGCACCTGTGATATTTGTAGGAGGGTCCCCATTTTCCTTATGAGGACACTGAGGCCACAGCTGTCAGGGAGCTGGACTCCTGGCGTGCCCTGAGGACCTGGGCTTGGACCCGGGGCCATGGAGCAGCACAGCCTTCCCATCACACCACAGCCCAACTCCTGAGTCGAGGATGCTTCGGATGTGTGAAAGGTGGGGGGGGGGGGGTGCTGCTGATGGCTCTGCGATGCATTTCCTCCGAGCCCGGGGGTCGTGGGGCTGTGGGAACCCTGTTCCCCACTGTGCCGCTGTCATGAAGGCTTTGCCACTCAAGTCTCAGTGTCCAGACAGCGACAGCACGGCTCAGGCCTCGGTCACCCATAGCAGAGCTCTAGGCCCTGCTTGAGTGGCTGTTGGAAGCTGCTGAATGGGACACTGGCCAGTGCTGGAATCACAGAAGAGAACTGAAAGGAAGTGCAGGAGTTGAGGGTCTCCAGTCAGATCCTGGGGCCAGCTGAGACAGACCGGCAGGGCCGTTAGCAGGGTCTGGGGCAGCATGGAGGCTGGGCAGGAAGTGGATACGTATCGTTTGCTGCCTCCTTTCCCCGGGGTCAGGAGCAGGGATTACTGTGAGCCAAGCTCTCCCCCAGGATTCGAGTCCCCTTGTGGTCAGCCTGCAGAGGCAGTGCGGCACAGTGGAAAGAGTTGAGACCAGCCAGGGGTTGGGCAGGGGACCCTAGTTCTCATCCCAGCTTGCTAGTGGCTCCTGGAGGGACTGGACCTACGCTCTTTGGCTGCTCTAGGCCTCAGTTTACCTAGCGAGGCATCGCCTCCAGTTGCAGCCCCTGGCAGTTAGGCCAGCACTCAAGCTTGGTTGTCACTGTGCCCTCTTCCTTCTCCCTGGGAGCTCTTCAGGGAGAGCCTGATGTGCCTCTGCCACCCCAGCCTGGGGCTGGTCAGACACAGGTCAGCGCCCAGGTCCTTCGGTCGCTCGGGGCCCTCTCGTTGTTCTTGTCTCCGTGCTGCCGCAGGCTTGCAGGGTGGTGTGCTCCCTGGGACCAGCTCGAGGTCCAGAAGCAGACTTTGAGACCCGGCTGCACCTCTCCATACTTAGGCAGGCCTAGTGAGCGTCAGGGCAGGAGCTGTCCATGGCCCTCACTTGGAGCAGCCCAGGACTCAGTGCGCCGTCACAGGTGGAGGCCATGGTCACTGCAGGGGAGGCGAGGATGGAAGTGCAGTCGGGGGCAGAGCCGGCTTTGCAAAGCCAACTTTTGTGTCTCATGTAGAAGTGGACAGGGACGCGGCGGCGTGAGGAGAGGTCTGGGCCGCAGCTGCGAGATGAGGCGTAGCCGCCAACTTATGCTCTGTGGCCTTGGACAAGTCGAACCTCTGTCCTGGGCCACTGTCTCCTCCCCTGCGAAGGGAGGATGTGGGAGGAGGAGATGACAGAAACCTGCCAGACAGGCGTGGTTCTCCGTGAACTGTTAGTAAGGACGCCACATGTCCCTGCCTGGCCAGCTGCTGTGCCGGGACCCGTGGCAGAACAGGAGGGTGAATAAGTAGCACCTGCCACGGAAAGTGGCCCTTGGTGAGTGGGTGGGAGAGGGTGGTCTAGGGGAAGCTGTGCTTGTGGGCTCATCCTGGCCAAGCAGGCTTCTAGATGCTCCCTCTTTTAACAGCTGGGAGTCAGGAGGGCCCCTCAGTTGAGTTGTGTGTGAGACAGTTGATCAGTCCTCATCCCCTTTGAGGCCGCCGCCTCTTGCCTCCCTCCACCTGCCCGCCGGATCGGTGCAGAGTTTAGGGAGGAGCCAGGCTCCCGTTCCCTGCCAAGGGCGCGCTCCCTGGCTGAGATCCTTTTTGGTCACCTCTGGCCCATGTGGGTAACGGATGGAAAGTGCATCTTCCATTTCCCCCAAGCCTACACAGAGCCTCCTCTTGAGCATGCAGGCAGGGAAGGGAGACACCACTTTTCCAAAATCCGGAGAACGCAGGCAGCGGAGTGGAGCCCGTGCCTGCAGGCAGAGATGGGCCGCACGGCTGTCATTTTCTTTGTGGGCAACCACGGCCTCTGTTCTTTGCCCCTTAGTGGGGCCAGGCTGTGTAGGGTTTAGTCGCAGAAACATGCCCTCGACCCAGAGTGTACTGAGTGCCCCAGACTTGGCATAAACAGCAGGGACATCGAGACGGAGCCCTGTGTGGAGGTAGGGGACCCACTGGGCAGCGGCAGGGTTTGCTTCCCTGGGGGAAAGGCTTGTCCTGCTCCCGTGGTGCTGGGGCTGGCCGGGGGCGTGCAGGCAGAACCTGGATTGGATCGCTGGGGGGGCAGGAGGTGAGCTGGGGAGGTACTGAGCTGTCTTGAGCTGTGTCCTGTCTTGGGGGGCAGCAGGGAGGATTTGCTCCTTGGCTTCAGTGTTCCAAAACACAGCATCGAGTCAGAGAGGAGGCTCCTGGCCGCTGCTCCCTCCCCTGACTGCTCCCTGCACACGGAGTAGCCGGAGGAGTTGCCAGGGCTGGGCTGGGGCTCCGTCTTCCTGCTTCTTGGCCTTGGTCTTGAAGCAGCTGCATTGAGAGCGAAGGTGTGCCGCGTCCACCTGTTCGTGGTCTGATTACCGCAGTCGGACAGGGAACTTGTGCGGGAGGCCCAGGCCCAGCAGTCAGGCGCGTTCTGCCGTCACTGGAGGCTCTGCTGGACACTCGGGGTCCTGTACCCGTGTTTTCTCTCAAAATCAGCAAGCCGGCTGCCGCGACCCTCCATGACCAGTGGGGCACACAGGTGCGAGGGGCCTGCCTGGAGCCGGGCTGCCCGCCCCAGGGAGGGAGGGAGGCGAGGCGAGGCTTGCACAGGAGGGGGTGCTGCCTTCCCGCCGCGGCGCTTGCACCGGGCCTGTTGCCCCCTCTTGGCAGCTGGACCTCACCCTTGAACCCTCCTCCTCCCCCTCTCCCTTTTTTCTCTTTTTGGGGGTTGGCTTTGAATTATCTTGTTTTGTTTACATTACACCCAAGTTCCGTGGCACAAAAGACTTGCAGGTGCAAATATGTCCCGCCTTCATTAACTTCCCCTCCCTTTTTAATTTATGTGATTTCAGTTTCCCTTCCCTGTGCTGTTAATTAGGGGACCCTCTAATCAGTGCCATTATCACAGTGGTATTCATGTTTAGGAAAGCCGCTAAACAAATGCTTGCAAAATTGCTAAATGGCTAATTAATGTCTGTTAATTAAGAAAATTGCTCATGGTAACAAACCATGCCGTTGCTGGCAGCCGCTAGAAAGACACACACTTGTTGAAATTAGTAGCATGGCAGGTAGGGGAACATCTGCTCCTCAGAGCTTGCCGGAAGTGAGCAGCCCCTCGCTTAGCCAAGAAATTCCCAGGCCTGTCCCCAGCGGCGCCCTCAGGTTCCTGTACAGCCCTCAGCGTCTGGTCCTGCACACCTCTCCTCTGGTCTCCGTGTGCCCCAGCTCGTGTCCTCCCTTCACTCCCTCCCCAGTTCTGGGCTGTCTCCTAAGTGAGCAGGTGGCCTGGCTGAGGGGGGACCACGGAGGAGGAAGATCCTCTGCGTGTGTCTCCCTCCCTTTTTCTTCTGAGGGGTGGTGAGACCGAGACGCAGAGTGCTCCCCATCCACTGGTTCACTCCCCAAATGCCCTCAGTGGCCCTGGGCGGAGAACTGAAGCTGGCAGCTGGGAACTCAATCCATGTCTCCCACATGGGCGACAGGACCCCCGTTATTTGAGCCGTCACCATCGCCTCCCAGGGACGCTGGAGTCAGGAGCCAGAGCCAGGTGTCAAGGCCAGGTCCTGCAGTGTAGGATGCCGGTGAATTACCTGGCACGGGAACCGCTAGGCCAAACGCTTGTTCTGCTCTCTTTTCTTTCTAATTTAACCACACTCATCCCCCGTGCGTGTTTTGAATTTTTCTCAAAAGCGGCTTCCAAGGACAACAGAGTGGGGAATGGGGAAGGGTGGATTGGGGCGTGGCTCCTCCCCCAGCTCTTGTCCAGCTCTGCTGGCCTGCACTGGCCAGGAGTCGTTTCCATACTGTCTAGTTCCAACCCTTACAAAACCCTTTGGGCACTGAGATCAGTCTACGCTCCCGCCCATGTGGGCACCTCAGAGAGTTTGTGGGAAAATGGAATTAGAAGATAAGCTTATTTTGATTCAAAAAGTTGAAATCTGTGCATAGTTCATAGTGTCCCCAAAATGCATTTTCCACAAGCTTTTTGAAGACCTGTGTGTGTATATATTATTTGTTTTTAAAGATTTACTTAATTTTTTGAAAGAGATCTTCCATCCACTAATTCTCTACCCAAATGACTGAACAAGTAGAGCTAGGCCAGGCCAGGCTGAAGCCAGGAGTCAGAAGCTTTTTCTGGGACTCCCACATGGGCGCAGGGGCCCAAGGACTTGGGCCATCTTCGCTGCTTTCCCAGGCCATAGCAGAGAGCTGGATCGGAAGTAGAGCAGCCAGGGCACAAACTAGTGCCTGTGTGGGATGCCAGCATTGTAGGCAGCTGCTTACCCCACTACGCCACAGTGCTGGCTCCGAGTGTGTGTTATTTAGACATGAAGTATAATCTGCTTCAAACGCATAAACCTCTAATTCTTTTTTAAATTGTGTTAGGTTCCTTTTTTAAAAGATTTATTTATTTATTTGAAAGTCAGAGTTAGAGGAAAAGACAGAGATCTTCCATCTGCTGATTCACTCCCCAGATGGCCTCAACAGCTGGAGCTGGACCTGGACCAGTCTGAAGCCAGGAGCTTCTTCCAGGTCTCCTATGTGGGTACAGGGGCCCAGTGACCTGGACCATCTTCTGCTGTTTCCCCAGGCATATTAGCAGGGAGCTGGGTTGGAAATGGAAGAGCCAGGATTCAAACCAGTACCCATGTGGGATGCTGGCATTGCAGGCGGTGACTTTACCTGCTACACTACAATGCCACACACTCCCCTCCCCCCGTAAGTAATGATTGCAGCCCACTGAATTGATGTCAGCATTCTCTGATGGTTCCAGCCCATAGCCCTTTGGTTTAAGGGACTTCATCTGCCATATCTTTTTAAAAAAAATTTATTTGTATATTTGAAACGCAGAGAGAGAGAGAGAGAGGAGTCTTCCATCCACTGGTTCACTCCCCAAGTAGCCACAGCAGCTGGAGCTGGACTGATCTGAAGGCAGGAGCCAGGAGCTTCTTCCGGGTCTCCCACATGGGTACAGGGACCCAAGGACTTGGGCCATCTTCTAGTGCTTTCCCAGGCCATAGCAGAGAGCTGAATCGGAAGTGGAGCAGCTGGGACTTGAACTGGCACCTGTAATGGGATGCTGCTGCTGTAGGCAGCGGCTTTGCCAGCTACGCCATAGCATCGGCCCCCAGCCCATCTCTTTCCAGGGCTATCAAGTCAGAACGGGCCAGGGCTTGGGACTCAGGTGGCTCTCTGCTGACTGGTGTGGAGAGCCTGGCCTCGATGCCCACCTTCCCACTCAGCAGTTGTGGGTGGTCCCTAGGCCTGTCTGCCAAGCCTGTGCTTGGCTGTGGGCTGCAGGAATGGGGGTGGGCCTTGCCGCCGTCCAGCATCTCATCTGGCTCAGCCACTTAGCCAGTCGTATCCGTGGCCAGGTCCCTGCATCGCTTGAGGCTCGGTTTCCTCATCAGTAAAAACGGGAAGGAGAAACCCTACCTGCCGCAGAGCCCCTGCACACCAGCTGCGCCGGGCGGCCACTCCAGGACTGTCCGCGCCTCTCCTGCCCCATTCGTTCCATCTGTGGCTGCACCTGCTCCTGCCGCCTCTGTTCTTATTCGTGCATCACTGTCCCCCGTTACCTGCAACCCTGTCTCCGGCCCCTAGACTGTGAGCTCCTCGAGGGCAGGCCCCCTCCCACCCCTGCGAGCCGCACACAAGTGCTCTGCCCATGGGTCTGGGGAGCATCTAAGGGCCCTGTTCTGCGCGCCATTGCGCCCTCCCCGAGCCTGTCTCCACCAGCGTATTTGACGTGGCAAACTCCGCTCCTGCGCAGGCGCTGTGTCCGGGGCCTGTGACCAGCGTGCCTCCTTGTACTTTGTCCTGCCGAGTCCCTGCGACCGCACTGACCAGCTTCTCCCTCCCCAGCAGCAGCTCCACCACCTCCCCCCCAGCCAGAGGCCCCCCCCCCCGCACGCCCGCCGCCACCTCCGTTTTGGTTTAAGTTTTGTTCTTTTGAGCTTCTCCTGCGCTTCTCCATGTGCCGTGATCTATAACCTGCCTCTACTGTCTGGCCTCACAGGGTCCTCCGGGGTCACAGCCCTCGCCGCACGCACAGCCTCCACCTCACAATGCTAGCAGCATGATGGGAGCCCACAGTCAGGTAAACGCACTGTGGCTCGCCCGCCGCCGGCCGGCCGGGGGGCGCGGGGCGCGGAGGACGCAGAGCCGGCAGAGGAAAAACAAAACTGACAATGTGCTCTAGCCATTGCCTTGCGGTCTCTACGGACGAGCTGATTAAAAAACAAAACAGACCAAAAAAAAAAAAAAAACACCTTTTTTTTTTTTTAACCTAAAGATACTCCTCATTTTTGGACCTCACACCCAGCTGGGATAGAAAACCAAAAGAAAAGAGAAAAACAAACCTATTCCTGTGACCTTGTCAGCGGCCTTTGCGTTTTTGTTTTTTCCTCTCTCACTTTTGGTTTGGTTTTGCATTTGGTTAACCATTCGTTTGTAAGCGAAGCTGCATCCCGAGCCTCTCTGTGCACCCTCGCTGCTGAGAAAGCACCCTCGCCTGTTCTGCATTAGGCTAGGGCGCCTGCTCTCCCCTCCCTGTCTTCCATCGTGTGTCCCTCCTGAAGTCCTCACTGCCCTCCCCACCCCGCCGCCCCGCCGGGGGGGTTCTGTGTGTGTGCACACGCGCGTGTATGTCCAGCTCTGTGTGCAGCCCCTGCAGAGGGGAGGCGTGAGTCCTTTCTCGTACCTTCTCACTGCCCTTGCTGAGAGCAGAGCTCTCCTCCTGGGCCCTGAGCGGGGTTAACTGTCCTTCCGCATCCTGTGCAAAGTCTCGGCCGCTGCCCCACTGCCCGGAGTAGCTCTCCATGAACACACGTGGAGTTCGGGGGCCCCGTGTGCCGTGTGGATCTGTCATCCCCTCTGCCCAGAGGAAGTTTTGCCTGGAGGGACGAGGCCACCAAGAGAAAGAGAGCTTAAAAGATCCGTAGTTGCCACAAGACTGGACTTTGTGGAGTGGAGAGCATTTGTGTTGGTCACTGCAAACTGGCGCAGGCTGTCATTGAACTAATTCCCTGTAATTGCAGCCTTTTATGTCACCGCGATACGCAGGCGGCCCCAGGCCCCCGATCAGAATGGGAAACCAGGTACTGTACCTTTTCATGTTCTCTCCCCCCTCGCTCAGCCATCCGATGCCCCAGGTGGACTGGGGCTCAAAGCAGAACTGGGGGAGAGCATTGAGGGCTGGAGGGTCAGGTTGTAACATGCAGGGTCGCTTTCCCGCGGATCCCCAGGAAGGAGTCCGTGTCCGCTGTGTGCCCGTCATGCCGCCATTCACCTGCCTGTCCCAGTGGCTTGGGGCAGCCCTTTCTGGGTTTCAGAGGACAGCAGCAGGAGCAGCCGGGGTAGTACAGCAGGGTTTGGCTCCCCTAGGCGCACCTTGGTGATGCCCTGTGACTTCAGCCTGCCTGCTAGCCCCCTCTTGGAAGGAGGATCGTCTTCCTTAATGAAGTTCGTTGACAACGTGCATTCCTCCCCCCTACCCAACCCCGGCAGCATTTGAGACTTGCCAAGGCTGGTAAACAGTCTTGCTGTTGGTGGAGAGGGGGCCCCCAGGAGAGCCTAGGGCAGGAGCCAAGGTTGCAGCCAAGCCAGCGGGGTTGTGAGTGATGTCTGCCTGGTTTTCCAGGCCAGCTCAAAACAAGAAAGGATTTGTCTGTATGATTGGCAGAGGGGTCTGCATACCAGGAGGGCTTTGCAGCCTGGGGCCCTGGGGCCCTAAGTTGGGGATTGGTAGTTGGATGTGGCCTGGAGAAGTCCCCCAGCCAGACAGAGCAGGAGGGGTGACGGTGGAAAAGGCACCCATTTTGGAGATGAGACGGACTTAAAAACAACTTGAAAGAAACGTCAGGGAAATTTCTTCCCATGCTAAGATATCTTTAACAATTCTTCCAGTGACTTTTGACAAAGCCCTTCAAAAACTTAGACACCGCCCCCAGGGCATCCAGCCCCTGCTGCGTTTGAACTTGGAGGTTAGCCACCAGCCAGACCGCTGTTATCTGGTGGGCTTCTTTCCCTGAGCGAGATGCTACAGGGATGTGGACAGACACTGGCACCCAGGGCCTCCGATTCCAACGTCAGGTTGCCTGTCAGGTGTCCGGCTCCTTTGTTTCCTGTTTTTGTCTGATGCGAAGGAGACAGATTTAGACGAGGAATTAGAGATCCAGCTCTTTGAGCAAAAAGGGACCCTTGGGCCATCGCAGATGAGGAGACAGAAGGTCAGAGTGGAGGAGCTGGGCTCAGAGCCGTCTCCAGCTCCTGGCCCTGTCCTCCACCCCACCCTGCTCCCTTGCCTTTCAGAGCCCATCCAGGGAGAGCAGATACTCTGACCTGTCCTCACGCGGCACCCTGCTGGAGTTAAGGGACATAGCGAAGGGAGTGTGTGTGTTTCTCTTTCACAGTTCAGCATGAGTAGACGCGGGCCAGTGAGTGGAGGGTAGGAGGGTAAAGCCGTCATCTCTACCAGGCAGCACAAACCAGTTCCCCCTCCCCCCCATCTCCCTGCCGCCTCTGTAAGTTAACTCTGAGTTTCCAGCTTCTTGGGACCCCCAAAGAGGGATGTGCTCCTGTCGCACATGGTCCTGGGCTTTCTCGGAGGGCGCCTCAGTCGGGGGCTGTGTGCATCATCAGCTCAGCTCTCTCCGGCGGTAGGTGGAGAAAGAGAGGCGCGGGGGACTTGCCCGTTATAAGTGGGCCCCCCACATGAGGGCAGTGAGAATGCACATTACGCTGAGGGCCACCGACCCTGCCTCTGGGTTTTGCCAGGCCGGCCTCCCTGGTGCGGAGTGTGGGGCTGCATCCAGGGGGTGCAGGTTTGCAGCGAGCTGGCTGCATCGCCAGGTCGCCTTCCATGCAAGTCCCGCCTGCCGGTTGTCCTGGCCAGGCAGGTGAGTGAGCCTGCAGGCACGGCTGGGCTGTGTCCGTTTCCTGGACAGACGCTTCCTCCGCTTTGTCCCGCAGTGCCGTGGAGCGAGCTGGCCCACTTCCAGGAGCCCTGCGACAGCCCCGCAGCATCTCTGCCCCGCAGGCCAGGGCGCAGGTGCCACACGGGTTTTCATGCCCATACACAAGCCGTGGTTTTTCTCCGTCCCTGTGTGTGAGGGCTTCCGCTTTCTCATCGAGAGCCCCTCCTTTGTGTGATTTGGGACTCCTGGGGCCTGCACTGTGGCTCAGGGTGCCAGACCCTGTGCCTTTGAAGTGCCTTAGACCATGTGCTGGGACCTCAGACCAGGGCAGGCCCCAGGAATGCCAAATCAGGTACCTGTGGGCAGAGTTTCCTGTCCGCACCCAAGGCCACCCTGGGGCAGGGGGAGGGGAGCTACTCCCCAGCTTTGCTGTAGAGCCCCAAGGCACTGCAGGAGCAGGGGCAGATTTCTACAGATTTCCCTTTAGGTTCTCTGTTAGTTCTCATAGCCTGCTCTGTGAGACAGGCATCAAAAGGCCCCATGACCTCAGCATCCTGGGATCGCTCAGTCCAGACAGGCCTACCTGGGTCTCCCCAGAGTCCCTGTAACCCCAAGCCCACAGGGGGCAGACCCAGACCAGCAAGGTGGCTCAGAGCCTGGGAACTCGGGGTGAGGAAGCAGGGCTGTGAACGAGTGTGAGGTTGCAACAGCCGAATCCCAGGGAGAGAGAGAGACAAAGCACCCCCAGGCACACCGAAACAGCCAGCGCCAACTGTTGTTCTTGGACATGAGGCACTGCGCAGGCCTGGGTGCCTGGGCCCCCCCACAGCTGCCCACGCTCGCTCCGTGCTGAAGCTGGGGGGAGGGGGACAGTGGGGTTGTTGTCTCTTTGCTTCCCACCGCCTCCTCTGAAACCCGTGGGGCAGAGGCAGGGAGTGCCCTGGTCGGCCCGCTGTGGAGGCCTCCCAGGTGCCCTGGCACCCGCAGGGGAAGGCCTCTGCTCTCAGGGCAGGAGCTCCTTCTCAGTCCCCAGAGCGGGGGCCTCTCCCCAGAGGGGCGGTGACTGCAGTCTGGAGCGCAGTATCTGGGATGGGTTTGCCAGCAGTGTGCCAGGCCTCCCCTCACCCACACACTGGTGCTGCAGGGCTCCCCTCACCTCTCCGCTCGGTGCCCCTCTTTGGCCCTAGGGCCTGAGGGGGTTATTTCAGGGGTGGAAGCCAACAGGAGGTCAGACACCGGGTGCTCATCCTGGCTGTGCCCTTCAGCCCCTGGACCTGTTTCCCTGGTCCTGGTGTTTTTTGTTTTTGTTTTTGTTTTTTTAATTGAAAGTCAAAGTTATGGGGCAGGGGCTGGGGGGTGACAGAGATCCATCCGTTGATTCACTCCACAGATGGCCACAATGGCCAGCACTGGGCCAGGTGGAAGCCGGGAGCTTCATCCGGGTCTCCCACGGGGGTGGCAGGGGCCCAAGCACTTGGGCCATTCTCCACTGCTTTTCCCAGGCCATTAGCAGGGAGCTGGATCAGAAGTGAAGCAGCCGGATGTGAACCAGCGTCCATGTGGGATGATGGAGCCACAGACAGTGCCTCTACCTGCTATGCCCCAGAGCCACCCTCCCCTCCCTGTCTCACCCCGTTCCCTGTTGAAAGAGACTCCTGTGGCAGGATTCTAGCCGTCTCAGTCCCCATGGTTCGCAGGGGAGGTACACTGAGTTACATCTGCTTGCAGCAAAGAAAGATGGGGTTCAGGTAGCTCCTGACGGCCTCATTTCAAGGCATGCAGACCCATGGGGACAGCAGGACAGAGTGGGGTTCCTCTGTTGCAACCAAAGCTCCAGCCCCACCCACACTCCAGTTTTAGGGGCTGCCAACTTGGGCTGGCTGTCACGGTCCCCCGCAGCCGCAGGCAGCAGGAATGGCCAGGGGAGGGCCCTGCGTGGCCGCAGGCGGCAGATGGGGACGTGGCGGGACAGGCAGAGCACCTGGGGAGCAGCTCCCGAGCTTGTGTCTCCGTCTCTTTCAGCCTCCAGGAGGAGTCCCTGGGACACAGCCGCTGCTGCCCAATTCCATGGATCCCACGCGGCAACAAGGTAGAGAGGCTGGGGCACACTGGCTGTCGGGAGGGCCTCTCTCTCCCCTTGGCAACCCACAACTCACCTCGCTCTTTCTCTCTCCCTCTCTCTCAGGCCACCCCAACATGGGAGGATCGATGCAGAGAATGAACCCTCCCCGAGGCATGGGGCCCATGGGGCCTGGCCCACAGGTAAGCAGCCCTGGGCCTGCCCTGCGGCTCCCCGGCTACCTGCGCACCTGCCTTCCCCCCTCCCCCGCTGTCTGGCATTCAGTCCCCCCCCCCCGCCTCTCAGCTCCCAGGGCCGAAAGGAAGGGCATGGCTGGCTCCCGTCCCTGCCTGTGGCAGCTGGCCCCACGCACAGCTCAGGGCAGCAGACCTGGTAGAGGGACCCCAGGGTACCTGGGGAGGCTTCCGGGGGCAGACCTCCTTGTGGGGTGGGAGAGGTCCTAGCATGTGGTTTAAGGCTTTTGAAAGGCACAGGGTCTGGAGCCCTGAGCCACCTCCCACCTGGCTGGGGTGGACTTGAGATGGCTCAGGTGCGGGATGAGTGGACAGCGGTCCCCCTCTGCATGCCACTCCCCACTGGGGTGTCTTTGGATCTCTGTGGGCTTCAGCAGGCCTGTTTCCCCATGTGCCAGAGGACGGTGAGTCTGCCTGTAGGTGTGGTTCTCCATGAGAGGCCAGGCTGCCGGGTCCCAGCACCCACTCCATGCCCAAGCCTCCGCCAGCTGCTTCATGTACTGGCTCGTGCCTGACCAGAGAGAGGGCTCTGTGGCCAGCAAGGGTGTTCCTGAAACCTCTGGAAGAAATTATCCCTAGTACCCCATCTGCGTCTTGTTTCAACCCCACAGCTGCCCCGTGTGGCCAGCCCCAGACCTCAGACCCCAGAGGGAAGGACCACAGGGTACGGCCGACAGGCCATTCCTGCTCTGGAACCTTCTCACAGCGGCTCCTGCCCCTCTGAGATTGCAGAGGACCCCTAACAAGGGGGTCCCGCCCTCTTATTAGGAAACTGTCCAGGACCCGACCATCTGTAGGAACGGGGAGGGGAGTCACTCCCTGGCTGCCCCTCCCTGTGCTGCCTGGGGGGTCTGCTTGGCTTGGCTCTCCCTCCCTAACTCTTACGGGTCTGGGATTCTCTGCCCCCCACCCCCTTACTGGTTCCCCTGGGGGCGGAGTCGAGCGGGAGCGGCTCCTCTGTAGGCGGGGCCTTGAGACCCTGCCTGCCCACCCACCCCTCTTGCTCCTTGGGGGTCTCAGGGAGAGCCTTGCCTTCCGCCGGCCCTGGGCTCTTGTTTCTTTCTTCCGCAGCGCGTCCCCCAGTGGCAGTCACATGCTGGCTGTGTGTTTAGAAGGCCGTGGAGCATGGGGCGATGATTCAGGCTCGGGGGAGTCCAAGGAGGGGAAGTTGGAGCCTCAGGGGCTCAGCAGCCGCATCTGTGAAATGGGAGAACTGGGCGGGGAGGAGGATGAGGTTCTTGGCGTGGTGCCTGGTGCAGGGCAGCCCCCTTAGCTGGCAGTTTCCGTTCCCCCGTGCTGGGGACGTGACACTGATGTTCAGGACTCCGGCTTCTCGGGTTAGATGACTGCTTTTCGTTTCTTTTGCTTTTCATTTTTTTTTCTTTTCTGAAAAAGTCTACATGTAACAGTTTGTTAAGCCTGTACTTCACAGGTTGTGAAAGCTCTCAGTGGCTGTTAGCAGGCTGTCTGATGAGAGCACAGTGTTCCGAAGTTCAGGACTTCCTCCAGGCACGGCACGGGTCTCATCGTGTCTGTGTGCTTGGCTGGCAGTCGAGCTGCAGAGATGAGAGCCTCCTGGGCCCAGTGGGGGCTCTCCTGGCCTCGCCCCACTAGGGTCCCCACAGTGGGAGAGAGAGATGCTGGCCCAGGCTGAGAGAAGGGACCCATCCTCTCTTCTGCTCTGCAGTCTGTGGAGTAGCCCAGAGATCACACTACTGAAAAAGTTCTGGAGCAGTCACTGGCTAAGAGCAGTGTCAGTCCCCACTGCAGATCCCACATGGGCGTCAGCACGGGGACCCCGAATGCCTCCTTGCGCGTGGTTCCCCGGGCCTGCATGCGTAGAGTGCAGTGTAGGGTTCCACAGCCAGGGGCAGCCTTCGGTGCACAGTGACCCTACTCGGGACACCCACATCCCATAACCGAGTGCCTGGGTCCCGAGTCCCGGCTCCACTGCTGATTCCAGCCTTGCTAATGTGTGTCCTGGGAGACAGCGCTGGTGGCTCAAGTTCTTGGAGCCCTGCCACCCACGTGGGAGACCCAGATTGAGTTTTGGGCTCCTGGCTTCAGTCTAGCCCAGGCCCAGCTGTTGCAAGCATTTGAGGAGTGAACATTCAATAAATTAATTAAATTAAAAAAAGTAATACGTAAGGAAGTAAGTAGTAACTCTCTGCTTTCAAATAACGAAGTATTAAAAAAAATAAACGGAGCTCCTGTGGTTTCCCACTTTTGCGTCTGATTTCAGCACACAGTGGTGCTCACTACAAGCTTCCTGAAGGCCATCCTTGCTGCTGTCCCTGGGTTGTGCATAAGGCAGGCTCACATTCTGCAGGAAGGGGACACAGTCCGTGGGAACTGATCTTCCATCTCCTGGTTCACTCCCCAAATGACCACAATGACCACGGTTGGGCCAGGCCAAAGCCCAGAGCCTGATGCTTTATGGGTCTCCCATGTGGGTGCAGGGGTCCAAGCACTTTGGCCATCCCCCACTGCCTTCCCAAGCACATTAGCAGGGAGCTGGATCAGAAGTGGAGCAGCTGGGACGTGAACCAGCAGTCATATAGAATGCAGGCATCGCAGGTGGCAGCTTAACCTGCTGCACCAGGACACCAGTCCAGGTTAGCTGGCTTTAGCCAGGGACCACTCTAGAACTTTCTAAACAAGAAATAGGTATGACGTAGTCTCAGGACTTTCTTTATAGATTTCAAAATTGATTGGAGCAACCTTGCAATTTTTCACCCCATGTTGTGTTTCAGCCCAAATGTCCCAGAGGGGTCACCTTGTCCGTTGCTGTCAGGACCTGGGACAGGCTTCACTCTGGTTTTGTGAAACAGCCAGTACCCAGAAGGAGACAGTAGACACTGGCGCTTGCTGAGCCAGCTCTGAGCACTTTGCGTGGCCATCAGTGTACAGCGGACACCTTCCTGTCCTAGTGTGTCAGCATGACTTGTGCTAGAACGAGGCTGGCACTGCAGGGGCTGCTGGCCGGGCTTGAGTGGCAGGAATACAGAGATGCTGTGGCTCAGGCGGCCACGGTGCTGCTCCCCAGTGCCGCCAGCCCCGCCCTGGCCCTGGTGATTGGGTTGGAGGCTTTGGCCCAGCCGAGGGTCAGATCACCCCCCTGGCTTGTCTGCAGGTGCAGGAGAACCTGTGGCTCCCAGGGCAGCGCTCGGTCAGGCCATCAGAACCCCTCCAGGTTCTCCTAGGAGGGCAGAGCTGGAGCACAGCCGGGCTCGCTTTTCCTCTATGCACTCACCTCTTCTCACCTACTTCCGTCACCGTACTGGGGGCCAGGCTGTGCTGGCCGTGCACAGAGCGAAGAGGGGGTGAGGTCGTTAAAATGCAGTCCCCACCTTCAAGGGACACCTGGAGTCCAGCGGGAGTGAAGATGGGAGACAGACTTGTGGCCAGGAGCATAAGCCAAAGGACTGCTGGCAAGCCAGATGGGACGGCCTCATGGGAAGTGTAGGGGTGAAGGCTGAGCCCCAGGGGCGGGGCGTGCAAGGCCTCCCTGAGCAGCCGAGCAGCCGAGGGCAAGCAGGAGCCCGCCAGGGCAGGAGGGAGGCCCTGTGTGATGGGAGAGAGGTTAGGGGCGCCTCTGGCCCCAAGTCTGCCTCCGTGGGGTGTGCTGTGCCAGATCCCACTCTGGAGTTTCTGAGCCCTGTGTAGACTAATCTGTCAGACAGAACGGTGACCCCACACGCAGAAATGGGAGTTTCCTCCTGCTCCCCCAGCTCTGGGATGCACAGGCCGGGGTGGGGCGGGATGCCCTGGGCCAGAGGCTCCGGGTAGGGGGAGGGTGCTGTCTGCACCTGCCCCACCAGGCCTTGCAGGAATGCACTTCTTGTTGCACGTGCAGGTGGCCCCGGGCCGCACGCCTCCCTGGCCTGCTGCGGGCCCAGAATGGGGGCGGCCAGCTTGGCAGCTGTGTGTCTCGGAGATCAGGGTCTCAAAGCCCCTGGCAGCACGGTGCACATGCTGCCCATGCCCTGTGCTGGCTTGTGCGTGCGCTCTCCTCCCTCCGCCCTCTGCCCTCTGCCCTCCACCCTGCACCGCGGGCTCAGAAAGAATGTGTGCTGTTTTCTCAGCGGCTCCTCGTCACAGACTAACCCTGTGGCTTCTGTTGTCTGTCTCGTTTTCCTCCCCTCCTCTGGCTCCCTCCTCCTGCTCACAGACTGACCCTTGGTTATCGTTGCAGAATTACGGCAGCGGCATGAGACCACCACCCAACTCCCTCGGCCCCGCCATGCCCGGGATTAACATGTAAGGCAAACCCTTACCCTCAGAGCCCCTGCTGTCCCCGCGCCCTGCCGGGGTGCCATGGCGGATGCTCTCTGGGCCTCCTTAGTGGAACAGGGCTTGTGTCCTTGTGATGAGAGGTGCCGTGCGGCCTGGCCAAGCCCACCCCGGCCTGGGCCTGCTGCCTGGCTCAGCCCGTCCCATCTTCACAGTGAGCCGGTGAGGCACTTCCTTGTGCAAGGAGGCCGTGGAGCACAGAGAGGCGCAGCCACTTGCCCAGGCTCACACCGCTGTGAAGGGCGCAGTGAAGACGTGAAGCCCTGGGCCATCAGCCTCTGGGCTGCTTGCTTTAGTGATTTCTAGTCTTTTGTGGGGATCTGGACTCTCCGGGAAAGTGCGCACGCAGGTTGGGTCTGAGCATCTGAGACCCGTAAGTGCTGAGTGTCGGCCAATCGTACACCCGGTTTAGAGGAGTCCGTAGATCTCTATCCGTGGAACGACCCGTGGCCACCCACAGGCCGCTGCCCTCTAGGCTCCTGGTAGTGGTCTGCTGCCTGTGGAGGACAGAGCGTCTTTTTCATTCGTTCATACTCTGTCTCTCTCTCTCTCCAGGGGCCCGGGAGCTGGCAGACCCTGGCCCAATCCCAACAGTGCTAACTCAGTGAGTACCCAGCCGGGGGTGAGGGGTGGGGTGCAGCAGGGAGAAGGCCATGTGTAGGTGCACGCCTGGGAGGAGTGTGTTGGGACAGCAAGGCTCGGCCGCTGCCCACCCAGCACCCTGCAGAGGCTCTCGGCCAGCAGCTGGGAGCCCGGGCTCAGGGAGCACTGTTCGGAGGAGAGCTCCCATGGGTGTGCTCCCCGCCGACATTCAGAGGAAGCGGGGAAGGCCTGCTGTGCGGACGGTCCAGGGGAGAAGGCCGTGGGCGTGGGGGAAGCACCCCCTAGTGCTCCCCCAAACTGGAGAGCCCCCTACACCCCCTGCCTCTGGGCTCCCGCACAGGCTGTGGGGAACGGCAGGCGAGGCCCTGGGGTCAGTGTAGCAGAGGACTGGGCTGGGCTCCCGACCCTGGCCCTAGGGAAGCAAAGCCGGCAACTGGCTCACTCCTAGGAAGAGTAGGGGCACTGCCTGGCGGAGGAGGTGGTTCTGACCGGGGTTCTTCCGCATCTTGTTTCCAGATTCCATACTCCTCCTCGTCGCCCGGTACCTACGTGGTAAGTGTCGGGCTCTGGGGCCCCGCGTCTGGCCACATGTGACTGCAAGTACAGGAGAACCATCGAGGCCCTGCCTCTGCTTTTAAAACACATTCAGGCCGGCACCACGGCTCACTAGGCTAGTCCTCCGCCTGTGGCGCCAGCACCCCGGGTTCTAGTCCCGGTTGAGGCGCCGGTTCTGTCCCAGTTGCTCCTCTTCCAGTCCAGCTCTCTGCTGTGGCCTGGGAGTGCAGTGGAGGATGGCCCAAGTGCTTGGGCCCTGCACCCGCATGGGAGACCAGGAGGGGGCACCTGGCTCCTGGCTTCGGATCGGTGCAACACGCCAGCCGTGGTGGCCATTTGGGGGGTGAACCGACGGAGGGAAGACCTTTCTCTCTGTCTCTCTCATTGTCTAACTCTGCCTGTTAAAAAAAATAAATAAAACACATTCAGATGAGCCCAAGATTTAGGTGGCCCAGAAATCTCCAAACCAGCCCTGGGAGGCCGCCATCCCCTGGGTTTCACCTGCTGGGCCGTGTGTGAGCACACATGTGCACACGCATGCCACGGTGCCTCTTGGTTTGAAGAAAGGAAGGGGGACCCGGGGCAGTTCCCCCAGAGCTGAAACTTGGTGGCTGGGCGAGCACTGGAGGGGTCTGGTGAGGGCCGACTGCCAGGCAGGCCCCAGGAGCCCTGGCCATGGGCTCCCCCCACGTCTTAGCGCCAGGGGTCTGATGCCAGTGTCTGTCTCGTCTCCAGGGACCCCCTGGTGGTGGTGGCCCCCCAGGAACGCCCATCATGCCTAGCCCTGCAGGTAAGAGGGTTGGAGGGTTGGTGGGTGGTGACATTTGTCAGGGTCCCTGGGGGCTTGGGGACCAAGCCAGGGCTTGATGGCCACTCCTTCCTGGGCAGCACAGCCTCCACCAGGCCATTGGGTGTCCAGTGACTTGGGAGCAGGACGCCCCCAGTGCCACCAGCCCATGTGGCCTCAGCCAGATCACTTTCTCTGGTTCTCGAGGGTTGCTTCGTATAGGAAAGGGCCGGGCAGAGCAGCCTGGGGACAAGGGCTCCCCTTGCCCTTGGCTCCCTTTCGCTAGGGCCAGCCCGGGGCCTGGGTAGCCATTTCCCCGGATGGCTGCAGAGGGCCTCTGGGATTCTTTGTTCTGGGACCAGTGTTGTCCGGCACAATAACCACTGGAGTTTCTGTCGCTCAGGGCTCCTGGTCCTCTGTGTAGGAGGTCCCTTGTTGTTTTTTCTGTAAGAGGGCACATTTACACACATGTGGGCATGTGCGCACACACACACATGCACAGGTGCACAAACTCACAGCATCACATCTTTCCCAGCTAAGAATAGTAAGGCAGCCAGCTAGAAGGAATTCAGCATACAACCCTTACCCACCCCAAAAATGAACAGTGAGAGGTAGTCAGAGTTCTGTCTGAGAAAGCACAGCACCTGCTCCTGATGTAAACTCTTAGCAGTGTCCTAAGGAGGCTCCGCCGGCTAACTGGGGAGTGGAGGGGTCCCTCTCGGCCCCTGTCCCGTGCAGCTGCTCCGGCTGTTTCTCCTGCTGCTGCGTGTTGATAAGCTTCCTGACCGACACTCAGACTGGGTCGCACTAACCCGCTCCACGTGGGAACGTGTCCTGCAGCCAGGCAGGGCGGTGCTCGGTGATGGGCGGCATTGCCCTGACCCTGACCCTGACCCTGACCCTGACCGGGTCACAGTCCCTGGGGCTGCCGGCTCACTGCCCCCACCATGTGTCGGGCGGTGTCCGGGCACCAGCATTGGCTTGGGGTGGGGAGCGCCCCGTGCCACATCAGCACGGCCATCCAGACGCCCTGGGATTCCTGGTTTCGGGGTTGGGTGGTTTTCACAGTTGAATTTTCTGTGATTAAAAACTTTGTGAATCTTCATTAAATACAAATTAGCCAGAAAATGGTGGTACTTAGAGGAAATTTTAAGTGATAAAATACAAAAGAATGAGTTCAAGTGCCACGAGTTTGTTTTAATTAAGAAACGAATTAATCACCTCCACTTGCGGGTTTGCACTGTCCTACAGATTCCACGAATTCCAGTGACAACATCTACACAATGATTAATCCGGTGCCGCCTGGAGGCAGCCGCGCCAACGTAAGTGCGCCTTCTAATAATTTACATATCAGATACCATAACAAATCATAATTAACTTCATCAGCTGAGGGGAAAGCAAGTTTAATTGATTTCAGCCATTTGTTACCAAAGGCGAATAAAACAAACCGTCAGAAAAGTGATTACCTCCGGGCAGCCCAGCTCGGGGTGGGGGAGGACGAGGCGGGGCCCAGTACAGTCCCTCTGCGAGGGCTGCCGGGGAAGCCCTGGGCCACAGTGGCCTCTGGGCCCCAGGCCCTTCTCCTCTGACCGAAGCACCACCCTGGCAGTCCCTCACTTTCAAGCCTGTAGGAGCCATGGGTGGAGACAGTAGGAGCAGGGCACCTGCCTGCCTCGTGCCCCTGCCGTGAGCTCTGTGACCCCTGGCCCTGGTGGCAGCTGGCAGGGCTGTCCCCTCCCTTGCCTCTGTGAGGGCAGCTCTCGATGGATGTGGCAGCTCCCCCTCCACCTGCTCTGGCTCTGGGTAGCCACCACTCCCTCCTGTGCCGCCTGGGTCCTACGGGTGTCTTCCCGCAGACAGGACTGGTTGGAGTCACCTTGTGGAGGTGACACAGCCCTTGGAGCCCCACGCAGGCAGAGGGGAGCTGGAGAGCAGGGCGGTGGGCTGCGGAGCCAGGGGATGGGCTTGGGGCACTCGGTTTGGTTTTGCTCGCGAGATGACACCCGAGCCACCCTATGTGTTAACCCTCACGTGTGGGCTGCATCTGCCTTCTTAGCTGGGTCACGGGACCAGCAAGTGTGCAGAGTGGGTACTGCACCTGCCATGTTCCGTCCCAGTCCCCAGCCTCACCGCTGTCCCTCACTAGGGCGGCCAACCGCCCGATTTTAGCACTAACAGTCCCGGGTGCTGCGCAGTGCCAGGACACACGTCCTGGTCTTTGACGATGGCTGCAGAAGGCTGGTGGGAAAACAGAAAAAACCCACACAGAGCTCCAGGCTGGGGCTGCATGCAAGTGGCCCTGATCACCTGCCTCCCTCACTGGCAGTGGAGGCTCAGGGTCATCCACGGAGGCTCGCCCGCCTCACATGGTCACGGACAGTGGCCGGCTCTGACTTTCCCTCTATGGCTGGTCTCCCGCTTCGCTTCGGGCCGGGACGGTGCTGGCCTCGTTTGTGACGAGGTGGATGTGATGGCTGTGTTCTCTGAGATCAGACTGAGAGGATGAAAGTGTGACGCAGACAGCACCGAGGAGAGGAGGAGAGGACCGAGCAGCTGAGTGGTTTCAAGGGCGCACACAGCCGGATCCAGGTAGCAGGCCGTGCCGTGCACCTGAGGCTCGCAGAGAGGGGCCAGGGACTCCCACCGGAGACAAAGGCCCCCGAGTGAGGGGTGACCGAGGCACATCCTCCTAAATCGAGACTCGTCCCAGGAGAGCCTGGGCTCACTGGAAACCAGCAGTTGCCAAATGAGCTCGGGCGCCCTGGCACCGACACTGTCAGCTGCTCCTTCCCTGGACTGTGCCGGAAGCTAGGAGGTTCCATTTCCTGATCAGAGGCGGAGACTGGAAAGGCTTGGGTGTGAACAGAGGAGAGCGGTGTGGCAGTGACCCACGCTGGGGCTGCTCGCGTGGGGCGGGCTCTGCCTGAGCTTCCGCCAGCCGCGCTTTCTCAGTGTGTTGGGCGACGCCTCGGATTGCAGCAACAGACTGCCAGCGGCTTGAGGGCGCGGGGGCTCGAACGCCGGAGCGGAGCCTCATGCCGTCATCCTGACTCGCGTGCAGCTTTTAATGAAACTGCGGAAAACGTAGATGCTTGTTCTCCTGTCCAGATGCACGGGGACTTGGCTCACCCTTCACGATTCTGGCAGGCAGGACACAGTTCATCTGAGCCGATTTCATTTAGTCTGTAGGCTTCTTAGCTTTGCCTGCTGAATGTCCCGCGCACCTTGTGCCCGACACAGGAGGCCTGATGGGCCTCCCTGTGATTCCAGCCTTTTCCTAAGGAGCGTTTTCCTTTACTTTGCCACTTCCCCATTTGGACCACAGGCCAAAATGTCAGGACCAGCACCACAAAACCAGAAGAAGAAATGGGAAAGGTTGGCTTAAGCAGAACCAACGTAGATACAACACCAAAAGCACAAGCAACGAGGAAAGAATAGATAAATTAGACTTCATCAAAATGTAAATAAGTCGTGTGTTCAAAAGACACCATCAAGAGAGAACAGACAAGCCACAGAAAGGAGGAAGTATTTGCAAAGCATGTATGTGACCAGGGGCTTGGATCCAAAATATGTAAAGAACTCGCACAACTCAGTAATAAGAAGAACCTAATTTAAGGATGGGGCAAGGGCAGCCATGCTGTGGTTCAGTAGGTTACACTGCCAGCTGTGATGCTGGCATCCCATATGGGTGCCAGTTCGTGTCCCAGCTGCTCCACTTCCGATCCAGCTCTCTGCTAATGGGCCTGGGAAAGCAGCAGCAGATGGACTCCTGCACCTACATGGGAGGAGGCAGTTGGAGTTTTGAGCTCCTGGCTTCTGCCTGGCCAAACCCCGGCCATTGTGGCCATTTAGGGAGTGAACCAGCAGATGGAAGATACCTCTTCTCTCCTTCCCTTTGTAACGCTGCCTTTCTAATCGCTCAATGTGCAAATAACCGACGAGCGCATGAAAAGATGAGGCGATAAATACCCCGTGCGCCCACTAGGATGGCTTCCATTGTGAGGACGTGAGACGCTGGAGCCCTGCTACACGGCCTGTGGGAGGGTGGAACAGTGCAGCTGCCTTGGAAGCAACAGAGCTGCCGGAGATGTTAAATGTAGAGTAGCCGCCTGCCCAGCAAGACTGCTGTATGATGTCTGCCGGGGACAAGTGAGGACCTGCACCCAGCGCAGTAACTGGGACACGCACGTCGAAGTAGTGTCAGTGACAACGGGCGAATCAGAGAAACAGCCTGAGCCTGTCCCGTCAGCTAATGCACGGGTAAGTGAGACGGGGTCTGCCCACGAAGCCAGCTGGGCTGCTGTCAGCGAGAATGAGGACAGCACTGTTCACACAACCTCACGGATGAACCTTGAAAACATCTCAGGGAGGAGAGCAGGCCACGGACGGCCAGGGGATTCATCCACGCGGAGTGGCTGGAGACAGCAAGTAGATGCGGGCGGACGGCTGCCGGGAGTGTTGTCGGGCTGTTAGTGGCGACAGTTGTGACCCAGGGCGTGCACTAAGAACTGTTACGTCATGTACTTTAATTGGTCAGGTGGACCTTGCATGGATTATCTCTTAATAAAGCCGTTTTAAGATATTTAAAGTGCACAATAATGTACATCAGATACCTACTTCCAGATAACATTTAAGTACTGACACTGATGTTTGTATAATAGCACACACACGTGTGTGATTGTACTGTCAGGTTTTGGGGGTTTCTTGGCTCTGGTGTAGCAGCATCCTGGGTTGGTGCCCTAAGAAGTTCACTGCCTTCCTCACATCACATGGGGGAATCAGCATGAAATTTGCTACCACCTGGCAAATTCGCCCCAAAGCCTGAGCTGCCTTTATGGGCCATGGGGGACACAGGGATGGTGCTCCTCCCCCGCCACGTGGTCACTGGACAGCTGTCAGCCCCGCCCCCTCCCCCCTGCTGTCTGGCTGGGCCTTACTGTGCTCACGCAGGACCGCTATCCAGAACGACTTCCGTGACCAGCTCTGCTTGCCCACACCCCTCTCCTCTGTGGTGCTGGACTGTTCTGATTGCTCTGTCTCCCCGGGAAGCCGCAGCCACCTTTTTTTTCTCTCTTAAGGTTTATTTATTTATTTATTTGAAAGGCAGAATGAAAGATCTTCCAGCCACTGGTTCACTCCCACAAATGGCGACAACAGCCAGGGCTGGGCCAGGCCAAAGCCAGGAACCAAGGATGCCCTCCTGGTGTCCAGCATGGGTGCAGGGGCTGAAGCACTTGCGCCGTCTCTGACTGCCTTTCCAGGCACATCAGCCGGAAGCTGGACCGGAACCAGCACTCTGGTGCAGGACGCCGCCACTGCGAGCCGCGGCTTACCCCGCCGTGCCACGGGGCCAGCCCCTGCACCCGTGCTTTCTCCACAGCCCTTTGGGAGCTGGGTGCCTGTGTATGTGTGAGCGCCTTCTCCAGGCTGGGGCCCAGATGTGACTCAGCTCTGTGTCCCCACACCCAGCCCACGAGCCAGCCAGCCCCAGTTCTGTCCCCTCCACCCCCTTCCAGGGTGTATGTGGGGCCTTGGCTCTCCAGAATGGCCATGGCTGTGGAAGGGGCCCTCTGGCCCTGAGGATGGAGGTGGAAAGGATTCGGCCTCTGAGCCTCTGACGTGTCTGTGCCAAGGCCTAAGGTGTAGTACCCTAGCACCGCCACCCCGCCCCTCAGCAAACCCCAGAGCATGGAGGAGGCCCACCTGCCGAGTGGGAGGCTGGGCATCTGGGCTCCAACCCCAGCTCCTCCACCGCCTACCCAGGGGACCTCAGGCAGAGCATTCCCCACCTCAGCTGAAAAACGGCCTGTGCAAGGCCCAGGCTGGTCTGGCTCGGCCGCCGCCGGAGGGAACAGAGCCCTGCCGGGGTCTCAGGAGGCTGTGTGGGGCCAAGCGGCCCCTGTCCGGAGCCCCCATCCCCATCCCGCGGGTCCTCACGGGCAGGCCCCCGAGGTGCTCCGCTGGCCGTGCCCGCTGAGCCGCGCCCCTGCTTCTCCCTCAGTTCCCGATGGGTCCCGGCTCGGACGGCCCAATGGGCGGCATGGGCGGCATGGAGCCCCACCACATGAACGGATCATTAGGTGAGCGGCCCGGCGCGGTGCGCGCGGAGGGCACTGCCCGGGGTGGCCGAGGGAGGCGGGCGCGGTGCCCCAGGAGCCCAGGGCGCAGGGGACTGAAGCAGCTCTATTCTCCTTCCAGGGTCAGGCGACATAGATGGACTTCCAAAAGTGAGTGCCCCCGCGTCCCCGCCTGCACCCCGGCCGCGTGGGTGGGGCGGGGCCCGCGGGCTCACCCTGTGCTCTCTCCACAGAATTCTCCTAACAACATAAGTGGCATTAGCAATCCTCCGGGCACCCCTCGGGACGACGGCGAGCTGGGCGGGAACTTTCTTCACTCCTTCCAGAACGACAATGTAAGCCCCGGCCCTGACCCTGCCGCCTCCCGGCCCTTGTAGGGGCAGCCGCGGGCGGGCACTGACCGCACACCGGAAGCCCGAGGGGGGCCCACTTCCGGTCGTCCCGGGAAGGGCGGTCTGCGGCCCGGTGTGGCCCAGGGGTCCCGTCACCGAGGCCTGGCCGTCTGCCTTTGCCTCCAAGAAGCAGCTTTTGGGTCAGGCAGCTTCTGCAGGAACCCCAGCTGCCCGCAGGCCCGGCTCCTCACGGGGGCTCCTGGCCCCTGACCTGCACAGGGCTGTCGGGCCCCCCCAAGCGCTCACCGCCACCCCTTTCTGCTCCTCCCCTTCCAGTACTCTCCAAGCATGACGATGAGCGTGTGAGCCCCTTGTCCGCGACGCTGAGAGCCGGCATTGCAGGCGGGAAGACGCCAGGAATTATGCAAGAAGAAGTGAGGTGTTGGTGCCCAGGAGCCGGGGAGGCCGCTCCCCACCCCCGCCCCGCCCCCCGCCTGTCCCTGTTTTAGTTTCATGCAATAAAAAGGCCGAACTTTTTATTCCATAAAACGTGAAGGACAGAACTCAAAATAAAAATATATTTCAAGTCAACACCAGAAAAACCCTGCCCCTCGCCCTTTCCGATGGGAGCTTTTCTGTACATGACACTTTTATTTTTGTTTTTGTTTTTGTTTTTGTTTGGGGTTTTACCGTTATTGGGATTTTTTTTTTAATTTTCAGGGGGATTTTTTGGGGGGATTTTTTTAAATGGAAGCTTCTAGCAAGCCCCTCACCCCACCCCACCCCAGTCAACCTCTTTTTTTCTTTAAAAAAAAAAAAAAGGAAAAAAAAAAAAAAACAACCAAACCCACCAGCCCTGCCTCTGTACCCAAGCCCTTCCTTCCACCAGGAAAGCTAGTGTAGGTGTGAAGCCTACTACACTGTCTTTGTAGCCATCCAAAAATAATAATAATAAACTGGACAGTTTACAATTGGTGGTTTCTTTCAAAAAGCCTTTTTTGGAAAGAGAAAAAAAGGAAGTCACCTTTTTCCACTTGGGGTTTTCGGTTTGGGCGATGCTTACGGAGGGGTGTTCTGGCCAAGCGGGCAGTGGCCGCATCCTCAAACCCAGAACCCGTCTCATCGTGGGGCCTGGCCGCCCGCCCTCTCCCAGGATCGAGCCCCGCCGGCGTGTACTGCGACCCAAGGACTGCTGCCGGCCCCTCTCCCGGACCTCTCCTGCCCCTCATCAGCCCTCACGCCACCGTCTTCCCAGCGAGACTCCTGCCAGCAGGGTGGTGGCAGCCGGCGCAGTCGGAGAGGCCGCCGCCGCCAGGACGGCTATGACCTGGGATGTGGAAACTGTGACCTCCACTTTCTGGTCCCAGGACCCTCGGCTCCTTGGCACAGGCACGGGCAGGGTGGGCTGGAGTTTGCATTTTCTTGTTTTTATTTTTTTTTCGTTTGTTTTGTTTCGTTATTCTCTTCGTCCTTCTTTTGAAAGATGGGTTGTTGACCAGAATTGCTGTGTATATGCTTAAACTGGAGGGGGAGACTTGGAAAAGCTGTGGGGGGTGGGGGGACACCAACAACCAAGCGGACGTGCTGTTTCCGGTCCCGTCTTTATTTTGCAGAGCCACCGAGCCTGCTGTGGCCCGTGCCCTCCCGGGAGGGGTGCCAGCAGCCACCTCGCCTCGCCCACCATTGGAACCTCTGTGTCTTGCCCTAAAGACACCCCGATTCTTTGTACATTGACACTCCCTCCTGCCCGCCCGCCCGCCCGCCCCGTAGCTGGTCTTTGTTTTGCCCCGCCCTTTCTGATCCATGTATATCATATTCTGTGCGATATCATCTGCCTGAAAAAAGACCTTGTGCGGATTATTGGGAACATTGTAGCTGTTTCTGTGTTTTTCTTACCTTGTAGTCTGGTTCTGAATTAAGAGAGGAAAAAAAAAAGTAATTATGATACATTGTAGTTTGTGTACGATATATGTTGATACGTTTTATTAAAGGGACATCTTTTTCCGCAAGCCCTTCCTGACATGTTTGGGGATCGCGGGTTGGAGTTGGATTTGATGACACAGATTACAGAAGGCAAGGTGGCTCCTTGGGCACAGGGTTCTGCTCTGGCTTCTTCGAGATGCTGCCCTGTCCCTGGGTGGGTGTGGCTCTTCTCTGGAGAGCTGAGAGGCCTGGGGTGGGGAGGGAGGCGGCTGGGAAGGGAGGCCCTTGAGGGCCCTCTGAGAGCCGCCTCCGAGGCGGATGTGTCTGATCCTTAGAGTGTGATAAGGCCCCTGGTGTCCCGGCTTTCCCCTTGGGTACTGGGACACCGGGAGGTTGGGTTTGTTTTTGGTGAACGTCCCAGGCCGTGAGGACTCGGCGAGTGGCACAGTCTGGCTTGGACTTCAGAAGGTTCCCGCAGGCGGTGTCCTGGAAGATGGTGGGAGGGGCCGGGCAGGATGTGGGGACAGCCATTCCCGGCCAGCAGCCAGGCAGGAAATGCAGAGGCTGGGGGAGGTGGCCGCCCTGGGTGCCGACTTGCAACATAGAAAGTGGAACTGCTTTGCTTACCTGGAGCTCTGGGGCCTGTGGGGCGTGGGGCAGCGCACACGCCCCCAGCAGAGAGTGCATCCGGTCCAGGGGTCTTGGGACCACATGGCTGACTGCCTGGCTCCGATCCGTCCTTTGCCAACTTGCTGTGTGCTCATGGGCAAGAACACATCCCTGCCACACACGTGGGGAGACTGGCCAGGACTGACCTGCACTGAGAATGCCCCAGCACAGCTTCCTGCCGCTAACTGCTGCCAGTATGCCCTTGGCTGCCACCTGTGCTCCTGGAGCAGGAGACAGCCCAGGCAGGAGCCCCGGAGGGGGTGCCCTGGTGCAGGACAGGAAATGGCCAGGCCCTAAGAGCCCTACCACTGTACACCCCACCACCCATCTCTACCAATACAGCACTCCCTGCAGCCTCTCAGCCTGCGGCCTTCGGCGGCCAGCAGCTGCCTGCACCGCACAGATGGCCCTGGTGAGCGTTGGGTCGGGCTCAGCCTTCCCCAGGGGCAGACCTGGAGGAGAGGGCTGTGTCCTGTTCACCAGTGTTTCCATGATGCGGCCCCGCCGGGCCTGGCAGCTCGACACTAGATTCAGCCAGCGGTGAGGGCAGGAGGAGTGTCGCACCACTCCTTCCACACGAGGCCACGTTTGAGGCCATCACTGGAACCTAGGTAGGAGGGGAGGGGCCAGACTGAAGTCTGCAGCCACAGTTACCGCTCTCCCAAGTTGCCCAATTCTAGGAGGCTGTGGACTGGCTGTCTCCCACAACCCTCCCCCCCCAACACATACATACACACAGCCTTTCCCTGGAGCCAGGGAAGCCAACTGGCTGACAGCAGCACAGCCTGGGGGGTTCTGCAGCTGCCAAGGCCCGGGGACTCCAGCAGGGCTCGCTGGGGGAGTCTGAGGAAACCCCGCCTTGTCCCCCAGCATCTGCTGTCCCGTGACGGGTAGGGATTGTGTGCAAAGAATCCAGACATGGAGTGGACTTCTTAGGGCTCAGGCCTTGTCCCAGAGCTGGTCTGCAGAGCTCGAGGGCCCTGGGTTTGGGTGTAGCAGCCAGGCAGACAGGAAGAAGTGGAGGCAGCGGTGCCTGTCTCTGCCAGTACTGGGCTCAGGTGGTGCAGCCGATGGGCCGCAAGTTGGAAACAAAGGAGCAGCCCGAGGACTGGGTGCTTAAAGGTGGACGGTCCGCTCTGCCTGAGGCTGGGGCTGCTGCTTCCATTCCCAGGCAGCTGTGGGTCTAAACATTTAGCCACTGCCTTGGTTTCCTGCCTTCCTCTCAGCCTTTCCAAGGCCACAGAGCCCACACTCCTGCGCCTCCGTAAGCCCTTCCTTCCAGCCATCTACCCATCATCCATCATCCATCATCCATCATCCATCCACGTGTGTTTTGAGCTCCCCATAGATGCCAGAGATCACTCTAGCACTGGGGACACAGCGTGAACCAGTCAGTCGGCAGGCTGCAGGTCGGGCTCAATTTGGGAGGCCAATGTGACAGCCAGTGCTGGTATCACTGGGCAGTCTGGGTGGAGGAGACTTGGCATTTGGATGCTTGGACACCATGAGGCTGCCTGAGGTCATCCAGGGAGTGAGTTGGGGAGGCGCCCCAGGACAGGCCCTGCAGCTGTGAGCAGGGAGAGATCTGGGCAGCAGGAGGGGGAAGGAGGATGGGAGAGCAAGGTGCCCTGGGGGCCGAGCAAGAGCACTGAGCAGGGCATGCCGTCTGCTGCTGAGGCGCCCTGGGGCAGGTGCTCCCTCCTCCCTAAGGCTGGCCCTGCCAAGGCTTCTTTTCGCACCCTTCAGCACTTCCTGCTACAACTCTAGCTCCGTGCCCACACGGAGCCTTTGCTCCTGGCATGCGCTCCAACTGCCCTTTCAGGAAGCTAGGCTGGAGGTTCTCTGGGGCCCCAGGGCCCCTAGGCTGTCAGGGTTCAGTGTCTGCCTCCCCTAATCAGGCTGGGAGCTCCTCTAACCAGGGGCCGTGTCTGAGCTGTCACTGTTCCCAAAAGCCCCAGCACACACACAGGGCCCGCGGCAGGAGGTGTGCAGGAAGTGGTCGCGGAGTAACGGATGCTGGCGAGTATAGGCACCCATGGAAGGCGCTCAGTGCTAGCGCCCCGGCCCATTACTGTCACCTGGGGTTAGGTGCTTGGGTTTAGGGAAAGGGGGACTACCACAGAGCCGAAGGAGGCTGACCACTCCGTCCTGTGTGGCCAGCAGCCTGGGAGGACTCCCTCCTGGATCCGTAGCTCCGAGCGCACCAGGCACAGGGAGTACTTAGGAAGTGTGCTGAATTGTTGGGTTGTCCCTCAAGGACGATCTTGACCCTTGGGGGTTCCCTAATTGGCCAGCTGGCAATGAGGAGGCCCACTGTGTGTCATGCGTGTGGATGGATGCATTGGGGTGGGGGGCACGGCAGTGACAGGAAGCTGGGAGGGGTCAGTCGCTCCTGATAGGCTGGGCTCTAAGGCATCGATGCGCAGCAAGCCCACCCCCTGGATGTGGCTTTGAGTGGGGAGATGTGGCCCACCTGGGCTGGCTGGTACAGTGTCAGGAGCGGGGGGGAGGGCTGCTCAGCCCAGCTGAAGAGTTAAGTCTCCCAGGCTCCACTTTGCGTTCACTGTGGCCTGCAGAAGCTGACTGAGGTGGACCCTGTGGTGGGAAGCAAAGCCGAGCCGGGAGGGAGGTGGACAGAGCTACTGGGCTTTGAGGCACATAAGCCCGCCTCACAGCTCTACGGGGCAGTGGCCCCATTGGGAGGAGAGATGAGTGGGGTGGCCTCACGGGCAGCTGGGACCTCGAGTTGAAGCTACAAGGACTGACAGAAGCCAGAGTGGCCAAACCAAGGGGCTGCATCCAAAGTAGTGAGGGCCCGGCCACCAGAGGCGGTTAGCCAGCTCAGGGGAGGAGAGGCGGTTAGAGTTGGTGGGGGGAGGCTTGGGTCCTGGAGCTCCAGTGGACCTCAACGTTCCTCCCCTGTATGGGGCTGTGAGGTCCCCACAGACTCAACTGGTCTGCGGCCCAGAGCAGCCTCAGCTTCCCTATCTGCCAAACGGGAACGCTGTCCCCTGGGACCTTCCCACCCTGCACTGAGTTCCCATTCAAAGCCACCTTTTCACAGAGGCCCTCCCGACCCTGTGACTCAGGGCAGTGCGCCTTACCCCATGAGGTGAAGGCCAACACCCCTACCCAGCTGCTGACTCTCACACTGTGCCCCTTCCTGGCAGCTGCCCGAGGCCCGGGGAACTGCCCACCCAGCCAGGGGCCAGTGGCTGACGTGGGACTCCGAGGACAGCCCTGAGCTACACACTTCTCTGCAGGGTAATGAAGACTTCAGTTCCCCTCTGCCCCCTGCACCATCCTTGCTTTCCTACAGGTGACTCTCGAGAGCGCTCGCCAATAAAACGCGGGCCACAGCTGTCCACGACTGCCCCCAGGCCACTGCGGTGAACACCCCCAGCCTCTTTCCCTCCTGTCTCTCTAACACCTACTTGTCTTTTAAAAACCCAGGTCTCAAAGAAGGTTCTGGTTCCTGGCTTCCACCTGGCCCAGCCCCAGGTGTTACAGCCATTTGGGGAATGAGCCAGCAAGATGGAGGATCTCTCTCTCTTTCTTTTCAAATAACTAATTTAAAAGGGGAGGGGGCCTGGCGCTGTGGCATAACGGGTAAAGCCACTGTCTGCAGTGCTGGCATCCCATGTGAATGCCAGTTCAAGTCCCGGCTGCTCCGCATCTGATCCAGCTCTCTGCTGTGGCCTGGGAAAGGTGGAAGATGGCGCAAGTCCTTGGGCCCCGGCACCCGTGTGGGAGCCCCAGAAGCTCCAGGCTCCCGGCTTCAGATCAGTGCAGTTCTAGCGGCTGTGGCCATCTGGGGAGTGAACCAGCGGATGGAAGAGCTCTCTCGCTCGCTCTTTCTGCCTCTGCCTCCCTGTAACTCTGCCTTTCAAATAAATAAATAAATCTTTGTGGGGGGAGAGATGATTTATTTAATTGAAAGGCAGAGTTACAGCAAGAGGAGAAGAGAGAGAGGAGCAGCTGGGTCTCGAACAAGCACCCATATGGGATGCCAGCATAAGAAGCAGAGGCTTAACTATTTGTGCAACAACGCCGACCCCAATAAATCAATCTTACCAAAGAAAACAGAAGTCAACCCGAGACTCCCAAGTGGGTGGCAAGGATGCAAACATCTGAGCTGTTATCTGCTGCCTCCAAGGGTGTATACCAGGAAACTGGAATCAGAAGGCAGAGGAGCCAGGACTTGAACCCAGGCCACTGATACAGGACATGGGCATCCCAAGCAGCAGCTTAACCACTGCACCAAACACCTGCCCCTAACGCATACCTCATTCCAGTTGTCCTCCCTCGTATGGCAGACCCTATGGCGCTGCAGGTTAGGCTGCCACCTGAAACACCAGCATCCCATAGGACAGCCTCAGTTCAACTCCAGGCTGCTCTGTTCTTTCCATCCAGCTTCCTGCTGGTGCAGCTGGGAGGCACTGGATGATGGCCCGAGTACTTGGGTTCCCACCACCCCCGTGGGAGACCCAGAGGGAGTTCCCGGCTCCTGGCATTGGCCTGTCCCAGCCTTGGCCATTGTGGGCAATTGAAGAGTGAACCAGCGTATGGATGCTATCTCTGTCACTCTTTCAAATAAATTAATCTTTTAAAAAATAAGTTAGGCCCAAGAGGAGCCTGTCCTCTTCCTGCCTCAGCCTTAAATCTGCAGCCGAGACACAGTCCTGCCAGTCAAGTCACAGAGGAAGTACCTGTCTGGGGTCCAGCCTGAACTAGCCTGGGGAGAGAACTGAGGGCAGCCTATGAGAGGTCCCAGAGTGCGGCCTTAGCACAGCTCCTGGAAACTCTGAACCGGTCCATGGACACCTCTTGGTCAAATATGACCTCCAATCCACAGGTGGGGAAGCCTGAAGGAGAGCTACTGCGGCCCCACGTGGCCGGTGGGGAAGCTGAGGCTGAGCAGGCAGCTGGAATCTGGAGGCTGTGGGAAAGGCGGGCAGGACTGTAACTCCCCAGGGCTGCGGCCTGCTGAAGTGAACCAGGCGCTGCACCGTGACGGGAGGTGCGTCTCGCAGATGAGCTCCCAAGGGGAGGGCCCCTGCTCCCACCTGCTGCTCCTGCTTCTTCACTCCAGGCTCCTCTGGGCGGCCTGGGGCCTTCATGCCACCCTGTGCTTCCTCCTTGCTAAGTGTGAGGAGGAAAGTAGGTGGGGAGGGCGGACAGTGGGCTGTGGGGAAGTGGGCACATCTGTGGAGGGGCAGTTATCACCACATCCTGTGGTCTCTGAGCCCAGCTCCCCTCTGGGAAGGATAAAAGCTGCCAGCCCTGCCAGCCCTGCCTGCTGTCTGCAGCTGGGGAAGTGCAGTGGGCGCTGGGCTCCAAGGCCGGCCCCGCCCCGGGGCAGGGTCCACTGGCTGCCCTGCTCAGAGCCTCTGTGCCTCTGAATCAGGACTCAAGTTCATTACCCCCTCTCACCCCAGTTCAGTCAGTCTCCTAGGGATCCGGCCTGCTCAGGACCCTTCAAGTCATCACTGCCACCCCAAGGACACCACAGTGGCCCCCTCGTCCCACCAGCTCATCCTCTGAACTCCCACCAGTGGTCTTAAAAATCCCTTCCACTCAGCGAGTTCTGCAGGAATTTTGCCGATGGCTAAGATGCAAGAACGAAGATGCTCATCGCAGCAGCATCTGTAAAAACTACCCACTGGATGCCCGAACACCCACCCACGGACAAAGCTGCTCCAAAGGGCAAGGCCGACCCCGTGCTGATTCGGTACGATCTGCACTCTCCAGACCCCAGGCGAGCACATGCCGCGGAGGCACAGCCCACCCAATACCACCTCAGCACCTCTCCGCTGTGGCTGTCCTTAGGGAAAAGGACTAGGGCTGTGCTGCGGGTGGGATAACGGTGATCCTTCTCTGGATTTTCACCTATGTAAATGTAACTGTTCTCACCTTTACATGGGAAACAGGGCTCACCGCATGCTCCGGCCCCAGATGGCCTCCCTTGGGAAGCCTGGGGTGCGGGTATTCAAGGCCCCTCATGTGCAGGTCACTCCAGCCAGAGCCCTGCTCCTCCTGCACCCATTTCCAGCCACTCCCCGACTCGCTTGGCCCCCTCACCCCTCTGCTTTCCTAGTGGTCACCTCTCCTTGCCATCCCTCCTGCTGCTACCCCTGCCCTAGCCCCTCAAGGCCTCCTCACCGAAAGGGACAGTGTGAAGTGGGGACAGCGCGAGCCTGGGCAGCACACACAGGCCACACACAAGGCAGCCACTTCCCGGCTGTGGGCCTGGGGTGCTCTCAGGGCTCTCTTCAGTTCCTCCAGCTGCTGCTGGAAGCTTCCGCTCTAACTGCTCTCAGCGGTCCCAGCCCAACACAGCCACCTCAGCCAAGGCATCCCCGCAGTGGGAGCAGCACGCCCAGAAGTGGTGGTGGGCCAGTGGCGCTGTGGAGAAGCTCAGGCAGGACACCAGCTCCAGGGCCTGGCAGAGGGCCAGGGCAGCCCGACACCGCCGTCTCTCCTGCCCGGGACTGCCGCCTCCTGCACAGGCGCAGGTGTTTCCCTGAGAAGCTGACCTGAAACAACCGTGTGACACTGGGCAAATTCCTTAAAGCACCTCTTGGGCCCAGGGCTGTGTCTGGCACGTCCCAGGCGCTCAGTACGGGCCTTGAATACGGAAGTGACATTTACCTTGCAAGGGCTATGTGGAGATTAAATAAGTCTGCCATGAGGTGCCTGACACAGAGCAGGGCTTGGTGTCACTGGTGCCAACACAGGCAGCAGAGCCAGGGGCGGGCGCAGACCATTCCCTCCCCAGGGCACTAGGGAGAGACCTTCAGGGAGTACTCCGTGCCTTTCTGCAGCTACTGTGTGGTGTGTGCACGATCCAACTCCGGAAGAACCTACCACCCACGGCCAAGCAGTGCAGAGGCAGACACCACATCTGCATCATCTGTGGTCTCCAGGACAAGGCCAGTCACGCAGGCCCCAAGCTTCAGATGAAGCAACCGAAACTCGGAGGTGAGACACTCATCTGCAGTCACCCCAAGGGACCGAGGCAGAGAGGCCCACGGCACGGACCCATGGGTACCACAGCTGCTCCCTCCAACAGCGCTCACACCCGACACAGGCTCCACAGCAATGCAAGACCTCTTTATTGCCATGAGACCCCCGGGCCAGGCTGCCAGGCCACCAGGGTGCAGTTCTTCAGGGGCATTCAGGCCGCAGGGTGGTCCTCACTCACACAGCACCATGCAAGTACAGAGCTAAAAACTTCCTGAACGTCTCTGGCTGGAAACCAGTCGGTCCAACAGGTTCCTGAAAGAACACAGCTATTAGGATCCTACCACCATGACAAAGCAGATAAAACAAAGGTTGGTTTTATGCAGCCTTCTCCAACCCCACCTTTCTCCAGGCCCAGGCAGGAGCAGAGGAGCTGGCACCAGCTACACTGGAGAAGGGGGCAGGGGCATCCCAGCACCTGCAGCTCAGCCCCTGCTGAGAGCCAACCCCCCCACTTCACATGTGAGGAACAAAGGGCCTGGCTGCCCACTCCCCGCAGTGCTCTCCTCCCTCCCTCATTCCACGTCCATCGGTTAGGCAGCCACTGTCACTCTTGGCCCAGCCTGTGCCCAGTGCTGAAGACCCAGCAGAACGTGAACCTGGTTCCTGTCCCCAGGGAGCGTGGAGTCAGGTTCTCCACAGCGACGATAAGGTGACAGACCTCACTGTAAGACAGGAGGAGGATACTAAGAAAGCCCCCCTCTCCCTCACAGGGGGGCAACCAGAATGGGCCAGAAGGAAAGGAAGGAAGTTCGGAGACGGCATCACAGGCACCGTTATGGAGGGACACAGGAAGTCGGGAAGAGCAGGGGCAAGCGGGGGCCAGGGTGCAGTCGGTGGGCGTGGAGCAGCAAGAGGCAGAGTTGGGGAGTTACGCAGGAGCAACCTGGCCAGGCCAGAATGGGCCTGGCACCAAGTCAGTATCCTGCAGAGAGGAGCTGCAGACAGAGGGTGCAGGAGAGGGGCCGATCCCGCTTCACATCTCCACCCAGCCCTGACGTCGACAACACCGCTGCCCACTGCACCAAAAGCAGGCCTGGGCTCCGTCCACAGAGCATGGGGTAGCAGTGACCATGCCAGGGCACAAGTCCAGGACCCGAGCGAAACCAGTGACTGCATCACTGGGGCACTGGCTGGGCCTGGAGCTCGGTGTAGGGGAGGAGAAAACACGCACATGGGTGGCGACAGCTGCGGATGGCGCCATCAGGGAAGGTTTCCGGGAGTGAGAAGTAAGACTTGCAGGATGAAAGAGAAATGGGGGATGGGGAGAAGGGAGAAGGCTTCCCCACAGAGGGCACAGCCCAGTTCATGAAGCAGCAGAGCCCAGTGCAGTGCTGTAAGGAGCGAGGCATGGCTGGGGGCTGGGGTGCGGTGGGCAGCAGTGGCTGAAGTGAAGGGCGGGGCCAGGACGTGGGGTAACGTGTTGTGTAGGAGGTGACGGGCAGGACTCTCCTCCCGGAGCACCGCTTCAACCCACCCCAGGCTGGCCTGGGCAGGACGGGTCATGGCCCTGTTCCAGGCATTGGGGGGCTGCATCTGGACTTACCACAACCACCTTCTTTTTGATCACTGGCAGACACCAAAAATGCTGATAGAGGAGCTGGTCTGAGTCTACCCAGACCAAATTCTTGATGCCCTCATTCGAGTCAAGATCTGTGGTGTTCAGCTGCAGCACCAGGAACTGGAAGAGCCGCCCATCCGTGCCCACGCTCTGCACCACTATGGGCTGCTCCAGGACCTTGCTGTCATTCTGACAGGAAAGGGGACAGTAAAATCCATCAGAGACTGTAGACTGCAAGGAGCAGCAAGGACAGGCCGCTTCTAGTTCTGTCCTTTAGAACACTTATCCCGAGGCAGGTGTCAGGCCTAGTGGCTGAGACACCCATGTCTCACACTGGAGGGCATGGGTTCAACACCCAGCTCTAGCCCGAACTCCAGCAGACCTAGAAAGCAGTGGCAATGGCCCAGGCGACTGGGTTCCTACCACACAGGTGAGAGATCGGGATTGAGCTCCTGGCTCCCAGGTTCAGCCTGGCCCTGCCCCAGCTCTTGCAGGCATTTGGGGAGTGAACCAGTGGATAGGAATGCACTTTTTCTCTCTTACTGCAAAAAATAAGAAAAATTTAAATAAATAAAAAATAAAACATCTGCTCCCATTTAACTGCCACCCTGGGCAATAAAAAACAGAACAAGTTTCGAGTTGAGGGCACTGTCTGGGGCCAGGGCTTCCTCACAGAGCCTGGCTCTGCCTGGCCTGCGAGGCCTCAAGGCCCCAGGGTGCCTGCTCTTCCACGTGAGCACATGAGAGCAGCAATTCCCGCCACTGAGACATGACCACTGGGAAAGCTGCAAAGGTCAGTTACGCAAGCTGGGAGGTTAACGCCGGGAACTCCTCAGGGCCCCCAGCATTACCTGATGGACACAAGTGGTGCCGGCTGCCAAATATCATCTCATTCTCACTCCATCTAACAGAGGAGGAAACTGGGGCTCACAGGAGTGAAGTGACTTGTCTACGGTCACAAGGCTGTGTGGCCCTCACACTGGCTCAGGCTCCGCTCTGTGCATGCCCCACTCCGCCTTGCTCGGACCCAAGCTCCCCACGCTCACTGCAGCTCAGCATGTGGACTGGCCAACACCAGCCACGCCAGCGCCAGAAGGTCACCACTGGTGCAACCACTGATGAGTTCCTACCACTTGGTGGTAGGAATAACACTAAACCATTACAGAAGGCCTCTAGGGTTGGGTGTCTTGCCAGCTTGAGAGTCACCTCTACTCTCAGAAACCTAGAGGTACACTCCCACTTCGCAGATACAGAAACTGAGGTCCAGAGGTTACCCACGAGGTGTGAGCCAAGATCAGACCTCAAGTGCGAAGTCACTTGAAATCCTACTGTTTGGGCGACACCTGGTGTCCCCATGAATCCGAGAGTTGGGACCTCTTTTCGCTCTCACCAGTGTCCCTGTGGTTAAGCTACGGAGAGCCTCTGCAGCAATCCCGTCTAGTGACTGCTGCTCCGGAACAAAGAGCCCACGAGCAGGCCCCAGTAAGCAGGCCATCCGCGACTCAGACCACAGCCGACGTCCACCCCTCCAGGGCTGACCCAGCATCAGGAATTGCTAATGTCAGACCTCACTGGGAGCCACACTGGGGCTGTTGGCCTTAGAAATACCTGTTCTTAGCTGCATGAGAAATAAATAAAAGGAAAAGTGCCTGTGAGTGTTAGCCGAGAACTCTGTATTGACTCTTATCTCCCTCTACAGATCAATAAAACTGCAGGTAGTACATAAATTTCTCAGCAATTTTACCTTTTACAGAGAAGCTCTTCCCGTAATTGCTCAACTTCACATCACCAGGAATAATTTGTACCTGGAGGGGACCGGGGAGGCCTCCTCTCCTACCCAACTGGGTGGCAATTAGTGGCAGTGTCGCTACCCAGGCTCTGCTGGCAAAGCTGGCACAGAGATGCAGTGAGCCCGCGAACTTGGGACGCAGGCGTGTGACTCTCTGCCTCCTTCCACAGCAAGTTGAGACATGCACACCTTTCAGAGCTAGAGCGATCTCAGACCCAGTCCTTGTTCCCCATTCCTTAGCTGTGGGACTGTGGGCAAGTTACCCAACCTCTCAGGGTCTTCCAGCTGAGAATCGGAATGATTCCTCCGAAGACTGAGAATCGGAATGAAGATAATCTTCCCAAGACTGCAAAGACACATGTCGGTCACATGAAGATGAGCCAGCTGCTTAGCTGTGTGACCTTGGGCAGTTACTTAGCCTCCCGTGTCTCAGTCTCCTCATCTGTGACAGGAAGCTGATGATAACAGCCACACAGGAGTGCTGTATTAAATAACGCAGCTGCTCTCAACGTTCAGGGCAGTGGCTTTCAAGCTTGAGCCTGTACCAGCAACACCTAGGGACTTGTGAAAACTGACTGCTGGACACCAACCCCAGGGTTTCAGAGCCAGCAGGGCTACAGTGGGTCTGACAGTCCGTGTTTCTCACTGGTTCCAGGTGAGGCTCTGTTGCTAACCCAGGACTATTCTGAGAACCCACTGATATAAAGAACCCAAATCCAATGTGTGTCTGCTCCCAGGCCAGCATTCCCCCAACCGCAGGACAGCTTTCTGTGATAATCACTCAGCCTCCATCCTTCACCATGGGACCCCTGGGAACTCTTCTCAAGATCAAGGGGCTACCATCAAGGGACCCCATCATGACTGGCAGGCAGGCCTGGGCCACCTCTACTGCTTCTCTTCCTTCACCTGCCATGGAACCTTCTGCTGCCTGTCGTCAGTGTAGAACAGACTTGAGTGCTAGTGCACCCAGCTGAAGCTTCCAGTCTGGCCACAGTAGCCCAGGCCTTCCTCTGCCACTTCCTGCTGGGGAGTGCTGGGCACGCTGTGAGGCGCCCTGTGATGCAGAACCTGGGAGCCAGGGATCTCACTGAAACCTGAGGCTACTGTATGGAGGAAAGCACAGGCACGGTCGGCCCTGGGTGGACGGCAGTGCCCCTCGCCAAGGTGACCGCACGTGCTTCTCCCAGACAACACAGTTAGCCACAAGCACTTACTTCTCTGAATGGCGCCCTTAAGGCAGGAGACCCACACCATGGAGAGCAGCTCAACAGTCTTCCCCACACACCTACCCCATAGAGGAGCCGGGCCTGAGCCAGGGCGCTGCCGAAAGCAAACAGGATCATCTTGGCCTGCAGCTGATCTGGTTGAAAGCGGTGGGGCCGTAAGTTGGCTCTCTCCAGGAAATACAGGGTATGGGAATGGGGGTAAGGAGAGTCCTTCTGGAAGCCTGCAAGACACACAATCGTGTGGAGGAACGGTGAAGACTGGGAGCCGCACCAAGCCTCAGCACAGCCCCTCACCTGAGCCCAGGGGCAGGCACCCAGGACTCAGTGGAAGGACACATTGTCAAGACAGCTCTCGGCTGGCAAACTCCAGCCTGGCAGCTAGACCCAGCCTCTGCCTCTGCCTGTGTTTGTGAAGAACATCTTTGCTGGAGTTCAACCACTCTCACTGTTTCCGGATGGCTGTGGGCAGCTGTGGTGGAGTCTACACGTGATTGCAAAACCTTAAAGACTGACTGTTGGCCTCTTCGCAGAATGCTTGCTGACCTGCTACAGGTGCTTCTTGCACACTAGCTCCACCCCACCTCTTTCTGTCCCATGCAAGCACACAGATGACAGTGATGTTAAGGGGGGGGGAGAAGTTCAAAGTCATGGTAATCATTAAAAAGAAAGCAAACCATTTGCAAAATTCAGTTCCAAAATATTAGTAACAGCATTTGACCTAGCAGTTAAGATGTCCACATCCTATACTGGAACACCTGGGTTTGATCCCCAGCTCTGGCTCCTGATTCCACCTTTTAGCTAAAGCAGACCCTGGGAGGCAGTGCTGAGGGCTCAAGTAACCGGGTTCCTGCCGGCCACATAGGAGATGGAGCCCCAGCTGCTGCAGGCATTTAGGGTGTAAACCAGCAGATGGGAGCTCTGTCTCTCTTTGTGCCTCGTAAATAAATGAATAATTTCTTTTTTCTAAATGGAAGATACGAGGTGAATCAAGGGACTGTGAGAGGCCCCTGCCGAGACTGGAAGACCACAAAGCATTTCTGGGAGGAAATGACCGCCAAGGGGAATTTTGCAAGATGCAGAGTTAACAGGCTGGGACACATGGGAATGAGGGGCAATAGTCCCAGGCAGGAGGACGAGGCAGTACCGAAGCAGGCTGCTGGGAAAGAGCACAAAGTGCTAAGCACAGATGGACTACAGGCGGCAGAGGGCAGGAGGAAGAGATGAAGTAGGAGAGGGGCAGCGGCCAACCAGGAGCCCTCATATGATGTTCCAACTGTAGCCAACAGGCAACGGGGAACCGAGCGTGGAGAGAGATGGGATCAAACTGGTATTTTCTAGAAAGGCTACTGTGGAGTCATCAACCAGATGGACCAGACAGAAAACAGTCTGGAGTCAGGCTGATCTGTGGGGCTGTGGCAAAGGCTCAGGAAGAGCCTGAGCTAGGCTCATGTTGTGAAGATGGAAAGGTTTTCGAGGAAGACACCACCACGCATGACACCACCACGCATGAGGTCAAAACGGGCAGCAGAAAAGGGGCCCGTCTCGGCTTGTCGTGTCCTGGCTGGCTGAGCGGGTGGTGCTGTTTGGATTAACAGTGTCCAGGGGCTTCCTCAGTTCTTGAAGGAGGTTGGCCAGAGGTCGCAGGGTGGAGAGAAAGAGGGTTATCTATCAAGGGACCAATGAATAAAGGAAAAGCCCCTCAAACCACCCATTAAAAACTGTACTGCTCAGGGTCAAAAGCAAAGTGAGCCGTGGTGCAAACCACTTCACCTCCCCGAGTGGCAGCCTTCTTGCCTTTGGAGTGGGGACAACAGCTGTTCTGGGGCTGCCACTTAGGATGGGCAAGGTGCCAGGCACCTGGGAGTTCTTGTAGCTCTGTCCCTCCATTCCCACCGCACCCAGGCCCGAAGGCCTTGCTCCTCACCTGTTTCATCTTTCGCATCGTAAACATGGCACTCCTGCAGATCGATCGTGGGAGATATGGGATAGAAGGTCTCAAGGGTGTGATCCTTAGTAGCTTCCACCTCCTCTCTGGAGGCAATGGGGGGCAGAGGATCCTTGGCACTCAGTTGGGCTCCCCTGGAACCACGTATCCGAAGGAGAAGAGACTCTACAAGGGAGAGGTATGGTTTGTCTGATGCGGGCTAAAGCCTTTTCTGGACTCAGCAGTCCTAAGCCTTCATGCCCCCACACACTTCAAGCCCTCTATGCTTTCCTACATGATCGGCCCAGTCACAGAACCAGTGCTTTGCTTAGGACCATAACCCTGGATCCTCCCCCATGGAGGCGCCCATGCAGCCTACATGCTGCTTCCACTCCCAATAAACCCTAGGGCCTGGTGGCCTCTGGGGGCTCAGATCCGCATCTGCTCTAAGGCGGGGGGACCAGAGGGAAATGAATTTCTCTCTGCTTTCCAGGGAGTAAAAGTGTTGCAACAGGCTGGCACCGCGGCTCACTAAGCTAATCCTCCACCTTACGGCGCCGGCACACCGGGTTCTAGTCCCGGTCGGGCACTGGATTCTGTCCCGGTTGCCCCTCTTCCAGGCCAGCTCTCTGCTGTGGCCCGGGAGTGCAGTGGAGGATGGCCCAAGTGCTTGGGCCCTGCACCCCATGGCAGACCAGGATAAGTACCTGGCTCCTGCCATCGGATCAGCGTGGTGCGCCGGCCGCAGCGTGCCAGCCACGGCGGCCATTAGAGGGTGAACCAACGGCAAAAAGAAAGACCTTTCTCTCTGTCTCTCTCTCACTGTCCACTCTGCCTGTCAAGAAAGAAAGAAAAGAAAAGAAAAGAAAAGAAAAGAAAAGAAAAGAAAAGAAAAGAAAGAAAGAAAGAAAGAAAGAAAGAAAGAAAGAAAGAAAAGAAAGAAGGAAGGAAGGAAGGAAGGAAGGAAGGAAGGAAGGAAGGAAGGAAGGAAGGAAAGAAAGAAAGAAAGAAAGAAAGAAAGAAAGAAAGAAAGAAAGAAAGAAAGAAAGAAAGAAAAGAAAAGAAAAGAAAGAAGGAAGGAAGGAAGGAAGGAAGGAAGGAAGGAAGGAAGGAAGGAAGGAAAGAAAGAAAGAAAGAAAGAAAGAAAGAAAGAAAGAAAGAAAGAAAGAAAGAAAGAAAGAAAGAAAGAGTGTTGCACAAAAAGAGTCATATTCAGAAAGAGCAGAGGTGGGGAAACTGACTCCAAAGAAGCAATGCCTTAAAACGACACGTGAAAGATGGAAAAGAGCAGGGTTTTTTTTTTTTTTTTTTAAGATTTATTTATTTATTTGAAAGTCAAGAGTTATATAGAGAGAGAAGTGGAGAGAGAGAGAGAGAGAGAGAGGACTTCCATCTGATGGTTCACTCTGCAGATGGCCGCCACGGCTGGAGCTGTGCTGATCCAAAGCCAGGAGCCAGAAGCTTCCTCCTGGTCTCCTACAGGGGTGCAGGGGCCCAAGCACTTGTGCCATCTTCACTGGGTCAGAAGTGGAGCAGCCGGGTCTCGAACTGGCACCCATATGGGATACCGGCACTTCAGGCCAGGGCGTTAACCCGCTGCACCACAGCACCAGCCCCAAGAGCAGGGTTTTTAACTCTGGCACTATACATACCTTAAACCTTGTGGGAAGGGGGGGTGGGTTCCATCCTGTGCATGGCAGGATGTCAGGTGTCCTGCACCCACCAGAGACCAGCAGAACTCCCTCCTGTCCCTCCCCAATCCTATCTGAGTCATGATGATGAAAAATGTCTCTAGGATTGGCCAAATGTCCCTAAAGGCAAAACTGTCTCTCGCTGAAAACCACTGGGCAAGAACTTTGCAGGCAAAAAAGGGGGGGAAGGAACTTTCTGGCTGGGGGCGGGGGGGTGACATGCAGAAAGGCACAGGAGCACCTGACTCCATGGCAGAGTTCAGAGAAATGACTCCAGAGGCCGAGGACAATGTGGTAGGGAAGGCGGGACACAGAAGCCCTGAGACCGGGGGCTAAGGGGAACTATTAAACCCAGGGAAAGGGTAGGGCCGATCTCAACAACAGAGGGAACAAAACCAGGCTGCTCAGAAAGCCCACCAAAGTCGGGTCAGCTTTTACACTACCAGCAATGCAGGTGGTTCGAGGTAAAACACTCCCACGTGGCTGAGCACTGAGCCCGCCATCGTGCACATGTGGACACACTGGACAGGGGTCCACAGGTGGCCACAGGCCACCACCAGACAAAATGTGCCTGTGAAGACTCCTTGAGTTTGGCCCAGGAGAAGTCTACATGGAGGCTCAGCCTCCTCTGAAGGGGCTTGAGCTTGCAGGTACAGTCACAGCACAGTGTAATGGTGATGGATGAAGGTGGTTTTCTCCTACACACAAAAAATGGGTTAGTCAACAAACTGTCACCTAATTAGTACATGTTCTCCCCCACTGTGTACTAAAAAAATGGATACGACATCTGTGGATGCATAAACTCTGATCTGTTTGTTAAGATACATCCCATAGCAGTAGAAGATGGCCCAACTTCTACACCCACGTGGGAGACCTGAAAGAAGCTCCTGGCTACTAGCTTCATATCAGCTCAGCTTCAGCTGCTGCCGCCATCGGAGAGTAAACCAGCGGATGGAAGACCTCTCTTTCTCTGTTTCTACCTCTCTCTGTAACTCTGCCTCTCAAATAAATCTTAAAAAAAAAAAAAGGGTCTTGAATGCCACATTAAGTGTTTTATGCTACTGGGAGACAGTGAAGGATTTGAAATAGACTAGTACTATAAAAAGACCACTCAAGCAGTGATGTTGGGGGCTGGTGCTATGGTACAGCAAGTAAAGCCACCCACCGCCTGCAGTGCCAGCATCCCATATGGGTGCCGGTTCAAGTCCCAGCTGTTCTACTTCCGATCCAGCTCTCTGCTATGGCCTAGGAGAGCAGTGGAAGATGGCCCCAGTGCTTGGGCCCCTGCACCCACATGGGAGACTCGGAGGAGGCTTCTGGCTCCTGGCTTCAGACTGGCGCAGCTCCGGCCACTGTAGCCAACTGGGAAGTGAACTAGCAGATGCAAGATTTCTCTCTCTCTGCCTCTCCTTCTCTCTCTCTGTAACTCTTTCAAATAAATAACTAAATCTTTCAAAAAAAGAAAGAAAGAAAAAAAATGGACTTGGAAGAGCAGAGAAGCAGGAATGGGGACAGAAGGCTGCTGCGGCAGAACACGAGTGCTGTGAGGGGCGGAGACCACGTGTGCTTTATTATTGTCTTCGCCATTTAGGCACGCAAGATAGGGCTGAATGCTAATGGCCAAATTAACGGTCCTAGAAAGAAGTAATTAAAAACAAAAAAGACAGGGCTGAGGATGTGTCCGAGCGTACAAAACTGGATCCTGGACGAGTGAGGATAGGTATCTAGAAAGCAAGCTGTTGGGGGCGGGGAGGGGAGAGTTAAGAGCTGGTGGTGGGCCTTAGAGCAGGAAGGGCAAAACCGCACCGCGGCTTTCTGGTGTCAGAGATGACCAACCTCGATTCCAGGTGGCAGACAACGTGTGGTTCTTGGTATAGATCCGTCTGGCCAGAGAAGGATGCTTGAGGATCTGGGATTTACACAGCTGGATCAAATTGTCCACAATGACTGGGCTTGGAGAAAAGCAGAGACATTTGGGGAATAAAGCAACAGCCTGACTCCAAGGTCTGAGCTGGACATTTGGGTGACTTGAGGGAAACTTACCAGTAGGTCTCTCTCTTGGGGATGTCCTCAGTGGAGTGCCAGAGACGGGCGTGGGAGATCACGTTCAGCACACGCTCATCTTGGTTCTCTATGTGGTTCCTCGGATCGCCAGCAAGGCTCAGCACTTTCTCAGGAAGGCCTTCTATGAGCTTGGCCTTGGTAAGCCAGAGAGCCTGCTTCACACCTTTAGGGTTATCAGCCACAAAACACAAAAACAATTTAGAAAGCGTTGCTTATGCCTGCCTGGCAGCATATTAGGGAAAGGCTGCCTCAATAGAGACCAGAGGGACCGGCACTGTGGCACAGGGGGTAAAGCCGCCACCTGTGGTACCAGTGTCCCATGTGGGCACTGGTTCGAGTCCTGGCTGCTCCTCTTCCAATCCAGCTCTCTGCTATGGCCTGGGAAAGCAGTAGAAGATGGCCCAAGTATTTGGGTCCCTGCACACACATGGGGGACCCAGAGGAAGCTGCTGGCTCCTGGCTTTGGATTGACTCAGCTCCAGCTGTTGTGGCCATTTGGGGAGTGACCCATCAGATGGAAGATCAATCTCTCTCTGCCTCTCTGTAACTCTGCCTTTCTTTCTTTCTTTTTTTTTTTTTAAAGAGTTTCTCCTTTCTTCTTTTTATTTTATTTTTTGACAGGCAGAGTGGACAGAGAGAGAGAGACAGAGAGAAAGGTCTTCCTTTGCCGTTGGTTCACGGCCGGCGCACCACGCTGATCCGATCAATGGCAGGAGCCAGGTGCTTCTCCTGGTCTCCCATGGGGTGCAGGGCCCAAGCACTTGGGCCATCCTCCACTGCACTCCCTGGCCACAGCAGAGAGCCACAGCAGAGAGCTGGCCTGGAAGAGGGGCAACCGGGACAGAATTCGGCGCCCTGACCGGGACTAGAACCCAGTGTGCCGGCGCCGCAAGGCGGAGGATTAGCCTAGTGAGCCGCGGCGCCGGCCTGTAACTCTGCCTTTCAAATACATAAATAAATCTCAGCCCAGGCCACTGTGGCCATCTGGGGAGTGAATCAGCAGATGGAAGATCTCTCCCTCTCCTTTCTCTATCACTCTACCTTTCAAATACATAAATCTTTAAAAACAGAGAAAAAGAGAGATACTAGATTTGTTCTGGGTCATGTGATGGGGCAGAACCAAAAATGAGAGTGGAAGCTAGGACAGTCTGATTTCAGTTCAACTTCAGGAATGACCATCTACTGCAGGGTGGTTATAGCTGAGTGAGGTACAAAGCACCTGTCCTAGGAAGAAATCAAATAAGTAGCTAAGACAGCTGAGATCACATGACCGAATTCCACAGGCACTGGATGGACCTGAAGCTATGGGACTAGATAAATGAATGCCAAATACCCACTCAAGATCCCTTCTATTAATTCATACCCTAACCCCAACTGGAGAAGCTCATGCCTACCAAATACACTGGGAGTACACTTAGTGTACACTTAGTGGTAGTGGTCACACTGCCTTATCAAGGGAAAGTAGCTTTTGGAAATAATGGGTATAAACTGTGGTTCTCCATGAATACCCTAATGAGCCCTGAATCTGAGACCACTTGAATAATTTTTCACATCTCATTTAACCCTGATTCTATGATGAGCTATTTCACCAATTTTTGTATGAAGCAAACATTTTTGTATGAAGCAACCCTGTGAAACATACATACAGCCATATTTGGCAAGAGGGTCATACGAGGGCTGTCAGTCCACTTATTACATGGGGCGCTCTGAGACCTTCAGAACCTCTCTCTGGCCTTGGCACAAAAAAGTTGAACTTTTCTTGGCAATAATAGTTCTGCCCATGAACACAGTGAACGGCATAACTGAAAATGTTTTTTTTTTTCTTTACAACAGGGGTCAACAACCATTTTCTTAAAGGGCCAGATAGTAAATATGTTCAGTTTGTGGGCTGTACAGTCTTGTCACAATTAGTCAACTTAGCCTTTATGGCATAAAAGCAGTCACTGTCAATAATTAACAAGTGAGCACAGTTCTGTTTCAATAAAACTTCATTTACAAAAACATGGGGGCCAGCATTGTGGCACAGTGGGTAGAATTGTTGCCTGTGACGACAGCATCCCATATGGGCACTGGGTCGCGTCCCAGCTGCTCTACTCCCAATCCAGCTCTCTGCTAATTCATCTAGGAAAGCAGCAGAGGACAGCCCAAGTGGTTGGCCCCCTGCATCCATGTGGGACAACTAAAGAAGCTCCTGGCTCCAGCCCGGCCCTGTCCTGGCTGTTGCGGCCATCTGGGGAGTGAACACGGGCTGTTGGTTTCACATGAGTGCAGGGGCCCAAGCACTTGGGCCATCTTCCCCTGGTTTCTCAGGCCATTTGCAGGTAGCTGGATCAGAAGTAGAGCAGCCAGGACTCAAATCCCATATGGGATGCCAGCACCGCAGGCAGAGGCTTAACCTACTACGCCACAGCACAGGCTCTGTAAATAAACTTTTTAAAAAATCAGGCAACTGACCTAGTCAGCTGATTCTGGCTCTGCACCATGTGCTGACTACTAACACACTTACTGCCATGTTTGGGATTCACCTTTAGCAAGAACCCCACAGAATGAATTCTTGTGTTCATCTCACTGTTTTATTACTATCTACTTTAATCTGGTTGCACTGTAAAATTTGTGTAAGCTACCCAAACTATTTCCTAGGAAAAGATAGTATATAAACTAAAATAAAATCCATTTAGAATGACTGAGTCTCTAAACGTTAAGGTTAGCCCAAAGCCCATGGGATGGGCTATGGTGCCCCAGAAAACCTCCCTACATTCACTTTCCCCAAATCTGGCTTCCTTAAGGGAGGAATAGGCACAGACCTAGATACCTAGGCTCTAGACCAAGTAAACATAGCAGTCCTCCACATTCAGCTGAAAGTCAACAGTAGATTCTTTCCAATGGTCATGCTCACAGTTGACATACGGCTGGTGACAGCTTTGCTTGGCAGGCACCTATCCCAGCTGGAAAAATACCACACTAACGCAGGGACATATCTTCATTTGAAAAGCTATGTCTGGGATGAAATCTCTTATAATAATAAATGGCAGCAGGGGTCGGTGCCGTAGCACAGTAGGTTAATCCTCTTTCTGCGGCACCAGCATCCCATATGGGTGCCAGTTCTAATCCCGGCTGCTCCTCTTCCAATCCAGCTCTCTGCTAATGGCCTGGGAAAGCAGTGGAGGATGGCCCAAGCCCTTGGGCCCCTGCATCCACATGGGAGACCCGGAAGAGGCTCCTAGCTCCTGGCTTTGGATCAGCGCAGCTCCAGCCATTGCAGCCATCTGGGAAGTGAATCAACAGAAGAAAGACCTTTCTCTCTGTCTCTCCCTTTCTCTGTCTGTAACTCTACCTCTCAAATAAATAAAAATAAATTTTAAAAAAATCTTTAAAAAAAATAGTGAATGGCAGTGAACGAAGAGACCTCAATTTAAGACATCACAATAGAAACAAATGTTCAGAAATGCAACTTCTGGGTTATGCGGTTCAGGAGAAACAACTTCAGAGTCAGGTAAGCTGAGTTCTAGTCTTCACAGTGCCACCCTTTAGACTTGAAAATGGACAAAATATTAAAACGTTATGGTTCCCTATTTCACATATAAATACATAATAATTAGAGCTGCTGTGTACTGAACCCCATGCTAGCTTTACTTACAAGTGTGTTATGGAATGGAGGATGGTACTCTGAGACAGAGGAGTTTGCTCAAAGTCACATTCTTTGGAAGCAGAGGGGCTGGGAAGGTAGCCCAAGTCTGTGTACCCTCAAATCCACAATCCCCCACCAATGCCCCAGTCGCCCTCTCTAGCACTGCACCTTGCAGTTTTACTGCAGACTTTACAGAACCGCTCTGCGAGCTGTCAAATGCAGGAGACAGGGTACATTTTCAGTCTAGTCAAGCGAATGTCACCTTAACTTCTAAAATAATGCATCCAGCCACTTGGTGTTCCATTACCGGGTCACACAAGGGTGTCAAGTCTTGGAAGATCTTTCACAGCACCCCGTGAGGACACTGCAAGTGTTCAAAGGCTAGAAAATCAGCTTCCAGGAACAGGAATGAGCAGCTTAAGAGGTTGCTCAACTAAGTTTTTCAAAGGCAGGATTGAGTCTCCAAAGCCTGCCAGGTCTCTCGCTCTCCTAATCACCCCTTCAAAAACACAGCTGCCACACAGCTTGACCGCTTTGTTTCCAGGATCTCCCTAAACCCGCCCTGATTTTGGTGGGAAAGGAAGACAGAATGGGAAAGGGGGCTCTCAGTAAATAAGCCCCCACCCCTGGGCTTAGGAAAATTATTTCTGATACCCCTGTAGCCAGACCTGTGATCTGTTCTCAGTGAAACCGGCAGGCTAGAATATTTCCCAACCCCGTCCTGTCCTTGAAAACATCTTAGCTCTGACTTCTGACAAAGGACCTGACCTAGAAAACCAAGAGTCGCAGTGTTGGTGTCACTATTAACACAGCACTTCTGTGGGCTAATCAGTTCCTCCCTGGTTGCAACTACCAATCAGGCCTGGAGATAAAACACTATCTCAGCTGCCTCTTTCCCGCCGTAATCTCCCTCCATCAATGTCTTAAATGTGCGGGTAATCTCCAGGATGTCAGATCTGGAAGGGTCAATACGGACTGTTTCATCGAAACCATCCAATTCACAGGAAATGGGGGCTCAGGAAAGTCCACCATGTGCCCCAGATCAGAGAGCTGGAGGCAGGGCTCGGCCTAGACACCAGCTCTTTTCACTTTGGCGTTTGAACTCCCTCACACAAGCACAGCAATTCACGTTCCTCTTAATCCTGACAACTCTCAGAAGACGGCAATGGTCCCTCTTCGCACACGAAGAGACCGAGCCCCGGAGAGTTCCCGTGTCTGGTCGGGATCAGGGCTGGCCAGAGGTACGAGGTCCCCCCTCGCCGGGCCTAGTCTCACCCTCAAGGAGCCGGCAACGCTGGTGGAAGATGTAGCAGGCTTGGTCCTTGTACAGCGGCTGCTCGTGAATGGGGGGCGAGCGGTAGAACTTTGGGTGAGTCCAGCCGGGATCCCAGGGCGGGAAGACGGGCCGCGCCAGGCCGGGCGTGAAGTGCATCTTCCCCGCGTAAGTAATGGGCTCCAGTCCAGGAATCTCGTACACTCTATCGAGAGGAGGGGGCTCGGGCTTCCGCGTGGAACGCACGCCCCACTCGTAAGCCCCGCGTCGAGGGGCCCCGCATCCTCCGAGGCCGAGCTGCCCAGAGCTAGCCAGTGCCCGCCAAGCGGGCCACGACACCAACGCCATACCGATCCCTTTTCCTCGAGACCTCTACCTGGGCGCCGCCATTTCCCCGCGAAGGGCCTGATGGGAACAAAAAGGGCTGGACGCCAAGGCTCATTTCATGAATGGCAGAAACCTCAACCAATCACAGTCAAGATGTTCACTTCTTGTTACCGCCCCGCAGGCCGTTCCGCTTTCCTATAGGTGAGAATCTCTAAGCGCTCCCCGCCTCCCAGGGGGCGGAACTCAGGGGATCCTCACTTGAGGGGAGCTCTGGAGTGTAGGTGAGTGGTCGCAGTAGGGGCTGGGGCGGGTCGTGGAGAAGAGCGGCAGGACTTGAAACCTGGATTTAGAACATCCTTGATCTGTCTGAACAGCTGCACAGGGCGCTGTCTGAGCCCCAGTGTCCCTCGCTGTAAAAGTAAGGGTGGAAAAGCCTAAACCGGCGCAGGTGTCCAGCGCCCGCTGGGAGGGGCCTCGGCAGGGTTCTCCTTCACCCTCCCCCCACGTCTCACTGCTGCGGGCACTTTCCGGAGTGCTTGCCCCGAGTCCCAGGGTGGCCACACTAGCTCCGCCTCAGGCTGACTGCTCCACCTGCACGCTCTCCCGCAGAAAGCGAGTTACTGTCCCCCCTTCTCCTGGGGATTTCCTTTTGCGTCTCCTGAAAGCAAGGCCGTGCCTTGGAGCTGTTCCTTTGCCCACTGTGTCTCGGGCTCTGTGCTGAGCATCGGTTGGTGTTGGTAGACAAAACGTGTCTGAGGTGGATCACAGTTTAGTGCAAGATCCAGACAACGCAGACAAGCGCCGTGAATAGGTCCACAGCAATACACATCTTATCCCTTTTCTCTAGTTACTTTTCTCTTTAGCATTTGACTCTCGTCCTGTGTGTGCTCCATTCTGACTCTGCTGGATGACTGTGTCTCCCACTAGGGGTTAAGCTCCACAAATGCAGGGATTTGTTTCTTCACCGCGGTAGACCCTGCGCCTCAAACACTGCGGACACAAAGTAAATACTCACATATGTTTAATGAATGAATGCAAAATAGAAACAAGTAAATGCTTAATAGAAAATAAGGTGGGGGAAGGACAGGCATTAAGACACACACACACACACACACACACACCCCGTGTCCAGGCTCCTGCTAATGCAGACACCCCGAGGCAGGGTGGTGGCTCAGTAATTGGGTTCCTGCCTTTCTGGAGACCTGCACTGAGTTCTTGGCTCCTGGCATCAGCTCCTCACTGCCATAGGAGGCTTTTCAGGAGTGAACTAATGGGTGGGAATAAAAAGGGAATGAGAAGGGGGAGGCTCACTGAAGATGTCTGAACTCTGACCTTTAAGCTCGATGAGTGGGTAGAGGCATCCAGGCAGTCAGCACATGTCAAAGCCTGGCCTGAAGGTGGTGCTTCTCCCACAGTGGAGAGCTGCCACCTGTGAGGCCGGCATCCCATGTGAGGGCCGGTTCAAATCCCCACTGTTCCACTTCCGATCCTGCTCCCTGCTGATGCTCCTGAGAAAGGCCGCAGAGGACAGCCTAAGTGTTTGGGCCCCCCTACCCATGTGAGAGATCCAAATGGGGGTCTAGGCTGCTGGCTCAGCCTGGCCCAGCCCTGGCCGTTGTGGCCATTTGGAGGAATAAACCAGTGAATGGAAAGTCTCTCTCTGTCTCTCCCTCTCTCTCTGTGTAACTGTACCTTTCAAATAAATGAAAATAAATCTTAAAAAAAAATACGCTGCCTCTTAGAAAAGATAGAGGCCTAGGGGCAAGCATTTAGCACAGTGAGTTAAGCCACCACTTGTAACACTGGGGCATCCTTTGATTCAAGTCACAGCTGCTCTGCTTCCAATCCAGTGCCCTGTTAATGTGCCTGGGAAAGACAACAGATGATGACCCAAGTACTCAGGCCATTTCTGCTGCTTTCACAGGCGATTAGCAGGGAGCTGAATTGTAAGTGGAGCAGCTAGGACTTGAACCGGCACCCATATGGAATGCCGGCACTGCAGACACTGGCTGTATCCGCTTTGCCGCAGTGCCAGCCCCATACATTTTTTAAAAAAGCTTTATTTATTTACTTGAGAGAGTTAACAGTGAGAGAGAGGGAGAGACAGAGAGGGGAAAGAGATCTTCCATCTACTGATCCACTCCCCAAAAGGACTGGGCCAGGCCAAAACCAGGAACCAGGAGCTTCATCTGGGTCTCCCACCTGGGTGCAGGGGCCCAAGCACTTGGGCCATTCTCTTCTGGGCAGGGAGCTGGATTGGAAGTGCAGCAGCCGGGACTCGAACCAGCTCTCAAATGGGATGCCAGCACTGCACACAGCAGCTTAACCTGCTGCATTACAGCACCACTCCCCTCACGCACATACGTAATTCTTAAAAGAAAAAGAGGCCTTTAAAAAGATGCCATGAACCAGTGGACTCTCAGATTCATAACTGACATGGCAACTTCTCTGGCAATTCTAAGATACCAAAGAATGGGGCTATCAAAGCTCGTGGAGGGGGCTGGCACTGTGGCATAGCAGGTAAAGCCGCCGCCTTCAGTGCTGGCATTCCATATGGGCCCAGGGTTCAAGTCCCAGCTGTTCAAATTCCAGTCCAGCTCTCTGCTGTGGCCTGGGAAAGCAGAAGATGGTCCAAATCCTTGGGCCCCTGCACCCATGTAGGAGACCTGGAGCAATCTCCTGGCTCCTGGCCTCAGATGGGTTCAGCTCCGCCATTGTGGCCATCTGGGGAGTGAATCAGAGGATGGAAGACCTCTCTCTCTGCCTCTGCCTTTCTGTAATAACTCTTTCTAGCAAAGCGAATAAAATCTTAAAAAACAAAAACAAACAAACTCATGGAGAAGGAAACTCTAAGGTGAAAGAGATGTAACTAGCCCTCACTGTGTAGAATTTAGAGTTAATAGAGCTCTTTTGCGTTCCTCCCTTTAGCCCAAGTGGGTAGTAGGAAATTGATGTATAGAGGGGACCGGACTCTTTGATTCGTTCACCCAGGCAGCATGCCTAGCTTGCACATAGTACAGCTAGGCTGGGTTGATGTAACTCCTTGCTAGGCTCCTTGAAGTTAGGGACCATGTGGTCTTCCCCTCCATTGCATCGCACACCTAGCATGTGCCCGGTTCCCAGACTGTGTGTAAACTGAATAAGCGCTCGCCACACACTGGGAGCCTTCCATAACCAGGCTGTGATTGGTGGTAGAACACAGAATAAGACAGCAGCCTTGTCTTCGAGGGGGTCCCAGCCCTGAACTTTCCTGACTTCATAGAACTTGTGAGCCATAGAACCAGTTTGCTGAAGACAAACCCTCTTGAAGACACATTTCACACAGAGGGGCTGCGCTTCTGTAGCTCATGGCAGAAAGTCACGATTGCTCCCCCTCCAGACTGCAAACTCCATGCTTGATCCGTCTCTGTCCCCTAGTGCTTGCACAGAACCTGGCACCTGGAAGCCTTGGGGAATGCAAGCCCTAGGGAGACCAGAGTATAACCCTTTGTTTTCTCTCTCCTAGGCCAGCGAGGGAGGAGGGCCTGGGGCCTCACGGAGCCTGGCCTTCTCTGGGAAGAGTACATGGTTGCCCCCCACCCCCACCCCCAGACTGCCCAGGCCCCACTGACCATGGACGAGGAGGAGGAGGACAGCGACACTGAGGAGGCCTGGCTGCAGCTGCGGCCCGTGGAGCCCTCCCCCTCCCAGTGCTGTGGTGGTGGCTGCTCACCCTGTGTGTTTGACCTCTATCACCGAGACCTGGCAAGGTGGGAGGCAGCCCGAGCCAGCAGGGACAGGAGCCTGCTGAATGGAGAGAAGTCGCAGGTGAGAGAGGCTGCTGCTCGGACCAGAGGGCCGGGGTGGCAGAGTCGGCTTGGCCTCTCCCCTGCTCTGAGACGCTTTCCCTGACTTCCCCGGCAGGGAGAAGAGAATGTGTCTAATGGAAGCGGGGAGATGAAGGCCAAAGCCCAGCCCTGGAATGAACTAATTAGCAGCCATGTGGTTTTAGGCCAAGTCCCTTAATCTCCTTAAACCTTAGTTCCCTTGTCTGTAAAATGGGGCTAAACAACATGTGATGTTTTTGTTTTTGTCTTTGTTTAAGATTTATTTATGTATTTGAAAAGCAGAGTTACGGAGAGTATCCTTGTGGGAGACTCAGATGGAGCTTCAGGCTCCTGGCTTTGGCCTAGACCAACACCAGGCAGTATGGCCATTCGGGGAGTGAACCAGTGGGTGGAAGATCTCTCTCTTTCTGTCTCTGTCTCTCCCTCTGTCTGTTACTGAGGCTTTTAAATAAATAAATCGTTTTAAAGAGAAAGAGAGAGAGAGAGAGAGCAGGCTCAGTCTTGCTCGCTGTTCTGTCAGCACCTTGAGCCTGGTGGTGAAGTAAAGATGGTTTACTTGGTGAAGGCCCCAGTCTACAAAAAGCTCAGCTGGCAGGACAGAGAATCACAAGGGTGTACTGGAAAGGGGTGACCCGAGGCCCGGTTCTGCTCGTCCATCACAAGATGTTGGCAGGTCACTTCGGTCTGCCAAATGAAAATGGGGATGGCACCACTTAGTTGTAGGTTATCATGAGGATTTCATGGGATAAACAGGCACACAGTAGGTCCTCCATAACTAGTGGCCATTGTGGCAACTGTTATAAGAAATGAGGAGTTGAATTATATTGTAAGATTTTGTCAGTCTTACACAATAGCACATTTTATGAATGGTCATGGGTGGCGGGGATCTAACTACTTGGACCATCATCACCTGCTGCCTTCCAGGGTCTGCTGTAGCAAGAAGCTAGAATCAGAAGCTAGAGCCAGAGCTGGGAAGTATGCCTGGGCACTCCAACAGGGGATGCAGGCATTTTAACCACTAGACCAAGCACCCATACCCCAAAATAGCATACTGTAAGCTCATTTTTTAAAACTCTGGGGGTAGCACCTGGCACTGCAGGTTAAGTCACTGCCTGCAACACCGGCGTCCCACACAGATGCTGGTTCAAGTCCAGCTGCTTCACGTCCAATGCAGCTCTCTGCTAATGCACCTGGAAAAGCAGCAGAAGATGGTTCAAGTGCTCGGGCCCCTGTGCCCAGTTGGGAGACCTGGATGAAGCTGCTGGCTCCTGGCTTTGGCCTGGCCCAGCCCTACCATTGCAGCTATTTGAGGAATGGATCAGTGAATGGAAGATTCTCTCTCTCTCTTTCTCTTTCTCTGCCTCTCCTTCTCTCCAACTCTGCCGTTCAAATAAATAAGTAAGTAAATCTTTAAAAGAATAAAACATTTTAATGGGGCAATAACAGGAAGGAATTGTACATTACATTTCCAGAGCAGTTTACATTTTGTAAAATCCCTTGACATTGTTGTCTCATTCATCCCTCGTGAGCAACTGCAAAGTGGTCAGAAGTGAATGGCCCCTTTTTACAGATGAGGAAACTGAGACCCAGAAGATCAGATGATTTGCCTGAGGCCCTGCAGGCGGGCAGCTGCTGAGCTGGGGCGAAACCTCGTTCTTCCTCCAAGCCCAGTGCTGTTCTCCGAATACCAGGAGACTGACAGAGGGTACCCTGGTCCTCTGGCTGATGACAAGGTCATCCAGGCCTGGGGTTGGAGGTGGTGTGGGTTGGAGGCAGAGCCTGAGTGTTTCTGTCAGTTCTGTGACACTGTCAGCACTCCCACAGGTAACTGGGGTTGCAGAGCTGGGCGGGGCCTGGGCAGGGGCAGTAGGCCGTGTCCCAGGAATGAGCTGTACGTGGGCATTTTCTAGAAGAGAGAGTCAGAGAAGGCTTCCTGGAGGAAGTGCAGGTGGGAATGGAATGTTAGGGGTAGTGGAACGAGATTGAGCAGACATGAGCTTGTGTCCCTGCTCAGTGTGATCTTGGAAAGGTAAGCCAGTTTCCTGTATGTAATAAAAGGACATTGAATAAGGTCATCGTTAAAGTCCCTTCATTTCTCAATTCAGAAATTGCAATGTAGCAGGTTTGCAGGATGAGTGGGTCTTTTGTACCTTGGAGACAAGTGTTCTGGAGAGAGGGCACGGCTCGAGCAGTGAGGACACAGAGGAAGGAGGCGGCAGCCTGGGCTTGAGAAGATGGGAAAAAGCACGGGAGACGGCAAGGGGTTGAGGGTTGTCCCCTGGGCCCTTGAGCATCCTGTGGTGCCTGCACTTTATCCTTGCCCCCAGGGAGCCAGGGCTGGCTTCAGAGCAGGGTAGGCCCTGTGTGAAGCGCTCTGGCATTCTTGGATCAGAGCATGAGAGGGAAGGGGGGAGCCCGTGGCCGAGAGGGCCTCTCCAGGGAAGTGGGTGGCCTGCCGGCGGCTGCTGGCGAGTCCTTGAGCCCTGGCCCTGGCTTCTGGGTCTTTTCTGGTTGCAGAGCCGCCCTTTCCAGCTGAACCCGGAGACCTTCGTGGGCTTCTGCATCAGCGCCATGGAGAAGGTTACTCAGGACACCTACCGCGTGCGGTTTGCACTCCCAGGGAACAGCCAGCTTGGCCTGTGGCCAGGGCAGCACCTCATCCTGAGGTACACACAGGCAGCGGGAGGCCCCCAGCTTTGCAGCCCATCTTGCCACTTGCTAGCTGGGGCCCAGGGCAGCTGACCGACTTGCCTGCAGCCTCCGTGCATCAGCCTCACTGTTGATGTAGTAGCCCGTGGTACAGAGCATTCTGGGAGTGAAGTGGTTAATGTATGTTCACAGGAAGTGCTAACCTGGGGAGCTCATGGCTGTGACCTGGAGTCACCCTCACCAAGTCTATTGTCATCCCCCAGAGAAAAGTGAAGTTGGAGAGGTTCAGGAACTTGCCCCTCATCACCCAGTTAAATATGGGAGCCAAGATGTGAGGGCAGGGCGTCTGGCTCTAGATCCCATGTCTGAGCGTAATTGGATTAGCACCACTTGGTGGAAAGGACACTGTCACCGAGAATAAGGAACCTGCCCAGCATCACATAGCTGCTAATTCATTGAGCCAAATTCAAACCCAGACAGCCTGGCTCCTGGGTTACTCTTAACCACTGCCCTGGGCTTTAGCTCACCCCCAGCCCCAGCCTACTTTGGCTCTTCTCCCTCCTGATCCCCACCCCCTCCTGCCCAGGGAGAGGACCCCTGTGACGCCCAGGTGGAGGTGTCTGCCAGGCAGCTGAGTCTGTGGGCTCTGAGGCTCCGCGGAAAGATCTGAGTGGCAGACATGGCCCCAACCCGGCTGGCATTTGAGGCCGCGTGTGCATGGGAAGAGGAAAGGGCATAGGACAAGCCCTGGAGCACTGGCATTTTCAGTGTTGGCAAGAGCAGGAGCCAGCAGAGGAGGCAGAAAGTACAGCCAGAGGGCACGGAGAGAACAGGAGCGAGCTTCTGAGCAGACTCCACTGTGCTTGTCCTGGGCCCTGGTGTTTGTGTCCCGCTCGTCTGGCCTGTGGCCTGATGGCTACCATTCAGTGGCCAGGAGGAGCCACAGGACAGGTCATGCCCCACAGAGCCCTCTGTCCATATAATGGGATGCCCAGAACTCCCTGTTCCTAGACCAAATCTTCTCCTGTGTCCTGTCTGCTACTCCAGTGACTTCCTCAACATGGACCTGGCCGTATCACCCCTACCCACATGCAAACAGCTTACTGCCTCCTCTTACCTTCCCTTCCCCCAACCAAGTTCTCCTCCCTCCCCCTGCCCTTGAGCCCCTCCTCCTCGTCTGCCCACCATTTCCTGACTTGCCCACATTGTCCTGTCCCTGAGCTGTTGCCCAGCTATTCCCTCTGCCTGGAATTACTGACCCTCCTGTCCCCGCTGTCCCCTGCCCATCCTCAGTACCCAACTGCAAGAGCCTGTTAAGCTTCCCTGGATGAGGGTGGGCACTCCGCCTCCAAGCCACGGCATGCATTCTGTTCCGTATTCCCTTGCTTGTCTCATAGACTTCATTACGTATTTCTGTCCTGCTTTCCAGCTTGCGATGCATTAGGACAGGATTCATAAATCTTTGCGTGCTGCAAGGAAGAGTTGTGCACACTGCAGCCTTGAGAGGGGAGTGTTTGATGTTCCTGGGAAGCCTTGAGGAAGAGGAACAGGGAACGCGACTCTGGGTCAGACTATGGCTGGATTCTGGCTGTGCAAGTGACTTCTCTTAAGCACTGGATTCCGTCTTTGGCTTATTTTTTAATTGAATGATTGAGTTCATCCTGTGTGTTTGGTACACTGTGGGCCCCTAATACAATGTCACTATTACTCCTGTTGGCTAACCTCATTGCTGATAACATTGTAGAGAGGATTCCTGCAGGCCACAGGGCTTTGGACTAGGGCCCCTTTGGCCCATGCTCCTGGCACATAATGCCTATTTGATACATGTCAGCAGGGGTTCTTCTCTTTGTCATTGTGTGGCCAACAGGAGGTCAGGAGATGCCACAGTCACGGCCGCCAAAGAGCTCACATCCTCAGTGCACTTGTGAAGCACTTGCCCATCTGTAATGCCAGAATAGCCACACGACCAGGACACAGGTGGCTGTCCCCTTTGTGTGTGTGTGGGGGGGGGGGGGGAACCAGCATGGTGCCACAGGTTAAGCTGCTGCTTGCGTTGCCAGCATCCCATACAAGAGTGTCGGTTTGAGTCCCTGCTGCTCTGTTTCCAATCCAGCTCCCTGCTAATGTGTCTGGGAAAGCAGCAGATGATGAGCAGGTACTTGGCCACTGCCACTGATGTGGGAGACTGGGATGGAGTTCCAGGCTCCTGGGTTCATCCTGGCCCAGCCCTGGCTGTTACGAGCATTTAGGGAGTGAATCAGCAGATGAAAGATTGTGTGTGTGTGTGTGTGTGTGTGTGTGTGTGTGTGTGTGTCTATCTCTGTAACTCTGCCTTTCAAATAAATAAATCTTTGAGTGGGGGCAGGAGGGGTTAGATGATGTGCTGGGTCTCGTGCAGTCCTGGGTGAGGCCCGTGCCTGTTTTCTCTGCGCTTTGCCTGCCCCTCAGCGAAGATGCCTGGGGGTGAGTGGGCCCTCTTGGCTGTCACCTTCCTGGTGGGGCGGGTAGCTGATATGGATTTGGTGAACGACTGTCTGACTCAGTGCCGGTCTTTCCCAGGGGAAGAGTAAATGACTTAGAAATTCAGAGAGCCTACACACCCATCAGCCCTGCCAATGCTAAAGGATACTTCGACGTTTTGATTAAGGTGAGTTGACTGCTGAGGGTGCCCAAAGATGCCAGGGGCTGGGGCCCCCTTCATCAGCTGAGTTAGGATGAGGCCATGTCCACGGGTGGGAGAGAAGCCAGTGTTTGTGCAGAGGAGGCTGACCTGAGGGAGAAACAAGGCCGGGTGAAGCAGGCCTTCTCCTTTATCCTTCCTGAGGGTCTGCCAGACCACAGCGGAGGGCACCTTCCTGGCAGATTTTTGGAAAGAGGAAAAGGGACTCCTTTCTCACTGTTGTACCTATCCCAGGGGGCGAGCACCAGGCCAGCATGGCAACAGGAACCAAGGCCCCCACACCTGCCGTGTTCTGGGTTCCGAGGTCCACAGGTGCATCTGACACAGCACCCGCCCACCAGGGACCCACCCCTGGATGAGTGACCAGACCTGGACAAAGCAGTGTGATGGAGGTGGTGACAGAGAAGTCCCAGCCCACCTCAGGGAGCAGGGGTGCAGGGAAGCGAGGCTGTGTGTAAGGAGGGGAAGTGGAGCGAATGAGAGTGGCGTGGAGTAATGAGAGAAGGGTGCTGGGGACAGCAGCATGAGAGGCATGGATCGGGGACGTCGGTCCTTTGTCCTGGAACAGAAGGAGTGTGTGCTGAGGGCGTCTGGCGGCAGTGGGTCGTGGAGGACCTGATGGGCTGAACCAGCCAGACGTGCCCCCTCGGGGCGCTTGAGTGGGGCCTGGAAGAAGGAGCAGAGCCTGGCAGTGGTGAGGCCTGGCATTCTGGCCAGAAGCAAAGAGAAAGGATGTGGGTTCCCTGGGAACAGAAGGAGGTGGTGCTTAGCAGCCGCGGGTGCAGAAGTTGGCAGAGATGAGGGGAACCAAGTGGGTTGGATAGAGGACACTCTAGAGTCCCGAGCAATAGGCGACAAATGTGTGTGAAACCTCTGCCCAATGACGTGGAGAGAATGGGTTGAACTAATGAAATGGCTGATAGTCTTAAGCATTCTTGACTTACAGAAATAGCAGGTGGTCAGCCTGCTGGATAGCCCTAGACCATCGTTTCCCTAATGGAATCCCAGGATGCACCGGTATGTAGGAGTAGTTTTCACATTCCAATTATTCTTGCTGCTTTGATAAGCACCTGGAGGCCCCAGGAGGCCCCAGGCTACAGGGCAAGCAAGCAGTGCCGAGGCGGTGAGCCTGGCCCCTACCCCTGCCCGCGAGGCCCCCAGCCCTGGCTCTGGCTCCTGTCTTCCCCAGCCGCCTTCAGAGGCTGAGCGCTTCTCCTGACATACATGGGCTTGGATGCAATCCCTTCTCCACGCAGCTGTTTGTCTGGGAGATCCCACAAATCCTCTCCAAATGGCCTGCCGCCCCCGGCTGCTGCCTGGGTGTCTGCTGCACAGTTCTTCAGGGCGGCTGGATGGCTCCCAGCTGCAAGGCTGATTTTCTCCTTCATTTACCAGAAAGCCTCACTTAGAGAGATGCTTAATTACCCCTAAGCCGCTGGCTAGCGAGAGCCAGAAACGTCTCTGCAGCTCAGGGAGGCAGCAGAGTTTTGTGGGGTTGCCCTCCTCGAAGGCACCTGGGCGCTGAGCACTGCTTCTGGCCCTAACCTCATTGCCACCCTGCAGAGCAGCTCTCGTTCTCACTGTTTTCCAGAGGAAGACACTGGAGCCCAGAGACAGGAAGCCCTTGTCCCAAGGTCGGATGATCCCGAGAGGGAGGCTGGAGTGCAGTGTCTGTTACGTTTGACAAGTGTGGACTGGGCGTCCCTGTGGTGCTGGGCTCTGTGTGGGTGCTGGGGACACGGGAGATGTGGACTGGGCCCTCCTGCGGTGCTGGGCACTGTGTGGGTGCTGGGGACACGGGAGATGTGGACTGGGCGTCCCTGCGGTGCTGGGCTCTGTGCGGGTGCTGGGGACACGGGGGAGCCCTTCCCTTCTCCAGCACTCCCTGTGCTGCAGGTCTCCGAGGCCACAGCTGCGGCCATGCCGCCCCCTAGGCACAGGCGCCTGCGAGGCAGGGCACAGGCGGACCCTCCCTCCAGACCGCTCTGACTGAGCCCGGGACCCCCTCCCTTCTGCAGGGGTGCCCGAGGAAGTCAGGATGGCAGCGGAAGGGGCTGCGGGTGCTGGAAGGCAGGTGTGGGCAGCAAGGGCCTGGCTGTGCTCTCACTGCACGCAGCCTCCTGCGCCTGTCTCCCGCGGCTTCCCCGAACCCCACCACATCCACTTGCTCTCCCCAAAACATGACCCACGCAGTCCCGCTCCTGACTAAAATCCTCTCTGCACTGCCGCCCCCATCCCCAGTGAATTCCTTCCTGCCTGTACTTCAGGGGCCACCCAAACACATTCTCCTCCTCCAGGAAGCCATCCTTGACCCCACTCTGAAAGTGCCAAGTGCCTGCCTCCTCAGGATTCTAGTGCTTTCTCTTTCTCATGGGGTGTTAGGTAGTGTCTCCCTCCTAGATGGGGAGCTCCGTCAGGGGAGACACTAAATCCAGATGGCTTTGGTTGGTTGATTCATTCCTTCAGATTGTTATTAAATCCTGTCTATGGTTCAGACACTGACTGCCTTCCTGGAGCTAAAGGCCCATTCTCTACCCTGCAGCATGGTGCCCAACATAGTGGGCAGGCCCTACCCCATGGGGGAATCCCTACTACAACTTCCATCTTTTGTCCTGCCGGGAAAGGGTACAGGATGACACAGGGATTGCAAATGGGTGGCCTGCAAAGCCAGCCCACGCTTTTCTCTTTTTCTTTCTTTCTTTCTTTCTTTTTTTCTTTTCTTTTTTTTTTTTTTTTTTAAGATTTATTTGTTTTAAAGGCAGAGTGACACAGAGAGAGGGAAACACATATCATCCATCTGCAGGTTCACTTCCCAAATGACTGCAACAGCCAGGGCTGGGCAAGGCCAAAGCCAGAAGCCAGGAGCCAGGAGCTCTTTCCTGGTGTCCCATGTGGGTGGCAGCAACCCAAGTACTTGAGCCATCTTCCTCCACTGTCTCTCAGGCAGAGGGAGCTGGATCAGAAGCAGGGCAGCCAGGACTCAAACCTGGTACTCTGATATGGGATGTGGGCATCCCAAGCAGTGGCTTAACCTGCTCTGCCCCGACACCCACCTTCCAGCCCACACATGTATATGGCCTGCACAGTGTTTCTTTTTTTTTTAAACGCTTTGAGCATCTTTGTTTTGTTTTGTTTTGTTTTGGTTTTTTGGTTTGTTTTTTTGTTTATTTGTTTGTTTTGTTTTTTACAGGCAGAGTGGACAGTGAGAGAGAGAGAGAGACAGAGAGAAAGGTCTTCCTTTTGCCGTTGGTTCACCCTCCAATGGCCGCCGCAGCCAGCGCATCGTGCTGATACGAAGCCAGGAGCCAGGTGCTTCTCCTGGTCTCCCATGCGGGTGCAGGGCCCAAGGACTTGGACCATCCTCCACTGCACTCCCGGGTCACAGCAGAGAGCTGGCCTGGAAGAGGGGCAACCAGGACAGAATCCGGTGCCCTGACCGGGACTAGAACCCGTGTGCCGGCACCGCAGGCAGAGGATTAGCCTATTGAGCTGCGGCGCCAGCCTGCACAGTGTTTTAAAATTTAAATTAATTGACAGGACTAGCACTGTGGTATAGTGGGTAAAGTGGCTGCCTACAGTCCTGGCAACCCATGTGGGCACCGGTTCAAGTCCCAGCTGCTCCACTTCTGATCCAGCGCTCTGCTGTGGCCTGGGAAAGCAGTAGAAGATGGCCCAAGTCCTTGGACCCCTGTACCCGAGTGGGAAGGCCCAGAGGAAGCTCCTGCTTCTCTGCTTTGAATCGTTGCAGCCCTGGCCATTGAAGCCAATTGGGGAGTGAATCAGCAGATGGAAGACCTCTCTCTCTCTCTGCCTCTCCTTCTCTCTCTGTATAATTCTGGCTTTCAAATACATAAATATTTATAAAAAGTAATTAATGACATTTCAGGCCAGCGCTGCAGCTCAATAGGCTAATCCTCCGCCTGTGGCACCAGTATACCGGGTTCTAGTCCTGGTCGGGGCGCCGGATTCTGTCCCGGTTGCCCCTCTTCCAGGCCAGCTCTCTGCTGTGGCCCGGGAGTGCAGTGGAGGATGGCCCAGGTGCTTGGGCCCTGCACCCCATGGGAGACCAGGAGAAGCACCTGGCTCCTGGCTTCAGATCAGCGCGGTGCGCCAACCGCAGTGGCCATTGGAGGGTGAACCAACAGTAAAGGAAGACCTTTCTCTCTGTCTCTCTCTCTCTCTCTCACTGTCCACTCTGCCTGTCAAAAAAAAATTAATTAATGACATTTCAGAAATAGGAGATTTCAAGTAAAAATAGGGATTTCCTGCCTGTCTTGGAAAGGTGGATGATGCTGCATCACCAGCCCCCAGCCTGGACCTGAACCTGCACAGTGGCTGCACCATCAGAAGGAGCATCCACTCACCGGCCCGTCATGGTCCCCTCCACTCCCTGTTGTCTCCCAGACACAGGCAGAGCATGAACTGCCATTAATCATCGTGACCTGGCTCCTCCCTCGCTGCCGTTACCTGCATGGGCTCTGAAGGTGTTTGAGCCCCCTGTACAGACGCGCAGGTCTTGTGCATGCTCATCCCAGCCTCTCCACCTACTTCCTGTGCAAGCTCCTGGGCCGCATCTGAAAACGGATAAGGACGATACCAGCTTCACAGGGTGACAGAGGAATTAAACAGGACGGTGGTTTGTGGTGGAGGTGGAGGTTACTGTGCTGCAGCAGGTTGGGATGCTCACATCCTGTAGCCAAGTGCCTGATTCAGTCCCAACAACTCTGCTTCCAGTCCAGCTTCTTACTGGTGTGCGTCCTGGGAAGCAGCAAATGATGACTTGAGTGTTGGGCCCCTGCTACCCACAGGGGAGACCCTGACTAAGTTCCAGGCCCTTGGCTTTGACCTTGGACCAGCCCTGGCTGTTGCTGGTATTTGAGGGAGTGAACCAGCAAGTGGAAGATCTCTCTCTGTCTCTGTCTCTGTAACTCTACCTTCTACATAAATGAACAATTAAAATAAATTAAATAAATGAGATAACACAGGTCGAGCAGTTAGCAAGCAGGACAGGCTCCCCCTTGATGGGCAATGTGGTCTGTTGACCATGTGCCCATCCCATCGAGGTCTCCCTGTGTTTTCTTCCAGTGCTATCAGACCGGGCTTATGTCCCAGTATGTGGAGTCCTGGAGACCAGGAGACACGGCTTTCTGGCGAGGACCTTTCGGAGGCTTCTTCTATAAACCAAACCAGGTCAGTGCCCAAACCCTCGGTCCTGAGCAGCCCCGTCTTGGCCTATCTTCCAGGCCTGTGCTGGTCATGCTTCAGGCCATGAAATCTCCGACCCAGCCCTGAGCATATCCTTGGAGCTGGACAGAGGAGATGGAGTAGGCACTGGTGGACAAACTGCCTGCCCGGGCTCCGGGACTACCCATGGCTGCCCATGGCTTAGGAAATCAGGCTCACACGCTTGGTGTTTAGGACATCTGACCTTATACCATGAGACCTCAGATCCCATTCCTCTCCCTTTCGCAGCCCTAATGCCAAATACACGGCAGGGCTCTGTGCTGAGAGCCCACCGCTTCCCAGCTCAGAGGTTGCCCCGCTCTGCTCACACCCCTCTCTGCTTTCCCAGGAGACACTCGCAATTCCGTAGCAGCTAGTGCCTGTCTGGAAAGTGGTGTGGCACTGGGTGCTGGGGACCTTCCCAGTCTTCACATGGCCTAGCCCAGGGCTGCCCCTTCTGTGAGTCTAGCCTCCGGGAAGGACCCAGAGTGCCGGCTCTTTTGTACACCTTTGTGGTATCTTTGTTTCTAACAGCACAAAACTGGAGCAACTTCATGCCCAGCAGCAGGGTAAAGGTTAAGAACACAGGGCTGCGGGTACCTGGTAGAATATTACCCTGGACTTCAAAGGCATGTTTCTAAGTGATGTGACATGTTTGTGCTGTGAGAGCCAGTGACAAACACTGGGCCAAAAAACAATATACAACAGGTTGGAAACTCACTTAACAAGCACAGAAAAATTATGAAAGGAAAATGCCATGACATGTTAGCAGCTCAGGCTGGTGGAGTTACGAGTGATTTTATTTTCTTCATTATACTTTCCAAATGATATGCATGGAACACCTATTACCTTTAGAATGAGGAAAACAAAGCCACATGAAAACAAATGGGGAAGGGTGAGTCACGCTCCCCTCGCCATTCTTTTTGTATAATTTAAAGATAGCTTTTATTCTTTCTTTCTTATTACGAATGCAGTACATGTTCATTACCAAAAAATCAGCAGGTGGAGAGAGACAACAAGAAGAAAATAAAAAAACACACCGCCGGTCATCTCCCCACCTAGACATGCCAGCCGTGTGACCCTGGTGTCTTCTTCCAGACCCTCTTCTGTGCATGGGTGTGGATAGAGACACGCATGCACACACGTACACACCCGTGTGTGTAGTGATACCGAGTCCATACGTGGCACCTCCTGTGTGCCATGCTCTGCCCTTGACACTTGCTGTGAGGAACTCATTTAATCCTCACAGCAGCACACTGGTGCCGCTGCCTCCGTGCACACGTACAACCATGTGGTGTGCATGTGCTGACCCTCTCTCACAGGCAACTTCTAACACTAACCAGGCTCAGCCTTGCATTTTAGCCATGGGGGCCTCAGTGTCCCTCAGGCCCTTGGATGAGAGCAGGACATGGGAACTGTCCCTGTGTCCTCTTGGCCTGGCACGCCCATGCTGGATAGATGTCTCGGCCGCCACGTCTCAGCGGGAGCCCTGCTGCCTGTGGCTGCTCGTTTGCATGCACAGGCTGCTGGAGCGCCCCTGATTGCTTCTCAGAGGAGGCTGTGGGCTTGGCTGGGAGGGAGCGGAGAGGGCGTCTCACATACTAATACTTGCCCGCTGGCACAGGCGCGAGGCTGGGCCTTGCTCCCGTGAGACTGCCGGGTGCTGCTGCCCTCTGCCCAGACCCGTGTTGCTGCTCTGTGGTCCTCATCACTGCAAATGGATCTTATAGCAGCCCTGGGCACTGGCTCATTAGCATCTCGCTGTGCATCCATTCTGCAGACCTATACCAGTGTCCACCCAGGGCCAGGCCCATGCCAGACTCTAGGGACCCAGACATGGGCCAGACAAGCCCCCCATCCTCCAAATGACAGCAACACAGAGTGACCACTGTCATGCAGAGCGATGCGCTGGGAGCTGTGGGAACACAAAGGAAGCACCTCCCTCCTGCCCCCGGTCCAGAGAAGGCTTCCAGGAGAGCGACCGAGTGAGCTGGAGAGGAGGAGGAGGAGAGCCACCAGCCATTGCCTGCAGGGATGAGCCTCGGGCTGAAGCGGGGAAGGGGCTTGACCAGATAAAGCCCAGGGTGGGAACTGGGCGCTTTGTGCCAGCTCACCCCTCACGACGGCTCTCATAGCTGCTGCCGTGGGGGAAATGCTGTTCTTTTTCATTGATGAAGAAACAGGCTCAGACTGGTGAAAGACCTGGCCCGCATCACACAGCTGGGGGCTGACGCTAGAATGTGGAGGGTAAGTGCCTTTGCATGGGTCACGCGCTAACCTCTGAGGCCCCAACCTTGACGAGGATCGCCCCTCTGTAAGAGGCCGGGAGCCGGGAGGTCGAAGGGACATGGATGGGGACATCCAGGAAGGACAGTGCTGTCCAGTTCCAGCGTTCCAGCAAGCCCAGGAGAAGGCCACGTGATGGCATGGGGACATGAGGCCACCCATACACACACGTCCTGCGCCCGTTCTGTCCCCAGCACGGCGAGCTCCTCATGCTGGCTGCGGGCACGGGCCTGGCCCCCATGGTGCCCATCCTGCAGAGCATCACGGACAATGCGGAGGACGAGACCTTCGTCACCCTGGTCTGCTGCTTCAAGACCTTCGAGGGCGTCTACCTGAAAACCTTCCTCCAGGAGAAGGCCCGCTTCTGGAACGTCCGCACCTTCTTTGTGCTCAGCCAGGTGAGCCCAGCACGGCCACTTCCTTCCCTGACCGGGACTCCGCAGCCCCCTGGCATCTGTCCTGGGCACTGGCTAGGGCATTCCTGGCACTGAGGCAGATGAGGACGCAGCAGCTCAGCGAGGTGACGGTGCCGGCCCTGGTGTGGCCAGGGTTGGAGCCCAGGGCTGGCTGACGCTGGAGCCCCAGCTCTGACCCACTGTGCTTTGCTGCCTCCCGTCTGCCCCTGGGGTCCTTAGTAATGCGGGGCTGGGGGCAGCGGGTGGGGGCCTGGCTGGGGAGTCAGAGGAGGGCAGGTCACAGGCTGCGCTGGGTTCCCAGAGACTGGGCGCACGTGTGGGAGCCTCATTGCTTGGTGCTTAGTGCACTGCCAGGTTCCAAGCAGGGGCTGTGTCTGCTGCTGCTGGCGTCCACTGCGTCCGGTTCCCTGCACTGGGGAGGGTCCTGTGTTGGTCACGTTTCCATCGCAGCCACGAGGCGGGGTGACTTTATCAAGGAAAGAGGCTCATTTGGCTCACAGTTCTGAAGGCTCCAGGGTGTGGCACCAGCATCTGCTGTGCTCTGGCGAAGACCTACTGGTGCCACAAAGGCAGGGGTGTGTGCTGGGGGCAGAGGCAGGGGCGGGGCAGGGGAGGGCAGTGCTGGATGGTGCCCAGCTTGGTCCTCTTTTTTTTTTTTTTTTTTTTTAAGATTTATTTATTTGAAAGAGTTAAAGAAAGAGAAGGAGAGACAAATAGAGCTTCCGTCTACTGGGCTGATTTCACTCCCCGGATGGCCACAACAGCTGGGGTGGACCAGGGTGGAGCCAGGAGCTAGGAGCTTCTTCTGGATGCAGGGGCCCAAGCACTCAGGCCATCCTCTGCTGCTTTCCCAGGTGCTTTAGCAAGGAGTTGGATTGGATTTGGAGCAGATAGGACTTGAACCAGCATCCATATGGGATGGTGTCACTGCAGGTGGTGGCTGAACTACAGCACTGGCCCAGCCCGGCCTGGTGCTTTGCTTTGCTTTTCTTTTCTTTTTTAAGATTTATTTGAAAGACTTACAGAGAGAGGCGGAGACAGAGAGAGAGGTCTTTCATCTGCTGGTTCACTCCCCAGATGACCACAACAGCCAGAGCTGTGCTGATCCAAAGCCAGGAGCCAGGAGCTTCCTCCAGGTCTCCCACACGGGTGCAGGGGCCCAAGGACTTGGTCCATCTTCCACTGCCTTCCCAGGCCATAGCAGAGAGCTGGATCAGATGTGGAACAGCTGGAACTACAACCGGCGCCCACACAGGATGCCAGCACTGCAGGCCAGGGCTTTAACCTGCTGTGCCACAGCACTGGTCGCTGTGTCACAGCACCAGTCCCTGGCTTGGTGCTTTTATTTTTTTCTTTTTTTTTAAATTTTTTTGACAGGCAGAGTGGACAGTGAGAGAGAGACAGAGAGAAAGGTCTTCCTTTGCCGTTGGTTCACCCTCCAATGGCCGACGCCGCCGGCGTGCTGCGTCAGCACACCGCGCTGATCCGAAGCCAGGAGCCAGGTGCTTCTCCTGGTCTGCCATGGGGTGCAGGGCCCAAGCACTTGGGCCATCCTCCACTGCACTCCTTGGCCACAGCAGAGAGCTGGCCTGGAAGAGGGGCAACCGGGACAGAATCCAGCGCCCTGACCGGGACTAGAACCCGGTGTGCCGGTGCCGCTAGGCGGAGGATTAGCCTAGTGAGCCGCGGCGCTGGCCTTGGTGCTTTTCTCACAACACTGTCTTAAGAACTAACTCAAGGGTTCCGATAGAACTACCTTAACCCCTTCTGAGAGCAGTGGCCCCAACAGCCCAGCCGTGTCAGCACGCCCCACCTCTCAAAGTGACCCTAGCACCCTCGCCCTGAGGGCCAGGCCTCCAGCACATGAGCCCCTAGGGGACAAACCATGCCCAAAGCAGTATGGGTCCCTGCCAACGCCTCACTTTGTCCCTCCTGGGGAACAGCTGTAGCTGTATGCAGTGCTACCTCCTGACCCTGTCTCCCTCCCTCCAGGTGTGAGGTGTGAGGGCCCCGCTCCGCTCCTCAATTCACACTAAGCACTCAGCTGTCGTCATTCCCTGCCTGCCCTGGTTGGAACCCCTAGTCTATAGCTTTACCTCACCTTCCTGCAGCCGCTGGCTGGGGGTTCCCCACTTGGCCTCCTTTCTATTCCCTGTCACCCAGGGTCAGCCTCGGCAAGCCCTGTGGAGCACTCATTCATCAGCACCCTGTGTGAGGCAGCCTGGAGTGGGTGCCAGCCACCCTCACAGCGCTTGTCTTTGTGGCTGGGGACAGGTGCTAGGAAACCACACTCCCCTCCCCATGCCTGAGTTCCTGGGCTCCCCAGGGAGCACGGGGGTGAGGGGGACTCTGGGTGAATGTGAGTGAAGTGTCCTGGGCAGGGCAACGAAGCTAGTGGCCAGCGTGCGGCCCCAGGAGTGGGACCAGGGAGGGCCACGGTTGCCAGCAGGAGTCAGCCCTGCCTAAGCGCCTGGCCCGGGACAATGGGAAGAGGGGCAGGTGGACAGGCGCCTGCAGGTTGTGGGCCAGCCTTCCTTCCCTTCTTCTGCCCCTGACCACATGCTGGGTGCCAGGCTGGTCAAACCCCTCCTGCCTCAGGACGCTGGCCTGCATGAGGGAGACAGCCACAGGGGCTCTGACAACAGCTCTCTTTCATCCATCCGTGCTCTGGGCCAGCTTTGCTCTTTTCACTTGACATCTGTTAACTCATTTAATCTCCACACCAGGCCTGGGAGACCCAGTCATGCCCCTTTTACCAGCATGGAAACCGAGGCACGGAAATCTGGGTGGTGAACCCCACTGGCCCACTCGGGGGCCATGCTCTGGGCACCCGCCAGCAGGAACAGGGCTGGGACTTCATGGCGCAGGTGGCATTGGTCTCTGGGCTCCAAGCTGAGTTTAGTTCACCACCAGCAGCAGACCTTCCGCCTGGGCCTGGGACTCTGAGCTGGCCTGGCTCCGTGGGCTGCCGTGGCCGTGGGTGGCAGGGAGGCTGTGGTGGCTCCTGCCCCGCCCCCTGCTCCTGTCTCTCGGGATGCTCGTGCCCCTGCCTGGGCCGCCGCAGCAGCACCCTCAAGGCACTCCAGCCACTCCCTGCTGATCTGGCCTTCATCCTACAGCCCGAAGGCATCTGCCCACACCGCCGCCCACATGCAGCCCTCCCCTGGCTCCCACTGCTGCTCGGTGTCCAGGCCCGGGGCCCTGCCGTCCTCTGTGGCCTGTCTCCTGGCCCGCACTCCTGTGTGCTCTGTCCCGGTGTTGCTGACCCACTGTGGGTGCTGGATGCTGTGCTCTGGCCGCAAGGCCCTTGCTTGTGCAGTCCCCTTTTCTTGCCTGACACCTCCCTGTCCCTCGCATGTCTGCTGAGGTGCAGGTCCATCCTGGAAGCCAGCCTGGAGCCCTAGGATGGCACTGATGTTGTTGCTGTCCCAGCCCAGGCCCCCTCCTTCCTGGCCCCGACCTGGGCAGCCCACCCAACACTGCCCAGGGTATGCACTTAGGGGACTCAGCTGGACCCAGCTAGCTTGAGGGCACTGGGCAGTGTGAGGGAGAGGCAAGGCCAGGTGTGCTTTGCAGCCCCTCAGATGGGTCAGACTGAGGGGAAGCAGGAAGATCCAGATCAGTGGGGTGGTGTTGTGGCGTCACAGGTAGGCTCACGTTAGACTCTGGCGTTCCATGCGGGAACAGTTATGGTTCACAGCCCAGCTGCTCTGCTCCTCATCCAGCTCTCTGCTAATGTGCCTGGGGAGGCAGCAGAGGATGGCCCAAGTGTGTAGGTCCTCGCACCCACATGGGAGACCCGGATGGAGTTCCTGGCTCCTGCTTCAGCTTGGCCCAGCCCCAACCATTCTGTTCATTTAGGGGGTAAACCAGCAGATGGAAGATGTCTTTCTCTCTGTCTTTCCCTGCCTCTGTTACTCTGCCTTTCAAGTAAAAAACAAATAAATAAATCTTTTTAAAAAGCAACAGATCGAGATCAGCAGAGGAGACTCCGCTTGTCGGCAGCAGAGGCCTGCAGGAGGAGGCATGCAAGGTGCAGCCGAGGCCCTGGGAGTGCAGGCACCGGACTGCAGAGGGCCTCCTCACAGGGCCTCTATCGGGTTACCCCACCGTGGCTGCTCCTCTGACGCCGGCTTCCCACAGCTGCTGCCCTTCCCACAGTAGCTCAGAGCAGTCGCTGTCACTCAGACAGAAAGTGGGGCGGGGGTGGGGTGGTGAGGAACCCGGCTCCAGCCCCTGTGCCCCGACTCTCCGCCCAGCGCCACGCGTGAGCAGCTCGCCCTCCAGGATCTGCAAGAGCACAGCCCTGTTTGGGTTTGCGTGTGTGTGTGTGCGTGAGTGTGTCTGTGTGCTGTTTATATGGTTTCTTCTTTTCACTTAAATTCTTCAAACTCTATACATACTTAATGACTTTTCTACTTTTCTAGGCACATGTTCTTTTCAAAATTAATTCATTAATTTGAAAGGCAGAAGAGTGAGCTCTTCCATCTGCTGTTCACCCCCAAGTTTCCCTACAGCCAGGGTGGGCATAGCTGAAGTCAGGCCCATTCTGGGCCTCCCATGTGGGTGGCAGGGATCCAAGTACTTGAGCCATCCATCACCCTGCGCCTCTCAGGGTACTCGTGAACAGATGGGAGACCAGGATAAGTACCTGGCTCCTGCCATCGGATCAGCACGGTGCGCCGGCTGCAGCACGCCGGCCGCGGCAGCCATTGGAGGGTGAACCAACGGCAAAAGGAAGACCTTTCTCTCTGTCTCTCTCTCTCACTGTCTACTCTGCCTGTCAAAAAAACAAAACAAAAAACAAAACAAAAAAAAAACCTGGATAGAAAGCAGAGGAGCTGGGACTCCAGTGTAGGCCTCAGGTGTTCCAAGTGGCGACTGTACCCCAGTTCCCCAAGCCCACCCTGTGCATGTTTACCTAAGGGCTGGACATTGTAGCACAGCACATTAAGCCCCCATCTGGGACACCTATACCCTGTATCAGTGTGTCTGGGGTCACATCCTGCTGCTCCCTCCATTTCCATTTCTGTTGCCTGTTAATGTGACCCTGGGAGGTAGCAGGTGATGACACAAGTACGTGGGCCCCTGGTATCTGTGTGGGAGACCCAGACAAAGTTCCCAACTCTTGGCCGGCACTACAGCTCAATAGGCTAATCCTCTGCCTGCGGTGCCGGCACCCTGGGTTCTAGTCCCGGTAGGGGCACCAGTTTCTGTCCCGGTTGCTCCTCTTCCAGTCCAGCTCTCTGCTGGGGCCAGGGAAGGCAGTGGAGGATGGCCCAGGTGCTTGGGCCCTGCACCCGCATGGGAGACCGGGAGAAGCACCTGGCTCCTGGCTTCGGATCAGCACGGTGCGCTGGCCGCAGCGTGCCAGCCGCAGCGGCCATTGGAGGGTGAACCAACAGTAAAGGAAGACCTTTCTCTCTGTCTCTCTCTCTCACTGTCCACTCTGCCTGTAAAAAAAAAAAAAAAAAAAAGTTCCCAACTCTTGGCTTCAGCCTGCCTCAGCCCCAGCTGTTGCAGACATTTGGGGAGTGAACCAGAGGATAGGATCCCTCTTTCTCTCTGTCTCTTTTTCTGTGACTTTGCCTTTCAAATAAATAAAATTAACACATAAACATTTTCAAAATGTGCGCTTAAAAGGACAGCTGGGAGTGGGAAAGGGGAGGGTTGTGGGTGGGAGGGACAGTATGGGGGGGAAGCCATTGTAATCCATAAATCGTACTTTGGAAATTTATATTCATTAAATAAAAGTTAAAAAAAAAAAAAGGACAGCTGGGTGGTGAACCCCGCTGGTCCACTTGCAGGTCACGCTCCGCAGGAGCAGGGCTGGGAGGGCTTCATGGCACAGGTGGCATTGGTGTCCACGTTTGAAGCTGAACTCAGTTCCTCCAAGTCTGCTGTAAGTGGGGCTTTCACTTTCTGACCCCAAGGAAGAAAGTCGCAAGCCAAGGCTGGCAGGGCGGAAAGAGAAGGAGCCTGGGTCCCTTGGGGCGGCCTTTGTCCGCAGGGAGGGAGGAACCCCTTTGTTGGTGAAGGTGCCACTACCTGGGTCACACGCGCGCAGCGAGAACGAGGCCCAGAACCTTGTCTGGGGAGCAGCTGCCAGGTACCCAGGCCTCCTGCTGCACCTGCGCAGAGCGAGTACTCAGGAAATCTCTGGGAATGAGTGAATGAATTCACTGACACTTGACGACAGATGAACAAAGTGACAGCCCAAGGGTGCTGGGTAACCTTGGGAAGGTTCTGGGACACCCAGTCATGGGAAGAAAGCATCGCTCACTCGGCAGCAGGTGCAACAGCTGCTGGGAAGCAGTGGAAAATGGGGGCCCAAGTTCTAGTCCTGCTGCCGCCCTGGCCTCGGCGTGTGCCCTGGGGGGGTGCCCCTTGCCCACCCCGGCCTGCACTGGGAAATGGCCTCCACCCAGGCTTGTTGTGCGGGTGCTGAGAAGTGCCTGGGAGGGCCTGATCAGGTTGCCCTCCCGCCCCCTCTGCCTCAGTTTCCCCTTTTGGCAGAGTAAAGCTGGCTGTGTGAACCCCGAGGACCCCGATCATCACATCGCTCTTTCTTGTCTTCCCAGGAGAACTCTGCGGAGCAGCTGCCCTGGAGTTACCAGGAGAAGACCCGCTTTGGCCGCCTGGGCCAGGAGCTGGTGGAAGAGCTGCTAAGCCACTGTCGGAGAAAGCCCTTTGCGTTGGTCTGCGGCTCCGCTGAGTTCACCAAGGACATGGCCAGGTGTTTGCTGGGCGCCGGCCTGGCCCAGGACTCCTACTTCCTCTTTTAGGCCTGGCCTCCCTTCCAGAGCCTGGGCACACACAGGGAGCGGCACAGAGCAGCATCGGAAGGCATGCAGGGCAGGCCTGGTCTCCTGCTCACGTGTCAGGTGACTGTCGGGGGGCCTTTACCTCCGGGAACCTGCACTTTGCTCGCCCCCTGAGGCTGATTGGGCCCTCCTGGCGTCCTCTGTGTTGAGAGAGGACGGGAGGCTGTAGGGGGACGAGGAGGCCTGCAGCCAGCCCAGGAGTCAGAGAGGACCCGGCGGGGAAGCCAGGTGCAGGCCGAGCCCGCTGATGGGGAGGGGTTGTGCAGGAGAAGGGGCCGGAGGCGCTCCCCTGGGCCCTCCTCTGAGAGGGGCTCCCACAGTGGCCTCAGCTCTCCCTCAGGTGAGGTGCCCCCTGCGTATTTGGGAACGAACACAGGAGAGGCCGCGAGCCCTATGAGGAGGGCTCTGCCTTGCACACCTCCAGTGCCATGAGCCCGACATGCAGAAGGTTCTGGGTGCTGTGATAGGGCCGCGTTCGCAGGGGACAGTGGGCCCCAGGCACTCTCAGGTTCCCTTCCCTGGCTCAGGAGCCCAGCACAGTGTCCTCTCTCCCAGCAAGAGAAGAGGCATGGAAGGCAAATGCCCCTCCCTGCTGCAGGCAGCTGGCTCAGCCCGTGCCTTCAGCTCGGTGCCCTGGCGACGGTTGCTATGGAGATCTAAAGATAGAGCAGGAGTCAGGAGACCTGGGTTCCTCTCCTGGCTCTGCCCAGTGAGCGGCTGCCTGCAGATTCCAGTCCACCCACTCCGCCCCCCGCATCCTGCACAGGGCACACCCGCCCAGGGAACCGGCGCCCCTGGGCAGTACGCCGCAGTTAATGAATTCCGCTTTGCGCAGCCTGGGCTTCAGCGTGCTGCGGCGGCTCAGGCCGGTTACAGGCAGGCCTGGAATCGGAAAACGAAACCGTGCAATCTTAGAGTTAGCAGTTTTACATCATCGACTCACAGCCCTCATCATCTCAAAGCTGATGGTTCCAGACTCTGAAAAGCATCCAGTCTAACACATGGGTGTGTAAGTGGAGACACTGAAACCCGCGAGGCCGCGTGCCTGGCCCGTGCTGGAGTGACTGACGGCAGCGCCAGCACTGGAAGTCTCCTCGTTCCCGTGCCGTGCTCATGGGCCTGCGCCCGTGGTGTTCAAGCCCCACACGGCACCAGTTCCTTGCCTGGCAGCAGCGAAGGCACAGGGCGAGGGATGTGCAGGTCCCCTAATACCAGAGCAGTTCTGCCTTTATCCCCTGTGGTATCCTGGGACTTGGAGTCATTTCCATTTGTGAAAAAGGTTCCCCCCCTCCCCGTCCCCACCCAAAAAGTTGCAACAGAAATCTGCTGTGCTGTGCTGTGCTTGGTGAGTAACCATGACCCACGGCCGAGGACGGTGGCAGGGGCTGCAGACTGTTCCCCGGGCAGGATCGCGTGGGGCTACTGTGTGCGGCTTCTGCAGGAATCACACGTGTGTGAGCCCCCGGGGGCTCCGCAAAGACTTGGCCTGAAGAAACTTTGCTCACTGTCTCCCCCGGAGGCTCCCAAGCTCATTGAAAACTATCGAAGACTTCCTCGGGGTTCCAGAGCCCACACCCCCCACCCCGACCCCGGCAGTGCATGCAGTTGGAGTGTTCTGTTTTGTGCAGCCTGGGCTGTGGGGTGCTGCGGCAGCTCAGTACAGTGTCATGAGTGCGAGAGGCCCTTACAGAGTCAGGGGGCCCCGGCAGGAATCTGCGTGGCCTGTGACCTGGGCAAGACCCTTTCCTCGGAGCCTCTGAAACCTGCGCGGCTTCTCCACACTCTCCCCTTCATGCTACTTGCACATCCAACGGGAAGGCCCGTTATGAGCCCGGCTGTGCCCCGGGCCCCAGGAAATGGACAGCAAACACAGCAGGTGCAGGGCTTCCTCTCGGGGAGCTCCTGGCCCAGCAGTACGGGGTACTTACAGGCAGCCAGTCGTGCATGCCACATAACGACGTTTGGTCACGGTGGCCCCGTGCGTTTCTGTTGCCCAGTGGTGTCTGTGATCACAGCGATGGCTCTGCCTGTCGTGCGTTTCCTGGAATGTCCAGCCCTAATTCTAAAAGGCACCTGTGCACATAAAGGAGGGTTGGAGTGCTGAGACTGCTCCAGCCTAGCCTCTGGCAGGGCCAGGGCCACCCTACTGTCTCCGAAGCTCGAGGCCACAGGGTCTGGGGTAGTTCTTGTGGCTCTCTCTGCCCGTTAGGGCTATTTGACATTTCGATATCGGACAAGGCCCCCCTAGTGGTCCTTAGAGGCCCCCCATACTAGTGTCGCCCTCCGCCTCCCCTGTGCCACATAGGGTCTGTGCACACTGGCTGCTGCTGTCACTCTTGCCGTGGGACCTGGGTAAGGACCCAGCCATGCTCTTGGTACCATGGTGCCAAAAGGGCTCCTGATGTCTGGACCCGAGGCTGGCGGCTGGGTGCCGTGCCTCACGGGGGCTGAGATGTGGGAAGGCAGATTGGGAGTGAGGGTCCCATCCATTGGCCCATCCCTGCCATCTCACCTGCGGATGGCCCTGTCACATGTCATGGGGGCGATGGCCTCTGTGTGATACTGCTATGGGGAAAAGGAGACTTGCGACACAGGCATCAGGAAGTCTACAAAGTGTCCACAGTTCCCTGAGCCGGACAGGCCTCCGTTTCTGTGCACGAGTCCTAAGCTGCAGGAAGACCGCCGCCACAGGGTGCGGTGACTGCTTTCCTCATTGCGTTGCAGCCGCGTGGCCTCAGTGTCCACCTCGCTGGTCTCCCAGCCCCCGCTCTGCGGCCCCTCCGCACCGACCAGGCTGGTTGTCCTAACGTGCAGAAATGAGCCTGTCGCTGCTCTGCTCAGAGGCCTCCCTGGCTGCCCTCTGCCCTCAGGTGCGACATCGCAGCTCTGCCTCCCTCTGTGCTCCTGCCCATCTCTGCTGTTCCAAGTGTGCTCCTCATCTTCTGGGCTCTTAGCTCAGTGCCATCTCCTCCAGGAAGCCTCTCTTGGCTCTGCCACTCCAGGCTGGATCAGAGAGCAGAGATTCCTGTGTGCTGTTCTGTTGCTGCCCCAACAGACTGGTTTGCGGATCACATGGCAGTTCCCCCGGGGGCTGCCCATTGCATCCCTGGCAGGGGAGGGTGCGCACTACATCCTGAATGTTGAACACCTGAGCAGTAAACGTACGATATTCATGAAGTGCTCTACAGGCGGCAAAAGGCTTCTCATCTGCATTGCAGTGCGGGGTCGTCACAGCATGCACCCCACTTCCGACCCTGGTTTAGGAAGGAGTCTAAGTTCCAGAGATGCGAAGTGGTTCTCCAAGGTTATCTCAGGGTACACTATCCCAACAGGTTACAATTGTTGTGAAGGTTGTGTGTGACACACAGGTGCACCTGGGGATGTGTATGAAGATTTTTGTCACTGCACTTGCAGAGAGGAAGAGAGAGAGGTCCTCCATGTGCTGGTTCACTCCCCAAAAGGCTGCAACGGCCGAAGCTGGGCAGATCTGAAGCCAGGAGCCAAGAGCTTCTTCCAGGTCTCCCACACAGATGCAGGGGTCCAAGCACTTGGGCCATCCTCCACTGCTTTCCCAGGCCACAGCAGAGAGCTGGATTGAAAGTGGAGCAGCCAGGCCTCAAACCAGCACTTTTAGGGGATGCCAGCAATGCAGGCGGCGGCTTTACCTGCTACACCTGCTACACCACAGCAGCCCCACCACTGCACTGTTTGAAATGGCAAATGACAACTACATCTGTGTCCATCAGAAAGAGAATGGAGAAGCCAGGCAGTCCATGGTGATGCAGTGGTGGATTGCAGACAGCACTGGAAATGAGTGAACTCGGCTAGGCCTGCAGCTCTCAGCAGAGACTGAGCCCTGAGGACGCGGGAATCAAGAGGAATGCACATTGTCAAAGGACGGGCTCAGGGAGATGCCTCGATTTGCAAAGCATAAAAGCCCAAAATGATGCTGCATCTCAGGAGACACCAGCTGCACGGATGAGGGCTTGGAGGGAAGGGGTTGTCACGGCATAGACATTTAAGCCACCACCTGTGACCCCACATCCTGTATTGGAGTGCTGGTTTGAGTTCTGGATCCTTTGCTTCCGATCCAGCTCTCCACCAATGCACCTGGGAAGGGAGCAGATGATAGCCCAAATACTTGGGTGCCTGCCACTCGTATGGGCAACCCAGCTGGAGTTCCTGGCTCCCGGCTTTGGCCTAACCCATCGCTGGCTGTTGCAATCATTTGGGGGAGTGAGCCAGAGCGGGGAAGATCTGCCTCTGCTTCCCCTTCCCTCTTCCTGTCACTCTGCCTTTTACATAATTCCTAACGCAAAACAAACAAACAAAAAAGGATGGGGTAATCTCTGGTGGTAGGTGGAAGGGAATGGGATGTGGTGAAGCCCGTTTGGCCAAACTGTGCTTGTATTTTGTTATAAAAATATTTGAAATGAACATGGCAGCAATCCGAACATCTGGAAAATCTGGTGGGTTCTCTGATGTGTCTTCCATGTTGTTTCCTGTTTTTTCTGTGTTGAAGTCATTGCATAATTAAAGAGGTTTTTTTACTTTTATGTATTGATTTTTATTTTATTTGAAGAAAGAGGCTTTTCATCTACTGGTTCACTCCCCAAACCCCTGCAACAGCCAGGGCTGGGCCAGGCTGAAGTCAGAAGCACAGATTTCAAGTAAGGTCTCCCATGTGGGTGGCAGGGACCTACCCACTCGAACCGTCACCTGCTACTTCCCAGAGCGCCTTTAGCAGGAAGTTGGAATCAGAAAGTGGAGCTGGGGCTTGAACCCGGGCCCTCTGGTATGGAATGCCAGCATCCCAAGCAGTGTCCTAATTGCTTCACCAACCACCTACCATAATTAAGGGTTCTTAAAATATGTATTAAATGTGACTGTTAGTCCTCTTAGAGACCAGGACTTAAAGGCATTTATTCCCTCTCTTCCACCACACAACAGTGCCCCTTTTTGCCTGCAAGCTGTTCAGTCATTAATTTAAGACTGTGTGATGGGGCTGGCACTTTGACATAGCGGTAAGACTGCCTGCTGCAGCGCCACCATCTCCTATGTACGCTGGTTTGTGTCCTGGCTGCCCCACTTCTGCTCCAGCTCCCTGCTAATGGTCTGGGAAAGCAGTAGAAGATGGCCCAAGTGCTTGGGCCTCTGCACCCATGTGGGAGACCCAGAGGAAGCTCCTGGATCTTGGCTACAGACCAGCCCAATTCTGGCCATTACAGCCACGTGGGGAGTGAACCAGCAGATGGAAGGTCTCTCTCTCTCTCTCTCTCTCTCTCTCTCTCTCTCTCTCTCTCTCCCTCTCTCTGTAACTCTTGCCTTTCAAATAAATCTTTTTTAAAAAGACTGTATGTGAGCACCTGCTGGATCCAGGCCCTGTTCTGGATGTAGAAGACACAGCAGTGGATAGTGCAAATCACTCCCAGCGCTCACGGCTGACATGCTAGTCCCTCCGCATAGCTATCTTCCCTGGAGCCACAGTGAGTTGCCAGGCTCCAGTGTTGGGCTCTTCTTTCTGTTGTGTTTTCATTTTTTTAACAACAAAAAAGATTTTTTTAAAAATTATTTGAAAGAGGTACACAGAAAGAGGAAGAGACAGAGAAAGGGAGATGTTCCATCCACTGGTTCACTCTCCCAAGTAGCAACGGCCAGGGTTTCGTCAGGCCGGAGCCAGGAGCTGCATCTGGGTCTCCGATGGTGCAGGGTCCCAAGGACCTGGGCCGTCTTCTGCTGCTTTCCCAGGCTATTAGCAGGGAGCTGAATCAGAAGTGGAGCAGCCGGGACTCAAACTGGCGCCCATGTGGGATGCTGGTGCTGCTAGCTGCAACTTTACTCACTATACCACAGCACCAGCCCCCATGTTTTTCTTTTTAAATGAAACAGACCTAAGTTCAAGTCTCTTGTTGATTCTGTGACCCACAACAAGTAACTTAGCCTCAGTTTGCTCATCTATAAAATGGGGATGGTAGCACTCTATTGAGGGTTGTATGAAGCCTAGGGTTAGCGTGAGTACCCCCCAAGCACAGCACCTGGCTCTCAGTGTGCATGAGATCCTGTCCCCTCCTCCTTTCTCTCCCTTGGCTGGTGGCTGACTCTGAGGACAGCGTTTGTTCCAAAAATTTTCACTATCAAGAATTCTCCTTTTTATTATTTCTCCCATGCTTTGGAAGATTTTGATCCCAAATTGCATGTATTAAGTCATTATTAATTTATCTCCCATTTTTTATTAATCAAAGACATATATCGCTGCCCCTCGGAGCTTCTGATCTGTACGCCCAGCTGGGAGCTGCACGTGGTTGACATAATTCCAGCCAGAGGCAGAGGAAGGCGGAAGTGTGTGTGGTCCAGCCGGCCAGATCAGGGAGAATGAAGGCAGGTCTTGCTCTTCTTTTTAACTGACCGTGAGTCGTGGAAGCTGCCGGCCTTGCCCAGGTGGGTGCAGCTGTCACAGGTGGCCACTGACTGGTGAGCTGGGGGCTGTTTGGCACCAGGCTCTAGTAGGAGCCCCCTTGCATCCCAGAGCTCCCATGCCCCGGGGTTCACTCCAAATAGATGGCGTGCACCAGTGCCACACAGAAGAGCATGGGCTTTACTGAGTGGGAGGTGGCAAAGCTGTCGACATGCAGGCCCCCAGGCCGTGCTGGAGACCGCCACCTCGTCCTGCCCTTTGCCCTGGTGCTGAGCACGCCAGCTTGCAGCCGGGCAGGGTGACAGCCTTGACCAGGTCCTGGATCTCAGTGCTCGGGGCCGCAGCCAGGTGGCCACATTGTACCCAAGGGAGCTTCACCCCCAGCCTGGCTGACCAGAGGGAACCTGGAAGGAGGAGGGGAGTGTGCAACAAAGACAGGGTTTGCGCCTGAAGCCTACTACGTAAATACAGAGCCCTGTGAAGGAGCTCTTGGTTTGGAGCAGTGGGAGGGAGTGCAGAGCCTGGAACACAGGGACAAGTTTTGCAAACTGCTAGAGCTGTGTGTGCAGCTGCCAGGCGGCTCAGCCTGCAGACTCCTTCCCTCTTACAGCGCCCCGGGCCACTGGCCCCTAGCTGCTCCTGGGTGATGCTCACGGGCCGGCCATGTTCTCAATGGGTGCTCCTGGGAGAATGGAAGCGAGCCCCGGGTGAACGTTGGCTGCATGTCTGCAGAGCGCCGGATTTTAACGTGCCGAGGTTTTAGGCTGGGCTTGCCCCCACCCTCAACTGTGAGCAAGGATCTGGGGGAGGTGACTCAGGGAAGTGGGTGAGAGAGCTGGGGAGCCAAGACCGGGAGGGGGTGGGCGGTGGGCACCGCGGCTCATCCTGCCGGGGCCCGGCCAGGAGTGTGCACAGAGTGCGCTGCAGAGGCGTCCCCTGGCTACGATGAGGAAGCTGGGGGGTCTGTCCCCACACAGCCCTGCCCCGGCTGGCTCGGGGCGTGCACCCAGCGCTCCTGCCTTCCCCACGGGCTCAGGCCTGGCAGCCAGGGACGCCTCAGGCGGAGACAGGGGAAGTCGCCATGCACATACACCTCCTGCGGCACCCGGGGTGAGCAGGTGACAGAGGTAGCACCTCTTGCTCATAGTCCTTGTCAGGGCACAGCCACGACTGTGCGAGGGTAACGGAGCTGCTGGGCGCAGGTTCCTGTGGGCTCTTGGGGGTCCCGGCCTGCCGTTCTGCAGGTGCCCACCACCGCCTGAGGCTACAGATGCTTGTTGGAACCGACACGAAAGGCCTGGCCCCTGTCCTGCTTCTCAGGGGACACTCAGTGAATGTGTGGTTGTCTTTTCCCAGTGCCCTGTGGGCCTCAGTTTTTGCAGCCTGAAAAATGGGTAGGAAGAGGGCCTCGGACTGTCTCTCTCACAGCTCTGCTGGTCCAGGGCCCTGACTCACCCTGCTCGGGCTGCCCGCCCCCGCTCTATCAGGAGCCCTCCCCATCCACCGTGAGCTGCTGGTGAGCCCGTGCGTGTCCGGAGGCTGTGGAGCCTGAGTGTGGCAGCGTCTGCACTGGGGCTCTCTGAGGACCTGGATGGGGAGCGCTCCTCCCTGCCCTCAGTGGCCAGCGGCCTGAGGGGGACAAGGGCGGGCAGTGGCAGGCGGGAGGAAGCCAGGCCTCTTGTGAGGGACTCTCCAGGACCCTGGCCGCCAGCTAGCCGCCCCCGCCCCGAGTCCGCACCCATGGAGCTCCGCAGGGTAGAATTTACACCACGGCAAGAAATAGGCTTTGGGACTGGTCAGAAGTCAAATCCTGGCTCGGCCGCCAAGCCGCTGAGTGAGCTCGGCGATGAGACTGTCTCTGAGTGTCGGTTTCCGCGTGGTGAACCGGGTGTGTTTTCCTTTCTTCTCCCATCAGGTGTTTATTGAGAACTGAAGCAGTGCCACGTGCTGAGACGCCGCAGTGGACATCGTGGCATTCCTGCTGTCCTGGGGCTTGCCTGCTGGTGGGGGAGGCAGACCCCAGACTGCCAGCCAGGGCTGGGGACCAGAGTGCCACTGCCCCCAGGGTGTGTTTGGAAATCCTCAGGGAAACCAACACTTCCTCCTAGAGCTGGGGCAGTTAGCTGAGATAACGTGCGTGCGTAAAGCAGCCAGCCGGGGGGCCGACGCTGTGGCTTAGCAGGTAAAGCCACCACCTGCAGGGCTGGCAGCATCCCATATGGGCGCCAGTTCAAGTCCTGGTTGCTCCTCTTCTGATCCAGCTCTCTGCTATGGCCTGGAAAGCAGTAGAAGATGGCCCAAATGCTTGGGCCCCTGCACCCACATGGAAAACCTGGCTCCTGGTTTTGGATCGGCTCAGCTCTGGCTGTTATGGCCATTTGGGGAGTGAACCAGCAGATGGAATACCTTTCCTTCTGTCTCTCCCTCTCTCTGTAACTCTACCTCTCAAGTAAATAAATAAATCTTAAAAAAAAAAAAAAGTCCCTGGACTCCCAGGGCTTGTTAAAGCCCCAGCTTGGCCACGGGAAGGGGAGGAGAGCGGCTGGAGCAGTGGGGGGCTTCCTTCGTTGCCACCCTTGTCCCCAGCCTTGCACATCTTCTTTCAGGACCCTCCCTCCCCAGCCACCTCTCCTGCTGGCTCAGAGCACCGGCATTGCAGCTGGGTAGTCCTGGGTTCGAATCTTGCTCCTGCCACTTAAAGGACATGGGGTACTGGGCACCCTGGTTTCTTAGTCTGTGCGATGGGCAGTGATAGAACCCGCTGTGGGGTGGAGGTGCAGATGAGATGAGGCGGCCTAGGTGAAGTGCTGGGTGGGAAAGCCAGCTCTACTCTCTGCTGCCCTTGCACCCAGCGGTGAACACACACGCACACACACACGCACACACACACGCACACACACGCCTGCCGGTGCCCTGTGCTTTAAAGTCTGCAAAACCCTTTCTTCTCCGGGACCTCACACAGAACCCCCAGCAGCGCAGCGAGGTGCAACAGGAGCAGCAAGCCCACTTGACACCTGTGGAAACAGGCCTAGAGGGCAACCAGATGCTGAGGTTGCACGGCACGTTGGACGTGGTAACCAGACCACAGCTGTGGCCACTGGGCTACGGCCACAGCAGGGACCAGCATTGCTGGGGACAAGCAGCTCCCATGAGGGGGACCGTGCTTTGCCCCCAGCTTTGTCCTGTCCCGGGACTGCTCTGCCCAGCCTCGGCTCCAGGGGCAGCCCTTTGCCGGGTGTCCTTTCCGTGACATGGGGCCGATACCCCTTCCCCGTGGGGTGAGGGGGCCCAGAGTGGACGGGCCTACAGAACAGCCATGGTTCTGGCCCCCTCCTCCCTTTCTTCCTGTGGGCTCTGGGAGGCTGTGAATGTCACACCCTTTCCAGGGGCTCTTAGGAAACCTTGTCCTTGGTCTGGACTCCGGGTCGTCAGGACATCGAACTCCAGCCTTGGGATCAGGCCCAGGGCAGAGTGACTGCGAGAGGGGAGGGAGGAGGAGGAGATGGGGCTGGGTGTGAGGAGCTGGCGCCTTCCATGCAGTGTCCAGGAACCGCCCCAGCCCCCGCCAGCCTGCCCCCCCCAGCTCTCAGCCTCCCTCTTCCACCCTGCACATCCCCTCCCTCCTGCACCCCTGCCTGTTCTCCGCCCCTTCCCCATATGGCAGGGGTGGGGAACCTATCGGCTGCCAAGGACCATGTGGATATTTATAACATCACTCGCAAGCCATGAAAAATTATCAGCTTACAAATTAGCCTGCTATAGATTCATTGAATTTCAGGTCCCCCCTGTGGTTGCCTTGGCAGGGCCAGACCCAAGACTGCGCAGGGCTTCGTAGCCTGTGGGCTGGGTGTTCCCCTGCCCCACACTCCGCACTGCACTGACCATGGCTTTCTACCAGCCTCCAGCAGAGGAATTCTGGGGTGTAACATGCGGCCCAGGCTCAGCTGACTTCCGGGAGCAGAGTGGGTGCTGCTCCCTGATGCACCCACGGCACCCCTGTGGAGGGAGGGATGTGGTCCCTGGGGCCTCACCGGAACTCCCCGAGGCGGAGCGCCTCCCCGCTCTGCCACACCCCTTTGTCAGCCCAGCCTCTGTGGAAAAGGAAGCACTGGGCATCACACTCGTGTCCCACTGGCACCAGCCCTCTCCTGGCAGCCAGTGACAGAGTACAGACACGAAGAAAAAACTAGCTGTAGATGTGCACTCTCAGAGAGTCACAGGGTGCAGAATAGGGCGCGCTCATGGGATGTCCGCTGGGCACAGATGTGCACACACACATCTGTGTGCACACCAGCAGAGACTGCACCGTGCAAACAGATGTCTGCAGACAGAGGGTGCACAGTCCCGGGATAACCATGCTCACACCCAGCCATGACCTTGCACATGGACATGAGTGCATGCACACTGAGGGACATCACTCGGAAAGAGTTGAATGCAGCCCGCAGGGGGCATATACACACTAACATGTGGTCCGCAGTTACGCACAGAGTACTGTGCGATCCAGGTGTGGTACAGGGGTGCCCTGTGGGTGTGCAGGTCGAATGCACAGTGGTGCACACAGTCACTCAAAGGCAAAGGATAGGCACATACAGACTCGTCCCCTCCGTGCCGGATGCCTGGGTACTGACAGGCCTCATGCTGAGGCCACAGCATGGCCAGATGACGACACGTGAACACCCAGAGATGGAAGCATGCACATGGCCAGTGACAGCAGGCCTGCGGGCTCCCACCCTCCATCCTGGGTGCCGACTCCTGGCCTTACAGAGCCCACATCCCTTCAAGAGTAACTCCATGTCCCCCAGCTCCAAGGTGCAGCAGAGCCAGAGCAGAGAGCAGTCTTATGTGAAGATACCCCTGGACGTCTGAGAGTGAGTCCTCCAGGCTCAGCTGCAGCGGTCGGCAGGTCCCCAGTGCCCAGGGTTTAGTGCGCGTGAAAGGGACCCCTTGGGGCACCTGTGATGCTGGCATCGCCTATCGGAGCATCTGTTTGAGTCCCAGCTGCTCTGTTCCTGATCCACCTCCCTGCAGAGCAGCGGAGCATGGCCCAAGTGCTTGGGCCCTGCACCCATGTGGGAGACCCAGAAGAAGCTCCTGGCTCCCGGCTTCGGCTTGGCCCAGCCCTGGCCACTGCAGCCATTTGGAGAGTGAACCAACGGATGGAAGATCTCTCTCTTTCTCTCTCTCTCTCTCTTTCTCTCTCTTTCCCGCTCTCTCTGTTGCTCTGCCTTTCATATAAATAAATAAATCTTTCAAAAAAAAAAAAAGAGAGAAAGGCACTGCTTTCACCGCGTAAGGACACAGTGAGAAGGTGCATCTGCGAGCAGGAAACGGGCCCTCGGCCTTGCAGCCTGCAGAACCGTGGGAGGCACACTTTTGTTGTTTGTAAGACCCTCACTCCATGCTATTTTGTTCAAGTGGCCTGAACGGACTAAGGCGTCAAGGTTAAAACAACCTGGATGGACACAGGTTCAAGTTGACAAGAGCACTTCCTCACTGTGCGTTTGTGTGTGTGTTTTAACAGGCAGAGTGGACAATGAGAGAGACAGAGAGAAAGGTCTTCCTTTTGCCGTTGGTTCACCCTCCAATGGCCGCCGCGGCCGGCGTGCTGCGGCCGGCGCACCGTGCTGATCCAATGGCAGGAGCCAGGTGCTTCTCCTGGTCTCCCATGGGGTACAGGGCCCAAGTACTTGGGCCATCCTCCACTGCACTCCCTGGCCATAGCAGAGAGCTGGCCTGGAAGAGGGGCAACCGGGACAGAATCCAGCACCCCGACTGGGACTAGAACCCGGTGTGCCGGCGCTGCTAGGCGGAGGATTAGCCTATTGAGCTGCGGCGCCGGCCTGCTGTGTGTTCTTGAGCACTCCGGCCATAATCGGCGGCTGAGCATTGGGACGTGCAGAGACGAGGGACAGGATGGGCTCTGGGCGGAGCTGTGCACGAGCACCAGAATGAAAGCTGAGAGGACAGAGGGTATCTGTGGGGAGACCAGCCAGCCAGAGCGCAGGCGCCAGGCACCGGAGGAAGACTCCCAGCATTGGAGGGTAGGGGCAGGGGAGGGCAGGAGGTGACAGTTATCTTGAAGGATGAGTGAGCGTGACACTCGGGGACAATGGTGCAGAGAGAAGGTGACCCGGGCTCCAGGCAGAGGGGAAGTGTCAGTGGGCCAGGCTGGGGAACTCTGGCTGGGGAAAGTCTGAGAGGTGATCTGAAGGGACATGAACAGGGAGCTGGACAGGAAGTGGAGCGGCCGGGACTTGAACCAGCGCCCATATGAGATGCCGGCACTGCAAACGGCAGCTTAACCTGCTATGGCATGGCGCTGGCCCTGGGAACTCTGGGTTTTATCCTGAGCTGAGGAGTGCCATAGTGTGTTAGAAAGCTGAGCAGACAGTGGTTTGGGGGTGGGCAGGGTGCAGGCAGGAGGAGAGACACATGGGGAGGCAGGAGACAGGGTGAGCATGGGTGGTGACAGTGTCAGAAGTCACTTCAGGGGCAGGCATTTGGCACAGGGGTTAGGATGCCACTTGGGGTGTCTGCACCCTTGAATGCTTGGGTTTGAGTCCTGGCCCTGATTCTGATTCTGGCTTCCAGTTAGTGAACACCGTGGGAGGCAGCAGGTGATGGACCCCTGCCACCCACATAAGAGACCCAGATGGAGTTCCTAGCTCCTGGCTTGGTCTGGCCCAGCCCCACCTGTCGCAGACATTGGCAGGGTGAACCTATGAATGGAAGATCTGTCTGTGTCTCTTTCTCTGTGCCTTTTAAATAAGGGGGGGGGCATTAAAAAGTCATTCCAGAGGCAAACGTGGTGACTGCTCAGGTGTGAGCAGTGGATGCCAGGGAGCTGGGCTCCCGCACCTGGGCTGTGCAGGCTGCTTGTGCCACTGGCTGAACGAGAAGCACCAGAGGACAAGGGTGCGGCTGGGAGGCAGTGAGGAGTCTCATTTGGGCACTGTTGGTTTTGTGGGTCCGTGGGTTACCATGGAAATTACCAGGGATGGGTGTGTTTGGAAAGACTGCAGGAGAGGAGGAGAGGCGGCTGTGCCAGGAACAGGGACAACCGATTCAGAGGCGGGACCATCAAGTCCACAGGCAGTCACAGGAAGGGTGATATTCCTTTCTTAAGGAGGGCCTGGTCCCCGCACTCACAACTCCCTGGCGTGCACGCAGCTCCTGCCTGCAGCCCAGGCTGGAAAGGCCTCAAGATCCGGCCCTGAGAGCAGCCTTCGGCAGGGGCAGCTGGAGCTGGTAGATGGGCCCTCTGCTTCCTTGTCCCAGGTGGCACAATTTGCAGGCGTAGTCTACACCAACTCCCCGGAGTGCCCACTGTGCACAGCGGTGACCCACGCACCAGCACACCCTGGCCTGACTTGGTGCCCATCCTGGCTTCCTTTCCCGACCTGTGCTGCCTGGGACTCCCCCCCACCCCTCCCCCCCGGATGAGCCCCTCGTCACGAGCAAGTCTTCTCGCAGAGAACTCAGCCCAGGACCATGGCTCCAAGCCTTGCTCTTCAGCTGCGCAGCTGCCCAACGGGGAGCAGACTGTGCTGCAAGCATAGAGGCTGCACCCCCATGACCGGCGTGAGGGTCCCAACCACGTGCCTGCACCCAGCTTGGCTCCTTTTCCCTGCCCCCTTCTCTTGCACACACAGTGGGTATTGAATAAAAGCTTCCATCTCCTCCCACTGCCCAGAACAACCCAGCCTTTCTTTCCTGTCAATCAAGCCGGTGGGTGAGCCAATCTGATGCTCCTGGCTCAACTTCTCCCCATGGCCTCTCCCTGCTGGCAACCAGGGGCTCCCCAGGGATTTCCTCCCAGAGGAGGGGCCAGGTACAGCCTGGCAGGTGGAGGTGAGGCACCTCTAGGGTAAATGAAAACTATCCTGGTTCCTGCGCGCTGAGCCAGGCGCTGGCCGGGACCTCCCACGCACTATGTCAGCTACCCTCACTGCAGACAAGGCTCCGGCTTCCACTCTTCTGCGACCCAGGGAGCTCGAGAGAGGCACTTTCCCAGGCTGCCACGGCCAGTGGTAGAACCAGGATTCAGACCTCCATCTGCCAGAAGCCAGAGCCTGGCTCCTCACCGGGAGGGCGGCACTGTGCCACACTTCCCCTTGATGCCACCATGCCTGACACAGGCTCTGCACAGAGCAGGAGCTGAGAAGGCCGTGTTGGGCTGAGCTGAGTTAAACCAGAAGGCACCCAGAGGGAAAGCGTGATCCTACCTCCTGCAGGACTCGAGCCCCCAGGGCCTTCCTGCAGCCCAGCTCCCAACCCAGGGCGCTGCCCACGGGGCTCGGGTGCCAGTAAAAGAGCGAATGCTCACTATGCCGGCCAGAACGGCACGTGGCCCAGAACCAGCACTGCATCAGAGCGGCAAGTGCCATTCTGATTTTCCAATTCTGCTACTCCTGCCGTGTCTGTCCAGGAACAGGACTTGTCCCTCATCGGCTGTCCACAACAACCCCCTCCTCTCTGCTTCTGAGCTAAATCCTCACGCCTTGTTGGCCCTTCTCAGACCCCTCTCAGACCCCCCAGGGGTGGGACCTGGCAAGCCCCTACTGTGTGCGTTAGCTCAAGCTACCCTTTCATTTGCAGAGCAGCGCTGCCCGGAGGGCTGAATGGCTCCATTGGACAGATGAGAAGTCCAAGCCCACGGGAGTGACGTGTCTTAATCAAGGTCCCTTTCTCCACCCCCCGCCCCCACCGATTTCCTTCCAGGCCCACGTGGGTCCCCTCCCTGAGGCAGGGCGGCCAGTGCAGGTCTCAGAACGTGTCAACCTGGTGACACCAGATCAGTCACCTTAGCGTGGAGGGAGGGAAGCACCTGGGGATCCGCTTACTAATTCGAGGGCCGATGAATTATTCACGGCGCCATTAACTCAGAGGCCCTCGCAGCCTCACCTCTCTTTCCCCCACTGCAGACCTGGGATCCCGGCCCCCGGGAGCTTGGCCGCCCCGTGGGACCCGTGGTGAGGAGATGCCGGCAGGGCTGGGGTCCTGCCTGCTGCTGGCAGTGGCCCTGCTGAGCCCAGGCCCCAGGGCCCACGCCATGAAAGGTAGGCACTCCGGAGACAGCTGGGAGCCAGGGGTCGGGGGTGAGAGGTGAGCAGGCGGCAGGCCGGGTCTCAGGGGGTCTCCGGGTGGGAAGCCAGAACAGGAGGTTCTTTCAGAAGCAGCTGGCTGAGTCGAGGATGTGTTTGCCTCTGAGACGCGAGAGGACTATCTATTGAGTGCCTGCTGTGTGTAGGATGCTTCTATCTGTTTGATTGCGTCTAAGACTTCAAGGTAGGTGATAGCCTCCCATTTTACAGGTGAGGAAACGGAGGGCGCTCTGAGGCCGAATGGTTACCGAGGGCAAGGGAATGGCCCGGAGAACCACGGAAGGTTTAGTGCAGGAAGGGCCTCTCCTCTCCCTCCGAGAGCTTGCTCCTGAGGGAAATCCCTGTTGTGACATTCAGCGTCCTCTGAGTGTCGGCTCCAATCTCCACACCCTGTGGAGCCTCAGTTCCCCGGGTCCCGGGACACTGTGCTCTGGCAGGGAAATGCTCCACCCTTGGGTTCTTGAGCCCTGAAGCCCCTCTGCCTAGGAGGCCTCTCTTCCATCCCCACTGAGTCACCTCCTCCATGAAGCCTTCCACATCCCTCTTCCGCCTCTGACGCTCCCTCCCTGGGGCTCCCAGAGCCCTCTGCCTGCACCACAGTCCCAGGTGACTTTGCGCTGCTCTGACCCTCTGAGATCACTCGCCCGCCTGCGAAGCTGGGACGGTGTCGCGCCTCCGTTCCGCGAGGGGTGTGCGTGCACGTGGGGGCTCCTGAGCTTGTGCGCATTCCCTGTTCCGTATTCTGATGCTCAGCTGTGCCTTCTTCAGCCCCGGGAGCCCCTTCAGGGCGGCGCCTGTGGCTTGAACGCAGTTCCAGCAGACTGTGCTGGGATCTTTGCCGTGTGGCAGGACGAGAGACCCAAGCAGATTGCGTGCTGTTTCCAGCACGGACCTAGCGCCCGCCGTTTCTCTAAGGGTTCATTAGGCCTAATAATCCCACTCGTGGGCTGAGGGTGTAAAATGTTGCTGAAATATTGTCATTTCTAGGCCTGTTTGGTGAATAGAACAGGCCAGCTCACTTATTTAGAAATAAAAGTAAATCTTAAATTCATACCAACACTTTTATTTTAATATTTATATTTTATATTTACATTAATATTTTAATATTTTATTTTATATTTTAATATTTTATTTTATCATCATATCTCTTATCTCCTACTAAAAGTTTCCACTTCTATTGACATCAGTATTCTTATCTGCTTTATTTAAATGTATGTACAGCAACATATTTAATATTATTACTAATAATAGATCTACTGGATATAGTTCAAGACTTCTTTCTTTTTTTGTGTGTGTGTTCTATTTATTTAATTTACTTGAGAGGCAGAGGGAGGGGGAGAGAGAGAGAGAGAGAGAGAGGCAAAGAGAACCCTTCCATCTACTGCTTTACTCCACAAATGCCGTAACAGCTGGGACTGGACCAGGCCAAAGGCAGAAGCCTGGAACTCAATTTGGGTCTCCACGTGTGCGGCAGGAACCCAGCTACGTGGGCCGTCACCTGCTGCCTCCCAGGGTGCACATCAGCAGGAAGCCAGGACAGGAGCAGAGCTGGCGCTCATGGGTGGGATGCAGAACCCCGAGCTGTGCCTTAACGGCTGGGCCGAACGCCCGTCCCGGTAGTTCGAGGTTCCTTGTGGCTCATTTTGCTCTTTTGCCTGCTTTTGATTGCACATTCCTGTGTGGGGAAGGGTACAGGGAAAATACTGATTTCCCACACTTGAAGCCCAACCACTGTATTTCAAAGTCACTTGAAAGCATTTTCCCCATAGGGCTAGGCCTCCAAGTTGATAAGTACAGTTTTTTCATTTCGGCTTGGGATATTTAGGGGTCACTTTGAAAATTTTGTTGATCTTTGAAAATGACATGTTTTACATGATTGTGAAGTCAGTTACGAAACAAATGACATTTAAAGAGGTCTTGCATCGTGCCAAGAAAAGTGTTTTCATTAGTCTCCTTCTCTTGTTTCCTGTTTAAAATACAAGCGAATGTGGACCTATTAGAATGTACTTTTTTTTTTTTTTTTTTTTTTTTTTTTTTTTTTTATGTGAGAGGCAGAGTTACAGACGAGAGATGGAGAGACAGAGAGAGAGGTCTTCCATCCACAGGTTCACTCCCTAAATGGCCACAATGGAGCTGGGCTGATCCAAAGCCAGGAGCCAGGAGCTTCTTCTGGGTCTCCCATGCAGGTGCAGGGGCCCAACCACTTGGGCCATCATCTTCTCTGCTTTCCCAGGCCCTAGCAGAGAGCTGGATCAGAAGTGGAGCAGCCAGGACTTGAACCGGCGCCACAGGCAGAGGCTTAGCCTAGTATGCCACAGCACCTGCCCCTAGAATGTACTTTTTTTTTTTTAAAGATTTTATTTATTTATTTGAGAGGTAGAATTACAGAAACCGAGAGGTCTTCCACCCGCTGGATCACTCCCCAAATGGCCACAGCACCCGGAGCTGAGCTGATCCAAAGCCAGGAGCTTCTTCCAGGTCCCACGCGGGTGCAGGAGCCCAAGCACTTGGGCCATCTTCTTCTGCTTTCCCAGGCCATAGCAGAGGGCTGGATCAGAAGTGGAGAAGCTGGGACCTGAACCAGTGCCCATATGGCAGAAGCTTAGCCTACTATGCCACAGCGCCAGCCGCTAGAATGCACTTTTCACACGTATAGACCGTGCACGCGAGGGGTGTGGTGCTTGCTATTAACTTTTACACTCCCCAGAGCGCAAAGCTCGGGCTGGAACATGGCAGCATTTATCTAAAAGCATAAGCCCATCCCCCACACTCCCTTACCGACTTGCTCGTCTTCTCCAGGTCCCTTGTTACTGTTTCCTACACGGGACACCTTGGTTATGCTCCTGGTCTTTCCCACCAGCACAGCAGTTCCACGGGGCAGGCGTTTGTCTGTTTTGAACGATGCCATATGCTCAGAGCTTGCTCAGTGCTAGAGGAGAATGTGAAGAACAAGTAAACGCATTTAGGGCCCTGGCCTGGGCGCCCTCAGCCCACCCCACAGACCCGGGCGCGCAGCTGCACCCACATCCAGGCCACGTGTTCCCAAGCCCGAAGCGCTGACTCCCACCCGCCCCTCTCTCTGGCTGCAGGCGTCAAATGCGGGGGTGTGCTCTCAGCACCTGCCGGAAACTTCTCCAGCCCCAACTTTCCCAGACTGTACCCCTACAACACGGAGTGCAGCTGGCTGATCGTGGTGGCCGAGGGCTCGTCTGTGCTGCTCACCTTCCACGCCTTCGACCTGGAGTACCACGACACCTGCGGCTTCGACTTCCTGGAGATCTACAACGGGGCCTCGGGGGAGCAGGGCAACCTGCTGGGGAGGTTCTGCGGCCGGGTGCCCCCGCCGCCCTTCACCTCCTCCTGGCACGTCATGTCTGTGGTCTTCCACTCGGACAAGCATGTGGCCAGCCGCGGCTTCTCCGCCGGCTACCAGAAAGGTCAAGGGGGGACTTGGCAGTGGAGAGGCCGCCCTGGGGTGGGGGGAGGGCAGTGGGGGTGCAGGTGAGACTTGCAGGGGCTCCGCATCCATCAGGGAGACTGCTCTGAGCCCCGGGTCCTCCCATGCACAGGGCAACAGCCACTTCCTCCACGTTGGTGACCACATTTGCAACCTTGGGCTCCATCTTCAGGGAATAGCCCCCCAGCTGCCTCCCTCACTCCTGCAGCCCTGGAGTGTCTCTCTGTGCTCAGAACCAGGCCTTTCAGGCCCCTTGTCCCTGTCCTTCTCACTGCTGTCACAGTGTCAGGCTGCAGCAGGGACATCACTGCCGCCGCCCCCACCGCTGCCATAGCAGGTGGCTGAGGGTCTGTGTGGAGCTGCTGACTCCCTCCCCGCCAAAGTCTTTTCCTGCACTCACCTCGTATGAGGGGCCTTCAAAGGGCACGGGGGAAAAAAGAATTAAACGATCAGTTTATTTTAATGCAAGTGTTTGTTGAAATCCAGGCATGGTTTTGTCATGGTATGCATTTCCCATGAGCTTTCTGAAGACCCCCTCATATAGGGTGGGTCCCTAACCGGCCTCAATCTGGCTGGACCCTGCCCCCCAACCTGTGAAGGGATCCTGGTTCTGCCCGCCTCTCTCCTTGTCTGCAGGCTTCTGCAATCTAACCTGCTCCCTTCTCCCAAGGCCAACGCCATAGCCTTGTTCAGCTCAAGTGATGGACAGCTGCAGAGCCTCCTGGGCCCTGGCTCCACTAACAGCTGTTCTGGGCCCTCGGGAGGGACGCCAGCTTCCTGTAGTGTTTCAGGTTGCAGCACTGTGGGACTCACAGGCTGGTCTACTCAGAGGTTTGGAATCCCAGAGCCTTGGGTTTTTAGAAAAGTAGCATATAAAACTCATCCCACCATGGCCATGTTTTCCAAATCTTTCTTTAAAGACTTACTTATGCATTTGAACCACCTGCTGGTTCACTACTGAAATAGCCTGGGCTAGGCCAGGCACAAGCCAGGAGCCTGAAACTCCACCTGGGTCTCCCACATGGGTGGCTGGGACCTATGTATTTGGGCCATCATTCACTGTCTTCCCAGGCACATTATCAGAAAGCTGGATCAGAAGCAGAAGAGCCAGGACTCAAACTGGCACTCTGATACAGGATGGCTCAAGTGGCAGCTTAATCCACGGTACCACCCCTGCATTAAAACATAGTGTGAAATACAGCCTAGAATGAAGCGCGCACCTGGCGCTGGTCCCTGGTGAGGCTACTGGAGCCAGAAGGGAGCTCACGGCCTACAGCCGCCCTGTCGTGTCGCAGACAACAAAGCTGAGATCAGAGAGGGAAGGCGCCTCCCAAGGTCACACAGTCTTCAGACCCCTCCAGGGCAGTGCTCTGGTCATGCAGCTCTGAGAGGGGTAAGAGGCTGGAGTCTCAAAAAAGACATTCCTGATGGCCACCTCCAGCAGGTCTTGGCGTCCGCCGATGCCCACCTCACGTTGTGTCCACCACCTTGCTTCCTAAGGCCCTCAGTAGCGTCTTAGAGCACACGAGGCTGAGACCAGCCCGTCCGTCTGGGCCCGTCTTTTAAATTTATTTGCTTTATTTTGTTTTTTATGTGTTTGAAAGGCAGAGTTACAGAGAGAGAGAGAGAGAGAGAGAGAGAGTCTTCCATCAGCTGGTTCACTCCCCAGATGATGACAATAGCTGGGGCTGGAGCAGACCGAGGTCAGGAGGCAGGAGCTTCCTCTGGGTCTCCCACATGGGTGCAGGGGCCCAAGCACTTGGGCCATCTTCCACTGGCCTCCCAGGCGCATCAATAGGGAGCTGAATCGGAAGTTGAGCAGCCAGGACTCAAACCTTTGCCAGTATGGGCTGCTGGTGCTGCAGGCGGTGGCTTTGCCTGCCGGGCCACAATGCCAGCTCCTCGGGATCCTGATATTCCAATGAGGCTCCGAGAAGCTGGGTTGCTTGTCCAGGATGTTGTCCAGGGCCACACAGTTTCTCCAAAGCAGAACCCAGAGGCTGGCTGTCTTCAGACCCCAGGCCTGAGTTCCCTGCCTCAGTTTCCTCGTCCGTTAGAGAGGTGGGCCCCAGCGGCCAGTGGCAGTGGATGGCAAGGAGCACATGGCCGAGGGCACGGGCTATGTAGTGAGTGTGCCTGGGTTCAAATCCACTTGCCCAGTTGCTGGCCCTGTCCCCTGAGCCTTGTCCCTCCACTGTGCCCCTGTAGCCACCAGTCTTTGAGGACGCTTTCCCACCACACCCCCCGCAGCCCTCGGGGCTTGCTGTGTGAGTACCCCAGTTCCCTCCCTCTTAGGGCGACAGTTCTGCTGCTTTCCACCAAGCCCAGAGTCCCCCAGAGGGCTTGACCTCACCTCCCTGCCCCTGTTCCCCTCCCTCACTCTCCCCACCCCCAGGGTCCCCAGTCTCCCACTAAGTCCCCGTCCTGGGGCCTGCCAGGTGAGTGCCTTAACTTCTCTGTGCCTCTGCTTTCAGCTGTGAGGTGGGGGGACCCACGGCACAGGGGCTGCCGCGACAGCCTGGGTGCCAGGTGCGAGGACTGGGCCTGCTGCGTGGCCAGCGCCCAGTGCTGGGGACAGCCTGCCGGGGGTGGGGTCTGACTCTCAGGGGAAGCGGTTGGGAGCCGCGGGGAGACAGAAAGGTCATTTCAGGTGGGTTCCCTTACAGATGTGTGCGGGGGCGTCCTGACCGGCCTGTCGGGGGTCCTCACCAGCCCCGAGTACCCCAACAACTACCCCAACAGCGTGGAGTGCCGCTGGGTGATCCGGGCCGCCGGCCCCGCCACCGTCAAGCTGGCGTTCGTGGACTTCCAGGTGGAGGGCAGCGAGGAGTGCACCTATGACTACGTGGCTGTACTCGGGGGGCCCAGCCCCACCCACGGGCACCACTACTGCGGCAGCACCGGGCCCCCCACGCTGGTGTCGCTGGGCCACGAGCTGCAGGTGGTCTTCAAGTCTGACTTCAACATCGGAGGCCGGGGCTTCAAGGCCTACTACTTCTCAGGTACAGGGCTGGGGCCCCGCGCCCAGCTGTGGGCACGCCCTGCGCGTCGTCTGCTTCCCAGATCTCCAGTTCTCTGCCTGCCTGCTGTGCTCCAGCCCAGCCTCGCCTGCCCGGCCAATGCCAAGGCAGAGGCCACGCCACCTCCTCTGCGAACTAACACTGGTACAGAGGAATGAGCGCACCCGTGGGGAGTCACTGTCTGGTAGGGGAAACGAATAAGGATGCAGACAGCAACGCCCCGCTGTGTTCTGTGCTAACAGTAAGAACCATAGGTGACTTCCCGGGGCAGGAGAGAATGGAGAAGTGCTTTGAGGGAATTAGCCAGAGGCAGAAGAAAGGGAAGGGGGTTCCAAGCAGGAGGAACCGCAGGTGCAAGGCGTGGAGGACAGAGTGTGCGGCAGGCTTGCAGTCCTGGGAGATGCTGGTTGAGGCCGGGATGCAGGGCTGGATGGCACCGTGAGGAAGGGGCAAGGCCGCGTCTCCAGCTGCCTTGTCTGCTGGGCCAGGGGGTCTGGGCTGAGTGCCGCAGAGGGGTATCGGGGGTTGTTACTGACCCTCACAGGGCCGCCACTCTGGAAAGGGTTCGCTAACTGGGATGAGAGAAGCAGCTTGCTGCTGGTTTCAGTTGAAAGCAAGCTTTGGGATCAAATGTCTAGTGTGCTGGCCACACTATGGCCCTGTGCACCTGCTGCCTAAGCTGTCGCTGCAGAGGGTGACTTCCACCCTCCTCACCCTCGCTACGTTCTCCTCCCCACTTAGGAGAGTGCCAGGAGGTGTTCGTGGCTGTGCGGGGCAACTTCTCCAGCCCGCAGTACCCCGGCTCCTACCCCAACAACATCCGGTGTCACTGGACCATCCGCCTGCCTCCTGGCTACCGGGTCAAGGTCTTCTTCCTGGACCTGGATTTGGAAGAACCCAACAGCCTGACCAGGACCTGCGACTTTGACCATCTGGCAGCCTTCGATGGGGCCAGCGAGGAGGCGCCCCTGCTGGGGAGTTGGTGCGGCCACCACCTGCCGCCGCCCGTCACCTCCAGCCACAACCAGCTCCTGCTTCTGCTGCACACGGACCGCAGCACCACCCGCAGGGGCTTCTCTGTGGCCTACATTGGAGGTCAGCTGGGGCAAGAGGATGGGGGCCCTGGGCGGGGCGTGCCTGGTAGCTACAGCGCCTGCCTCCAGCCCACTGTCCACCCTGATGCGCACGCGGGCTCTCCTCCACTCCCTTCTCACCACCGCAGGTGTCTGCGACCTCAGAGGCCACAGTGGCGTGGCCCTTGCATCTTTCCCCTGTTGCAGGGCCCTCCTTTCCCAGCGCCTAACCCTGTGCCTCCTAATCCTCCCCGTCTGGCTCCTGCCTCCCTTGGGCTCCTGGCCTCTCTTGCATTGTGGTTGCTCTCTGGTATCCAGGGCTAACACACAGAACACAGTTAGATGGTTTATGGCAAATAGTCGGTCTAGCCATGCAGATGCCCGCCAGCCCTGTTTGTATCATTCAGAAATACTGACTCATTGCACAACAAGAAGTCTGGGGCTGGGCAGCCGCTGTGTTGCTCGGGCTCAGCACTGTTTCCAGGGGTATCTCTGGGATTCTCTTAGCCTCATGGTTGCAGAGTAGCTGCCACAACTCCAGGCATGGTATCTGTGTTCAAGGCTGGGAGAGGTGCCGGCCGCAGTATCCCTTTATTAGGAAAGCAGAAGCAATCCCGGAATCTTCCCAAGTTGCTTTCTTGTGTCTCAGTGTGAACCCCAGCGACACCACGCCGTACTGCAGAGGAGGCTGAGGGACGTGGGTGCTTAGTGTTTTCCCACATCTCCATGGCACTGGTTAGATTTGTCAGCCAAGAATGCCACCCTCTCCCCTCTCTTCCCAACACCCTTCCATGGGCTATGGGCCCTCAGTGCCTGTGCCCTGGACCCACTGTGCCCTCTGCCTAACCTGGCCAAGCTCCTTGTTGTGCAGATGGGAAACGACAAAGGGCTTCATTGCAGTTCCGCGGGCAGCAAGCTGGTGGTGGGGTCATGACCCTGGGCAGCCCCAGTCCCCCTGAGCTGTGTAAGCTAGGCAGGGAAGCCAGGGCTCTGCTGGGACAAGCCCCTCCCTGATTCTGCCCCCCCCCCCACCGTGGGAGGGCTGGTATGTCCCGCCCTCTCTCAGGATCAGTCCTCCCACTTGCAAATGAGGACGCGGACCGGAAGGTTCTGAAGTCCCTTTCACCCTTGACATTCCCATCCTCTCCCCACTCTGGGTGATTGTCTCCCTCGGTGTCTCCAGAGACTGGGGCCAGAGGCAGCTCCAGCCCTGGTTCCTGTTCCTGGGGCTACAGAGCCGGATCCCACGCCTGCCCCTCCTCCATCCCTCTGCTGATCCCTGCGGGAGCCTGGGGCAGGCAGGGCGCAGGCCCTGGTCGGGGCTCCAGATGCAGCCCAGGCTGCAGGCAGCCTCACTCCCCACCCCCACCCTGGGGAGGGCAGCCACAGCATCAATCAGGGGTGACACACAGTTCAGCGCCACCGAGATCATCGCAGGAGACGGCGGGCCCATAAATCCCTGGCTGCCCAGACACCAGGGGCTGAAATATGTCTGAGCCATTTCCCGAAGAGGGGCTGAGAGTGCCAGGCCCTGGCCCGCCAGCCCTCTTTCCCTCTCCTCTGCCAGCCATGGCCTTCCTTTTCCCCACACTCGCCCCTGCCCCCATCCACACACAGACACAGACACACACACACACAACATGCGTGCACAAACATGCACACACACATGCAGATCCAGACACTCAGAGTCATGCACACCCACCGGGCTGCAAGGGCATGGGGGCGGGGCTGCCGGATGTCGGGGGGAGAGTACACACTTCAGAATCCTGCAGACCCCAAGGTCAAAACCCCAGCTCATCTACTGCAAACAACTTCACCTCTCAGCTTCAGCATCCGAAACTGTAAAACAGGTTTGCCGTGTCTGCAGCACGGGGTCAGGCTGGGAGGGAAAATGGGGCTCCCCTCCCCACCTTTCCCAACAGCACAGCCGTCCTCTGCCTCCTCCCTGTCTTTCTGCACTGCTCCTCCCGGGCACGCTGATGCTTCTGTGTATTCTACACGCCGCGGTCTGTCCCCCAACTGCCACCAGGCATTTGAAGCTCTTTTTTTTTTTTTTTTGGTTCATTTCTGTATCTGTGGCACTTACAATAGTGCCTGAACATAGTAGGATATCAATATAGGTGTTTGTTAAGTGATTGAGTGACTGAATGGCAAATGGCAGAACAACTAGCAAAGAGTGGCTTTATTGTGATTCGTTCATTCATTCAGCATTCACTGGGCCTGCCAAGCTCTGTGCTAGGTGTGGAGGACAATGGGAGCTCCAGGCAGGCAGGCGGAGTGGGAAATACCCCACATCGTGCCCCGTGGGATCCCACAGAGCCTTCCCCACTCCACGCCTCAGTTTCCCCTCCACCCTGGGGAGACGACGGGGAGGAGAGGGTCCGGCTGCCGGCCCCAAGGCCTCGGCTCCTCCCTCTTTTCCAGTCGTGCCCATGAACGTAAGCTGCTCCCGCACAGACTTCCAGATCCTCATCTCGGCGCAGGCGCTGGCCCCGCTGGAGCGCACCAAGGTCTACCTGGGCAGCCGGAGCTGTGCCGCCCAGGAGGTCGGTGGCAACTTCCGGATCCAGGCCCGCTTTGACACCTGCGGCACCGAGTCTCAGGTAGGAGTCCAGCGAGTAGGGGTGGGGGAGATACGGAGGGGGGGCGGCTCTGCCCCCTGCTGCAAGGCACCTGCCATTCCAGAGAACTCTCCTCCTGGCTCTGCAGACGCCACCAGCCTGGCTGTAGCGCGCTGCCCCTCTTGGCCTTATTTAGCTGTACACATGTGCTCAGGGTGACCACCACACAGAACCCAGTCGGGCTGACAGCCCAGCCCGGGGGCTCCGCTGGCCTCTCCTCCAGAGAGCCCCATCAGCTGGGCCACAGCTAGGTTCTTTGCCATCCCCCTCATCCCCAGGAGGGGGGGGGGGGTTCCCTCCCCTACCCCGACCTCCCACCCCCTGCCAGGCCACTAAAGTCCTCACCTCTCCACCAGGGGGAGTTGTGGGAGCCTGATCCCTCCCGGGCCCCTCCCACCTGGCATTCCAAGTCCCCACCCCCCAGGCTGCGCCAATACACGGCTTTTCTAGCCCTGGCAGCCACCCAGGCAGCCACCTCCTGCCAGAGCCTGTGAGGCTTGCAAACCAATGTTTTCTAATCGCCTTGTGTTTTGCATGCGGTGAACCAGACGTGGGGCCCTTGGAGGGTCACAGGGCAGTGGCCCAAGCCCCCCCGCCCGCCCCATGCATCCACAGGAGACAGGTCATGAAGAGAGTGGGAGAGAGGAAGAGCGATGCCCCATCTCGGGCTATGGGGGTGCAGCCTGGCTTGACAGCAAACCCCGGCGCTGGCCACGCGTGTGCCGCGGGCCCTGCAGCCTGCCCCTCGGCCTCCCCAGCCCCCTGGCCACCACGACGTTCAGCTGTCATCCCCATGCCACACTCTAAGTCCTCTGGGGGATTTCTCTGGGCTGTGGATTCGCAGGTGAATGTGAAATCCTAGAACCAAGGGCTCGCAGACACTCAGGGTCCCAAGGTCATGGAACCACCAGAACTTAGGGCCTCTTTGCGTATCTCTTTTCTTTTCTTCTTCTTCTTCTTCTTTTTTTTTTTAATTAATTAATTTATTTGAAAGGTGTTGTTACAGAGAGGGAAAGGCAGAGGCAGAGATTCACTCCCCAAAAGGCCACAATGGCCAGAGCTAGGCCACACTGAAGCCAGGAGCCAGGAGCCTCATCTGGGTCTCCCAAGCACTTGGGCCATCTTCCACTGCTTTCCCTGGAGCAGCTGGGACTCCAACTAGAGCCCATACAGAATGTTGTATGGCCCTGCCCTGATTTTGTATATTTCTTTCTTCCCTTTTTTTTATTTTATTTTTATTTTATTTATTTATTTTTTTTTTTGACAGGCAGAGTGGACAGTGAGAGAGAGACAGAGAGAAAGGTCTTCCTTTTCCATTGGTTCACCCTCCAATGGCCGCTGTGGCCAGTGCACTGCGGCTGGCACACCGCGCTGATCCGAAGCCAGGAGCCAGGTGCTTCTCCCGGTCTCCCATGGGGTGCAGGGCCCAAGCACTTGGGCCATCCTCCACTGCACTCCCTGGCCACAGCAGAGAGCTGGCCTGGAAGACTAGACTAGACTAGAACCCGGTGTGCCAGCGCCGCAGGTGGAGGATTAGCCTGTTGAGCCACGGCGCCGGCCGATTTTGTGTATTTCTAAAACCATTAGAGGGGCCGGCACTGTGGTGTAGTGGGTAAAGCTGCCGTCTACAGGGCCAGCATCCCCTGTGGGCAACAGTTCAAGTCCTGGCTGCTCCACTTCCAATCCAGCTCCCAACTAATGTACCTGGGAAAGCAGTGGAGGATGGCCCAAGTCCTTGGACCCCTGCACCCATGAGGAAGACTCAGAAGAAACTCCTGGCTCTTGTCGGTGGCTTGGCCCAACCCTGGGCTTGCAGCCATTTGGGAAGTAAACCAGCAGGTGTAAGCTCTCTCTCTCTGTCTCTCCTTTCTCTGTAACCCTGACTTTTTTGTTTGTTTGTTTGTTTGTTTTGTTTTTTGACAGGCAGAGTGGATAGTGAGAGAGAGAGACAGAGAGAAAGGTCTTCCTTTTGCCATTGGTTCACCCTCCAATGGCCGCCGCGGCCGGCGCGCTGCAGCTGGCGCACCGCGCTGATCCGATGGCAGGAGCCAGGTATTTATCCTGGTCTCCCATGGGGTGCAGGGCCCAAGCACTTGGGCCATCCTCCACTGCACTCCCTGGCCACAGCAGAGAGCTGGCCTGGAAGAGGGGCAACCGGGGCAGAATCCGGTGCCCTGACCGGGACTAGAACCTGGTGTGCCGGCGCCACAAGGTGCAGGATTAGCCTAGTGAGCCGCGGCGCCGGCCTGTAACCCTGACTTTGAAATAAATAAATAAATCTTAAAAAAAATCCTGCTAAGGACTTGACTGCGCTGCCGTCAGCACGGCACCTGTGTGGCTTTCCCATCCTTCTCAAGTCTTTCATCAAAACCCCCTTGCGCCTTCCCCTCCCTCCCCTCCCTTCTTCGTTGTGCAGGTTAACCTGGGCCTGTCCCTGGGGCCCCTGGCACTCCAGATCCTGTCTTACTTTGTTCTGTACCCTGATGTTGCACCCCCCAAATCCTCAGAGGGTAGAGAGGAAGACGGGCAGAAGAACAGGGAATCAGAGGAAGTGCAGAGGGGAAAGGGACCCACGGACGCCTGGTCCCTAAGCCTCTGGGTGGGGCGCCCTGCAGCCCCCCTCCGAGGGATCAGATCACCCAGCCCACCGGTGCTCGCTGCTTTAGGCAGCTTGGATTTGTAGGAAACCCCCTCCCCTCGGAAGTGCCACCCACAGGACACGGCCAGTGTGGGTGGCCTGGAGAGTGGAACGGTGTGGAGGGGGAGGTGGCCTTGCAGCCCTCCACTCCAGTCCACTCCAGACTCGCATGCAGTCCCCGCCCCGCCCCTGGGCCCAAATGCAGCCTGTGTCCTGTTTCCTGTGTCCAGCGGGTGGGGAGGAGGGCAGCACTGGACCAGGCGCCCCACCTCTCGCTCCTCGCTGGCTCTTCCCAACCCTGGGCTGATGTCCCTGGAGTGACCCAGGACTCAGCAGCAGGGACAGCTGCTGCAGACATAATTGGGAGGAAAGATTCCAGAGGAAGACCACGCAACGCCAGGGACAAGCTGCTAACAGAGGGGCGGGAGACTTGCCTTCCAGACCTGGCTCTGGGCAACCTACTGCCCTTCTGGGCCTCAGTAGTCCCATCTGTAAATCCCTGAGCACGGGGATCGGCTGATGCTCCACCAAGTCCCCTTGGGTTCTGTGTTCTTAGGTAACAGCACAGTTATGAGTTGGGCACAACTGTAATGCTGTGTGACCTCAGATGAGGAAATGAGCCTCTGGGCCTCAGTTTCTCCATCTGTAAAATGGAGACATTAATTAGAGAAGGCTGTTGTGGGAAGCAAACAATACACTTACAGCACAGAGCCTGGATCATGCTACATGTTACATATTACACACTACATGTCACATGCGACGTGTTAGCTGCTGTTGCTGCTGCTTTCTTTGACCCTGGCTCCTGGACACTGGAGCAAACGTTGTCCAGTCAAGTCTGACAATGTCCTTCCAGACAGCCCACCCTCATAGCGCCCCTTTCCCAGAGGGGAACTTCGAGGAGCCAGTGGCCGAGTTGGAGTGGAACCCGGGCTGCCGGGGCTCAGTCCCCTTGGTGCTGCGTCCCCGTGTGTCCAGGGGAACGGGGGCGGCCCAGGGCCCCTCAGGTGTGAGCCAGTGCCCTGCGTCCCCGCAGAGGAGAAACAACACGGCGGTCATCGTCAGCGTGCTGTACATCGACTTCTCGGCCGCCGGGCGGGAGGACGTGCACGAGTACGAGGTCCTCTGTGAGCCGCGCCGAAAGGAGGCGGCCGTGCACCTGCTGTCCGGCTCCCACTGGCTTGGGCCCTACGCCGCCACTGCCGAGCACCTGCAGGAGGCGCCGCCCAGGGACGAGGCGGAGGTGCTGGAGGGCTCAGGGACCGTGGTGGCCCAGGACACCAGTGACATCATCTTCCTGGGCCTTTGCATCCTGGCCGGAGCCCTCATGATCATCGCCATCGTGGTCCTGATGCTGCTGTGAGCGAGCAGGGCGGGGCCCAGGTATCCGGCATCCCTGGGGCAGGCTGGGCACCCGCATAGGGGCGGGATGGGTGTGTGACCATCGGTGGGTCCTCTCCCTCCCCGAGCCTCTGCCTCCTGGGGAGGACCCTCTGCCCTGCTCTGTCACGGGGCTGGCACCAGACCCAGCAGGAGCGGGAATGAGTAAGGGCTTTGCAACCTGTAGCGTGCCGTGTGTGTGTGCGTGCAGTCGGTGACGTGATCCTCAGAAACCTCAGAGCTGTCCTGCTACGCGGAGGGCTCTCCCGTGTGCTCCCTGCCTGTGCACTCGCTTGCGACTTGTGCAGTGGCTGCACCAAGGCAAGGCACACCTGCCCCCTTATTTTCCCAGTTAATGGCTCATCCCCAGCCTTCATTAGCAGGGTGTTCAATGCCCATCCAGGGGCCTCCACCCTCCTGGACTGACCCAGCAATCCTGAGGATTTAGTCTAAAGCAGTCAAGCTCTCAATTTCAGGAACAGAGAGAGGCAGCAGCTTTACCTGCTACACCACAACGCCAACCCCTATCTTGCAAACCGACCACCCCTCTCCAGAGCTCTCCCTGTTATCAAGAGTGGAGCAATCTTAATAATAATAATAATTATAGTAATAATAATAAAGGGTTATCACAACCACTTTCTCCTGCACGCCCTTATGTTTGCATAATGATCGCTCAGGTGAGCCTTTTCACAATAACAGAATCTCCAAATTGACCGCGCTGGTTGCTGGTATCATGATCAAGACGGTGGCCCAGTTGCAGTTCAATGAACAACCCACCAGGGGCTGGTGCTGTGGTGTAGCAGGTAAAGCTGCTGCCTGAGGGGCCGCATCCCATATGGGCGCCAGTTCAAGTCCCAGCTGCTCTACTTCCCATCCAGCTCTCTGCTATGGCCTGGGAAAGCAGTAGAAGATGGCCCAAGTCCTTGGGCCCCTGCACCCACGTGGGAGACCTGGAAGAAGCTCCTGGCTCCTGGCTCCGGATCGGCATAGCCATTGCAGCCATTTTGGGGGTGAACCAGCAGATGGAAGACCTTTATCTGCCTCTGCCTCTGCCTCTCTGTAACTCTGCCTTTCAAATAAATAAATAAATCTTTAAAAAAAAAAAAAAACACCAAGCAGCCATTGCTTCTCAGGTTTTGCATCTGTGGTTGTGACCAGCCCCAGGCCTGCTACAGTGCACAAACAGAACAGACTCCTGCCTCCAGGATGCTTGGACGGTAGCACAGCAGAACTGGGGGGCGGGGGCAGGATGAGCTGGTGACTTGGAGAAAAAAATAACAGTGAGAAGAACCAACACAGTAAGAAGTGCATTAAACAAGAGGAAAAACTGTCGCCTGGACATTAGGAATTGAATCAGGTTCAAGTTCACACTCTTCCGCTTCTTACAAGTCACTTTGATTCTATGAAGCTTAACTTCTTCATCTGAAAAATGGCACTGATCATGTGCGACACCAGCCTCCGCACTGTGTGACGGGGTGGGAAGAGCAGTGACGGGCAGGGGTGCTGATGGACAGAGAGCAGGGTCTGCGGCGGGGGCTGGGCGTGGAGGCCCCCTGCTCTTCCCTGCCCCCTCACCATCTCCATGCTCTCTGAGCCAGGTCCCTTCCCTTCCACTCTGCAAATGCCTCACAGACCCTGGGGGTCTTAATTTCCCTGACTGGGGGACACTGCACCCACCCTGGAGCTCTGCCCTCAGGGACCGTGGACTGAGCGTTGGTGTGCCGCTGGTGGGACCTGGGCAGGAGCCGAGCTGGGCCTTGTCCTTGTCAGCTCTTGGAGAAAGCAACGGCCTAGCCTGGGTCAGGCCGGATCATGGCAGCTGCATGTGTGCACGTGCGTGTGTCCGTGAGTGCACGTGCGTGTGTACCTGTGTGGGAAAGCTGGGGGCTTCATTTCTGCTCCCTCAAGCTGCCCTGCAAGGCCAGTGCCCACAGGCCCTGTGCTGGGCTATGCCAATCACCTGCCTAAGCCCCACCCTCTCACCTGCCACGGAAGGAGAACACCACCTTCTTCGCTGGTTCCTTGTGGGAGTGAGAGGAGCTAGGGTATAGGACGGCACCCAGAACGCAGGAAGGTGTCAGAAAAACACCGGGGACCTGAGTCCGTGGAGACACCCAGAGCTAGAAACTCAGGTCTGGGCTCGGCTTTGCTGCTGATCTGCTGTGGGGTGACCTTCGGGAAACCCATTCCCTTCCATGGTCTCAGGTTCCTTATTTGTAAAACGTGACAAACGTCATGATTATCTCCCGCACCGTCGCTGTCAGAGCTCCTGCCCCTCGGTGCTGATCACGTGGCGAATCATCTCATTGGCGTCACCTTTCCAGGTGGGCATCCATACCCCCATTTTACAGACAAAGAAACTGAGGCTTTGGCAAGGCCACACAGCTGGGAAGTGGGGAAGCCAGGCTGCAGGGAGATGGTTCTTGCCTGAGTAGAGGCCGTTGTACGGCAGGCCAGGGCCTCTTGGGACCCTAGGCCCATGTCCTCAAGTGTGAGGCCATGGAAGGGCCTGGGTCGGCAGAGGAGGAGAGGGTGGCGTAGTCTTAACAGACGTGCCCAGACCCTGCCATTGCCAGCCCTCCAGGCGGCCAGCGCGCTGATTACCTGCGCGAGAGCGGGAAATGGCAGCCTTCATGGCAGCACAGTGCCTATTAGAAACGAGAGAGCTGAAATGATAGCCACTCGCCTGGTGCCCTGGCGCCCCGGCCCGGGGAGAGTGTCGGCCTGGTGGCAGGACGCGGCCACCCGCTCCCCTGCCCATTCCCCTTCCCAGAGACTGGGGACTGGGGGAAGAGTGGGGCTGGAGCTGTGTGTGGCCTGCACCAGGAATGGGGGAGGAGCGCTGGGCTGTGGGATCCACCTGTCACCTACAGGGCTGAGGTCCCCCCCCCCCCCCGCCATGGCCGCCAGCAATTGAACACACTGATCTCAAGGAATGCCCCTCGGCTGCAGGTCAGGAAGACCTGGCTTCACTTCCCGTTCTTTCTCTGACGCTGTGTGACCCTGAGCAGGCGGCTTAACTGCTCTGAGCGTTAGTTTCCACAGAAGTGGCTAGAAACACCCTCTGCACAGATTATTATGAGGATTAAGTGAGAGAACAGGAGGAGAGCGCCCACAGGGGCTTCCCACTATAGAGTCAGGCGGAGGTTGGCAGGGGGTCCCGGGCTGGGCGCGGGCTGGGCTTCTCATAGGAGTCTTCAAACCTCGGTGTTGGCCGGGACCTTATAAGAGAGCAGGTCCCCACTCGGTCCGCGACAAGGCAGTTCTTCTCGGCCTGGGCACCAGCCTCCAGCTGCACTAGACCAAGGGCGTCCGCCCCAAGCCCTCGGTGCGGGAGGTCCTTCCAGCAGGGCAGCCCTGGCTTGGCCCCTTCTCTGCACAGGAGCCCCCTGCCCCGCCCCGCCCCGCCCCGCCCCGCCAGCCCCAGGGCCTGGCTTGGTTTCCTCCCTAGCGGGTGTCCCACCTGAAGCGGCAGCAGGTGAGTACTCGCTGCTCTGCATGTTCAGGCTTGAGCCCTGGCTGCGATGCCAGCTCCAGGGAGCCGTTCTTCATCTTGTCCGTCCCCGGCAATGCTGGCACAGGCGGCGTGCAACGAGAGCTTGTGACTGGATGGACGGATGAGTAGTGGATGGGTGGGTGGGTGGATTCAACTCAATTCTTTGAATCCCACGAAGGCGAGACTGTTGGATGTTGGCGCACAGCAAGCCAAGGCCACTTCCCAAGTCTCTTCTCTGTATCCGCCATCTGCACTGAGTCACAGACCGGCTCGGAGGTGGTCCCTGCCTTCCAGGAGCTCAGCGTCTGAGTGGGGAAGACAGGCATGCTTGGGACCAGAGGACAGGCACATGGTGCTCCGAGAAGCCGGCGGCAACCAGTGGGCAGTCCACTGGCGCGGGGCCTTGAAGCGGATTTCCTGCAGGGATTGTTTTCGGATGAATGAGCAGGGTGCGAACTGTGCAGACCCTGTGGGCTGGGGACAGTGGGAGTCCCTGGAGGGCTGAGCCAAGGAGATGTGTGCATCAGGGGGGCTGGGCATGGCCGGGAGGGAAGCCCAACCTCGCTCCCCTCCAGCCTCCCTGCAGTGGGTTCAGTCAGTGCAGGTCAGCTCCCCAGGGCAAGAGCAGGGTGGGGAGGAGGGACTCGTGCATCCATTGGGATCCAGGAGGCCCCGCACAGAACCAAGCAGAAGGCTTTTCTCTTCCTCAGAGACCGCTGGGAGTCCACTTTGGTTAAAATGAGTAACCACTCATGTATGTGCTAGAAGGGCACGGAGGCAAGACTCCGGCCGCCAGGAGACCCACTGGGCAGGGGTGAGGAATGGGATCCCAGCCACAGGGAACAGCATGTGTGAAGAGGTACGAGAGTCCGTCATCCCTGAGAGCCAGGGGTGCAGGAGTGGGGGGGGGGGGTGAAGCTGGAGAGACAGGTGCAAGTTATTTAACGCACCGGCACCTGCTGCTTCTCCAGGAACAAGCATGGGGCCTTGATTCAGTAGGAAGGCAATGGGGTGGGCACGGTGGCATAGCAGCCATATGGATGCCAGTTCCTGTCCTGGCTGCTCCACTTCCAATCTAGCGCCCTGCGCATACGCCCGGGAAAGCAGCAGAAGATGGTCCAAGTGCTTGAACCCCTGTACCCATGTGGGAGACCCAGATATAGCCACTGGCTCCTCCTGGCTTCCGCCTGGCCCAGCCCTAGCCTTTGCTGCTGCCATCTGGGGAATGAACTGGTAGAAGAAAGAACTTTCTCTCTGTCTCTCCCTCTCTCTCTGTCACTCTGCCTTTCAAATAAATAAATAAGCACTTAAAAAAAAATCTCTAGCCGGTGCTGTGGTGTAGTGGGTAAAGCTGCCGCCTGCAATGCTGGCATCCTATATAGGCGCTGGTCCAAGTCCTGGATGCTCTACTTCCGATGAGGCTCTCTGCTATGGCCTGGGAAAGCAGCGGAAGATGGCCCAAGTCCTTGGGCTGCTGAACCCACATGGGAGACCTGGAAAAGTCTCCTGGCTCTGGGCTTCAGATCAGCCTAGCTCCAGCTGTTGTGACCAACTGGGGAGTGAACCAGTGGATGGAAGACTTCTCTCTCTGCCTCTGCCTTTCAAGTAAATAAATAAACCTTTAAAAAAATCTTAAAAAAAATAAGAAAGGAAGCAAACACGGGCTATGAAGGGACAGGAAGACTCTGGGTCGCTGGTGTCTTTTCCCTTTACCTGCTGCACCTTATGCTGTCTGCAGGCCAAGCGGCCGCCTCCTATGGAGTAACCCCGGCTGAGCAAGCCCCCAGTTCTCCGGGTCTGCTTCTGGAAGCACTGCCTGTGCACCCACCAGGAGCCAGGACCAGGCTGGGGCATTAGAATCCAGGGAGGGGTGAGGTCGGGCCCGCGTCAGGAGATGGGGTTCCAGGTGTCCCCACCCTGCTCTGCCTCTTGCTGCCTGGAAGCCCAGGCGGATTCTGTGACCTCTTTGAGCCTCCTCGTCTTTAAGTGGGGAATAATAGCAGCCATGTTTTTTGAAATTAACTCTCCACCAGACATTTTTCTTGATTTTGCTTTTTGCATTTATTTTTCCTTTTTTTTTTTTTTGACAGGCAGAGTGGACAGTGAGAGAGAGAGACAGAGAGAAAGGTCTTCCTTTTCTGTTGGCTCATATTCATAGTTTTATTTGAAAGGCAGAATTACAGAGAAGGAGAGAGAGCGCTTCTGTCTGCTGGTTCACACCCCAGATGGCTGCAACGGCCAGGCCTGGGACATCTTCCGGTGTCCTGGGTGGGTGCAGGGGCCCAAGCACTTGGACCATCTTCCGCTGCTTCTCTCAGGCGCATTAGCAGGGAGCTGGGTAAGGAGCAGCCGGGACTCAAACCGGCACCCGTATGGGATGCAGCTTGACGCGCTGCGCCACAACACCAGCCCCTGCATTTACTTTCTCACGTATGTCTCTAAAACAGCCCCTGTTCTTATTCCTTCTAAGAGAGGAGGAGAGGGAGTAAAACCCAGGTGGTAGGTGGAAGAGCAGGTGCCAGATCTCAACCATTAGAGGGGAGTTCGTCCGAGGGATCCCCGGGAAAAGACAGCAGCCCCCACGCATGTTTAAGGCTGAAACAGAATACACCCCAAGCTCTCAGCATGCAGCCTGCTGCTGTTCTAGGAATCTAAGCAGTTTCCGTGAATAAGTTCTTCGAATCTGTGTATGAACATGAGGACGATACTATTATGGGCCCCATTTCACAGATGAGGAAGCTGAGGCCCTGTGCGAGCAGCAGGTGGAGGTCACAGCTAATAGCTCCTGCTGGGTGGAACCAGGAATCGTTGTAGGCACTCACACTGTAGAGGTCTCATGACCGAGGAACTGAGCCACAGAGAGACATTGGTGACTCGCCCACAGCCACGCTGCGGGCCCTGTTCCCAGCCCCCAGCTCCAGCGCTCCCCCTCCACAGGGAGAGGAGGGCCCTGGGCAGAGCGTGAGCTGATGGTAGCACTGACCTACAAGACGCAGGCCTGCCAGGGGGCTGGACGATGGATGCTGGGCCCCTGGGCTCTCAGAGGAGCCCTGAGAAGCTGCTGTGTGTCACAGGGGCCTTGTCAGAGCTCAGGCTGCTTCTGGACAAGGCTTCCAGGAATCCGTGGCCGCCCTGGCCTTCTGGTCGTGTCCATGCAGGGACCAGGACACAGAGCGCCGAAGCCGTGCCCAGCTGCCCTGCACACGGCGCCTCGGGGCCTCCCAGAGCTGCCTGAGCTTCTCCCCCCAAGCCGCCTTCTTCCTGGAAAATCACCCAGACTCATGGTCATCTGCTGGTTCTCTCCAAGCCTGTCCAGGCTCAGGGAGGGGGGGCCACCAGCTTTCCCAGCACCCTCACGCCACCCGGGGCTGGCTCTCTCTCAGACCCACAGCTTCCCTGGCCGCTGCTCCAGGTAGCGCACTGCACCGTGCCCTGGCCGCCAGCTCCCTCACCGTGGCTGGCAGAGATGGCACTACAGTGACAGCACACCTGCCCTAGCCCTCACAACCAGCCCGCTTTGCAGGTGGGAAAGTGGAGGCCAAGCAAAGCTTAGGGGCTCACCGAAGACCACCCAACTGGTGATGGAGGAAGTGTTGAAGGGGGACTCAGGCCCTGTTCCATGGGGAGCCTCTTTCCATTGCATGGGCTGTCCCCAGTGCCCACTGCCAACTGGGGGGTCACTTCAGGGGTATTTGTTTGTGGCTTAGAGTGTCAGGCCCCAAGCCCGACGGATGTTGGTTAGACAGCAGCAAACGCAGGAGTCTGGGGAGACCCTACCCCCAAACCAACAGTGACACAAAGTTAGTGAGCGGAAGAAGAGCCCAAACACAGCCTTGGGGAGGGGGAAGGTCTCCTGCAAGAGGCTGTGTCTGGGCGGGGTCCCAAAAGGTGCCAGGAAGAGAGGGGAGAGAGGTGGCCAAGGTGGGCGGTTCAAATGGGGGCGGCTGCCAATAAGGGCTTGGGGAGGCTCAAAGCAACTCCAAGTTCATGCGACGGCTTCAGTGCAGGGCGGGAAGGAGCAGAGGGGGGCAGGGAGGCCAGAAATGAGTCAGGGCAGGCCTGGCTGGAGCCAGACTCCCCACACAGCAGGGCAAGACCTGGGGAATCTTGGGTGGCCAGTTTCTGGTTCCTGTTTGGTGGCTCCTCCACCTCTGATGGAAGGGGCTCTCCCCATCATAAGCTCTGTGCACCGCCCTTTTTAGCTGAAGCCCAGAGAGACTGATGGGCCCAAGGCGGCCCCAGGCAGCTAGAACCACACCCAGGGCTCCTGGCTCCCGGGGACAGTCTCACTGCCCTTTCTCCTCCTGGGGGGAGCGGGGGGGGCTGAGTTTCAGCCTGATCACCGCAGGGGGTGATCAGGCGCCCCAACTCTCGGAGTTCCCCTGGCAACTCTGCTGCCTAGGCCCCACCCACTTCACCTGGGTGAGGGAGTTTTCCTGTTTTTGAAATTAAACACAAACAACCCCCAGAGAGCTCCAGATAAACCCGAACCCATGGGGCGTGCACACCTTTTGGCTGGCATTCAGGAGAGGGGAGGAAGCAGATGGGGCTCAGTGATTTACAGTTTGCAAGGTGCTTTCCCCAGACGGTCTGTCCTCTGAATGAACGAGCGAGTATGTGGCGCCAGCTGCATACAAAAATAGGACCTAGCGGGTTTTTTTTTTTTTTAAAAAAAAGCTTTATTTATTTATTTATTTGAAAGTCAGAGAAAGAGGGAGGGAAGGAGAGACATCTTCCGCGCACTGGGTCACTCCCCAAATGCCCACCGTGTCTGGGGCTAGGAAGACAATACCAGGGGCCTAAAACTCCACCCGGGTCTCCCACAGGGAGGGCAGGGACCCGAGCACTTGGGTGATCACTTGCTGCCTCCCAGGGTGATCCTTAGCAGGCAGCTTGAATCAGAAGTGGAGCAGGGACTCAAAGCCAGGCCCTCTGATGCGGGACGTACGCACTCTAAGCGGCATCCTAACCACTGTGCCACAAGGCCCACCCCTCACAGTGTTTCGGGCACCAGCCACGTGCCAGCTGTTTTGTCTGGGATCAAGGCTGTGAGACTTGGGCTAGTCCTGCAGAGGCCTGCACACTGGCACATGTGTGAGCACACACGCTCGCACACACCCACAGATGCACACAGCACAGCCAGCCAGGCCACACTCCTCTCGCGTGAGGTCACACTGCCTCGCCCACCGCCTGGCAGGGTGAAGGAGCCTGCAGGCCGGGTACCAGGCGGAGGGCAGGGCCAGGGTGGGAAGGAGCGCGGTGGGCTCTGAGGCCCGCTCACCCACTTCCTCCCCTGGCCCTGCAGCTTGCCAGCATTCGGCACTGCCAGCTGCGGTGGGCTGGTGAGATCCTCCCTTTTATCCGGTCTCCCCACCCATGCAAGCCTGCACAAAACCACAACGGCCCGCGTCAGAGGGTGCCAGCAGGGTCCTTGTGCCTCTGGCAGGCTGGGCCCTGTGCAAACAGAGTTCTTTACAAACAGGCATTACTCAAAGAGATTCATCAGGTACCCAAGGCCACCCGGGAGCTCTGATTTAGGGGTGCTGGACCCCCTGGCCCAGCATGCCCCTCAAGTCCCAGCAGGGTCCACCAAGCCCCCTTGAGGGTCTGGTGGGGGACACCCAGCCTCAGGGAGTGGGGAGGGAGCAGAGCCTTGCCAGGCGGGGGTGCTGTTGGGGCGCAAGAGCAAGTTCCTGGAGCTGACACCAGGGCTGAACTTGGTGCTGGCCAGGGCCAGTCTGGAGGTGTAGGGTGACCTTAACTGGGCCCCAGGCCCTCTTCCCCGGCTCAGCTGTGCAGCAGGAAGGGCCACTGCAAGGCCCGCTGGGTGTCAGGTGTGCCGTCCTCACGGTGGTTCTGAGCAGTGGGTGAGTTGTGTGCCACGTGCCCTGTGCTGGCCACAGGCGTGGCTGCCGCCGGTTCCTTGTGTGTGTGTGTGCCGCCGGGGCTGTGTATGTGTGGGCGTATCTGGCAGTGCTGGAAGATGTACGTGTGTGCAGTGTTGCCCCTGCTGCACCCTCACGGTGCCCGGCCCACTTCAGAAGTCCTGTCTCCTGCAGGCGCTCATGTGATGCCCACCCTGGGGCTGGGGGGCACCGTGGTGGGGTCCTGGGAAGGGAGACTGCAAGGGGAGGAAGGTAGGGTCCCTGCAGGGCTCCAGGACGGGCGCCTGCCTGCAGCAGGAGGTGTGTGTCTGTGTGTGTACGCATGTGTGCGTGCCTATATCTGTGCCTGCGTGTGTACATACATGCACGTGTGTACTTGTGCGCTCTGTCTAGGACTGGAACTGATGCTGCCTTAGTCCCTCCACTCGGCCCCCTCTTCCTGCAGGGCATTTGGGGTCTGGTGGGCAGGAGAGTCCTTCTGGGGACAAGGGTGGCTTCGGTGTGTGCGGTGGGTGCGTGTCTGAGCCCCTGAGCCCTACTGGATGGCGGGGGGGGGCACGCTCCGGGGACTGCTCGGCAGTCCTTGTGCCCACCTGGCAGAGGCCTGGGTTGGCGATGGGGACAGTGCCACCTTGTGGGGCTGTGGGGAGGGCTCTTGTGGCACCCCAGGGGAGCTTATGGCCGCTCTGAGGAGAAAGAACCAGGAGGAGCGTGGCCTGGGGGACTGGGCCCTGGGGGCCATGCACACCCTCTCTCCTGTCTGCTCCTTCCCCTCCTCTCCCTGCTGCCTTCCTGCCCACACCCAGCCCCACTGCCTTCAGCTGTTACCCTGGTTCATCCAGACCCCAGGCTGACCGCGGAGTCTGGTATGGGCTGGGGGATGAGGGAGAATGCTGGCCAGGGCCTGCAGCCAGGCCCCAGGTCCTGGGAATCCTCACTACGCCAGCCCACGAACACGTTGTTGTCCCGACCCCACACTGCTGGGACTTGGCTTCCACCTGCTCCTCGAAGGGCTCCGTCGGGGAGGCCAGCCGTGCCAGTGCAGGCCTCTCTACTCTGTCCCCATGGTGTGGCTGGTGGGGCCTCCCGCCTGGGCACCATGTGCCTCACCCCCAACCCCCAGGCTGAAGATAGCTCCTTAGCGTGGCCCCAAGCCCTGCGTGGCTGGCCCCACGGCTCCTGCAGCGACACCTTCGGCTGCTGCTTTTGCCCGTCTCTGCTCTGCTATGGCTTTTCTGTGCTCCATGGAGGATGATCATGTGTGTGCAGCGTGTGTGTACTTGGTGGTATTTGTGTGTGTGATGTGACCGTGTGGGTGGCTGAGTGATGTGTGTGCAGTGGCTGCATTAGTGCTTGTGAGTGCACAGTGGTTGTGATGAACATGTGTGATGGTTGTATGGCCTGCATGATGGTTGTTGTGCTATGTGGTTGTGATGTGTGTGTGCATGGCTGTGATGGTGGGTGTGACAGTTGTGATGGTGTGCGTATATGGGGTTGTGGCAGTCTTCCCATGGTGGTGGTGGTGGCGGTGATGGGTGTGATAGTTGTTGTGGTGTGTGTGTAGTTGTAGTGGTTGTGATGGTGCGTGAGGGGTTGTGATGATCTGTGTGCACTTGCAATGGTGTGTGTGAGTAGTTGTGATGGATGCGATGGTGCATGTGTGTGCTGGGGGGTGTGGTGGTGGTGTGTAGTAGGGACTGATAGGGACGCCAGGCCACTGGCCTCCACTTGCCCCACTTGCTCTGGAGAGCAGGGCCCCACACATGACTTTGTAACAGGGCTGCTGGGGCTTTGCCAAGTTGGGAGCTGGCTGCTCCGGGCAGAAGCAGCGGCTCGCGCTTCTCCTCGGTGCTGGCAGGTTTTCCTCTGCTCCCGAGGGCCTCCTCCTCTGCCGGGGGGAGGTGGCCCTGGCCAGTGCCCAGCTCCACTCTGCTCTGTGCCCCGTCTCAACCTCCTTTATGTCCCTGTCTCATCTGCGGGAATGAGAGCTATAGACCGAGTTCTTTCCGCTAATATCCCCCCACCCCCACCCCGGCTCTACCCTGCTGACTCACGGAGAGGAACAGAACCCCCGCCAGGTTCTCGGGCAGCATGCAGCCTGGGGGAGGCAGACACACAGATGATGACGTCAGGGACACCAGCACTGTGACGTGGGGGAGCCTGGAGGCCCCGACCCAACAGAATGGAGGCAAGAAAGGTTTCCCAGGAAAAATAATGCCCCGGCGTGGTTGTAGGATGTGACACGTGGGGCTGGAGGAGGGGTGGGGAAAAGGCCTAGGCAGCAGAGACCGCATGTGCAAAGGCCCAGAGGCACTGGGAAAGATGCCTGGCTCCTAAGGTGAACTGGAAGCATCAGAGACTGCCAGGGCGCTTGTGGGGTACTGTGGCCTGACATAGGGGTTGGGGAGGAGCCACGCCACAGGGGCCTGCCCAGGACGAGACCCTAGGGAGCTGGAACTTCATCCCAAGTTGCAGACAGCTGAGAAGGTACTGACAAAGTCAGACTGAGCTAAAAAAGTAACATACTGGGTTGAAATTCACATTAACCTTGAGCACTTCAGAATGACCAATGCAGTGGCATTGTGTGTGTCCACAATGTTGTCCAAGCAGCATCTCTAGTTCCAAAACATTTCCATCATCCCACAGTGAAACCCTCTCACTCGTCCGGAATCGCTCCCTCGCTCCCTCCCCCACGCCCTGGGGACCGCCACCTGCATTTGGCCCGTTACGGCTTTATCTGTTCCGGACACTTCACATCAGTAGACTCACACGACCGTCTACGCATGGCCTCTTCACTTAGTACGGCGAGTCTGAAGTTCACCGCCTACGCCATTCCTTTGTGTGCATGAATGACATTCCGCTGTTTGTTCCTCCATTCACGCCCTGGTGGACAGTGGCCGGTCAGGGTCACTCTTGCTCCATCTGTGTCCATGCAATGGTTTACAGGGGACACGCACGGACCAGGAAGATGAGCTGGGGGTGGCTCAGCGGTGCAGGCCTAGGGCAGGTGGTTGGAAGGGAAGGAAGCTAAAGGGAGGAGTGAGAAACGCCTCCCGAGTCTGTGGCTTGTAAATTCCATGGTGGCCTTGTCAGAGAAAATCAGAGCGGAATCGGAGTCTGGCTGGGACCTTGCAAGTCAGAGTTGCTTGCGGCCCCTTGAGGTGTGAGCGTGGAGCCGGGAGAAGGTGCAGGAGGGAGGTGGGGGCCCGGCATCATCAGCATGCAGCTGGCACAGTCAGGAGTGTGCTGGGGAGACAGGAAGGGCTGGGGCCGTCACACTGTGAACTCTGGAAGGCAGGTCCTCAGCGTCTTGCTCATCCCTTTGTCATCAGACCCAGGCACGGGGACCGATGCGTACAGTCCTTCCCATCCTGATTGGATGAACGACGAGGGGCCCCCAAAGCCAGAGTTAGGATGTCAGAAGCACAGGGAGGAGTGGGTTTCAAGAGCCGTCAGCTGGGGAAGCACGACAGCCTCGACTCCGGTGTGGGATTGAGGTCAGCACAGGTGGCCCAGCAGGTGAAGCCAGGTCAAGGAGGGTGCGGGGGTGAGGAGCCGGAGACAGGGCCAGACACGGGGCCCTGCAGAGCTCAGCTGCGAAGAGCAGAAGCCGGGGGCGGGGTGGGGTTGCCAATGGAGGCAGGCAGGGGTTTGATTGGTTTGTTTAGGATTTGGTGTTGAGGATGGGAGGGTTTGGGTGCGTTTTGATATTGCTGGGAAAAGTGAAGGAAGGGGGTGGGTGGGGACATTGATGTGGAGAACCCTCCTGTCATAGGGCCCTGGATGGCACCTCCATCCCAGAGAGCCCAGCAGGGGGCACACCTGCCGGGGGAGAGGGGAGCTGAGGGAGCCCATGGGATGCTTCTATTCCTTCATGGCCTGGGAGGCAAGGCCATGTGTTTGGAATACTGGAGGGGGTGGTGGGTTGGAGGGCTGAGGCCCGGGAGAAGCCGGGAGTGGGGGTGCTGGCCACAGTCAGGCGGCAGAGGGAGTGCCCTGTGGAGGGCTGGCTAGGAGCTGCCACTGGGACCAACCTGCTGCTCCAGGAACAGCTCGGTGAGTGGCATGAGGACAACAGCCGAGGCTGCTTCGCACTTCTGTGCCCCAGTGCCCAGCTGAGGCCTGGCACGGCCAGGAACCATGGCGCCCAGTGAGCGTCAGGCTTGCAGCCGGGGCAGTCTCAAGACCCTTGTGGGCAGCAGACAGTGAGCTGGGAGGCCTCCTCCACGTGGCTGGGCCCTGGCCCGGAGGCCTCATCTGGCTGAGAGGCCTTGGCTGATCCCCTCCCCTCCCAGGGAGGTGAACGGCGGCTGCTTGTGGAGATGAGCGGTGCCCACTTGGTGCTGCGACGAGGCCCTTGGCTCTGCAGGGGAAGGGCTCCTGCCTCGGGAGTGTGGACGGAGGTTTCAAGTGGCCCAGGGAAGGAGGTGGGTGCACAGGGTCAAGCTTCCAGCTGCTCTGCCAGGATTTTCAGGGCTCCGAGATGGTTTCTTTCCTCCCCACAGCTGAGATTTGCTGTAAGCACCAGGCAGGCACATGGGCTGGGAGCGGGGAAGGCACCTGGGAGAAGCTGGGAGGCACCAGGAGCACTGGAAACCGGGGTTGGCACTGCATCGATGGCTCAAAAAGACAGGTGCTCGTGCCCGCTTTGCCTCTCACTCACAGTCCTACCTTGGCCTCAGGCCTGAGCGTGTGCAGGGTCAGAGCCCTGCAGGGCTGGGTTAACCAGCAGGGCTCCTTCCCACCCAGCTGCTGATTCAGTCCCACCCCCAGGCCTGCACGGCTACCAAGCGCCCAGGTGCTGGCCTCTGACCGACCCTGGTTGTCCTGCCTGTCTCCTCCCAAGGGGTGCTGGGAGGCTCAAAGCAAAAAGCCATGTGAGTTAGGGCACTCCTGAGAGCTGACCGAACTCCCCACAGGAAAGGAAAAGATACTGAGGACCAGCGAGACGCAGCCCAGTCTCACAGTCAGTGTTCGGAATCTGGGAGGGGATGCTGGGTGGGAGGGCCGAGGCCTGGGAGAAGCCTGCAGCTGCTGCTGATGGCTTCAATTACCTCCCAAGCAGCCTCGAGCCCCCTGGCATGGGCCCCAGGCTGTTAGCAGCTTGTCTTTCAGATGAGGCAACACTACTTGGTGCTTGTAGCAGATGCTGGGAGTGTCCTGTGCCCCTTGCTGTTCCCCGTTCCTGTGCGTGCTGACCTGTGATTCTGCCCGAGGGTTTTCTCTGGCCTCAGCGCCTCTCAGGCCTGGCCTGCCTGCACGCAGGAAAGTACCAGGGAGCTAACACCCATTCCCCGACGGCAGACCCCAGTCAACGACCGCCAGATGCACACCCCGGCTCCCCGCCCCTTGGGGCACGTTCTGCGCTATTGTTCAGAAGTCCTTAGTGGAGTCGAGCCCTGGCTGAGTACAGCAGAAATCTGCTAACACATCCTGTGTTGGCTTCTTCCCCGCCCTGTCTCACCTTCAAACACTACTACAGGTGCTTTTCCTGATCACCTCTGAAACCACTTGTCTGAAATCCTTGTTTCCTTTCCTGGGGGAACCCGCCTTGGAGAGTATAATAAGAATGGTGCCTGCCATTCACTGAACACCTACTGTGTGCCAGGCATTGCACACATGCTCTCACGTGATTTCCATGACAACCCTTACTGGTGGTTGCTATCTCCCTGTGACCACTTGAGGTTGCTCAGGGTCAGAGAGGTGAGGCAGTCTGGCCAGGGATCCCCAATCCACCAGGGAGAGGGGGAGCATGTAGGTCAGACTCCTCTCTGCATCTGTTCCTTAAATGTTATTTATTTGAAAAACAGAGCAAGGGGTGGGGGGAGAGAGAGAGAGAGAGAAACAGTCTTCCATCTGCTGCTTTACCCCCCAAATACCCATAATAGCCAGGGCTGGGCCAAGCCAAGAACTAGGAACTCTGTTTGGGTTTCCCACATGGGTGGCAGGGACCCAAGTTCTTGAGCCATCAGCTCGTGCCTCCCAGGGGGCACATTTGCAGAGCGCTGGATGGGAGGCCGAGTGGAGGTGGCATCTCTGGTATGGGATGTGAGTGCCCCAGGGGCAGCCTAACCTGCTACAGCATGATGCCCAAGTCTGCAATACATTCAAGGGACCTGGGCATTCAGGCCTGGTCCTGTGACCCGTGGGTGGCCACGCCCAGAGAAAAGGTGGCGTGGACACCAGGATGTGACCCCTTTGGCCCCGACACTGTCCCCGTGGTAGACATCACCACCAGCAGCTGCAGTGGGATGACTTCCGAGGGCTGGTCCAGGATACTGATGGAGGAGGAGGCTGAGCTGGAGAGGAGACCTGCAATACCTCATGGTGACTGCAGCTGATAGGCTGGTTTGTGGCTATTCTTGCGGACTCCCAGGAAGAATTAGGGACCCCTGGAGATGGGTAAGTTCTTGCTTACGTAGGCAGGGGTTCAGGGTTACTGTCTTTTGGGTCAAAATTTTGTAACCCAGGCTTGGGAAGCCATAAAATATGAGGCTACATCTGACAACATTTCTACTGGGTTTCTGGGGACAGAAGATGGTCTTGGTGTATGGAAATGCAATGCTTTGCTTCTGGTTTAAGTTTCAAAGCAAGTCTCCATGCTGCACATCTTTGTTACAGGAGCAAGCAGTTGGGTCACGTGGTAGAGCAGCTCCCTTGATGGTACTCAGGGGCCCTCATCAGACGTCCCATTGCTGGGAGCTTTGAGAGCGTCTTCCTGCGTCTGGCCTCAGTCCCCTCATGTGTGACAAGCCAGGCGGCTGCACCGGCCCCAGGCTCTCTGAGGTCCCACGTTTGACAGGGCCCCTGGCTCTCCCTCAGTGCCACCTGGAAAAGCTAGGCAGATTCCTGCCCCAGCCGGGCCTGGACGCAGATCTGTAATTGAGCCTGCAGGGTCTCTGTGACAGGCAGAGCCCGTGAATCGCAGCCGGGGAAGCAGCCCAGGGAGACACAGTGTGCAGCTGCTCTTGCTCGTGCTCTGGGACAGCCTGTCCCTGGGGTTCACACGGAGAAGGCGGAGCTGCCACGGTCATTCCCCACGGTGCAGACACCCAATGGGCTGGAAGATAGGAGGCCCAGGAGTCGTGGTGGGGTGGTGCTTGCTCCTCAAAACCTGCAGACACAGACATGGACAACTTACACAAATTGGGGCTTGGACAGAAGGAACACACTGGCATGGAGGGGTCACACCCCCCTCTCCCCTCCTCTGGGTCCCTCCCTGGTTCTCAGACCAGAGCTTGGTGCACCCAGCACAGGCACCAGTAGAGAGCAGGCATCACTGAATACAAGTGGCAGAAAATAGTAATGACCTGGGCCAGGCCCTGTGCTTGTTACTCTGTTTCTATGATTTACTCCTACGTAAGCCCAGGAGCTACCCTGATGCTTGAGCCGAGAAGACACCTCCACAGCACCGGGTGTTAAAGAACTCGTCCAGGCTCACTTAGCTAATGACGAGTGGCTAAGGCAGGCTTCAAACCCAAGCCTGGGGTTTTGCTCCAGAGCCTGGGCTCTGAACCACGCCGGGAAATGACTGGTAGTGATGATGACAACAATGCAGACACCTGTCACAGGGACACGGGGGAATCAACAAAGGATGGGAGGAGTCGGCCAGGAGCCCTGGCAGAGGGAGCGTCAGGTACAGAGGAAGAAGCCCTTGCAAAGGCAGGTTTAGAAGGACTGCAGTGCAGAGGGCTGCGCTGGGAGATGACCCTGGGGCCAGGTCCCTGAGAGCCTCAAGCTAAGGTGCCAAGTGGAGGGGTACGGGCTCTAGCCAGTGGCCGAGGTTTTCAGCAGGGGCAGGGGCAGGGGCAGGCAGTGACATGGCGGGGTACCAGGCCCCTCCCAGTGGCCCTGTGGCCTTGGGCGCATCACTTCCCCTCTTAGGATCTCAATTTCTGTATCTGAAACGAAGTGATCTTTCCTACCTCACAGGGATGAGGCAAGGACTAATGAGACAATGGACAAAAAGGATTTTGTAGACTCCTGATTTTACAAATGCAAGATGGTGGGTGGGGTGGGAAGTGGCGGGCAGATCAAGTCAGCTTGTTTTACGTAGAGGCTCCCAGATTCACTCCAACTTCATTGCTACTACAAGCTGATATTTGCTATTGCCATCTGGCCTTCATTACATCACCTGAGGACACCCCAACTCTTCTGAATCGAAAGAAATTCTTTCTATTTCACAAGTGAACACACTGAGGCCCAGACAGGAGCCAGCCGCCCCAGGCCGGCAGCCCAGAGGGGCAGTAAAAGCAGAACCGTGTTACAGCTGCAGAGCTGTGCCCTGCCTCCTCTGCGTTTCACATAACCCTGTTCATATAGAGCAGTTGGTCTGAGCTGATGCCTACAAGTGGCAAACCATGGGCATACGGGGGCAAGGGGGCAGGCAAGGACTAGGCGCCATGGGGACTGTAACACCCGAAGTTGTCATTAACCTTGAAGGTCTACAGCAGGTCATAAATTCAAATTCTTCAACTGCATGATCAGTGTGTGCACCAAAAGCCCCATAGCGAGGAGTCCCGCCTACGGCCTGGTGTACGCATCTCAAGGCAACCTCCGGTTCTTCCTGTAGGGACAGCGTAGGCCCCAGCACTGACCTCAGAGTCACCCCTTCTGTAGCTCAACCCCAGCTCTGCTGCTGGAGGCTGACGGGTGCTGGAAAAGCCGCATCCTGGCTCTGAGCTTCAGTGTCCCGGAGGTAATACAAGGATCATACAGGGAACTTTGAAAAGGTCACAGAAAGTGAAATTAAAAGATAAGCTTATTTTGGTGCAAAAACAAAACCAAAACCAAAAAACCCTGAAATGCATACATACTTGTAACACCTACCTACAGGGATGTTGAGAGGATTAAATGAGACATTCCCAGACTCTGCAGGACACTCAAGGACCTGGTCACAGTGTGGTCTTGGGAAGGAGCACGGGGGCACAGGGAGGAAGACTGACTTTTTTGGGTAATCTTTTTTTTTAAAGGCTTATTTACTTATTTGTAAGGCAGAAAGTTACAGAGAGGTAGAGGCAGAACAAGAGAGAGGTCTTCCATTCGCTGGTTCACTTCCCAGATGGCCACAACAGCTAGAGCTGCGCTGATCCAAAGCCAGGAGCCAGGAGCTTCCTCCGGGTCTCCCACGCGGGTGCAGGGGCCCAAGGACTTGGGCCATCTTCTACTGCATTCCCGGGCCAAAAGAGAGAGCTGGATTGGAAGTGGAGTAGCTGGGACTCGAACCAGCACCCATATGGGATGCTGGCACTGCAGGTAGTGACTTTATCCACTATACCACAGGGCCAGCCCCAACCTTTGTTTTTTTAAGCAATGTGTATAGGGTTCTTTGTTCTAATTAATGGAATTTCAAGAATGAGAAATTGCTTGTAAAGCACTTAGGACAATCTTGGCACCTAATTAGACACAATATTATACTGATTTTTTAAAAAAGGTTTATTTGAAAGTCAGAGTTGCACACACACACACACACACACAGAGTGAGAGCGAGAGAGTGAGAGAGCGAGAGAGAGAGAGATTCCATCTGCTCATTCACTCCCCTAATGGCCGCAACAGCCAGGGCTAGGACAGGCTGAAGCCAGGAGCCAGGAGCTTCCTCTGGATCTTCCACGTGGGTGCAGAGATCCAAGCACTTGGGCCATCTTCTCCTGCTTTCCCAGGCACAGTAGGGAGCTGGAGCAGAAGTGGAGCAGCCAGGACAGGAACCAGCACTCATATGGAATGCTGGCATTGCAGGTGGAGGCTTAACCAGATATGCCACAACACTGGTCCCTATACAGTAACTTTTAAAGAACTCTGTGAGAAAGGACCCCTCCCAAAGCTAAATGCTCCTTGATGGAACTGAAGAGAAAGTAGGGAGCTGAAGACAAGTGGCCTTTCTCAGCCAGGGCACACCTGCCTTCCACTTGGCTCTGTGTTGGTGGAGCCCGGGCAGGAGCCAGAGAACCAGGGCATGGCAGCTTCAGTGCAGAGGGAGGCGGGCCCACCAGGAGGGCCGCACTGTCCGCCAGTCGCTGGTACAGCCTGTCTCTGTGGCCTATTGGCTCAGTCCCAGAGCCTCGTGGAGCCATCGGTTTTGCATGTATGGAATGAGGACAACACTAGTAGACAGTGTGCTGGGCTGCTGTGAGGGCTACACCAGGCAGCTGGGCAACAGAGCCCCCAGTCTCAGGTCCCACGAGGCCCCTCCGAGCAGCACCCCAAGCAAGAGAATGGCTCTGGACTGTGGCAGAGAGAATCTGAATGTAACTAATGGCGCTCTGCCTTGTCCCCTCGCAAGGAGGGGGTCGGTGTTTACACTTGTTCTACTTTGAGCAAAAGCAACTCCGACTGCTAAAAGCTGTGCTTCCCGGTGGGCTCCACACCATCTGCTGGCGCGTGCACCTGGATTAGCTGTGCTGCTGGGCTGCGTGCCCTCCAGGGGCCCAGCTGTGGAGTGGGGGATGGGTCCGGGCCCACCCTTGCATCCACACATTCATTCAGCGCATTTGCGCTGGGCCCTGTCCAGGCTATACCTGGTGCCGGGCACTGGAGAGACACGCAAGGTCGCTACTCCCAGGAAGTGTGTGCTTTGTGGGGAAGAAGCCAAAGAAGTAAGCAGAGGAACGGATAAGTGACTATGGTGAGTCCCGAAGTCCTGATGTGTCAGAGAGCGCCTTGGGTGGGCCTCGTTGGAGACAGTGGCGGTGGAACAACTCTCCCTGGGCCGGAAGGACAAGGAGGCCCCATGAGACCACCAGCGTGTGCTGGGCAAAGGGAAGAGCGGATGCAAACGCCCCAAGGACGGGGCACAGGCAGCGAGGCTGAGGGACAAAGCCCGGCGTGTCTGCAGACAACATGGAGACAGCGCCAGAGCGCAGGGTACTCGTGTCTGAAGCGCAGGCAAACAGGGTTTTATGCAGAGAGTGGTGGGAGCCACGGAGGGCTCTGAGCAGGGCAGCGGCAGGACTTGCCCCTGCGCTCACCGTGGCCACTGCTGCATGGGGAGAACTGATTATGGCAGGCGTGAGAGGCCCCCAAGGAGACCAGGTCCGAGGCTCCAGCAGGGGGACGAAGTGATTACTGAGCAGGGATACGCTGGGCAGTGGCAGTGAGACTGATAAAGTGTGTGAGGCCCTAGAACCGTCTCTAGCGTGTGGCAGCTGCTCACTGCAAGGTGGCCGGGGCTTGGAGCCCCCTCGGCCACATGGCCTCCCTACAGTAATACCTCTGACAAATACCAACATTGGATCAGCACAAGTACTGGCCTGGAGGCCGCTGTGGGCTGGCCTCCAGCATGCATCCCAAGGCCACGTGGGCTGCTCGCCTCCAGAGGACACTGCCACAGGCCGCGTGTGCTCTGGCTCGGATTTGCACCAGCCTTCGGGCTTCCCCAGAGTCTCACTCCGCGTCAGGCAGGACAGCGTGCGGTGCCTGCAGGGAGAGGGTCCGGCTTCCAAGCCAGGCGTAACCGTGGCTGAGGGAGGGTTTGGCTCCCGGTCCTGCCTGCTGTTCAAATTTGCTCATTCAGTGTTTGTCGAGCTCCTGGGCGGACCAGACTCCGCCGGGGATTCAGAGATGCACCTGACGCAGTCTGCCATGGAAGTCCCGTTTGGGTGGAGGGGAGAGCAGACACACTGGCCCGTGTGTAACACGTGCTCCGTATTTGTTGCTAACAAGCAGGGGCCCCCACAGTAAGCCCCTGGTATGTGGAGCCAGATTATTACTCAGGAGTTCCTTCGTCCTGAAATCCTTGAACTTCTCCAAGCATAGCTTCCCCGCCCCAGCATCCGGGGCCCCGCTTTGCTCGTCTCACGTGAGGCTACTCTTCCTCTTCCTATAGCTTGGCTACCGCCATTATCACACGATTTATTGTTCCCTCTTCTTAGACAGTCCTCAGCCTACGCAGTCGCACACACCCTCCCTTGGGCCTGGCTACCTGGTACCTGTTAAAGCCCAGTTAAAAAATCAGCATTTTGGGGTAAGCACTGTGGCGTAGCGGGTAAAGCTGCCGACTGCAGTGCCAGCATCCCATATGGGTGGCGGTTCGAGTCCTGGCTACTCCACTTCCAATCCAGCTCTCTGCTATGGCCTGGGAAAACAGTAGAAGATGGCCCAAGTGCTTGGGTCATTTGGGGAGTGAACCAGCATATGGAAGACCTCTCTCTCTCTCTCCTTCTCTCTCGGTGTAACTCTTTCAAATAAATAAATAAATCTTAAAAAATCAGCATCTGCAGAGCCTTTCCTGACTCCCTCCAGACTAGGCTCCTCCTCCACCCTGCACTGCGTGCCCCTTTCCTGTTCCTCTCTACCTGGGGCCTGGGACCTGCCACTGGGTGTGGCTCAGAGGAGCGGGTGGTCAGCCAGCACTGCCACTTGCGGGAGTGGGTACTGGTTTCTATGAGAGTTGCCATAACACAGGAGCACAGACTGAGTGCCTTAGGCCAAGAAATTTACTTCCTCACAGCTTTGGAGATCAGGATGTTGGCAGCTTTGGCTTCTCCCCAGACCTCTCTCTCTGGCTTGTGGCCGGCTGCGTTCCCGCTGTGTTTGTGTCTTTGCCTCTTGCGACCAGGCTGCCAGCCACACAGGATTCGAGTCTACCGACAGAACCTCTGTCAAGAAGCTATCTCCAGGGGCCAGCGCTGTGGCGCAGAGGGTTAACGCCCTGGCCTGAAACGCCGGCATCCCATATGGGCGCCGGTTTGAGACCAAGCTGCTCCACTTCTGATCCAGCTCTCTGCTACAGCCTGGGAAAGCAGTAGAAGATGGCCCAAGTCCTTGGGTCCCTGCACCCATGTGGGAGACCCAGAAGAAGCTCCTGGCTCCTGGCTTCAGATCAGAACAGCTCTGGCCATTGCGGGCAATCTCTCTCTGCCTCTCCTTCTCTGTGTAACTCTGACTTTCAAATAAATAAAATTAAATCTTTAAAAATAAAAAAACACACTACCTCCAAACAGGGCCTCATCCCTGGTACTGGGAGGTAGGACTTCAATGTGTGAATTTGGGGAGGGCCCAATTCAGCTCACAACAGGCTGTGAAGGGCAGCAGTGTCTGTGGCATCAGCGGGCAAGAGGCACAAGGGGGAGGCCAAACAAGCCGGCAGGTACTTGGCTGGCGAGCTCTTGAGCGCCAGGCCTCAGGCTAGATTTCAGCCATGAAGATCAAGCTGAGGAAGAGGAAAACTAACTCGCCACTTAGAGGGGCGAGAGCGCAGGGAAGGAGAACTCTTTGGGGCTGGGATAGGGGATATAAATATTGATCATGTTTATGAGATGTTCTCAATGGCTATTAGCTCCGAGCTCATTTTCCAACATAAATAAAAGAAGATAACCATTAAGGACTGAAGGTCTAAGAATAGGCAACAAAATACCTGGACTCTCATAAACAACAAACATTCACCCCCTTCTCCACCTCTGAGGCCATTTCAAGAAACATTCCCTTACTTGGAGGGGGAACTCACATGGGGAGAGGGGAAGCAGCTCCTCAAAGGCCGCGCGTCTAAGAGCAGGAAGCCGACTACTACCCTACTCACAGACAGCCACAGAGAGGTACAGAGGCAGAAATCTTGCCAATCACAGGACCTGTCAGGACCTGTTTCTCACCTGCCACTGTTATCTGTATATTTTCCTGATTAAAAAATAAGCAGTACATGAATTGTCTTCCCCGTGAAGACAAGAATCAGATCGCAGTGTATAAAATGCAGCAATGAGTTCACATGGACATAAATTATCTAACTAAGTGAGGGAGAGAGGGCAAATCCTCCGGAGAGAAGGTTCCAAATAGCTGAAGGAGGTCCCAGCTCTACTCTGCAGGAGGGGAGCCGTGGTGGGCCCCAGCCCGCCCAGCCCTTGTGCAGTCTGGATTTGACTTCTTTCCAAGGAATCAAGCACCGAGTGTGGACAGTAACTCACCATGGAAACGTACCTGTAAGCACCACCTTGACCAAGCATTGCTGGTGATTAGGTCAGGTGGTTACTGTGTGCTCACATATCCGGTATGACGTGAGGAGAAGGGTGCCTCACCTCCACTGTATTCTTCCCCAGAACCCATAATCCCAATTTAGTCAGAGGGAAATCCTCAAGCTCAAGTTTAGGGCCCGTCTACCAAGTACTTGTGGCCATGGGAAGAAAGAGTGAGACATGGTCATGGAGCAGGAGATCAGAGAGATGTGACGGCCAAGGCCAGCCAAGTCCTGGAACAGGAACAGGGCATTAGTGGGAACACTGCTGAAACCTGGCTAACAGGAATACATCAAGGGTGGGGTTTTAATTTTGACAAATGGACACTTTAAGGTATGATGTTAATAATAGTGAATAATAGTGGATACCAGATGTGGAGTATACAGGAATCCCACTTTTTGTAAGTCAAAAGTTATCACAAAACGTTTAGATAAGGAGAGAATGACTCTCCCCCCACCAAAAAAAAAAAAAACAAACAAAAAAAAAAAAAAAACAAAAAAAAAAACAAACCAATAACACCTTTCTCTTCTAAAACCTCTCTCTAAATTGGACATATATCTGTACATATCTTTTCCTTTTTCCCCACTATGGAAACAGCATTTTCCTTGCATAAATGGTTCATATTATACATATGGTACTGCAACTTCCTTTTCTTTTTCATTTAAAAGTATGTTTCCACGTCAGTACCTACAGATCTCCACTATCGAATATAGTAGCCACACGTGTGGCTATAAGCACTTGAAAATACAGACAGGTCAAACTAAGATGTATTATAAAATAAACACAGAGACAAGTACTCTCCCCCTAAAGAATATAGAGGGGAGTGTTTGTTGTAGCACTGTAGGTTACGCCACTGTTTGAGATGTCTGCATCCCACATGGTCTGCCTGTGATCAAGTCTCACCTCTGCTGCTGATCCAGCTTCCTGCTAATGCACCTGGAAGGCAGCAGGTGAGAGCTCAAGTACTTGGGTCCCTGCCACCACACAGGAGACCTGGATGGAGAGCTCGGCTTTGGGGTGGTCCAGCCCTGGCTGCGGAGGGCATATCCAACCAGCAATGGGAGATCTCCATCTCTGCTACTTTGCCTTTCAAATAAATTTTTAAATGAATAAACATTAAACTATATTAAATATCTCAGTAATTTTCATATTGATTACATGTTGACATGGTAACACTTTTCAGTATATTTGGCTCAAAATATATTATTAAAAATTCATTTATGTTTCTTTTTACTTTTTTTAAGATTTATTTATTTGAAAGGTAGAGTTACAGAGAGGTAGAGGGAGAGGGAGAGGGAGAGAGAGAGAAAGAAAAAAAAGTCTTCCATTCACTGGTTCACTCCCCAAATGGCCACCATGGCTAGAGCTGGGCCAATCCAAAGCTAGGAGCCTGGAGCTTCTTCTGGGTCTCCCACGCAGGTGCAGGGGTTCAAGGACTTGGGTTATCTTCTACTACTTTCCCAGGCAATAGCAGAGAGCTGGATTGGAAGTGGAGCAGCTGGGTCTCAAACCAGTGTTCACATGGGATGCCGGCACTGCAAGTGGTGTCTTTACCCACTGCACCACACTGCCAGCTCCTCTTTTTACTTTTAATGTGGCTCTTAAGTTTAAAATTACATATGTGATGTGGATTATATTTCTATTGGCCAATGCTGTTACACAGCCTAAATTTACTTTTTTTTTTTTTTTTTGCTACACAGTATTCCAGAATCTGGATACATTACAATTTCTTTATTCATTCTTTTTTTCTAATGTACATTTAGACTGTTTCTGAAGTTTTACTATTATCAACCATGTTGTAATTAAAATCTTTGTACATGTCTGCTTTGTATACACATAAAAAAAAGTAAACAGTAGCATATGAAACAAATCAAAAGCATGAAGCCTATTACCATCAGCAGACCATGTAGTTCATTTTTTTTTTTTTTTTTTTTGACAGGCATAGTGGACAGTGAGAGAGAGAGAGATAGTGGGAAAGGTCTTCCTTTACTGTTGGTTCACCCTCCAATGGCCGCCGCGGCTGGCGCGCTGCGGCCAGCGCACCGCGCTGATCCGATGGCAGGAGCCAGGTACTTATCCTGGTCTCCTATGGGGTGCAGGGCCCAAGCACTTGGGCCATCCTCCACTACACTCCCTGGCCACAGCAGAGAGCTGGCCTGGAAGAGGGGCAACCGGGACAGAATCCTGCGCCCTGACCGGAAACCACTGTCTTGACCCCTCAAGGTCAAGATTGCTTCCCAAAAGGTTAAGTTAATGGCTCTATGACGTCCACACTCTCAGAATATCAAGGTACACAGGTCCCTTCCCAAGCAGGAGCTCACACATGGTCAAACTTTTTGAGGTTTGAGTGCCAATAAGCTAATGAGCTCAAAGGCAAAGGCAGGAACCCACCCCAAGGTCTGGACTACGAAAACTACTGACATTCACAGAAGTAAGGTTCCAAAGAAGACTGTCAACACAGCATCCCTCGTGGACAGCACAAACATAAATTCAGGGGAAACACCTGTGGCATCTCAAACACTATGTAGTTTGGTATTCTCTTGAATAAAAGCAAACTTTTAAAAGATTTCTAAGACTGAGCCGGCGCCGTGGCTCAATAGGCTAATCCTCCACCTTGCGGCGCCGGCACACCGGGTTCTAGTCCCGGTTGGGGCGCCGGATTCTGTCCCGGTTGCCCCTCTTCCAGGCCAGCTCTCTGCTATGGCCAGGGAGTGCAGTGGAGGATGGCCCAGGTGCTTGGGCCCTGCACCCCATGGGAGACCAGGAAAAGCACCTGGCTCCTGGCTCCTGCCAGGATCAGCGCGGTGCGCCGGCTGCAGCGGCGGCCATTGGAGGGTGAACCAACGGCAAAGGAAGTCCTTTCTCTCTCTGTCTCTCTCTCTCACTGTCCACTCTGCCTGTCAAAAAAAAAAAAAAAAAAAAAAAAAAAAAGATTTCTAAGACAGAATGATGAAAAATAATGTGGTAAGCTGGCGCCGCGGCTCAGTAGGCTAATCCTCCGCCGGCACACTGGGTTCTAGTCCCGGTCGGGGCACAGGATTCTGTCCCGGTTGCCCCTCTTCCAGTCCAGCTCTCTGCTGTGGCCCGGGAGTACAGTAGAGGATGGCCCAAGTGCTTGGGCCCTGCACCCCATGGAAGACCAGGGGAAGCACCTGGCTCCTGCCTTTGGATAGGCGTGGTGCGCCGGCCGTGGCGGCCATTGGAGGGTGAACCAATGGCAAAGGAAGACCTTTCTCTCTGTCTCTCTCTCTCACTGTCCACTCTGCCTGTCAAAATAATAATAATAATAATAATAATAATAATAATAATGTGGTAAATGATTATATTATCAGCTTCCTTGTAATGAAATCCTATCAAATACACAGCATTAAAAAGTAATCAAAGGGGCTAGCACTGTGGCGTAGCGGGTAAAGCCGATGCCTGGAGTGCCAGCATCCCATATGGGCACCGGTTCGAGTCCCAACTGCTCCAGTTCTGATCCAGCTCTCTGCTTTGGCCTGGGAAAGCAGTAGAAGATGGCCCAAGTCCTCAGGCCCCTGCACTCATGTGTGTTTTCCTAATGGTGGGAGTGGGGTACAGAATCATTTGTCTTTTTTTTCCTTAAGATTTATTTATTTATTTATTTACTTACTTACTTATTTGAAAGGCAGAGTTAGAGAGAAAGAAAGAGCAAGGGAAATCTTCCATCTGCTGGTTCACTCCCCAAATAGCAACGGCCAGGGCTGGGCTAGGCTGAAGCCAAGAGAAAGGAACTCCATCTTGATCTTCCCAGGTGTGTTAGCACGGAGCTGGAGAGGAAGCAGAGCAGTGAGGACTCAAACCAGTGCTCATGTGGGATGCTGGTGCTGCAGGCTGCAGCTTAACCTACTGCACCACAACACACGTCCCAAGACTCACTTATTTATTTAACAAACAGATTTCCCACCTGCTGGTTCTCATTTGTCTTTTACTTTGGAGAGAATGTCCCTCGCATATCTGAGTCCACTGGCCCCTAAAAAATGTTACTGGTCTATCAGGCCCCTGAATTTTCACGGGGTTTCCTCACCCTCTCAGGAAAGCACGTGTCTCATTCAGGCTTCTAAGATACTTGCTGTTTCTCGCTCCTTTGGCCCAGAGTACGCTGCAGCAGTGAGATGTTCTGCACAATGCCTAGGCAGCACGGACCTCTTCACACCGTATTGTGAGAGGGCAAGGGAGCCAGCCCTAGGCAGCACGGGGAACGTACTCAGCCTGTTGCAAGCAAATGCAAACTGTTTCTGACTTTCCTTTCTGGCAGGGGAGGGAAAGGAATTCATTCACATCAATAGCAACATACACGTTCCTGAGAACATGCTGACACACTCGAGAAAGATGCCGCATTGGCACAGCTGCCCCAGGAACTACTGCTCGGTGGATTCTGCTGTAATCCCCTTTCAGGATCCTACTAGTTTCCGTGGGGAGCAGACCAATGACTGAAAAAGAGGCCTATGAGGGGCCGGCGCTGTGGCGCAGCAGGTTAGCGCCCTGGCTTGAAGTGCCGGCATCCTATATGGGTGCCGGTTCGAGACCTGGCTCCTCCACTTCCAATCCAGCTCTCTGCTATGGCCTGGGAAAGCAGTAGAAGATGGCCCAAGTCCTTGGGCCCCTGCACCCTGTGGGAGACCCAGAAAAGCTCCTGGCTTTGGATCGGCGCAGCTCTAGCCATTGTGGTTATTTGGGGAGTGAACCATCAGATGGAAGACCTCACTCTCTCTGCCTCTCCTCTCTCTGTAACTTTCAAATAAATAAATAAATCTTAAAAAAAGAGGGCTACAGGACCCCCTTGCCCCCGAATCCTTTAGGTCTTGAAGGATGGCATGAATCCTTTGCCATTTTCCCGATTACCAGCAAGGCTGAACATCTTTTAATGTTTACTGGCTTTCTGATTTCCTTTCCTTTGAATTCCTGTTAGTCATAATGCTTATTGTCTGTCTCCTTCACTAGACTGGAAGCTCCCTGAGGCCAGAGACGGCCTTACTTATCCCTGTGACCCTTGTACTTGGCACGTAGGAACTCGGAACATGCACACTGAATGAGTGACTTTCACAAGATGGAAAAACAGCACTTGAATGGGTACCACAGTCTTCTTGGCTCTTGAAACTGGTCTCCTCTGCTTACGGGTGAGTCTATCCCTGACAGCATCATGTCATTTTGGTTGATTTAAAAGAAAACACAATGTCATTCGATCAAACGGTCTTTCCTTTGAAATCATGGCAGTGTTACTTAAACTAATCGAAGCTCCCAAATCCTTGTTTTCTGGATGGACTCCCTTTGACGGCAAGACTGGGCAGTAACAAACTGAGCCCTCACCCCATCGAGCTGTGATAAACGCATCCAAAACACATTACAAATCTCATAGTGAGGCCCTGGGGCCTGAGGCAGCAGCAAAAGCAAACCAAGGTTGACAGGCACAAGTTTAAGAACATTATATTCTATAAATGAAAAAAGGCCAGCTGCCTGTTCCTTCACCAATAAACACAGTAAATGCATTATCTGGGCCTCCTGCCATTTTTCAAATCTGGAACTCTTTAATGATACCTGTTCGGGTAACTCTAAACTTCATTTGTCAAAGAAGAAAAAAAAAAAAACCACAAACCCACACACTTTAATTTACTGACTCTCAAGTGTTTCTTTGCTTTCCTTTAAATTGTTTTTTTTTTAATGTTTCAAACTTTTTTAGGTATCTGTACAAGAACATTCTCATGCTTCTGAAACACACGTCTTTAATTTTTTTAAAGATTTATTTATTTATTTGAAAGGCAGAGTTAGAGAGAGGAAGAGGCAGAGAGGAAGAGAGAGGTCTTCCATCCACTGGTTCACTCCCCAGATGGCTGCAATGGCTGACACCATGCTGATCCGAAGCCAGGAGCCAGGAGCAAGAAGCCCCTCCCACACAGGTGCAGGGGCCCAAGGACTTGGGCCATCTTCTACTGTTTTCCCAGGCCATAGCAGAGAGCTGGATCGGAAGTGGAGCAGCCAGGACTCGAACCAGCGCCCAGAACGGATATCGGCACTGCAGGCAGTGGCTTTATCCACTACCCCACAGTGCTGGCCCCGAAACACACATCTTGTTAGGCCCTGGCCTCCTCAAATACTTTCACAGACTGCCATCCTCTGGAGGTCGAGGCCAAACTCCTTGACGAGACCCTCCAGGCCCTGGTGACTGCTCTGCTCCATTTCTCACCACCACTCGGTATCTTAGAAGAGAGTACAGCTCCCTTGTACTATTTGCATTTACTGAAACCAGCCACGATCTTCACTCTGCTTTTGTACACAGACTGCTCCCGGCCCCTTACGCCTTGTTTCAAACATGATCTCCTACGTAAGTACTTTCCTCCTCTCAGGGCAGTGTTGATCACTCCTTTCTGCATTTTCTCAGTATTTTAAATAAACGTCTATAGAACACCCAATATGCTATGCCCTAATTATTGACTGGTGCGCCTGTCTCCCCACCAAACAGGTCCTCAAGCATGAAAATCAAATTTCACTGGTGTTTCCCCACTGCCAGTCCTTAACACACAAGATGAACAACACCTATTTGTTGAGTGTATGAACAAAGATAGACTCAGTCTCTACCAAAAGACAAGGAGCTCCAATTTAACCACTTGCAAGAAAAGCATCAGTGAACTGCCCATGCTGACTCCGATGGTGTTTACTTTCCCAAACTTCCTCCAGAAACTGAGCACACTTGGAAAACATGGGTTCACGCCTAGATTTACAGGTAACTCAGAGGCCCCAGAATACCTCTCTGCCCATTTCAGGCACATCTCTTTCATTTTTAACAGGCTAGGGCCCCAAGGCGCTTCTTATTGGGTGGGCAAGGATGTCTGCAAGGCTCCTCCCCTTCGGCAAGTGTTCAGAATAGCTCCATTAGTGATCATGGGAATTCTGTAGACGCATCAAGAAAACAGCCATAAACAACACGGCCTGCTTTCCAAATCTCCAAAGCACATCTCTGCAATCACTCTACTTTCTAACCATCACCACTAAAGACTTTCAGCCAGAGAGCGCTTTGTTTTCAACTTACTCTGGGTTCCTAAGTTAGCAAACTCTTTGATTGTTTATGAGGCTTCCTATGTCCAGTCTCTCTTCCTGCCCCAGCTTCTCTTCACAAAGCCTGTTAACACAAAACTGACCAGTTTCTGCTTGGAGTCAGCCCCAATGTCTTTACCCGATTCTCAAGTCCCTTCCAATCTGGTCCTGGGCCTAGGCCTGGCCTTTCTCTCCTGCCTCAGCTCCAGCCCCACTCCTGTGTGTTCCTCCTCTACTGCCACACTGATCAGCTTCCAGTTATCTCCATCTGAGTCTTTGCAGACCCTGCTCTCCCTGCCAGGCGTCCACTTACACCCTCCCATGAACTACTACTGCCCTTAGGACAGCACACAGGTGTCACCTACTCCAGGAAACATTCCCTGACTAGATTACATGGCTTTGTCTTGCAACCACATAACCAGTCATTCAACTATTCAATCAATAGTTAAGGAGACCTAGAATGTGTCAAGCTGTATTCCAGGTACTGGACTATGGCAGGGAACCAAAGATTCTGCTTTCATCAAGCTCCAATTGTTAAAGTGGAGGGATACACAAAATATAAATGTGAGGCTGGCGTTGTGGTGTAGCAGGTACAGCTGACGCCTATGATGCTGGCATCCCACATGGGCACTGGTTTGTGTCCCAGCTGCTTCACTTCTGATCCAGTTCCGGCTCCCTGCTAATGTCTGGGAAAAGCAGCAGAAGGTGGTCCAAATGTTTGGGCCCCTGCCACCCACATAGGAGAACCAGATGAAGCTCCTGGCTCCTGGCTTCAGCCTGGCCCAGTGCTGGCTCTTGTAGCCATCTGGTGAATGAACCAGCAGATGGAAGATCTTTCTCTGTCTCTCCATTTCTGTGTGTCAAAGTGTACTAAACATTCTGAAGAAAAATAAAGCAAGGTGGAGTATTAAAGGGTAGTCGAGAGGGTAATTTTAGTTAGGGTAATTAGTGAGGCTGTTCTGATAAGAGAAATCAAAACCCTGAATCAGAGGAAGGAGCATGCTTAGGATGCACATGTAAAACAGCAAGGGAACCAGGGGACCACAGGGGAGTGAGGTTAGGGAGAGAGCAGGGAAGCTGTTGTATAGCTGGTAAAGCTGCTGCCTACAATGCTAGCATCCCATATGGGCGCCAGTTCATGTCCCGGCTGCTCCACTTCTGGTCCAGCTCCTTGCTGATGACCCGGGAGGGCAGTAGGGGATGGCCCAAGTGCTTGAGTCCCTGCCATCCATGTTGGGAGACCCAGATGAAGCTCCTGACCTTGGTCTGGCTCAGCCCTGGTCATTGTGACCACTTGGGGGTGAACCAGCAATGGAAGATCTCTCTCTCTCTCTCTGTCTCTCCCTTTCTCTGTAACTCTTTCAAATAAATAAATAAATCTGAAAGAGAGAGAGAATGAACGAATATGTCAGAAAATGAGATCAAAGAGGCAGCCAGGGCTTACATCACTCTGGGTCCTGGAGGAGACAGTAAGAGCTCAGGATTTTATGCCAAATGAGATAGAAGCCTCTGGGAGGTTATAAGCAAGGAAGACATGATTGTCTTACATTTTTAAAGGTTCATTCTGGTTACTCTGTGGATAACAGACTAAGTGGGGAACGAAGAAGAGCACAGACATCTGGACGTCAGTAAATTCCACATGTATCTGTGGGCTACTCTATGGACAAATACGTTCCAAGTGTCTAAGATACCCAGTAAAACAGGCTTTCTGACTTCAAGGAAGTTAGTCTAGTGGGAGACAGGGTCCTAAGCATAAGCAAGGAACACAGGTACAGCAGAACACAAGGCTTTTACAGCAGGGGCCAGAAAAGGAATTAGGGAAGCAGAAACACATGACAACGCTCAGATGCTTCAAGAAATCTGATGCAGTCAGAAACTGCAAGCAGCCTCGTGAAGACGGAGGGTCAAGTTGGGGACAGAGCTTGGAAAGAGGTGAGAATGGCGAGGGAGGAGACCTTTATATTAATTCTTAGTAAAATTAGCCTAGATCATAGATAGCCCTGTACACCAAGGTTAAGGTGCTTATATTTTACCCTACATGTGATAGGGATCCACGGATGGGTTTCAGTGGAGAAGTGATGGATCACTAATTTTGTATTTGTATGTTTTCAATTTAAATATTTATTTATTTATTTGAAAGGCAGGATGAGATAGAGAGGGAAGCAAAGAGAGAGAAAGATCTTCCATCTGCTGGTTTCACTCCCCAGATGGCTGCAACGGTCAGGGTCTGGCCCAGGCTGAAGCCAGGAGTCTGGAACTCCAGATCTCCCACATGGGTGGTAGGGGCCCAAGGACTTGGACCATCTTCCTCTGCTTTCCCAGGCACATTAGCAGGCAGCAGGATCAGAAGTGGAGCTGCTGGAACTCAAACCCACACTCTAGCATGGGCAACTGGTGTCACAAGCAGCAGCTTAATCTGCTCACCACACCACCAGCCTGGGGTCTCTAATTTTGCCATGTCAGTTTGTTTATCGTGTGGAGAGGCAACTGTGAAGAGGGCAGGACTGGGGTAGAGAGAGCAGTTAGGAGGTGAAGTAGTCTTCTGGGCAAGTCCTGATGTGATAGCACAGATGAAGAGGCAGGAGATCCCAACGTATTTGGGGAATAAAATGTTTAGGACATGGCTAGCTGTGAGTAGATGTGGGTTTCTGCTGAGCTCCCTGGGGTTCCTACCTGAAGACTGAGAGAAGACATGTTACATCTTAGATGTCCCTGCGACATCCAGGAGATAGCATCTGAAACTAGGGGATAGGTCTGGGTTAAAGATACAAACTAGAGTATCACCATATGATATGAGCTGGGGGCAGGTGTTTGGTTCAGCAGTTAAGACACCTGCATGCCATATTAGAGTGTTTGGGTTTAAGTCCCTACTCTGCTTCCAATCTGGCTTCCTGCTAATGCACACCTTGGAAGGCAGTAGGTAAGAGCCCAAGTACTTGGGTCCCTGCCACCCACATGGGAGACCCAGATGGAGTTGTGGGCTCCTCACTTTGGCCTGTCCGAGCCCCAGCTGTTAAAGGCAACTGAGGAGTGAAATCAGTAGACAGAAGATCTCTGTCATTCTGCCTTTCAAATAAGTAAAAATAAATTTTTAAAAAAGAAACTGTAAGGATGGATTAAATCAACCAAGGAGACTGTCTACAATCAAAGAGACCTGGGTTCTGAATCTCAGAGCTGTAGCGCACTATCTGAGTCCTGAGTAAGTCACCATACATTTCTGAGCCGCCCTTTTCTCATCCCTAATTGGGTATAAAGGTTACCACAGTGCTGGCACATGGTACCCACTCTATTATTCTAGCGGGAAGCTGAGCAAGATGCCTCTGCTGGGGGAGCCTCAGGGGCTGGCGTGGAGCTCCTGCTCAGCAGCCCCTGTGCACCATGAAATGGGTACTCAGCAAACGGCTGCTGAACAAATGAGTGCATCTAAAAAGCTGAAACAGTGCTGCCTTCACGGAGCAGGTAAGAGAATGAAACAGGACTTTAAGCAATATAAAAAGATCCACGTAAATGTTAGCAAATCATCTTAGGAAAAGTACCTAGCACTGGGAAAGCTAAGACAATAATGTTAGCCCTTTCTCATCTATTCTTGCTTCTCAACCCTTTCTTCTTTTGGGGGATTTTAAATCTCCCTCTCTCCACTGGCTTCTTTTTAGATTACAGATTTGCTTTGGTCTCCTCTAATCTAAAATCCCTCCCTGGGTTATTACCTCCCTCACACTTCTGTCCCATCACTCTTTAATTTCACTAACTTAACCCTTTCTCAACTCAAAATACTTTTAAATCCACAAACCACTCCTTTTGTTTTAGGAAAAAAAACCCAGTTTATTATTTTTAAAAACCAAGTATCATTTACATAATTGTTCAAACAGGCCCATATAGAGGTACTTCATTTTAAATTATGGATGGATGTAGTTTTTTCGACTGCAATAATTCATTTCAAGAGAAATTTCATTATGTATCTTCCACTGAGCCCCAGACCAAGAGCGGCCGCCGTATTCAAATCAACCCTGAGGTGGGGGGAGCTGGAGGCCAGCTCCTCATTAGAAGCCACAGCATGGGGGCTCCAAGACCAACGCGGAAGGTCTTCCAGGGAGAGCTGAAACGTTCAGATAAGTGAGCTCTGGAAAGAAGGGGTAGTGTGCTGGCTCTGGCAGGCTCACCCCTGGGGTAGAGCAAAGAGAAGCGAAGGGGAGTTCTGAGAGGCACCAGAGCTATCTAAACTCAGGGGGATGGAACCGAGTGAGCAGCAGCAGTAATTGAGTTTCAGTTACCTGCAGGGTGGGGAAATAAAGCAGTAACTTCATCTGCCTGACATGGGGAAGTTTAGAGGTGTCCTTGGCGTACTCACAGTGAAATCCATCACCCTTTCACCGTGTTGGGTGACGGCAACCGTACGGCGCTTCCCAGTGACAGCCAGTGTGCGTCCTGTTAGGCAGCGGCAGCATGCTACAGCTAATGAAGCATGTTCCTGCAGGCCTGTCTCCCAGGGCTCTCTGCTTCCTCCCTCTGAAGGAATGGCACCATGGGAAAATTTAGCACAGCCCTCACCAGCCATCACCCAAACTCAAAAGAGTCTTTGAATGGCAGAGAGAGGCCCATTTCCTCTCTGCCTGGCCCAGGGTTGGGACCGTCCCCGGGTCACTTTTTGTGGGTCTGTACAAACGTGCCGACCGGCAGCGAGCCGCTCTTCACCTGAGCCCGGATTTCAGCTTGGTGCTTTAATGTGAAGACCAGAGCTCTCACCGTCCGCCGGTATGGCCCATTAATGAGGCGGGAGCAGAGATGAAACGTTTCCCGCTCAATATTTTCAACCAGTAGGTGATCCATCTAAAAAACAGCAAAATTATCAAATTAGGTCCTTGCATTGCATAAGGATTAAAAGCAAGAGAGGCTGGAGCACTCTGCTCAGAGGCCTCCATTAATCAAGTGAAATTCAAGGACATCTACTTCCTGCCACAAGAGAAACAGGAAGAGCAAATTAATTCCACCCTGGCAATTAAGGAACAAGGCCATGTGCTTTGTGACAGGGACCTCATTCACAACCCCTGCCGGGTGGTAATATTTGCCATTATAACAGGAAACTGGCCTGAACTAAGCAACGGGTACTGGGCCCTGTACTTTACCAACCAGGAAATGAAGACCAAGAGTAATAAATCAGGGTAACAGTTTATACTTTGTATGTGTGTTTAAGGTGCCTTTTAACCCCTTATAGCATTTTAGAAATGCTAGGTCTGGATCCTTACATGTGCATAGAGCAGTTTATAAATCACTTTTTGTAAGATTTATTTTATTTATTTGAAAGACAGAGTTACAGAGGGAGGGAGGGAGGTGGGGGAGAGAAAGAGAGAGAGAATGAAACTTCCATCTGCTGGTTCACCCCCAAAATGGCTAAAATGGCTGGGGATGGGCCAGGCAGAAGCTAGGAGCTTCATCCCGGTCTTCCACATGGGCTAGCCCAAGCACTTGGGCTATCTTCTGCTGCTTTCCCAGATGCACTAGCAGGGAGCTGGAGCAGAAGTGGAGCAGCTGGGACTCAAACTGGTACCCACATGAGATGCTGGTATCGCAGCCAGCAGTTTAACCTGTCACTACAACACCAGCCCCCCATTTTTCACATTTAATGCTTGAACTCTTAGGATCACATTTACAGATAAGGAAACTGGTTCAAAGGTGAAGGGTCTGGGGGTGCAAACGACTGAAATCTTTACTTAATGTACACTAAACTGATCTTCTGTAAAAAAAAAAAAAAAAAAAGAAAGAAAGAAATTTTCAATTCCCAACTTGACTCTCACTGGGATTAAACATGACAATAGGTCTGATCTGATTTCATCATCATTTAAAAAAAATCATCTATTATTTTTCACTTTATGTTTCTGTGTGGGAGCAAACTGTTGAAATACTTACTTAAGGTATACTAAGCTGATCTTCTGTATATTAAGATAATCGAAAATGAATCTTGATGTGAATGGAAGGGGAGAGGGAGTGGGAAAGGGGAGGGTTGTTGGTGGGAGGGACGGTATGGGAGGGGAAGCCATTGTAACCCATGAGTCGTACTTTGGAAATTTATATTCATTAAATAAAAGATAAAAAAAAAAAAAAAAAAAAAAAAGTGAAGGGTCAAGGTCTTACAACTACTAAGAAACAAGTGAAACGGGGACCTAGACTCCAGGCTGCAAAAGTTCATGTTTCCTCCCTTTCACTACACTTACTACCCCCTCAATAGTCCAGCTGAGATGGGCTGAATTTAGAGCGACCCCTGTAGGTTCAGCTGATCAGAGCAGGCCAAGGGGATGGGATCCCTAGAAATTCTAGGGTAATGCCGGCGCCGCGGCTCACTAGGCTAATCCTCCGCCTAGCGGCGCCGGCACACCGGGTTCTAGTCCCGGTCAGGGCGCCGGATTCTGTCCCGGTTGCCCCTCTTCCAGGCCAGCCCTCTGCTGTGGCCAGGGAGTGCAGTAGAGGATGGCCCGGGTCCATGGGCCCTGCACCCCATGGGAGACCAGGAAAAGCACCTGGCTCCTGGCTCCTGCCATCGGATCAGCGTGGTGCGCCAGCCGCAGCGCGCCGGCCGCGGCGGCCATTGGAGGGTGAACCAACGGCAAAGGAAGACCTTTCTCTCTGTCTCTCTCTTTCACTGTCCACTCTGCCTGTCAAAATAAATAAATAAATTAATTAATTAAAAAAAAAAAAAAGGAAATTCTAGGGTAATTAATCTGCCTCAGCCCCAAGCTATCCTAAGTCACAGATGGAAGCAAAGCCAGGTCTGGGATTTTGCTCACATGCTGTGGCCAGGCCAGGCTACTTGTCAGGGCATCCCAAACCTACCTTCCTCTCTAGGACCATCCCCACTCTCCCCCTCCCCAGTGCTGACCATGGCCCATCTTAAGCACTCCAAGCTGTGTGCTGCACCGCCCATGCACCAGCACATGCTCCGTTGGCAAGGTATACTTTTCCCTAGGAACCACGCTCTGCCTGTGTGTCAAAACATAGGCAAACAGCCTAATAAAAACACCCCAGCACAAAGGACGGATAGTTCTCCAGACTGCCACGATGACCTGAGCTTCCTCATTATTATCAGAAACCATGATATGGTCTATATACTGCATTTGTCTCTGTTGGTAGTAACTTCCTGAAAAGTTCTCTCTCATTTCTTTTTTCTTCCATTCCTTCCTTCCTGACCTCAGCCACTTATTCAGGTATTTGTCTAGCACTTGCTTTGTGCCAAGCTCTGCGCTTAGGCCAAGGAACAAGCAGTGACCAAGGAAGGCCTGGCCTTTGGGTCCCTGGGGTGGGCGGTGGGTAGGAGACAGAGATGGAAGCGGGGACTGTAACAGCGCTGAGCAAGTGCCAGGAAAAAAGAGAGGTGCGAATGCTGGCGAGCAGCTACAGCAAAGCCGCCCAACTCACAAGGGCAGCGCCTGGCTCCAGGAGGCAATGTTTAACCACAGACCTGGAGACAGAACAGGATCTGGGTGTTTGCTTCATGACGAATTCTCTAAGCTGTTCATCTCTGTTTTGTGTACTGTTCCATACATATATTGTACTTCTACATAAAAAGCAAAGTTTAAAAAGAAAACATGCCTCCCCCAAAAAAGGTCACTTGACATTTGATAAAATGTCCTAACATAAAAGACAAATAGGCAGTCCAGGGAACCATGGGGCAGCGTGACAGGTGCAGGACCAGCAGCGTGGTGGGAACAGGAAGCAGGCACATGACAGTTCTCATGCATGCCTCTTCTTAAGGGAGGACCAGTCAGAATGGAGAAAAATATGGGACATTAAAATGCAAATCACAAGGGAAAATGATTCATGTGCCATGTGTTAAGTCACTTACAAAGTGAAGAATGCCTAATTTATAACTGCCTTTGGGTAATACAAACCTACTCAGCAGATGAGTCCCTTCCAGTGTGTCCTAACCTGGTACCTCAGGTAAACCCCTTTGGTGAAAGGACCAGAGGCTCACCAAGACTTTGAGAAAAAATTTTTTTTTCTATGAGATATAACTATGTAAATGGGAATGGGAACAGGAATGTTGCAAGGAACCTAGGGGTTTACTGAGGGACCCAGATCCTTTCTTTGTGTTTCTCCTGATCTGCCTGGTCTCTTTCTCACATGCTTTGGCTCTTCTCTGTGGGTATTACTAACAGTTCTAACTGCCCTCCCCCTAGTGTACACATCTTCTCTAACCAACAGCTCTGCTTCCTCAAAATTCCTTCAACATCCCTTCCGTTTCAAGTTGTTTTCTTGGTATTTCCTGGTTCCTACTTCTCAGACACAGAGAATCTGATTTGTCTTCCTTATCTGCCTGTGCCTGTGTGTTGTCCAATCTTGGATGAACCGGCCATCTCTGGGGGAAAAACATAAAACATGATCACCTAGAGCTGTGCTTCTTCAAGGATTTTGGATTTAGTGGGAAATGGCCATAATCAAGCAGTGATGGCTGCCATCTGTAAGCTCTTTAAAAGCAGGGGAAGGAGTTCTTCATATGGTTATCCTAACTGCAGAACTTCCCACACTGTTTTGTAACTATTTGTCTACCTTCTTCAGGTGAATGCTTGTGTCTCTAGGGCCCACACCACATTGAATCCATTTATAAATCTCCTATGTCTACCACAGGTACTGGTAAACAGTAAGTGCTCAATAAATATTTATTACATAAATGTCCTTTCTCCATACATGCATCTCTCTCCATTCCTGCTCTTTCAATAACATCATGTATGTAGCAGATAAAATTCCTATTTTATATGTTTTGATTTTATGTGTATTTTCTTGTTAGCAAAATCCTACCCATCTTACAAGGTGAGTCCAGTTGCCATTTCTTGCATGGAAACCACCCAGATTCCTGTATTAGATTTAACCACTTCATATTTTGAGTGTCTATACACTTGCTAATGCCACTGTCTCTGATTTAACTAATTTTAGTTAGTCCCTTACAGGCTCTCAGCCAGAACATAGTAGGCTTTAATAGAATACAGAATGCAACTCATTTGTTTGTATTCTCCCCTGGTAGTCAGCAGATCCCTACAAAACACTTGTTGAGTTGAATAGCTGCTGAAAGCAAACTTTGTGTGGGTTTTCCAGTAGCATGAGTGAATTTGTACATATCTGCCCACACTTCTTTTTGACCACTTGAATACATTTATGAGAGAGCTGGTCAAAGCCAGGGGGTACAGTTTGAGGCCATTAAACAAAGAAAAAAGTAGAAGTCCCACATGGGGACATACCCCTGACCTGGATCTCATTAGCACCATCTGACAACCAACTGAGCCAACCAGCCAGTGTTTCCTAACTCTTAATGATACAGGCTCACTCTGAGAATCAGGTTCATTTTTTTAAATGACATAATAGGAAAATGATCACAGGTTGGAGGTAGGAAGAAGAGTGGATAATGAGGAAGGGGAAGTAAGAGAATGACACCACAGGGGACGTTCATACGAGGAAAGATCTAAAAGACAGGGAGGAACAAAGAAGATCTGGAAGGGAGAAAGTAAAAGGGAATGGAGCCCCGGTTTCAGTGATGGAGTTTTTATTCATCTATCCCATTATTCCAAGAACAAGGAAATAATCCATGGATCTAGAAAGCAAGCTCTGTAGGGTAATGAAGAGATGTACCTTTAGTTGTGTATATATTCTTCATCTGTGGCTTTTACTATTAAAGGCTATAACTGAAACAAGAAAGACGGAAACATCTTTCTCTACAAAAATGCAATCGGTACATCTGGTGTTTGCAAAAACAAATGCTAGGATCAAATTGAAAAGGCTGTTTTAGTACCTGGGTTGGTAACTTAGCCCACGGTTTACTACTGCCCGATAAAGTACATTTATGGAGATCTGACGCTGACTTGAATGTACTCAACACTGTCAAAGACCAGATACTGGATTAAGTGGTTCACTGATTTGTCCTAATATGGAAATGCTTTAGATGATGATAGGTGCTAGAACTAACTTTATGTAAAAATGTTTGTATTTATATTCTTTGACATGCCAAGCTAACAAAAATACTATCAAATGCCATTTGTGCAAGAAAAACAGATTGGTTTTGTGGTGTTTTTTTGGCCAAGGAAGACAGTGAGATGCATATTTTTAATTTTTAAAATTTACTCTTTGGGAACAAAACCATTCAGCTGTGCTTAATCTTGATATTTCTTCCAATTACATTGGAAAGCACTAACGAATGTATCACTTTTTTAACTTTGCTTTGTAACACTTGAGTGCTTACCACTTGATGTGCCATTTAAAGGATAATTAATGGATAAACTAAAAGGATAATTATTATAGAGTTTAATATAGCAGGCAAACTGCTCATTAATCCTTGCAAGCATAGCTTCGTTATTATCATTTACTTAAAAAGATACCACAGGGAACTGGTATTTACCACCACATTAACTACATATTATATACCCACACTGTATGTTTCTACAATAATTTTAGTTCATATAAAAATAAACTTTATTTAAAATAGCAAATCTTGCTGAATTGATATTCTGACTTCATATTTTGTTGTTCTTTGAAAGGTTTAATATTCATTTTAAAGCTTCCTTTAAAAAAGTTACACAAACTTACAGCATATCAATTCACCAAACTGTCAAAGACATTAAAAATTATAAACATGAAAAAATAAAGACATTAGGAAAAGATATACAAAATGACACTAACCGAAATTGATCAAGATTAAGGAGACAGGCCGGCGCCGCGGCTCACTAGGCTAATCCTCCGCCTAGCGGCGCCGGCACACCGGGTTCTAGTCCCGGTCGGGGCGCCGGATTCTGTCCCGGTTGCCCCTCTTCCAGGCCAGCCCTCTGCTGTGGCCAGGGAGTGCAGTGGAGGATGGCCCAGGTGCTTGGGCCCTGCACCCCATGGGAGACCAGGAAAAGCACCTGGCTCCTGGCTCCTGCCATCGGATCAGCGCGGTGCGCCGGCCGCAGCGCGCCGACCGCGGCGGCCATTGGAGGGTGAACCAACGGCAAAGGAAGACCTTTCTCTCTGTCTCTCTCTCTCACTGTCCACTCTGCCTGTCAAAAAATAAAAATTAAAAAAAAAAAAAAAAAAGATTAAGGAGACAACACAAATATAAATAATTATGTCAATTTTCTGCAATGCCATTTGAATAATCAATAAAAACATCTTACAGAATATTTGGAATATAATTTGCTTTACGCAAATCTCAGATAACTGTAGCTTGTCCAGATTCATTGAAAAAGCTATAATAATTTACTAAAAAAGGAAATGCACGAAAATGTTAATAAGATTATGTCTTGGTGGTAAGATCAATGGTGATTTTCTTTTCCTCTTCATATTTTTCTCATTTCCTATTATACATTCAAATTTTAAAAACCTAAAACTTTCTTTTGTAAACAAAAGTAAATGATATACAAAAGGTCCGTTTGCTTTTTTTGTGTGTATAAATAGTTGAGATAGGTTAAAATATCTTTTCAGAAAATGTAGTAACAGATCTAACATTTAAGCCATATTTTTGAATTGCTTCTTTTGTTAATAATATTAAATAACTCCTTAAAAAAATTTTAATAAGAATACCCTAGGATATCTTGGAGACAGGAAAAAATATATTTATGTCTGATTTTCCAGAATGTTAATTAGCTTACAAGACCTGTTGTTGATGACAATGACGATGAATATTACTGTTAATGCACAAAAATCCCTCTCCTAGCAGGAATACCTCAAACCATTAATAACATCCAAATTGCTGGTTATGAAGATGACAGGAAATATGTCTATCCGAATGATTTTATTTCCAAGAACTAAAGATGTGGGTGTCGTCAAAGAAATGGGGGAGTGGAATCTTACACTTTTACCTTGCCACTGATATTCCAAAACATAGTCTACCCTAGAATTTTTACTTGAGTGGGAAAGGAAAGAAATTCTGATGGGAAGATAGCAACATTCATGAAATATCCTCTAACCAGCAGGCACACACATCATTTCTTTGTATAAACGGCTAATTCGTATGACCTCACATGGTAGGAATTATATTCTCATTTTCCAAACAAGGAAACCAAGTCTCAGGGCTGGTGTCGTGGCACTGCCTGTGATGTACTCTATATGAGTACAGGTTCAAGTCCTGGCTGCTGTACATCTGATCCAGCTCCCTGTAATGTGTCTGGGAAAGCAGCAGAAGTTGGCCCAAGTCCTTGGGACCCTGTCACCCATGTGGGAGACCCAAATGGAGTTCTAAGCTCTCAGCTTTGGCCTGGTTCAGCCCCAGACCTTATTTCCACCTGGGAGTGAACCTGCAGATGTAAGATCTCTGTCTCTCCCTCTTTCTCTGTAACTCTGCCTTTGAAATATATAAATATTTTAAAAAGAAACAAATCAAGTCCCAGAAATCGATTTAAGGCATCAAAACTAAAAGGTACTAGTAAAAGGGCTTCAACTCAGGTGTTGCTAGTTCTAAAATGTGCACTCCTACGACACTGTCTCTCAGAATGCTTAAAGAATATCCTGTTTGAATAAATCCACAGCATTAAGATTACAAAAGCTAGGGACTGGAGTTGTGGAGCAATGGGTTAAGCCACTGCTTGTGACATCAGCATCTCACATCAGAGCACAGGTTCAAGTTCTGGCCACTTTGCTTCTGATCCAGCTCCCTGCTAGTGCACCTGGGAAGCAGGAGAAGATGGCCCAAGTGCTTGGGTCCCTGATTCTCATGTAGGAGACCAGGATGAAGTTCATGGCTCCTGGCTTCAGTTTGGCCCAGACCTGGATGTTGTAACCATTTGGGAAATTAACCAAATGGAAGATCTCTATCACTTTGCTTCTCAAAATAAAAGTATCATGAAAACATAAGGCTCATTTATCCTAGAATACCTAGCAATCATATTCTAACCAGGACATTACCTTTAATTCCAAGGCTTCTGACAGTAATTTTTTGGCATTTTTCCTAAAGGACTCAGTTTTGGGATCACTTCGAACTTCAATAGCAGGTCTATCCAAATGTTTTTCAATGAAAGTTTTCCACTCAGTATATACTTCTCCGGCAAGACAAGCCACCTCTGAATCTGAGTGTTTGCGCATCTTGTTCACAGTATGACCTGGAACAGGGAAAGAGAAACTAGAGGTAAGGTTCTTCTGTAGTAATCTGAAAAGCACAGGACTAGACAGACTGATGTGTGGCTCTAAGAAACTCATGCATGGGTCCAGAGCTGTGGTGCAATGGTTTAAAGCCCCAGCCTGCAGCATTGGCATTCAATACAGGTGCGGGTTTGAGTGCTGGCTGCTCCTCTTCTGATCCAGCTCTCTGCTAATGGCCTGGGAGAGCAGTGGAAGGTGGCCCAAGTGCTGGGGCCCCTGCACCCATGTAGAAGACCTGGAAAAAGCTTCTGGCTCTTGGCTCTGGATTGCCTCAGCTCCAGCCACCAGGGCCATTTGGGGATCAGCTCAGCTCCGATCATTGCAGTGGTTTGGGGAATGAACCAGTGGATGAAGACCTCTATCTCTTTAACTTTGTCTTTCAAATAAATAAAATAAATCTTAAAGAAAAAGAAGACTGGTATGGAATATTTATACATAAAATATAATTTAAAAAAAAAGAAGAAACTCACTCACATATCCAAGGTTCTTGTGCAAATGAGACTAATTTCACAAAGGCTGAAACAACAAGATAACCACTGGGAAGAGCCACCAGACCAGCGGATGTGGTAAGTCATAAAACAGAAGCATGACCAACTGATTCTCTTTTTAACTGTTTATTATTTGCATTTATATCAAGGAGTGAGACACAGAGAGAAAGAGAAATCAATATTCCATCTACTAGTTTACTCTGAAGTGTTCACAACAGCTGGAATTGGGCAGGCAAAATCCAGGAGCCAGGAACCCCATGTGGCGGGGCACAACACTCGAGCTGCCTCCCAGGATGTACATAAGCAGGAAACTGGATCAGAAGAGGAGGCAGGACTTGAACCAGGCACTCTGATAAGGGATACAGCAGCATCTTCACCCACTCTGCCACAATGCCTACCCCATATCAATAGATTCCTTAAAAGAACAAAAACAAAGGCATCAATTCCTTAATCTAAAAGTTACAATAAAAGAAAATTAATTATGCATTTTCTTGCTTTTTTGAGTGTATTTCAAAAAGAAACAGACAGTTCTCATTGAGAGAATGTTCTTTATTTAGCTAATAAGTGGGGAAAGATTGACAAATTAGAAACGATTTTTGCGTCTCCTGAAGAAATAATTCATTCAGTAGACAATCATCAGTCGATGAAATTATTACGTTCAATGAAAGGCTGATGGGGAAATGTAAAATGGGGGTCAAGATAAGCTTCATCACTTGAGTCCACTACTCAATGCCAGCTTCCCGAAAAGTGGGACCTTCGGGCAGTGGAAGTACTTCATAGCCCTACCTATGAAGCAGTCTTACACCATCCTCCCAAACAAGGGATGAATCACAATCCATTTAGTCATTAGGAGCTCACTTCCAGCTTATAGGAAGTATGAGAGAAACAGATTATAGAACAAATAAACAAATTCAGAACGTGGGATATTCCACAGGACTACAGACATGGTCTCTTCAATAGTCAGGGGGCTTTTTTTTTTTTTTTTTTTAAGGGATTAGGGCTAAGAACTGTTAGAGATTAAAAGTGTCTTAGAGGGGCTGGCGCTGTGGTGTAGTGGGCTAAAGTCTCCACTTGTAGCACCAGCATCCCATACATGTGTCAGTTTTCAAGTTCTGGCTGCTCCTCTTCCGATCCAACTCTCTGCTATGGCCTGGGAAAGCAGTGTTGGATGACCCAAGTAGTTGGGCCTCTGCACACACATGGGAGATCCAGAGGAAACTTCCTAGCTCCTGGCTTCAAATGGGCTCAGCTCCAGCCACTGTAGCCATTTGGCAAGTGAACCTTTCTGTCTGTAACTCTACCTCTCAAAATAAATAAAATATTTTTTTAAAAAAGTGTCCTTTGAATCCAAAGTACCAAGTAAGACATGTGATTCAAATCCCAACTGGAACAAATCAGCTGCTAAAAGACATTTTGAAATAAACAGGAATGTAACTATCTACTAGATATTAAATTATACAAAGAGGGCCAGCACTATGGTATAGCAAGTTAAAGTCCCTGCCTGCAGCGCTGCATCCCATATGAGTGCTGGTTCATGTTCCAGCTGCTCCTCTTCTGATCTGGCTCTCTGATGTGGCCTGGGAAAGCAGTGGAAGATGGCCCAAGTCCTTGGGCCCCTGCACCCCATGGGAGACCCCGAAAAGGCTCCTGGCTCCTGGCTTCGAATCGGCTCAGTTCTGGTCGTTGTGGTCATTTAGGGTGTGAACCAGCAGAATGGAAAACCTCTCTCTCTCTCTCTCTCCGGCTCTATCCCCCTCTGTAACTCTGCCTTTCAAATAAAGAAAATAATTATTTTAAAAAATTATACTAAGCGGCCGGCGCCGCGGCTCACTAGGCTAATCCTCTGCCTAGCGGCGCTGGCACACCGGGTTCTAGTCCTGGTCGGGGCGCCGGATTCTGTCCCGGTTGCCCCTCTTCCAGGCCAGCTCTCTGCTGTGGCCAGGGAGTGCAGTGGAGGATGGCCCAAGTGCTTGGGCCCTGCACCCCATGGGAGACCAGGAAGAAGCACCTGGCTCCTGGCTCCTGCGATCGGATCAGCTCGGTGCGCTGGCCGCAGGGCGCCGGCCGCAGCGGCCATTGGAGGGTGAACCAACGGCAAAAGGAAGACCTTTCTCTCTGTCTCTCTCTCTCACTGTCCACTCTGCCTGTCAAAAAAAAAAAAAAATTATACTAAGCAATTATTGTAATTTTTTTTAAACTTTTATTTAATGCATATAAATTTCCAAAGTACGACTTATGGATTACAATGGCTTCCCCCCCATACCGTCCCTCCCACCCACAACCCTCCCCTTTCCCACTCCCTCGCCCCTTCCATTCACATCAAGATTCATTTTCGATTATCTTAATATACAGAAGATCAGCTTAGTATACATTAAATTATTGTAATTTTGTTAAGCATAATGGCACTGCGGTTCCAAAAGCAGGTATCCATATTTTTTAGAGTTACTGAAGCACGTGGAGGTGGAAAGACAAAAGGTCTAAGATTCTGTTTTTGTTTTTGTTTTGTTTTTTAAAGATTTATCTATTTACTTGAAAGAGTTACAGAGAGAAGAAGGAGAGGCGGTGGCAGGGGGGAGAGGTCCTCCGTCCACTGGTTCATCCCCCAAATGGCTGCAACAGCCAGAGCTGTGCGCAATCGAAGACAGGAGCCAGGAGCCTCTTGCAGGTCTCCCATGCCGGTGCAGGGGCCCAAGGACCCGGGCCATCTTCTGCAGCTATCCCAGGCCACAGCAGAGAGCTGGACCAGAAGTGGAGCAGCTGGAACGCAAAAGATTCTGCTTTAAAATAATTCAGTAACAACACAAAAACAAAAAAGGAAACAATCAAATGGGGATAAAACTTAGTAGTCACTGAATCTAGATGATAAACATCTAGATGACAGGAGTTTGTGGCACTATTCACTTTATGTTTGCATATGTTTGAGATTTTCACAATATAATGGGAAAAACAGAGGAAAGGTCAAAAGTATTGATATATAAAAGTACTTAAAAATAAATATCTACAAAAGTCAAGGAAATCAAGTAAACATTTAAAACTTAAAAAAAAAAAAAGGAAGAATGTAAGACAGATAAAGTCAACAGTTTTCTTAAGTCAGCAGCAACTAGTCAGAATACAAAAAGGAGAAAGTTCTGTGTAAACAAACTAGTAGAAACCACCCCAGTTAGTAAAACATCCACAAGAGCGGTGTGTGAGTGTGCGCACACACTTCTTGTGTACTTCCTAACTACTCAAGACTCTGGAATTGCTCCAACCCCGTCCTTCCACACTGTAGCTAGAATGGCCTTTATTTAATTTCCATGGGTTTTCTTTTAGGGACATTTTTTCCGAGAACACACATTTGGCCATTTCACTCCTCTGCTTAATTCCTTCAATCACATATCCAAACTGCTATCTTTTCAGACAAGTCCCTTCACAACCTGCCACCCGCCCACCTACCTTCTGCTTTACTTTCCTCCACTCTCACGGTCAGCCTCATCTCAGCTACTTGTAGCTCCTAAAGTATTTGAATATTTTGTCTTGTTTCTTTTAAACACACACCCCAGCGAACATCCTATTTTTCTCCCCTCTTTATCTGGCTTATTTTCTTTTTCTTTCTTTTTTTTTGTTTTCTTTTGACAGGCAGAGTGGACAGTGAGAAAGAGAGGCAGAGAGAAAGGTCTTCCTTTGCCGTTGGTTCATCCTCCAATGGCCGCCGTGCCCAGCGCACCGCGCTGATCTGAAGGCAGGAGCCAGGTGCTTCTTCCTGGTCTCCCATGGGGTGCAGGGCCCAAGTACTTGGGCCATCCTCCACTGCACTCCCTGGCCACAGCAGAGAGCTGGCCTGGAAGAGGGGCAACCGGGACAGAATCCGGCGCCCCGACCGGGACTAGAACCCGGTGTGCCGGCACCGCAAGGCGGAGGATTAGCCTAGTGAGCCGCAGCGCCGGCTATCTGGCTTATTTTCAATGAGCCTTAAGATTCATTCAGGGGACCGGCGCTGCGGCTCACTTGGCTAGTCCTTCACCTGCGGTGCCGGCACACTGGGTTCTAGTCCCGGTTGCTCTTCTTCCAATCCAGCTCTCTGCTGAGGCCCGGGAAGGCAGTGGAGGATGGCCCAAGTGCTTGGGCCCTGCACCTGCATGGGAGACCAGGAGGAAGCACCTGGCTCCTGGCTTCGGATTGGCGCAGCATGCCAGCTGCAGTGTACCTGCCGTAGCGGCCATTTGGGGGTGAACCAACAGAAGGAAGACCTTTCTCTCTGTCTCTGTCTGTCTAACTCTGCCTGTCCAAAAAAAAAAAAAAAAAAAAAAAAAGATTCATTCAGAAGTCCCTCTCTTCCAGGAAGTTTTCCTTAATACCCTAATCTTGGTTGGTACCTCTACTCTAAGGTTTCTTAATACCTTATCAGAATAATTAGTATAGTATGCTGTAATTATCTGATGAGTTAATCTTTTTCTTTTTTTTTTTTTAAGATTTTATTTATTTATTTGAGAGGTAGAGTTACAGACAGTGAGAAAGAGAGAGAGAGAGAAAGGTCCTCCTTCTGTTGGTTCACTCTCCAAATGGCCACAACAGCTGGAGCTGCGCCAATCCGAAGCCAGGAGCCAGGAGGCTTCTTCCAGGTATCCCACGTGGGTGCACTTGGGCCATCTTCTACTGCTTTCCCAGGCCACAGCAGAGAGCTGGATTGGAAGAGAGGCAGCCAGGACCAGAACCGGCACCCATATGGGATGCTGGTGCCGCAGGCAGAGGATTAACCTACTGCACCACAACACTGGCCCCAATCTCTTTTTCTAAAATTTTTATTTAAATATTTTTTGAAAGATTCATTTTATTAATTTGAAAGACAGAGTTACAGAGAGAGGCAGAGACAGAGAGAGAGGTCTTCCATCTGCTGGTTCACTCCCCAGATGGCCGCAACGGCTAGAGCTGTGCCAATACGAAGCCAGGAGCTTCTTCTGGGTCTCCCACGTGGGTGCAGGGGCCCAAGGACTTGGGCCACCTTCTACTGCTATCCCAGGCCATAGGAGAGAGCTGGATGGGAAGAGGAGCAGCCAGGACTAGAACTGGCGCCCATGGGGGATGCTGGCGCTTCAGGTCAGGGCGTTAACCCGCTGCGCCATAGCAGCGGCCTCTATTTAAATATTTGAAAGGCAATTAGAAAGATCTATGTTGAGCCGGCGCCGTGGCTCAACAGGCTAATCCTCCGCCTAGCGGCGCTGACACACCGGGTTCTAGTCCCGGTCGGGCCCCGGATACTGTCCCGGTTGCCCCTCTTCCAGGCCAGCTCTCTGCTATGGCCCGGGAGTGCAGTGGAGGATGGCCTAAGTCTTTGGGCCCTGCACCCCATGGGAGACCGGGAGAAGCACCTGGCTCCTGCCATCGGATCAGTGCGGTGCGCCGGCCGCAGCGCGCGTGGCGGCCATTGGAGGGTGAACCAATGGCAAAGGAAGACCTTTCTCTCTGCCTCTCTTTCTCACTGTCCACTCTGCCTGTCAAGAAAAAAAAAAGATCTATGTTGATTTGCTGTTTCCCTCCCCAGATGGCCACTCCAGAGTAGGTGGCAGGGACCCATCTTCCATTGCTTTCCCAAGAACATTAGCAGGAGCTGTACCAGAAATGGAGTATTCAAGACTTGAGCCAGAGCTCTGATGTGGGATGCCAGCTTTGCAGGCAGAGGCTTAACTTACTGTGCCACAATGCAGGCCCCTGGTCAGGCACCTCCTTTGCTCACCACCGTGAGCCTTGAAGGAACAGCTGTGACATATTCATCTCTATCTCCAGCAGTGAGCACAGCGGCAAGAGACAGGGACCAGGAAAGGAAGCTGGCTGAACAAGAGATCCACATGAAAAATAACATGTATTTCTACTGAGGGGAAAATATACTGTACTATGAGATAGAAAGATAAAAACTAAGATGCCAATATAGAAGTTAACTTGTAGATTTAGCGAAAATCTCAATAGGCTATCTTTATTAGAATGCAACCAAATGGGCCAGTGTTACAGTGTAGGTAAAGCCACCACCTCTGATGCAAGCATCCCATATGAGCGCTGGTTTTAATCCTGGCTGCTCCACTTCTGATCCAGCTTCCTTCAAATGATCCTGGGTCCCTGTGAATGTGCCTGGGAAGGCAGTGGAAGATGGCCCAAGTACTTGGGCTCCTGACACCCATGTGGGAGACCAAAAGGAGTTCCTTGGCTCCTGGCTTCAGACAGGCCCAGCTTCAGCTGTTGTGACCATTTAGGATTTAGGAAGTGAACCAGCAGGTAGAAGATCTTTCTCTTTCTGTCTCTGTAATTCTGCCTTTCAAATAAATAAATAAATAAATATTTAAAAAAAGAATCCAACCAAATATTTCTGTACCTTTTTTTTTTTTTTTTTGACAGGCAGAGTGGACAGTGAGAAAGAGAGACAGAGAGAAAGGTCTTCCTTTGCCGTTGGTTCATCCTCCAATGGCCGCCGCGCTGCGGCGGTGCATCGTGCTGGTCCGAGGCCAGGAGCCAGGTGCTTCTCCTGGTCTCCCATGGGGTGCAGGGCCCAAGCACTTGGGCCATCCTCCACTGGCCACAGCAGAGAGCTGGCCTGGAAGAGGGGCAACCAGGACAGAATCCGGTGCCCTGACCAGGACTAGAACCCGGTGTGCCGGCGCCGCAAGGCGGAGGATTAGCCTACTGAGCCGCGGCGCCAGCCTCTGTACTTATTTTAGAACTACAACTGGGCAAGAGTAAAAAACAGTATTCTGAAAAAGAGGAATTCTGAGGTACAATAAGCCTTATAAGGTATTAGAAAATATTATAAGGCAAGAAACTATTTAAAATTCCCACATTCCATAGTGCAGTGCCAGAGTTCAAGTCCTGGCTCAGATCCCAAGAGGCAGCAAGTGACGGCTCAAGTGGGTGGGTCCTTGTCACTCACATAGGAGACCTAGACTGAGTTCTTAGCTCCTGGCTTCAGTTTGAGCAAGGCACAGCTGTTGTAGGCTTCTGGGGAATAATCAAGCAGATGGGAGGTATCTGTCTCTGCCTTTCCTTCTTTCAAATAAATAAAAATTCTTGGGAGGGAGGGGGCATTGTGGCATAGCAGATTAAGCTGCAGCCTATAATGCCGGCATCCCAAACTGGAGAGCTAGTTCAAATCCCAGCTGCTCCTCAAATTCAGTGCCCTGCTAAGGCACCTGGGAGGCAGTGGATGATGATCCAAGTCCTTGGGTCCTTGCCACCCATGTGGGACACCCAGATGAAGTTCCAGGTTCCTGGCTACCGCTTGATCCAGCCATACCTGTTACAGTTATTTGGGGAGTGATCTCTTTCTCTCTTGGTCTCTCTTCTCCCTCTCTGTCATTCTGCCTTTCAAATAAATAATAATAAAAAGAAATTAAACTGTTTTAGTGAAAATAACAACAAACTAATGGTTAAAACACTATTTAAAACTAAGTCATGCAGCTCACTAGGCTAATCCTCTGCCTGCGGCACCGGCACCCCGGGTTCTAGTCCCAGTTGGGGCGCCGGATTCTGTCCTGGTTGCCCCTCTTCCAGTCCAGCTCTCTGCTGTGGCCCGGGAGTGCAGTGGAGGATGGCCCAAGTGCTTGGGCCCTGCACCCCATGGGAGACCTGGCTTTGGATCGGTGTGGTGCGCCAGCCATTAGCGGCCATTTGGGGAGTGAACCAACGGAAGGAAGACCTTTCTGTCTGTCTCTCTCTCTGTCTAACTCTGCCTGTCAGAAAAAAAAAAAAAAAAAAAACAAAAAGTAAGTCTTACAAAAATAGATGGAATGAGCTCAGCATTGTGGCATAGAGGGAAAAGCCACCACCTGCAACACAAGTATCCCATATGGGTGCAGGTTTGAGAACTGGCTGCTCTACTTCTGACCCAGCTCCCTGCTAATGAGTTTGAGAAAGCAGAAGATGGCCCAAGTGCTTGGGCCCCTGTACTCAGGTGGGAGACTCAGAAGAAGCTCTGGGCTCCTAGCTTCAGCCTGGCACAGCCCTGGCTGTTGTGGCCATTTGGGGAGTGAACCAGCAGATGAAAGTTTACTCTCTCTCTCTCTCTGTAACTATTTCAAATAAATCTTTAAAAAAAAAAAAAAAAAAAGATGGGGGCTGGCACTGTGGCACAGTGGGTTAAAGCCCTGGGCTGCAGCATCAGCATCCTGTATGGGCTCCAGATTGAGTCCTGGTTGCTCCGCTTCCAATCCAGCTCCCTGCTACCACACCTGGGAAACCAGCAGAGGATAGTTCAAGTCCTTGGGCTCCTGCACCCATGAGAGATACCCGGAAGAAGCTCTTGGCTCCTGGCTTCGGCTCAGCTCAGCTCCAGCCATTGTGGCCATTTGGAGAGTGAACCAGCAGATGGAAGACCTTTCTCTGTCTCTACCTCTCTCTGTAACTCTGTATTTCAAATAAATAAAAATAAAAATAAATCCTCAAAAAAGATAGACATATTTATGGAATAAAAAGTAAAGCTCAGACCTAAATTATGTAAGAATTTAATATAGAGTAAAAGAGGCATCATTGAACAAAGGGCAACAGAAAAAGGACTTAAAATTGGAGAGATGGTCAAAATACATAGGAAACTTCTCCAATTATGTCCCTGCATAGCCTATAGCTTATTTATTTATTCTCCACTATTTACTGAAGGCCTATTTGTGCTAGATAGGCAACTATTCCAGGCACTAGTCATGTAGGACTTGAACAAGAAATTGTCCCCACTTTAAAGATTCTATTAAAAAAATCCTAAAGGTAAAAAAAAAAAAAAAAAAAAAAAAAAAAGCCGGCGCCGTGGCTCAATAGGCTAATCCTCCACCTTGCGGCGCCGGCACACCGGGTTCTAGTCCCGGTCAGGGCGCCGGATTCTGTCCCGGTTGCCCCTCTTCCAGGCCACCTCTCTGCTATGGCCAGGGAGTGCAGTGGAGGATGGCCCAGGTGCTTGGGCCCTGCACCCCATGGGAGACCAGGAAAAGCACCTGGCTCCTGGCTCCTGCCATCGGATCAGCGCGGTGCGCCGGCTGCAGCGGCGGCCATTGGAGGGTGAACCAACGGCAAAGGAAGACCTTTCTCTCTGTCTCTCTCTCTCACTGTCCACTCTGCCTGTCAAAAAAAAAAAAAAAAAAAAAAAAAAAAAATCCTAAAGGTAAAAAAAAAAAAAAAACCCACTCTAAAAGGGAGACATGGATAACATAATATTAATTCTTTAACTTCACACTGTAAACAATTATTTATCAGGAATTTTTCTACTGACCAGGGAAAGGAGTACATCAATCCTTAACAATGAGGAGGAGAAATGCAGAGCACTCATTAGAAATGATTTAATGTACTTCCTTGCAGGCAGTGCATAGGAAAGTGCTTCTGAAACACACATTACTTAAAAGCAGAAAGTGCTACTGGGTACTTCCCCTTTCTGGGCAGAGCTCTTCACGTCCCTGTGAAACTCAATCAGAAAACAATTTCTGTGTGCTATTGGTCTGTCGTAGATGACATTCAAACACTTGGATGAGTATCTCCTTCATGCCTGTGCTGAGGGTGCAGAAGTGAGGAGGACACAGTCACTTGCCCTGCCAAAGTGTGCAGAGAAGATACACACAAAAATATTCTCTCCAATACCGTGTGCGGTGGCGAAAAGCTGAAACAACCTACAAGATCATTACTAAAGGTCTAAGATGTTAAATATGTCATAGTTCCTTTAAAAAACAATTACTTTGCAATTATTAAAACCTGGAATAGCTCTACATGTAGTAACATGGCCAGATGATCACTTCCTTCAGTTAAGTGAAAAAAGCAGGTCTCAAAAGAGCACACAGTATGAGCCAATATTTATTTTTAAAATTACATATGTGTATACATATAAACACCATATTTGTTTATATGCAGAGAAAAAAGTCAAAGAATTTACAGTAAGATTATTAACTTGTCTCTTCGGCAGGATGCATACATCTATGCTGTTCAGCTCGCAGTCTAGTGGGTGGGCTCAACATGTAAGCATTCCTAACGGCCAGGCTGTGCTATCACGTAGCCACATGGACGTGCCTCGGGAAAAGAGAGCCTTCCCTTCATGGGATCCCCACCTCATCCTTTTCTCTCTCCAAGAAAGGCACAGCTGCCCCAGCTTTCAGAAACGAAGATGTATAAGTCCCTCAGACAGAGTCCTACTCGCCAAATCCGGTGGAACTGACATTACTTTCTCTGTGGCATCTGAAGCTGCTGTGTTTTCCTTCAGAAATACTTTCACTGCCTTTTTTGAGATACCATGTGTTACTGACTCTCCCTTTCCTTCTCTATCTCTTCTTCTTTGCTAGATCTTCAATTATCTGCGAACCCCAGCTTGGGTGTTATCCTTTGTCTCTTTTTCTACTGCCTTCTCTGAGTAATCTTCCCCACTCCTATGGTCCAACTAACATTTGCAAGCAGGTGGCTTCCAATAATCTAACTCTAGCCAACAGTTTCCACTACGCAAAGACCCCAAAACTTCAATCCTCTACTGGACATCTTCACCTGCTTATTCTATAAGCACCAATAAGTCAACATTTGTTGTCATAAAATAGTACCACCACCCACCCATTCCTCTAGGTTTTACCGTCTTTTCTCATGTTCACTCAATCATGCCAAGTCATACAGATTCATTTCTTTAACATCCTCTGTACCTTCTCTTCTTGCCAAGCCATACAGATTCACTTCTTTAACATTCTCTGCACCTCTCTTCCTCCCCACCTTCCTGCTCATTCCTACTGCCCCTACTGTCCTTATCACTGCTCCACAGGTCTACTACAACAGTTCACTAAATATCTCCCAAGTATGGCCCTTCCTAACTCATCCTCTAAACTGAAGTCATGATGACCTGTTAAAAAAATGATTTGATAACGACACGCCCTTACCAAAAATCCTTCGATGGCGTTCCAATGCCTTACAGTTAACTTCTAGGTACAGCATTAAGGTTCTGGATAATCTGGAGCCTCTTCGGCCTTCCTCTCACCAGATCACCCTCTTCCCCCCTCCCCTCAACCCCAGCCCTTTCACCCCTTGTCCCCCACACACAAAGTTCTTGCCATAGAGAGCAGCATTCATGTCCTTGTTTTAGATTATACTCTTTGGCCTTCTGACATTTCTGTGCCTTAGCTCATAGTATTCCCTCTGACTAGAATACTTAAATGCCTACTTTCTCTTCTAACATCTTGAGAGCAGAACCTTTACCTTACATCAAGTTGTAGTCCTAGCTCCCAGAAGAGTGTTTAACACAGAAGAGACAATGTTTACTGTACTGAATCAAACAACTGAATAATAAATTATTTGCATTTGGCTTTCAAATTGGTTTAATACTAACATTTGAATATGAAAGCAGTTGATTGGGAAATCACACAATTACACACCAATTAATGGAACTATACTGTGAAGAACTGAATTCAAAGGTTCTATTGAAAGAAAACACTGGGGGCCGGCGCCATGGCGCAGTAGGTTAATCCTCCGCCTGCGATGCCAGCATCCCATATGGGCGCTGATTCTAGTCCCGGCTGCTCCTCTTCCAATCCAGCTCTCTGCTATGGCCTGGGAAAGCAGAAGATGGCCCAAGTGCTCTGGCCCCTGCACCTGCGTGGGAGACCGGGAAGAAGCACCTGGCTCCTGGCTTTGGATCGGCACAGCTCCGGCTGTTGCAGCCATTTGGGGAGTGAACCAACGGATGGAAGAACTTTCTCTCTGTCCCTCTCACTATCTGTAACTCTACCTCTCAAATAAATAAATAAAATCTTTAAAAAAAAAAAAAGAAAGAAAGAAAACTCTGTAATTCCTATCCACTGCTGAGAATCCTTACTGCTTATCAATACAGGCAAATTATCTCATCTAATTTTTCTAACTAAACAATGGATTCAGGGCCACTATTATATCTCTTTTTACAAATTATAAACTGAAGCTCTGCACAGTAACTTGCCTAAGGTCTCACAGCTATTAAGTATGGAAGACAGGATTGGAACACCTGATTCCATTTGAAGCAAGTTGATTCCAGGGCCTGCACACTTAACCACTAATATCCTATACTTACCTGCTATTAGGAACTGGTTATTAGAGAGTGTTCAATAAGGCTCCTTGGAGATAATGCTGTTCACCTTCTTAGTATTCTCAAACCAAATGCATCAGACCCTGAGAGGAGGCTAGAGGGTGGAAAGCATCAACTCTCTGGTCAGGGCAGTGGAGTCCCTGCTTCTGGCCTGCAGGGGCAATACACCCCACAGGTATGTCCACAGGAGCCATACCCAGACTGGTCCCACATGGAGGAAACCAGCCCAGGCAGGCAGAGCTATAGGAGCTTAAGGGGAATTTAAGTCTAGCAAAAGAGAAGAATCTCCAGAGAGTGAGAGCAAGAAAGGCAATCCAAGGTGCCGGTGCTGAGGCGTCACGAGTAAAGCCACCACCTGCAGTGCCGGCGTCTCTTATGGGGTTATCTTTTTATATTTTTAAGATTAATTTATTTGAAAGGCAGAGTTATAGAAAGGCAAAGGCAGAGGCAGAGAGAGGTCGGTCTGCCATCCGCTGGTTCACTCCCCAAGTGGCCACAACAGCCAGAGCTAGGCCAACCCGAAGCCAGGAGCCAGGAGCTTCTTCTGGGTCTCCCATGCAGGTGCAGGGGCCAGAGTACTTGGGCCATCTTCTACTGCTTTCCCAGGCCACAGCAGAGAGCTGGATCAGAAATGGAACGGCTGGGACTCTAACTGGTGCCCATATGGGATGCCAGCACTGCAGGTGGTGGGTTTACCCTCTACGCCACAGTGCCAGCCCCTAAACAAATCTTAAAACAAAAACAAAAACAAAGAAAGGCAATCCAGTCTGGGACGAGGAAAGAAGAGAGGAGATCTGAGGAATTCCCTTCTAGAAAAATATGGAGCAAAATCGTAAATCTTAGCTCATAAAGGAAATTTCACGGCAACATTAATGACAGCCATTGTGCCAAACACTTTATCTATCTTAACTTAGTCTTCAGAACAACTCAAGGAAGTGAGTGTTTTTGTAATTTTCCATTTTAGAGGCAAAGTACCTGAGGTACTGAGAGGCTAAGTAATTTGTGAAGCACGGCAAGAAACAGAGTCAGGTTTCAAATCCATACACAGGGAGTCCAGTCTAGGACTCACGCATCCAGCCTATGTTACTGTGTCCTCTTGATCTGGATGAAAAACATGAGGCTCCATGACCTTTCCCCAAGGTCACAGGAAGTTAATGGTCTGCAAAAAGTCATTATTTGCTTCATGAACTTTACATTTTTAAGTAGGCAGTGTCACTGGCTGGTCTTACAACCTGGGTCAAGTCCCCTGGTTTTAAGGTCAAGGGGCTTCTACCTTCCAGCACACTGTTAAAGACAAATTTCCTGCGGGAAGCAGTCTCTTGTTCATTTAACAAACACAACCAAATACCAGACATGTACCAGGCCCTGTTTTTGGGCACTTGGATAGAACACTGAGACACAGCCCTTGGTAGTGTTCAAGGAGCTCTTGGTAGGTCCAAACACAAGGGAAGCACTATACTTCCTAAGACGATATTGAACAGAGAACCTCATGAAGGGCCAAAAGGATAGAACAATCAGTTGAGCTGGCAAAGGGGCCCAAGGATACCATAAAAGGGGTAATACTTATCTCTAGTCTTGACAATGATTAAGGAAGGCAGAAATGGGAAAAGGAGCAGAGTGAGCAAGAGCACAGAAGCCTGAAATAGCAAGGCATAATTTAAGGATTATGGTAGGCAAAACAATGGTCCCCGAAGGTGTCTATGCCCTACAACTCAGAACTCATGACAATGTTACCTGACATGAGAAAAGGGACTTTTGTAGGTATGCTTAAGGTTAAGGACCCTGAGATGGAGACATTAGCCTGGATTTTCCACCTGGGCCAAATCTAATCACATGAGTCCTTAATATGGAAGAGTCAGAAAAGTGGATAAGAGAGATGGGATGTGGGAAGAATTTGATCATTGCTAGTTTTAGGATGGAGAAAGGAGACCACAAGTCAAGGAATGCAAGTGGCTTCTAGAAATTGGAAAAGGCAAGTAGTTGTTGTTGGAATTCCATTCCTTTATGGATACTGTCCACAGAGCTTCCATAAAGGAATGAAATTCCAACAACAACTTGATTTTTACTTTCTATGCATCTTTAGGTTTTAGGAGGCAGTATAACATGGCATAAAAGTATCAGCTTTTTAAAAAAATAGATCCATTTTATTTATTTAAAAGGCAGAGTTTCAGAGAGAGGAAAGGAAGGAGAAAGAGATGGAGAGAAAGAGAATGAGAGATCGATCTTCTATCCACTAGTTCACTCCCCAAAAGGCCACAACAGCTAGGGCTGGGCCATGCTGAAGCCAGGAGTCTGGAACTCCATCTGGGTCTCCCATGTGAGTGGCAGGGACTGTAGCACTTGGGCCATCTTCTGCCATTTTCCCAGGTGCGTTAGCAGGGAGTTAGATTGGAAAAATGGAACTGATGGGACTTGAACCAGTGCACTATACAGGTGTTGGAGGTGGCACTTAACCCACTATACCATGATGCCAGTCCCAAGAGTATCTTTGCTTTGCCACTTATTTGGTTGTCTGATCTGGGACAAACTACTTTCAACTCTCCAAGCCTCAATTTTTCCATTTGTAAAGTGAAAAAAAAAAAATAATTACACTTCCTTTCAGAATTGTTATATAGACCAAATGAGGTCACATATGTATATATAATCAATCATAATTGAAAATAAAGCAACTCTGAAACCAGATCAATACGAATGACATAGTTTCCTGAGAATATTCATATACACAGTACTGCAAAGTGAAGCTTGCCTGCTCACCGGGTTGACATTGCAAGATCTTAATTCCACGGCCTCATCATCAGCTGTCTGACGGATACCTCCTGACCACTAGTTTTCTTTATAACAAAGGCACCCATTCACAGAGGCCCTGTAACTGCTAGGTCCATGGGCTTTTTCCCAACTGGCCTTCAGCTTCTCTTGAGAACAAGGAGGCCCTCACAAGCGCTGCCTACACAAGCACTCTCCTCCACGGCCTGCTTGTCCCTGTACTGCCCTGCCTCTCTTCCTCTCTCTAGCCACACTCCCTCAGCTTCTTCCACTGGCTCTTCTTCCTCTTTTCACGTCTCTACCATGATTTTTCCCCCAGGTCCAGGCTTCAGCTCCTTAATCTTTCTTTTTACTCAGAGAATTCACCAACTTATGTGATTTTAAACAAATACTTCCTGGAAAATGACTTCTCAACATGCATTTCTGGTTTAAACTTCTCAGTTGAGGGGTGGCATCCATATGGGTTGCCAGCTCCCTGCTAATGGTCTGGAAAAAGCAACAGAAGATAGCCCAAGTGCTTGGGCTCTGCGACCTAAGTGGGAGACCTAGAAGAAGCTCCTGCTTCAGCCTGGCCCAGTCCTGGCTGTTTTGGCCATCTGGGGAGTGAACCAGCAGATGGAAGATCTCTCTCTCTCTCTCTCTCTGTCTCTCCCTCTCTCTTTAACTCTGAATTTCAAATAAATAAATAATTCTTAAAAAAAAAACAGAAACAAAAAAATTACCAGTTGAGATTCAATTCCACATCTTCAACTTCCTACTGGACATGTCTACCTAAACAGTTTACATTAGGGCAAAATGCTAGGCATAGTAATGAAAATGCAAACACTAGGGTGAGACTGCCATTTGAAATATGCAAAGCTCTAAATTCTGATTTACAAGAGGTAAGACTGAGCAGATGGCAGACCCATAGAGATGGTCCAATAAAATAAAGGCACATATGGCTCAAGTACAGGGCACAAAGGCAGCCTGCTCACCAGGAAGCAACACTGCCCAAGAGATCTGGGTTCTCATCACATCTCTGGCACTAACTCACTGTGTAGCCCTAGATAAGTCACTTCATTTCCCTGGGTCTCAGTTCTCCTGTTTCTAAATTGAGCTAGTTAAATGGAATTATAAGGATTACAACATTGACATTTTTACAAAACTCACAAAAATGGATGAGAAAAAATTATAATATCTCAATTATAAATGGACAAAGAACACAGATAATGTACAAAAAAAAAGGACTAAGTACTACTGAAAACAATTCATTCTCTACAGCAAATGAAAATAAAAGGCTATTTTCACCTAGTAAATCAGTAGAATTTTAAGAAAGTGGTAGGATTAGAAGTAAATTAGAACAAACTTCCTAAAAAACTAAGAAGAGTGGGCTTTTGGCACAGCAGTTAAGATGCTATTTGGGATGGCTGGATTCCATGTCATGTCTGAGTTTGAGTCCTGCCTCATCTTCCAAGCTAGCTTCCTAATAATGTGCACCCTGGGAGGCAGTAGTAATAGCCCAAGTACGTGCATTCCTGCTACCTACAAGGGAGACCGTGATGGAGTTCTTGGCTCCTGGATTTGGCCTGACCCAGCCCTGGCTGTTGTCAGCATTTAAGGAACAAAACGGTGGGTAGGAGACCTCTCTCTCTCCCCTCCATCCCGGTCTTTCAAATAAATAACTAAATAAAAAGGCTTTTAAAAATCTTTAAAAAATGAAAATCAGGGGTTGACGCTGAGGTGTAGTAGGCTAAGCCTCCACTTGTGGCGCTGGCATCCCATGTGAGCGCCGGTTTGTGTCCCAAGCACTCCTCTTCCAATCCAGCTCTCTGCTGTGGCCTGGGAAAGCAGCAGAAGATGGCCCAAATGCTTGGGCCCCTGCACCCACATGGGAGACCCAGAAGAAGCTCCTGGCTCTGGATTGGTCCAGTTCTGGCTATTGCAGCTATTTAGGGAGTGAACCAGTGGATGTAAGACCTTTATCTCCATCTCTCTTTCTGTCTGTAACTCCACCTTTCAAATAAATAAACAAATCTTAAAAAAAGAAAAAAAGAACCAGGACAAAAGATCCATGACCAAGAGGAGTCTGGATTAAGGCTTCAATTAAGCTGGTTTTCTGGCTAAGTGTTCTGAAGCAACAACAAAAGACTGAGAGTTGAGCTTTAGGGAAAAGCACCCCTGTTAGGGGAGAGCGGACAAGGACAGAAAAACCAGAGAAAGGCAAGAAACAGGCATATAGAAGGCTAGATGAGCCATGGAGAAAATCTTGTCCAACTTTGTCATTTTCCCTCATTTGACAAATATATCCTGAACTCCCACCATATGCCACATTAATGCCTCAAATATACTTGCTGAGTAAAATAGCATGGTCCTGGCTGGCATGGAGTTAACGCCTAACAAATAAAAAAAAAAAAAAAGAAGTAAATAATTAAATAAGTCATTACAAACTGAGATAAGGGCTATGAAGGAAACAAGCACTTTAAAAATAGATAGATACAGAATTGGCAACCAGTTCAGTGTCACTTATGTCAACAGAAAGAGTAATCAATGGTTTCAAATTCACGGTTCTGGGAAGATGAGAACAGAGACAAGACTGTTGGATCTGGATGGGATGAAATCACTCGTGTCCTGGCAGAGTAGTAGCAGTGTGGGAGAAGCCAGCTTAAAAAAGCTTTAATGAAGAGGTGGGAGGGCCAGAAATGGGGGCTTGTATCAATCATTTTTAAAGGAATTTGACTGTAAAAGGAAGAGAAATAAGGGTCTGGAAAGTGGCAAAGACAACTAAAGGGAAAGATCTGTACAAGTCTGAAGGTAGGAAAAAGCCCATGAAGCGGAAGAGCGAGGCGACAAAGTCCAGTCCACTCCCCCCAATCGGTTCTCTGTCATCTCCACCGTCCTCCACGTGTTCACAGTGTCTCATCTCAATGAGCACAGCCGTACTTGGTCCTCACAGTTCACTCTCTCCCTGCCTTCAACTTTCTGCTCAAAGGTCTCTCAGTGAGGCCTACTACTGCTTCTCTCATAAACGTTCATAATCCTGCACTTGCTCTGCTTTTCTCTTTTCCATAGCACTTTAAACAAAACACTGTCTCCTCACTAGAATGTAAGTTTCACCAGGGTGGGGATTTTTGTCTGTTTTGATCATGGGCTTCCAGAATAGTGCTTGGAATGTGGCAGGCATTCAATAAGTATCAGCTGAACAAATGCCTGACCGACCTCCTATCTGATCTCCTTTCTCCATTCCTTCCCTATACGCTCTTCTGTTGGCCACCAGAAACCCATACCATGTCATTCTATAGTTTAAAGACATTAAACTGTTCCAACAGCATTTTTTCAAAAGCTCATATGTGTTGCTAACAGATACTCACTTAAAGAAAATTCCTTGGAAAATCTTGGATAAAATAAATTAAACAGGCTTATTTATTGTGAGATTTTTCCTGGCCTATAACATGAGAACATGCACTGAAAATTTGTAAGGGACACAAGACAGTAACATAGCATTTTTTCCAATTTATTTGAATCCAGAGCTTTTTCTTCAAAGTATGCCCAAAGAAATACACACTTGAAACTAGCATATAGGGTAAGCATATAAGGAGAGCTGATTAGTTCTCAAGTTTCTTTAAAACCAGGCTCCATCTCTACCCAATTCTGCCTACCCTAGTCATGCATCCTAGACTTTAGCGGTGCTCAGGATTTTTAAGTTTTCATTCCCCCCTTGCTCTTATCTCTACTGGCAATGAGCTTGCCATTTACTAGGCCACTCTGACCCAGCAAAATTCTGCCTAACCCTATGAAAGCCCCTCCTAATTTACCCAAGCAGTAGTCATTATCCCCCCTATATTCCCACAAATCTTTGTACATCCCTCGATTTCAGCATTTTCACATTATTCATAATGATAAACTATATGCCTATTTCTTCAGAGAGAGTATGAGTGCCTTATAAATATGGAACATGCAGTATGCCCTAGCACCTAGCGTAAGGCATCATACATGGAAAGCCCTCAGTATGTGCTGAATGAAAGAATGACCCTAGATAAAACACACATATCAGATGATGATCCAAGGTGTTTGCTAATCCTCATCTTACTCATCAATCTCAACAATTTAGGGTTTCATCCTTTTATCTTTCTCCTACATTAACTTCTCTTACTTTACCAGATTCTTCCCACTACTATTCAAAATATTGAGTCTCTCCTGTCTTAAAAACCAGAATTTTCTTCAATTTTACTTCCTTTTCTGATATTGTCACCTTTTCCTTTTCTTTCAACACCAAACCTCTGGAAAGAGTTATGTTTTCATAATTTCATTCCACATTTCCTCCTTGTTCCTCAAGATTCTGCCCATAACCTTGCCTTTGAAACTCTTCTAACCAAGATAATACCTTTATTTTATAAAATCTAATGTATAGTTTTTAGACTTCGCTTACTTGGCATTTGACAACAATGGACACTGTTGTCCTCACATTTATCCCTTTGCATTCCATGACTGCATTCTCTTCCATTTCCCTGGTGACACCCTCTCAGTCACCAAGTCTGACTTGAGACCTGTCACTCAAACATTGGTGTGCTTCAGAATTTGGACTTGGTTCTTCGCTTTTCTTATAAACTCTACCTGGAAAAGCTTATCCATTTCCTTCACCTCAATTCCAAGCTATATGTTGATAATGACTCCCAAGTAGATAGTCAGTCTGTCCTTTGCTTCAGCCTTCTACATTCAACATCTTGGCCATTTCCTCTGGGATGTTCCACAGTAAGTCTAAAACTGAACTCATTATTCCTCCCTACTGCCAAACCTGCTGCTCCCCACCTTAGTAAGTGGTACTGCTACCCACCTACTTACCCACATCAGAAACCTGTGCTCAGCCTTCACTCCTTCATCTTCATTCCCAACATTCACTCTCTGGGTCTCCTGGATGTTACTACATGTATTTCTCTTGATTCCATGAGGCCACCCTCATTTCTCATTTGGATGTTTTAGTAGCTGGGAAAGCAGTAGAAGATGGCCCAAGTCTTGGGCCCCTGCATCCACATGGGAGACCTGGAAGAAGCTTCTGGTTCCTGGCTTCAGGTTGAGTGCCGCTCTGGCCATTGTGGCCACTGGAGAGTGAACTAGCAGATGGAAGACCTCTCTCTCTCTGCATCTGCCTCTCTGTAACTCTGTCTTTTAAATAAATTGATTAAAAAAAAAAAGTTAGCAAAGGCTAGAAGAATAGGATCAGGGAAGAGTACAGTAACCCAAGGGCTACTAGCAAAGCAGGGACCAGTCACTGTGGTGCACACTGCTGCTTGCAATGCTGGCATCCCATAATATAGTGCAGGTTCAAGTCCTGGCTACTCTGCTTCCAATCTAGCTTTCTGCTAATATACCTGGGAAGGCACAGCAAGATGACCCAACTAGTTAGGCCCCTGCCACCCATGTGAGAAACTCAAATGGAGCTCTTGGTTCCTGGCTTCAGCCCAGCCAGGCCAGCCCTGGCTGTTGAAGGCATTTAGAGAGTAAACTAGCAGGTGGATGCTCTCTCTCTCTCTGCCTTTCAGACAGATGCATAGATAGATAGATAAATAAATAAATAAATCTTAAAAAAGCCTAGCAACACTGCTGAAATACTTAGCTTTAGGCCCGTGGTAAGGTAAGAAAGCTAATCTTGGGACTCCCACACTGAGGTGGGATCCTTGAAAGGTGAGCTAAAGTACTCTAGGTCAGCGGTGGGCCCTGTTTTATGCAGAAACAAAAGAAGCTAATCCCCTTTAGTGGGAAGTTTCTTCCAACTTAGTCCCATAGGATTCCTACAGCCTGAAATAAAACAATGAGCTCACAATAAAAAATCAACAAGCACATGGGAAAACATGCACCATGTGAGTCAGCAGAAACAATACATAAGAGATTTAAATCCCCAAACACTATAAATATTATTGAAATTAAGAATATAAGAGCTATATGTTAAAGATTTAAAGAAATAAAAAGTACAATAACAAGACTGCAAATAACATGTATAGGACACGGGGGAAAAGGAAAATGGCAAAAATGAAAACAGAGGGGCCGGCGCTGTGGTGCAGTGGGTTAACGCCCTGGCCTGAAATGCCGGCAACCCATATGGGCACTGGTTCGAGACCTGGCTGCTTCCAATCCAGCTCTTTGCTATGGCCTAGGAAAGCAGTAGAAGATGGCCCAAGTCCTTGGGCCCCTGAACGCAGTGGGAGACCCGGAAGAAGCTCCTGGCTCCAGGCTTCAGATTGGCCCAGCTCCAGCTGTTGCGGCCAATTGGGGAGTGAACCATCGGATGGAAGACCTCTCTCTCTCTCTGTCTCTCCTCTCTCTGTATAACTCTTTCAAATAAATAAATAAACCTTTAAAAACAAATGAAAACAGAATTTGTGAAATGACAAACTGAGTGAATGAGTTAAATAACAGATTAGAGTCAGCTGAACAGAGAATTAGTAACTTGGATTAAATATATCTAAAAAATTACAGATTTCTGAGAGACAAGAATATAAAAATTGACACAAGCTGAGTGATATGGAAAATATAAGGCTTAACACTTGTAACTGTAGAATCTCAGAAAGAGGTAATAGAGAGAATGGAGGCTTTTTTCTTTTTCTTTTTCTTTTCTTTTTTTTTTTTTTGAGAAGTACAGAGAGTCAGACAGAACAAGCTTCCAACTAGTAGCTCACTGCCCCAAATGCCTACAATAACTGAACTGGGCTGTGCTGAAGCTAGAAGCAAGGAACTCAACCTAGGTCCGCCAGATGGATGGCAGAAACCCAACTACTTGAGCCATGATTTGTAGGAATTCGGAATCAGAATTTGAGACTCAAACCCAAGTATTCCAATATGGGACACGGATATCCTAATCTGTCTTAACCTCTACCAAATGTTCAAGAGAGGCATTTTTTAAAAAAGATTTATTTATTGATTTGAGAGAGTTAGAGGGAGGCAGGGAAGGAGGGAGGGAGGTGGAGAGGGAGAGGGAGAAGAGGGAGAGGGAGAGGGAGAGGCAGAGGGAGAGGGAGAAGAGGGAGAGGGAGAGGGAGAGGGAGAGGCAGAGGGAGAGGGAGAGGCAGAGGGAGAGGGAGAGGGAGAGTTAGAGGGAGAGGGAGAGGCAGAGGGAGAGGGAGAGGGAGAGGGAGAGGCAGAGGGAGAGGGAGAGGCAGAGGGAGAGGCAGAGGCAGAGGGAGAGGGAGAGGGAGAGGGAGAGGGAGAGGCAGAGGGAGAGGGAGAGGGAGAGGCAGAGGGAGAGGGAAAGGCAGAGGGAGAGGCAGAGGGAGAGGGAGAGTCAGAGGGAGAGGGAGAGTCAGAGGGAGAGGGAGAGGCAGAGGCAGAGGGAGAGGGAGAGGGAGAGGGAGAGGGAGAGGGAGAGGGAGAGGGAGAGGGAGAGTCAGAGGGAGAGGGAGAGGCAGAGGGAGAGGCAGAGGGAGAGGGAGAGGCAGAGGGAGAGGGAGAGGGAGAGGGAGAGGGAGAGGCAGAGGGAGAGGGAAAGGCAGAGGGAGAGGCAGAGGGAGAGGGAGAGTCAGAGGGAGAGGGAGAGGCAGAGGCAGAGGGAGAGGGAGAGGGAGAGGGAGAGGGAGAGGGAGAGGCAGAGGGAGAGGGAGAGTCAGAGGGAGAGGGAGAGGCAGAGGCAGAGGGAGAGGGAGAGGGAGAGGGAGAGGGAGAGGGAGAGGGAGAGGGAGAGGCAGAGGGAGAGGGAGAGGCAGAGGGAGAGGCAGAGGGAGAGGGAGAGGGAGAGGGAGAGGCAGAGGGAGAGGGAGAGGGAGAGGGAGAGGGAGAGGGAGAGGCAGAGGGAGAGGGAGAGGGAGAGGGAGAGGGAGAGGGAGAGGGAGAGGGAGAGGCAGAGGCAGAGGGAGAGGGAGAGGCAGAGGGAGAGGGAGAGGGAGAGGGAGAGGGAGAGGGAGAGGGAGAGGGAGAGGCAGAGGGAGAGGGAGAGGGAGAGGGAGAGGGAGAGGGAGAGGGAGAGGGAGAGGGAGAGGGAGAGAGATCTGCTGTTTCACTCCCCAGATGGCTACAACAGCTGGGGCTAGGCTAGGCTGAAGCCAAGAGTTGAGACCTCTTCTAGCTCTCCTACATGGGTAACAGGAGCCCAAGCACTTGAGCCATTTTCCACTGCTTTTCCCAGGCCATAAGCAGGGAACTGCACCAGAAGTGGAGCAGCAGAGACAGAAATCAGTGCCTATATGAGATGCTGGCAGTGCAGGCAGTGGCTTTATCCACTACACCACAACAGCTGCTCTGAGAGGCACTTCTACAGATAAATTGTGCTAGGCTGCTAGGTCCAGCCTAGCAGTGTGTCCTACTTCATAGTAGCTGGATTACAGCCCCAGCTCCAGCTCTTGATTCTAGCTGCCTGCCAATGTGTACCATAAGAGGCAGCAAGTAATGGCCCAAGGCTTTGGGTTCCTGGCTACCCTTGGAGGAGATGTGGACTGAGTTCCCAGCTCAGTTTCAGCCCAAGCCAGGCCCACCTGTTATAGGCATTTAGGGAGTTAACCAGTGGAGGGGAGCTCTATCTCTCAATTAAAAGTAAATAAATAATGGCTCTAAGTTTTTAACAAATGAACATGGAATGAATCTGCAAGTCCAGGAAGTGTAACAGATCTAGGATAAACAAAAAGTACACGCTGTGGTAGCCAGGCTACAGGGCAGCCCTTAGATTCCGACTTCCTGGTAGTCATACCTTTTTGTAGTTGCCTTCCAAATCATACTAGGATTGGTGTCTGATCCACAGAGAATGACAAGAATTGTGCGTCACTTCTGAGATTAGGTTATAAAAGACATTGTGGCTTCTGTCTTGGTTGTTCTCTCCTAGATCACATGCTCTAGGGAAAGCCACCTGCCATGTCCTAAGTAGCCCTAAGGAGAAGCCCATGCGATGAGGAACTGAGGCCTCCAGCCAGCAATCATGCCAGTGAGCCATTCTGAAGCAGATACTCACACCCTGGTCAAGCCTTCAGAAGACTGCAGCCCCAGTCAACAGCTCAGCTGTATCCTTTTGGGAGACCCTGAGCTGGAACCACCCAAATAAGCTGTTCCCAGATGGCTGACCCTCAAAAAAACTGTGTGAAATAATATTTTAATCAGTTAATTTTACACAGCAATGGATAACTAATATACATGCCAAGATCAAACAGTTTTGAATGGCTTACCAAGAGCCTTCTCCATGTGGTCCAGACTGTCTCTCCAGTCTCACTTCTTGCCACACTCTCTCCAGCACATCACATTTCAAACACACTAAACTTCTTTTAGTTTCTGGAATGTGCATGTGCTCTCCCACCCCCACATTCTGTACAGCTCACATGTTGTACCCCCTATCTGACACATTCTTCAACACCTCTCCCCTTCTCCCAACATATACACTTACTTGGCTAACTTCCTCTCATCATCACACTTGTTAAACTATCTGTTTTTCCATGAGACTTCAGGCTCCAAAAAGGCAGACAATACATATTTCCTTCATTATTATGCCAGCACAGTTCCCAGCACAAACAAGGACTCAGTAAATATTTGTCCCTTATAACTCACAGGATAGGGACAGACAGGAAGGCTAAAGGTTGAAAAATGTAAACGCTCTAAGGCAGTGGCCCAAATGGTATCTTTAGCATAGCAACTGACATAACTACCATAAAGGAATCAATAAACTCCTATATACCACACAACCTCAGGTTTAGGAAAGGCTTGGGGTGGGGTCAAAACTCAAAAATTAGATGGCTTCTGGCTTCTCCTAAGACAAGTCCTTATATGTGCCTTCATTATGACCCTTGAATTGAAATCTCTTAATATCAGATCCAATCATTCTTGTAAGCTCACTCACAATTATACCCAAAGGCCAATTAGAAATGATTTTTTTAAGATTTATCATCTATTTTACATTTGTAGGACAGTCCAACCTATTATGTTGATATTTAAAATCTGATCCCATATGGTAGTTGTGGTATGAGCCTAAATATGAATATATATATACACATAAATGCACAGTTATATACATGTCATAAAATATTAATCATTAGTACCCTCTACTGGTGGAAATTCCTTATCTGCTCATATGAATGATATTATTGCCCTCTAGTGACCACAACCTATAAAGACAGAAAATCCAGCAGCAGATGGAACAATCTCCTTGGCTACAATGATAGGGTTTTATGTTCTTTAAGCATCTCATTTTCTCAGATTCTGGTTTATATTACAGGGGTACAACTCTAAAACTCTTGGGGGGCCCTCTGGGGATTCCACACAACTCTTCCCAGCTGTTAGGGCCAGTGTGAAGCTGCTCTCTCTCCTATTTCTCATGAACAAGAGGTCAAGGGAGGCAGACAAGGCAATGGCTGCATCAGTGAGGGCAAGACAAGCAGCTGTGAGTGACTTCCCTGGACTCCCTGGGGAACCGGGAGCAGCTTGAAGAACACATGTTGGCTCTTCCTTGCATATTATCCACAGTTGAGTACTGTACTAAAATGGCAATTCAATGTAGTCTCTCACCTCTTAAATATCTCCAAAGCCTCAGTAAATGATGCAGTAGCAAACACTGCTATTATTTGGTTCTATAAACTAAGCTTTCTAAGTTATTTCTACTCAAGATATAAATCCAAATCTCTTTCCAGATGTAAGTGAAATGTCCCCTCCTCTATGAGGCCTTTTCTGAATTCCAAAGACATGACTGCTGTCCTTTGTGCTAGCATATACCTTGTATAAATCAGAATGGCACCCAGAACATGAATGTTTCCCTTTATAAGCTGCAAAACTGCACTGCCCCCATTTGTCCACATGTTAGGCTTACCTTCCAAACCCTAAGTTCCCTGAGGTCATGAAACATGTCTTAATCACTTCTGCACACTCAGCACCAAGCACACTCAAAATGTTATCCATATACTATTATTAGTCCACAGGATCACTACAGAAACTGAATGCAAGCATTGAGGAGCTTTTTTTTGCAGTTTGACAGAGTAATTTTATAACTACTAAATCTAATAAAATATTGGGAGCTTATATTTTGTATACTTCAATTCCATTTCTCAGATAATTTTTATTCTATACTATGGAAGTATTGACTGCCAACAAACGGAGAATTTTTAAAACAATGGTCCTTTACCAGAGATAGTTTGAAAAGCACTGATATGGCACATAATGTAATATTTGAGGAAGTGAAGAAAAAAAAAAACAAAATTCACTATTTTTCATAAAATTCAGAAGGAACATACCTATCCTTGTTGATTTTAACACTTCCCTGGAGGGTATTTTCTTCTTTAATTCTTGTAAGGCTTCAACTAGATTCTCTTTGGTTTGATTAGGAAGCTCCAACATAGTTTTCCATCTTTTTATGTCTTCTACAACCACAACTCTCTGGGAAAAAGAAAAGTCATTTGGAAAATGGAACATTTTCATTAGAAAGACATCTGCCTTCACCTGAGCTAATGGGGCTCCTATTGACATATGAATTATTGATTTTGACCTGAACTGAAGCACAGTGTGTCTGATGGCCCCAAATGATGCATAATTGCTTAAAAGCAGGTCCTGCTTACTGCAAATCAGGAAGAGAGTTGCATCTATTAGGAAAAGTGCAAGTTTTAATCTTACCATGTCGGACACTACTGGGCACTTAGCAGTGAGAGGCAATAAATATGAGAAAAGAGTAACGAGGCTGAGGTGAATCAACGCTATAGCTCACTGAAGAGTGTCTCCATTCATAGGCAAGGACAGAGAGCAGAAAAATCAGATGTGTTTATTTCAACAATAAGAAGCACTCTTCAACGGCCCCCCACCTCCTGCAGGATGAAACTCAAACTTTCCCTAGTAGAAAGAATCTTTCAAAAGTTCAGATGTGTAGAAAGGTATAGAGTAACCCATTTATAATAAAAGAAAGTTTAAGATGCTGCCATCCTATACAATCAAATGTTGTAACGTTTGAGTTCCTTTACATCCATCAACAAATCCACTCCCTTCCTTCTCTTCCTAGAACAAACTATCATCTCACAGTTGGTATACATCTTTCCAGTTAGTGTAAAATATTAACAATTAAAGAATCTGGTGAGGATGGGAAAGTTCTTTGTACTATGTTACAACTCTTCAGTAGTTTTGAAATTATCTCAACTAAGAGTGAAAGTAAACTAGGAGACAAAACACTGAAGGTGCTTTCATACTCATTAAAGAGATACTCACCTTGGATCACTACCTTGAGGAGGCGGGCTCAGTTAAGAGACTGGAAGAATTTATAAGACTCTTGTAAAGTTTCTTGATCTAGAACTAGTGTCTTCACATTATGAAAAATCCCACAGGAGGTACAACTAGGATTCATGTAATTTAAAAAATTCTTTTAATGACTGATTTTTTTTTATCTGAAGGAGAGACAGAGAAAAGACAGAAATCTATCCACTGATTCATTCCTCAAAAGCCCAAAACAGCCAGGGCTAGATCAAGCCAAAGCCAGGATCCGAGAACAGCATCCAAGTCTCCCACTTGGGTGACAGGGATCCAGGTACTTGGGCCATCAACTGCTGCCTCCCAGGTACACATCAGCTGGAAGCAGAGGTGGGACTCAAACCCAGACACTCCGATATGGGATGCAGGCAACCTAAGTGGTGTCTTAGCGCCAGCCCTTGTGTAGCTTTCTATATGGTAGTCTGACAGAAATCAACCAAAAAGTGTTGTCTCCGTCCTTTAACTAGGGTCTACTTCCAGCCTAGAAACTGCTGGAAAGGGGGGGTGTGATTCCCCTATTTCTCATCTTTGCTTCTCTTCCTCCCCAGTCTGCTTATCTGCTTTGGTTTCTGGCCCTTCTAGGTTCAAGCCTTAGAAAAGGAGGATAGGAAATCAGGCTTTAGCCCTCTAGGGACTTGGCAGACGTAAACTTTTTTTCCTCTCTTAAAGGGTCGTGCCTTGGAAAGCTCCCTTCTCGGAATCATGTGGCAATGCCTCTTCCAGCCAGCTGCTTGCAAGTCTGCCCTGAGGACCCCAGCTTTTGAGAACGCACTTCACACAGATTCTCTCTATAAGGATCCTTGTGAACCCAGCCACTTTAATTCAAGCCCAGGCCACCATTTTCTCCCACCATTGCCCACGTCTATGTCCTTAAAAATTCTGGGAGGGTAACAGCCTTCTCCATGTAGCCACTTCTCCCTTTGGAAACAATCACTCTTTTTTTTTTTTTTTTTTTAAACCTTCCCAGGCACAGGTGTAATGTGTTCATCAACTCCAGGAACTGAAGTCAAGTTCTCCAAGTGAAAATATCAGCACTCTCACTTAATTCAAAGGAATTCTTTCTCCTATTCCTTCAATTTCAATCTTCTATAAAGCGATGGGATCAGGACTCTGAAATTGTACTGCTGTTACAAGTTCTGCATAATTAAATGATCAAGAATCTCATTTAGGGGGCCAACACTGTGGCACAGCAAGTTAAGACTGCCTGAGGTACTGACATCCCATATAGGCCCTGGTTCAAGTCCCAGATGCTCCACTTCCAATCCAGCTCCCTGCTAATGGCCTGGGAAGGCAGGTGGCCTAGGTGCTTGGGCCCCTGCACCTATGTGGGAGACCTGGAAGAAGCTCCTGGCTCCTGGCTTCAGATTGGCCCAGCCCCAGCTGTTGCAGCCGTTTGGAGAGTGAACCAGTAGATGCAAGGTCTCTCGTTCTCTCCCTCTCTCTGTAAACTCTGCCTCCCAAATAAAGTTATAATATATAAATATATTACATAAATATAATAATTATTTATTTACTTGAGAGTTTAGAGAGAGGAAGAGACAGAGACAGGAGCTTCTTCTGGGTCTCCCACTTGGGTGCAGGGGCCCAAATAGTTGGGCCATCTTCTGCTGCTTTCCCAGGCACATTAACAGGGAGCTGGATCAGAAGTGGAACAGCCAGGACACGAACCAGTACCCATACGAGATGCCAGTATCAAGGTAACAGCTTTACCCATTGTGCGATGATGCCAGCCCCTAAATAATTTTTTTTAAAGATTTATTTATTTGAAAGAGAGTTACAGAGAGAGGTAGAGACAGAGAGGTCTTCCATCCGCTGGTTCACTCCCCAAAGCGGCCACAACGGCTGGAGCTATGCCGATCCGAAGCTAAGAGCCAGGAGCCTCCTCCGAGTCTCCCAAGTGGGTGCAGGGGCCCAAGGACTTGCGCCATCTTCCACTGCTTTCCCAGGCCATAGCAGAGAGCTGTATTGGAAGTGGAGCAGCCAGGACTAGAACCAGCGCCCATATGGGATGCCGGCGCTTCAGTCCAGGGTGTTAACCTGCTGTGCCACAGCGCCGGCCCCAAAAATTTTTAAGACAAAAAATGTCATTTAGGAATATTGTTTAATATCTATTGCTTTGTTTTTGCCTTTAGGGCACAGTCAAAATTCAAAGTCCTTTTTTATTATTCATTATAATATATAATAGTATTATTAGTGTTAAATGGTATGAAAAAGAAAAGAAGCCAAGGGGATGTTTTTAATAGGAAGGTGTAAATATCATGCTTTTGACATTAAATTTTTTTAAGATTTATTTATTAATTTGAAAGAGTTACAGAGAGAGAGAAGGACAGGCAGAGAGAGAGAGAGAGAAAGAAAGAGAAAGTCTTCCATCTGTTGGTTCACTCCCCAATTGGCCACACCAGATGGAGCTACGCTGATCCAAAGCCAGGAGCCAGGACCTTCCTCCGGGTCTCCCATGTGGGTGCAGGTACCCAAGGACTGGGGCCATCTCCTACTGCTTTCCCAGGCCATAGCAGAGAGCTGGATTGGAAGTGGAGCAGCCAGGACTTGAACCGGCACCCATATGGGATGCCGGCACTGCAGGTGTCAGCTTTACCCACTATGCCACAGTGCTGGCCCCAATGATGTATTTTTTTTAATATTTATTTATTGAAAATCAGGTTTAGAGAGAGAAAGAGACAGAGAGATACTGATTCATTCCTCAGATGGCCACAATGATCCTCAGATGGCCAAAGCCAGGAACCAGGTGCTTCATCCAAGTCTCCATGTGGATAGCAGGGGCCCAAGCACTTGGTCCATCTTCTACTGCTTTTTGCAGACCATTAGCAGGAAGCTGGATCTGAAGCAGAGCAGCCGGAACACAAACTGGCACCCATATAGGTTGCTGGTGTTGCAGGCAGCAGCTTTACCCACTAGGCCACAATGTGCCCCCTCCCCTATTCCTGTGATCCATTTTAATAGTATTGGACATTATTCCATTATTTTTATATACAAATGTCTCAGAATTTCAACATCTATTTCCCCATGGGTATTTGGGGGTTTCCTTCTGCCATTATTTTTCCTGTTGTAAACATGGCTTCAATGAGGTTCTACCAATGACAGTTTCCTTTGTACATTGTCTTCCATCCTTTTAAACTTTCTGGGTATTTTGCTTTAGCATATATTGCTTTATTTTGCTTCTGACTATATCTGAGAATCTTAGGCATATTAAGTCCATTTGTATATATATGGTTACTAATTTTAAAATCCCTATTATATGTTTTCTTTAATATTTCTGTATTTTCACCTCTCTGTGATACCTTCTAAGCAATTTTTTTGGATCTAGCTTTCAATTCACTAGTTCTCTAGTTCTCTCTCTCTCTTTTTTTTTTTTTTTTTGACAGGCAGAGTGGACAGTAAGAGAGAGAGACAGAGAGAAAGGTCTTCCTTTTGCCGTTGGTTCACCCTCCAATGGCCGCCGCGGCCGGCATGCTGCGGCCGGCGCACCACACTAATCCTATGGCAGGAGCCAGGTGCTTCTTCCTGGTCTCCCATGGGGTGCAGGGCCCAAGCACTTGGGCCATCCTCCACTGCACTCCTGGGCCACAGCAGAGAGCTAGCCTGGAAGAGGGGCAACTGGGACAGAATCCGGCGCCCCGTCCAGGACTAGAACCCGGTATGCTGGCGCCGCTAGGCGGAGGATTAGCCTAGTGAGCCACGGCGCTGGCCTTCTCTCTCTTTTTAAGGTTTATTTGAAAGCCAAGGTGACAGAGAGAGGAGGAGACAGAGATCTTCCATTTACTGGTTCACTCTCTAAATGGTTGCAATGGCTAGGACTTGGCCAGGTCAAAGCCAAGAACCTGGGACTCCAACTGGGTCTCTCATGTGGGTGGCAGGAGCCCAAGTAGTTGGGCCATGTTCCACCGACTTCCCAAGTGCACTAACTGGCATTCATATGGTATGCTGGTGTTGCAGGTGGCGACTTAACTTACTCAACCATGGTGCCAGCCCTCCCCCCGCCAAGTTTTCTCCTCAGCTATGGCTTGTGTACCTTTAACCTATTTAATGCATTTCTGCTTCAACAGAAATGATTTTATTTTTTTCCTCCAAATCTGTTTTCTTTTCATAGTGTGCTGTTCTTATTTTATGATTTCTATTCCTCTCTTTATCTCAGGGAACATTTTAAATGTATTTGGCTTAAAATTTCTTCAGGTTGTTCTCATTATTTCTATTTGCTGGGGTAGAAATTCTATTACTAACATTTGCAAATTTTCCCTTCAGATATTTTCTTACAGAGTTTATAATTTTTGACCATGAATTCATCTTTAAGGGGGAATATTTCCCATGAGAGTTCTGTGTACTCTACAATATGAAGAATCTTATCAGGGAAATCTCCCATTTGCCTCTGCCAAAGTCTTTGAATTTTCTTGGTTCTAGTTCAGTTTTTATGTTAATTTTTTTAGCTTTACAGATAGTGTGAATTTAAATTACATATGGTAAGAAGTCTATGGTTCTACTTTATTATAAATTAATTTTCCATCCAAAATCTGGAGATTATAATCTTCATACTGCTTCCTGGGGCCAGTAGACAGAGTTTCTTAGCTCATTTTCCACAAACATCATAATCCTATTCTGGCCTCTAGCTTCATATGTGAGGTCAATTCCAATTCCCCATATCACATGAGCTTCAAGTTCTATCTCATATCTCCATACTGATCTTAAAACACCAGTCCCAGGCTAGGCACTGTGACACAGTGGGTTTAACGAATGCTTGGGACACCCATATCCCATATTAGAGTGCCTAAGATCAAGTCCCCCCTCTGCTTCTAATCCAGCTTCCTGCTAATACAAACCTTGGGAAGTAGCAGATGATGGCCCAAGTATTTTTGGGTCCATGCCACCCATATGGGAGATCCAGATGGAGTTCTTAGCTCTTGGCTTCAGCTTGGCCCAGCCCTTCTCTCCATTTCTTCCTCTGTCACTCTCCTTTCAAATAAATACGTCTTTTTTTTTAAAGCCCTCCTGAAATGGGCATTTGATCTAGCAGTTAAGATGCCAACTAAAATGGATGCATCCCATATCAGAGTACCTGAGTTCCAGTTCTGGCTCTTCTTCCGACCCCAGCTTCTTGCTAACGCACACCTTGGAAAGCAGCAGGTCATGGCTCAAGTGGTTGGGTTCCTGCCACTCACAAAGGAGACGTGGATTGTGTTCCAGGCACCTGGTTTCAGCCTCACCCAGCCTTAGCCATTGCAGGCTTTTGGAAGTGAACTACCAGATGTTAGCCCTCTCGGTTTGTCCATTTCTCTGCCTCTCAAATAAAATAAAAATACAAAATAAACCCAGCTTCTAAGCATTATATATGGTTTTAACATTCCTTGAACTGTTCAGCTTTAGCTCCCACTTTTAGCTCTAGGATGAGATTTACTCTCTCTTCCTCGAAGCTGGGGATTTCCCCTTCTTACTTTCAATCAAGCTCAGCTCTTTACTGGATACCTTAAAAACAAAAGATTTATTTATTTGAAAGGCAGAGTTGCAGAGGAAGACAGAGAGAGATATCTTCCATCCACTGCTCACTCCCCAAGATGACCCCAATAGCCTGGGTTGGTACATGCCAGGGTCAAGAGCCTAGAACTCCATCAGAGTCTGCCACATGGGAGGCAGGGGCCCAAGCATTTGGTCATCATCTACTGCTTTCGCAGGCACATTAGCAGGGAGCTGTATCGGAAGTGGAGCAGTGGGGTTTGAACTGGTACTCATAGGGGATGCTGGTGTTGCAGGCAGCAGCTTAATCTGCTGTGCCACAATGCTGGTCCCTGTATTGGAGACTCTAGTATTTCCACGTGGTTGGAATCAGGTTAGGGGTTCCGTATCAGATCATCTCAAAACGGGTAACTACAGAAGTTCAAACTCTTCAGCGTGGCATAAAAGGTCTTCCATTACTTGGCTGCTGACATCCTTTCTGGTCTCCTAATTTGTTCCAGATACACCAAACTATATGCAGTATCCAAAATGAATCACTGTACTTCAAACCCTTTGCCTGGGATGTTCTTTGTCTAATACACACCTATTTGTTTACTTATTTATTTTTAAAATTTCATTTACTTGGAGGGAAACACAGAGAAAGTTCTTCCAACTGCTGGTTCACTCCCCAAATGGCCACAATGGCTGGAGATGAGCTGATCCAAAGCCAGAAGCCAGGAGCTTCTTCTGGGTCTCCCATGCAGGTACAGGGGCCCAAGGACTTGAGCCGCCTTCCACTGCTTTCCCAGACCATAGCAGAGAGCTGGATTGGAAGAGGAGCAGCCGGGACTAGAACCAGTGCTCATATGGAATGCTGGCTGCTGCAGGAGGATTAACCTACTGCGCCACAGTACTGGCCCTACATCTATCTATCTATCTATCTATCTATTTATTTACTTATTTATTTTTTAGAGGCAGAGTGGACAGTGAGAGAGAGAGAGAAAGGTCTTCCTTTTGCCATTGGTTCACCCTCCAATGGCCGCCGCTGCAGCCGGCGCACCACGCCTATCTGAAGGCAGGAGCCAGGAGCCAGGTGCTTCTCCTGGTCTCCCATGGGGTGCGGGGCCCAAGCACTTGGGCCATCCTCCACTGCACTCCTGGGCCACAGCAGAGAGCTGGCCTGGAAGAGGGGCAACCGGGACAGAATCCGGTGCCCCGAATGGGACTAGAACTCGGTGTGCTGGCGCCGTTAGGCGGAGGATTAGCCTAGTGAGCCACGGCGCCGGCCTCTATTTATTTTTTAAGACACTCTTGAAGCATCATTTCTTCTATGAAGGTGTTTGCTTTTTTTTTTTTCTTTTTTTTTTTTTTGCCTTCCTCCTATCTAACCATACTCCCCTTTGGATCCTGTTGCGACTTGGGACAGACTGCTATTACTACATCTATACTTTCTGTATAAACTTACGAAGTAGGTTGTCTTCCCCATTAGATTCTGAATAACTTAAGAACCTCAGCAATTCCTTCCTTCCTTTCTTTCTTCCCTCCCTCCCTTCTTCCTTTCTTTTCTCTCCCTCTTTCTTCTTGAAAGACAGAAACACAGACAGAGCTCTCATCTGCTGGCTCACTCCCCAGATGCCTAAAATCAAAACTAGAAGTTGGAAGCCAAGAATGCAATGCAGGTCTCCAATGTGGGTGAAAGGCACCCAAGTATTTGAGCCATTACCTGCTGCCTCCCAGGGTGCACATTAGCAGACAGCTGGAATTGGGAGTGAAGCCAAAACAAAAATCCAAGTACTCCAATATGGGACATGGGCATCTGAACCAGTAGGCCAAATACTCACTCCTGGAACAATTTATTTATCTATCACCAGGGTATTAGTAGGTAAAACTGAGCAAACTTTTACCTTCAAGACTCAGTACTGGGGCCGTGCTGTGGTGTAGCAGTGCCTGCATCCCATATGGGCGCTGGTTCGAGACCCAGCTGCTCCACTTCCGATCCAGCTCTCTGCCATGGCCTGGGAAAGGAGTGGAAGATGGCCCTAGTGCTTGGGCCTCTGCACCCGTGTGGGAGACCCAGAAGAAGTTCCTGGTTCCTGGCTTTGGATCAGTGCAGCTCTGGCCGTCGTGGCCAATTGGGGAGTGAACCAGTGCACGGAAGACCTCTCTCTCTGCCTCTCCTTCTCTCTGTGTAACTCTGACTTTCAAATAAATACATACACCTTAAAAAAAAAAAAAAAAGACAGTACAGTTTTAGGGTAGAAATAGGAAAAATAGTCCCTTCCAGAACAAAAGAAACCCATATATATATATGTATATATATATATATGAAAGAAATGTCTCCTAATATCTTTCTAAATACAAGCCAGAAAACAGACATTTCAAATTCTTACCTGAATTATTCAGGACACAGATGGACACAAGAGAAATGGACCCAAAATATCAATAAGGAAGCTACAACGAATAGTGGGACGGTTTTTGCCAGAAAGAAGATGTGCTCTCCAATATACCATCTGGTCTTACAGTTGTGGATGGCTGAAATATCAGGTTTGACAAAACCAATTAGAGAAAATGATTTACTCAAAAGCAATAACATGGGAACTATTTCACTGGTCAGAGCAGGAAACAACATATTGGCTAGTCAATTCTATAAAGGTTTATAGAGCACTCTAAGTGCTGAACCTAAAAGTATTAGCATATTCTAGGATATTTTCATAAAAAAATAAAATCTATTGTAACCAACAGAAGAAATCATTTCCCTTTAAGGGAGCAAGAAGAAATTAACCAAATTAACCTTTACCATTTAAACATGTATTACATAAGCCCTAGTGAATATTAGTTTTATTCAATGTGATAAGGCTATGACAAAATCACTTGTAAAATTCTGATAAAGAACCACAATGGTCCTAACATTTGAAGATTTTTATAACTATTCAGCTTGGCATTCATAAACTTCTAGTTTAGTTCCCCTTTTGGGGGCACACTATGAACCCAGACTGTTTAGTTAAAACCCCAGCTCTGCCATTTATATATGTAAAACCTTAGGCAAACCACTAATACTTGATCTCTCTGTGCTTTAGAGTCCTCATCTATAAAATACAAATGATAAAAGCATGAATTTCACAGAGCTATTATTAGGATTTAAAGAGTTAATATAAGGGGCTGGCGCTATGGCCCAGTAGGTTAATCTTCCACCTTTGGCACCTTGGGCACCAGTTCTAGTCCCAGCCGCTCCTCTTCCAATCCAGCTCTTTGCTGTGGCCTGGGAAAACAGCAGAAGATGGCTCAAGTCCTTGGGCCCCTGCCCCCACCTGGGAGATCCAGATGAAGCTCCTGGCTTCAGATCAGCCCAGCTCCAGCCACTGTGGCCATTTGGGGAGTGAACCAGCAGATGGAAGACCTCTCTCTCTCTCTCTCCCTCTCTCCCTCTTACTGTCTGTAACTCTACCTCTCAAATAAATAAATAAAATCTTTTTTAAAAATAGTTAACATAAGTAAATATTAGCACAATGGCTGGCCCACAGAAATGGGATCAACAAATGTTACTAGTTACCATTATTAATACCATTACTAGCGTCATCATCATCATCATTCTGGGCTTTAGTTGGACTACATAGTTTCTTTATTCTTACATGAGAAGAGAAAACTACGTGCCAGGCACAACGCACAGCCCTTCCAACACGATGATCCTGCAGATTAGGCATTTATATTCCTGACAAAACTGATGGGGAAACTGAGGCCTGAACATTCAGCAGATTCTTGGTATTAAACCATGACGTTAGCATGTGGGAATAAGTTATTTGGCAGAGAGTGGGCTTATTAATACTCTAGAATTGACAATTAACTCATAGTTTTTAAAGTATGTTTTAAAATTTTTTCATTTAGAGGCCAGTGCTGTGGTGTAGTGGGTAAAGCCACCTCCTATGGCGCTGGCACCTCATATGGGCACTGGTTCAGGTCCTGGCTGCTCTACTTCCCATCTAATGTGCTCCCTGCTAATGTGCCTTGGAAAGCAGCAAAGAATGGCCCAAATCCTTGGGCCGCTGTACCCATGTAGAAGACCCAGAGGAAGTTCCTGGCTCCCGGCTTCAGACTAATCTGGCTTCAGACCAGCCCATCTCTGGCCTTTGTGGACATCTGGGGAGTGAACCAGTGGATGAAAGATCTCTCTCTCTCCTCCTCTCTCTGTAACTCTGCCTTGAATTTCAATTAAATAAATAAATCTAAAAAGTTTTTTTCGCTTATTTAATCAATCTATTTATTTGAGAGGCAGAGAAACAAAGAGAACTCCCATCTACTGATTCATTCTCCAAATGCCCAAGGCCAGGCTGAAGCCAGGAGCCAAGAACTCAACCCCAGTTTCCCATGTGGGTGGCAGGAACCAATTACTTAGAGCCATCATCATTCAGTGGGTCTGCCTTGGCAGGAATGTAGAACCAGGAGCCAGAGCCAGGAATTGAACCCAGCCATTCTGAGATGGGATGCAATTGTCTTAACTGCTAGGAAAACATCTGCCCAATTTTTTTTATTAAGATTTATTTATTTATTTATTTGAAAGTCAGAGTTACAGAGAGAGAGGGAGAGATAGAGAGATCATCCATCTGCTGGTACACTCCCCAGATGGCCACAATAGCCAAGTTTGGGCCACCTTGAAGCCAGGAGCTTCATCCAGGACACCCAAGTAGGTAGCAGACGCCCCAGTATTTGGGCCATCTTCTGCTGCTTTCCCAGACTATCAGCAAGAATTTGGATGCCAACTCTAGGAGCCAGGAAGCGAACCAGTACCCATATGGGATGCCAGTGTCACAGGCAGAGGCTTTACCCACTAGACCACACTTCCCACCCCTCCAACTTGTTTTTAATTTGCCACTGTGTACATATGGAAGTACTGTGCATGAATAAAGGAAACAGAACAGCATATCATATACCACTTATTAAATCATTATATGCCAGTATTTTTGTCTACCTAGCCAGATCGTCAATCTCCTCAAGGTGCCTTGCCACATAGCCTTTTCTGACTACTGAAACACTGAGCTCTCACCGCTCTTAACTCTGTCTATATGACAATTTTGTAATAGATCATGTATGGTTTTTGCATATCATGTATTAATTTCTTCCATGAAAGCGCATATTTTGAATTTAAATTTCTCTTGCATTTACTATAACATCTAGCATAATATAGGACATAAAAAGCTATTCAGCAGTATGTGTAGAATGGTATATTATCAAAAACCCCTGCAAGGGCACACCAAAATAAGGATGAATATTGTTCATTAAATAATTTTTCAAAGATTTATTTATTTAATTGAAAGGCAGTGAGGCTGGTGCTGTGGCGTAGTTGGTAAAGCCGCTGCCTGCAGTGCCGGCATCCCATATGGGTGCTGGTCTGAGTCCTGGCTGCTCCACTTCCGATCCAGCTCTCTGTTATGGCCTGGGAAAGCAGTGGAAGATGGCTCAAGTCCTTGGACCCCTGCACCCGTGTGGGAGACCTGGAGGAGACTCCTGGCTCCTAGCTTTGTATTGGCATGGCTCCAGCCATTGGGATGATTTGGGGAGTGAACCAGCCGATGAAAGGCCTCTCTGTCTGCCTCTGAACTCTGCCTCTCAAATAAATAAATAAAATATATTTTTTAAAAAAGGCAGAGTTACAGAGGCGCAGCGAGAAAGAGAGAGATAGAGAGAGGTCTTCCATCTGCTGGTTCACTCTCCCAATTTCCCTAATGGTTGGAGCTGAGCTGATCCAAAGCCAGGAGCCAGGAGCTTCTTCAAGTCTCCCACACAGACGAAGGGGCCCAAGCACTTGGGCCATCCTCTGCTGCTTTCCCAGGCCATTAGAAGGGAACTGGATTGGAAATGGAACAGCTGGGACATGAACCAGTGCCCATATGGGATGCTGGTGCTGCAGGTGGCAGCTTAACCTACTATATGCCACAGCATCAATCACTCATGAAATAAATTTTATATACAATGTAGCTGGCACTGCATTAACTCTTAGAGCAGAATTAGAACATAGCAAGATACTGAGGAGTTTTAGTGGACTGGGAAAAACTACAGGTAACCACATACTTACAATATAGTAAAATAAGTGCCACGACAGACTATTGAACCTAGTGTTAGGAGAGTACTGAAGGGGAAAGGATTAACACTTCCAAGGACCCAGAAAGCATTTCAACATTTATTAACAACGATTTACTGACTACTTATTGTGCGCCAGGCACTGTGTAGGTCCAAGGACACGGAGATAAATAATCAAGGTCCCTGAACACATGAAACTTATCATCTAGGATTAAGGGAATATGGTACTTCAGTGGGTTGACAGGTAAGTAGGAATTCACTCTGTAAAAAGAAAGAGAAGTGCTTTCCAGGAAAGGGACCAGCATCAAGCCAAAGAAAGCCCTGGAGACATGAAAGAGACTATCTTACATAAAGAACAGCAAGAAAGGACATATGGCTGGAATGCATTCATATAAACGTGTGAATGGTGAGCCACAAGAGATGAGATGATAAGGCATGGTGGGGTGGCACAAGAAATGTCTCATATGTCATGTTGAGTCTTTTAAAGTTTTAGCTCAATTGCTCATTTAGGAAAAAATATTGTGGCCTACTATATGACACATTCTGGGAACACAAAATCAGAAAGATACAGTTTCTAAAGACGCTGAGAGTGTAGCAGGGCACAGGCATTTAAAGAAACAACTGGGCTGGCGCCGCGGCTCACTAGGCTAATCCTCCACCTAGCGGCGCCAGCACACCGGGTTCTAGGCCCGGTCGGGCCCCGGATTCTGTCCCGGTTGCCCCTCTTCCAGGCCAGCCCTCTGCTGTGGCCAGGGAGTGCAGTGGAGGATGGCCCAGGTGCTTGGGCCCTGCACCCCATGGGAGACCAGGAAAAGCACCTGGCTCCTAGCTCCTGCCATCAGATCAGCGCGGTGCGCTGGCCGCAGCGTGCCGGCCGCGGCAGCCATTGGAGGGTGAACCAACGGCAAAGGAAGACCTTTCTCTCTCTCTCTCTCACTGTCCACTCTGCCTGTCAAAAAAACAAAACAAAAAAAAAAAAAAACAACTGTATAAGTAGGTGTAATGATAGAGGCATGTGAAACTTATAGTCATGGCTCAGAGAAGGGATTAGACTGGCTCTGTACCCCGGGGAGAGACAGGCGGTCAGCAAAAGTCTCATAGCAGACTCTCGAACTAGATCATGGGAGTCAAACAGGATTTCATAAGTAGTAATAATAATGAGAACAAACAAATTCAAGGACTTGGTATGTACCAGACTCTGTTCTAAGCATTCTACATATGTAGCCATACTCAAACTTCATAAACAGATATTATTATTAATTCCCATTTAATAAATGAGGACACAGAGGTCAAATAAACCAGCCTGATGTCACAAAGGTGGTAAGTAGCAGGGCTAGGATTCTAACATAGGCAGTTCTGAGTTATTACACTGTGTTTCCTCCAAGATAAAGAGATGGTGAGGCCAGCGCTGTGGCATAGCAGGTAAAGCTGCCGCCTGCAGTGCCGGCATCCCATATGGGCACCGGTTTGAGACCCAGCTGCCCCACTTCTGATCCAGCTCTTTGCAATGGCCTGGGAAAGCAAGAGAAGATATCCCAAGTTTTTGGACTCCTGCACCTGTGTGGGAGACCCAGAGGAAACCCCTGGCTCCTAGCTTCGGATCAGCACAGCTCTGGCCACTGCAGCCAATTGGGGAGTGAACCAGCAGATGAAAGACCTCTCTCTCTCTCTCTCTCTCTCTGACTCTCCTTCTCTATGTTAACTCTGGCTCTCAAACAAATAAATAAACCTTTTAAAAAAATAGAAAAAGAAATGAGGGTATTCCAGGCAGACAGAAGATTGTATGCTATGGTGCAGAGGTGAACAAGCACGATGTCTTTGTGGAACTGTGAGAGGATGACAACGATGGTGAGTAAACAGTAACAGCTGCAGTGGGGATCGGGCCTAGCAGTTAAGAGGCCAGTCAGGAACACTCCCTGCATCAGAGCGCCTGGATCTGAGTTCCAACTCTGTGTCTGAGTTGGAGCTTCCTGGTAATGCCTACCCTGAGATGCAGGGGTAATGGCTCAAGCAGTCGACCTTAGTCAACAGAGTATGGAACTGCTCCAACTGAGAAATAACAAGATTTTTAAATCAAAGTGAAAGACACGAGTATTGGCAAGAAGAGGCGTTATGAAGCAGAACTGAAAACTGGATTTAAGAGAAAAGAGTTAACAATGGTTCTTAAGACGGGTGTTGTGGCACAGTGGGTTAAGCCACCGCTTGGGATACCTGCATCCCATATCTGAGTGTCTGGGATCAATTTCCTCCATGGCTTCCAATCCAGCTTCCTACTAATGCACTAGGAGGCAGCAGGTAACGGCCCGAGTGCTTGGGTTCCTGTCACCCACATGACCTGGATGGCGGTCCTAGCTCCTGGCTTTGGTCTCACAGTCCGGGATGTTAAGGGCATTTGGGGAGTAAGTCCATGGGAGGATGCTTGCATGCTCGGACTCCATCTTCCTGTCTGTCACTCTGCTTTTGAAACCAATAAATACATCTTAAAAAACAAAACAAAACAAAACAAAAAAAAAAAACATGGTTCCTAGTTCGAATTACTCGGTAGATAGATACAGAAGTAGGAGAAGAGGAACAAGTTTGGAAGAAAGCTAACACATTTAAGGGGCATGTTAGCTATTCCACATGCCTGTTATTTATTCAAATTTTGTAATGTTCACATCACTAACTTTCATCATCAAACTGATTCCCAGCTGGGGCACAAGTGGGGACTCAAAAGGGAGGAAGGGTAGGTGGAAGCACAAGAGTAATTCAGAAAGTGTGGAAAACTTGAATTAAGAGACATGTTTATTTTGATGCAAAAAAATTTGGAACCCATCCAGTTTTTTCATAATACACATTTTCCATGAACTTTTGGAAGTACCTTCACTGTTAATTATTTAAGCAGAATTTGGTTCCCCAAACTCATGTAGACCTTTAAGCCTTAAAGTCTTTTGTTAACAGTTAATGAATTAATGTTAATGGTTAATGGATTAGGGTGGAGGACTGATCCTGTTATGGTGTCTGAAGGTGGGCCCTTTGGGAAGTGACTGAGTTACGTTGCTGAGGTAGAGCCCCATTATGGAATCACAATGGCTTTATGAAGACACCACACAGAGGGTAGATGAAGAGTGTGTTCCTTGTGACTCTCTGCTTTCTGGCTCATCACATGATCTTCCCTCCATATGTGTATACCATCCATTGCCCTCATTAGACACCAGGCTAATGCATTGCCATGTCTTAGACTGTGAATCTCCAAAATTGTAAACCAAAATAAAACTCCTTATTTCCTAAGAAATCCCTCTCAAGTATTTAGTTAAAAAATAATAAAAAGTTATTGGGGCCGGCGCCGCGGCTCAATAGGCTAATTCTCTACCTAGCGGCGCCGGCACACCGGGTTCTAGGCCCAGTCAGGGCGCCGGATTCTTTCCCGGTTGCCCCTCTTCCAGGCCAGCTCTCTGCTGTGGCCAGGGAGTGCAGTGGAGGATGGCCCAAGTGCTTGGGCCCTGCACCCCATGGGAGACCAGGAGAAGCACCTGGCTCCCGCCTTCGGATCAGCGCGGTGCGCCGGCCGCAGCGCACCAGCCGTGGCGGCCATTGGAGGGTGAACCAACGGCAAAAGGAAGACCTTTCTCTCTGTCTCTCTCTCACTGTCCACTCTGCCTGTCAAAAAAAAAAAAAAAAAAGTTATTGGAGTGTCTAGATTTGCGTCCCAACTCCATTTCCAATTCCAGCTTCCTGCTACTGTGTACCCTGTGAGGGAGCGGGTGACTGCTGGTTCAAGTACTTGGGTTCCTGCCACTCATGTGGAAACCTGTATAGAGTTCCTGGCTTCGGCCTGGTCCAGCCTCAGGCATCTGGGGAATGAACCAGCAGACAGAAGATCTCTCTCTGATTCTGTCTGCGTTTCAAACAAATGAAAATAAATAAGTAAAAATTAAAAGAAATTAATGAAACTAAAAATAAGTAATGCAATGAAAAGCTAATACACTTGTATATTAGAATCTGGGTGTTCATAGGTATATGTGTATGTGTAATCTAATTATTATCCCCCTCCACTGTCCTCCACAGAGTCTGATATCACAATGTCTCCTTGAGAATCGCTGTCTACTATATCTATGAATATGCCGATAAAGAAGATGCTGTTGAGAAAAATGAATGTGTCCCATGAAGTCACAGAACTGTAAGACTAGGAGACTTTAAAGAACATCTGCACTTACTAGGTGTCAACCAAGAGCTGCTTGGAAATACACAAGAGCATTTTTGGTTGTCATAATGGGAGGTGCTACCGACATTTAGTGCCTGACAGCCCAGGGATGCTAAGCATCCTGGAAGTAGAGGACAGCTCCAAATGTGAAAACTGCAAGGGCCAGGCATTGTAAAGTGGGTTAAGACACTGCCTGTGACCCTGCATCCCATATCAGAGCACAGGTTTGGTTTAAGTCCCAGGTGCTCTGCTTCTGATCCAGTTCCCTCCTAATGCATATGGTAAGGTAGCAGAAAATGGCACAAGTGTTTAGGCTCCTGGCTTTGGTCTGGAACAGCCTTGGCCACTGTGGCCATCTGGAGAGTAAACCAGCAGATTTAAGATCTCTCCCTCCCTTCCCTGCTCCTTCTCTCTGTAACTATCTTTCAAAAAAAAAAAAAAAAAAAAAAACTAAAAAAAAAGTGCAGAGTTTTCAAAAAGTTCACAGAAAACACTAGTTACGAAAACTATGCATGGATTTAAAAATCAATAAGTTTATCTTTTAATACTTTTCCAGGAGTTTTTGAAGCTCCCCTGTATCTTGCCCCAAACCACAACTGCACCCTTTGAAGAAAAACTTTAAACTCCACATCACATAGATGAGGGAACTGACATCCCAGAGAAGGCAATGACTTAGCACCCTCCTGCACAGAAGGGCCTTTTACTCAGGGCTTTTGTCCATATGCCTTTTTTTTTTTTTTTTTTTTTGACAGGCAGAGTTACACAGTGAGAGAGAGAGACAGAGAGAAAGCTCTTCCTTTTTCCGTTGGTTCACCCCCAAGTGGCCGCTACAGCCAGCATGCTGCAGCTGGCACGCTGCACTGATCCAAAGCCAGAAGCCACGTGCTTCCTCCTGGTCTCCCATGCGGATGGAGGGCCCAAGGACCTGGGCCATCCTCCACTGCACTCCCTGGCCACAGCAGAGAGCTGGACTGGAAGAGGAGCAACTGGGACAGAATCCAGCGCCCTGACTGGGGCTAGAACCTGGGGTGCCGGCGCTGCTAGGCAGAGGATTAACCTAGTGAGCCACAGCGCTGGCCATATGCCTTCTTTACTGCTTTCCAGTGTGGTTCTGGCAGGCTTGTGGGCCATCACACTGCCTTGTTATCACAGCCCATCTTCTCTAGTCCAAGATCCCCACCTTCTCTTTACAGAGATTTAGGCTGGAGATGCAGATGTGAAAGTCATCAGACGGCCGACGCCACAGCTCACTAGGCTAATCCTCCGCCTTGCGGCACCGGCACACCGGGTTCTAGTCCCGGCCGGGGCGCCGGATTCTGTCCCGGTTGCCCCTCTTCCAGGCCAGCTCTCTGTTGTGGCCCAGGAAGGCAGTGGAAGATGGCCCAAGTACTTGGGCCCTGTACCCCATGGGAGACCAGGATAAGTACCTGGCTCCTGCCATCGGATCAGCGCGGTGCGCCGGCCGCAGCGCACCGGCCGCTGCGGCCATTGGAGGGTGAACCAACGGTAAAGGAAGACCTTTCTCTCTGTCTCTCTCTCTCACTGTCCACTCTGCCTGTCAAAAAAGAAAAAAAAAAAGTCATCAGCATAGAAAGCCTTGAAATGGGTGAGGTCACTCTGACCAAACATAAAAGCAATACACAGCTCTGGGGACATAAACATTCAGAATCTAATGGAAAAAGAGGAACCAATAAAGGAAATTGAAAAGAAAAAGTCAGAAATGTAGGCAGAGAGGTTCAAGATGACATAATGAACTAATGATAAGCTCTGCTTGTTTTAAAAATAATGACCACTTATCAGTACCTACCTTCATTGACTTATTGAATGTATTCTTTGTTTCTTCCTTGCTAACACAAATCAGAATTGAATTTGAGGTAGGCAAGGATCCATTAAGTCTCTTTCCCAGTCTCAGCTGTGGCTGTGGAGGCCATGTGATCCATCCTCACCAGTAAGATGAGTGTGGTTGGGCACCCCCTCTCACGCCTGACTGAGCTTCTATAGGGCATAGAGAATCCTATTTGGTAGGTACTCTAACATTCCTAACAGAAAAGAGAATTTTTCAAAATAACTAAGGGAGCTTGTCCTACCAGCTGGCGAGCATAGCATCAAGTCCAGCAATTAGAAGAGCCTTAAGAGGCACAGGAAGTGATACCCGGAAGTCTGTATGGGGTTGGAGGGAAACTACAGAGCGGGCTGGTACACTCTGGGGAGTGGTTACAGCTTGAAACAGTCCATAAGAGAACCCCTCGAAGCCTCCCTGCTACACAGTCCCACACCCCTCTCACCTTCAGAGATTCAATCGTGGCCTGCCTGTAAGTCTTCCTTCCAGCATCTTTCTTCCGAGGGCTACTCTGGACTCTGGGCGTTCGAATGACGAATTTATCCATGGCCAGGGGACTTCCACTACCTTCACGTGCTTGCAGCGTGTTCTGCGAGAGAGAGAGAGAGAGAGAGAGAGATGCTAAAGCTTCCCCGAGACTGCTGGGATGTGTGTTCCCCAGAGCGACACGGCTGGGGTCTTGGGGAGCACTTCTGGATTACGGGAGCCCTTGGGTGGGACTGCCAGGAAGGCTGCTCCTGGAAAAGCAAGCTCGTGCCGAGAAATCAACCTGGGCACAGTGATCGGTCTACTTCCTGAGCTGGGGGGGGGGGGGGGAGTTCCTGGCTTCCAGGGGTGCACACCATGGAGGGCGGTCCGACATCGCGCCGGGCGCTCAGCCTGCAGACTTCGAAACCCTCTTCCGACCAGGACTGGGCCGGTTAGGGATCCACTGGGCTCAGCGAAGCCCGCCTCACCACCGCCCATCACAGCCGCGGGCCCAAGGATTGCCTTGACAACCAGCACTAAAGACTACCGCTCCTCAGCAGGGACCATCCCCAGGAGCACCTGCCCGGCGCTCCCAGGACGCTAACCACGACGGTCACGCTCTGGACCCTCGAGCGAGACCAAACGGGCACCCGACACGGGTGTGACAGGAGACCCACCAGGGAGAACAGCCTTTGCAGCAGCAACAGCAGCAGGGCCTCCTCAGAGCGCACCCTCTGGGCCCCCAAGGCTGGGTCCGAACGCTGGAACCGAACCGATGCCCCTCGCCCCGACCACGGGTCCACAGAAGCGGCTCCCGGGACGGCGCGCTCGGGGACCCCGCCGGCTCCCGCCCCGGCATGCACTGCGAAGGGAGCGCGCGGCCGTGGTTTCCCGAGAGCGCGCGCCGCCGCCGAGAACTACCCGCCCCAGCCTGCCCCAGAAGGCGCGCCGGCCGCGCTAACACTCGCGATGGTTGTCGCCGCCTCCGCACTCCTGCCTACGAGTTCGTGGACACCGAGGGGGAGCAAGAGGCTGCGGCTCCGGCGGAGGCGGAAGCGGAAGCAGCGGGCGGCGGGGCGGGGAAGGGGGCCGGCCCCGGAAGGAGGAGGAAACCCTGAAAAGAAAACAGCAACAAGCCGAGCTGCCGTGACAGAGGGGGACAAAATGGCGGCGCCGAAGGGGACCCTCTGGGTCAGGGCCCAACGGGGGCTCCCGTCGCTGCTGCTGCTCACGATGGCCCTGGCCGGGGGCTCGGGCACCGCTTCGGCTGAGGCGTTTGACTCGGTTTTGGGCGACACGGCGTCTTGCCACCGGGCCTGTCAGTTGACCTACCCACTGCACACCTACCCCAAGGTAGGGCCGGTCCGAACCGGGCTACGACCCTTCCTGGCTCCCCCACCCCTGCGTGGGCTCTGGGACTCTGGCGGTTGAGCGCGCCCCTGTTATAACCGCTGCCTCCCGCCGGGGTGGCTTCTGCCTCCCTCCCTAAGCCTGCCTGCACCCCGTCCCTGCCGGAATCACCGGAAGTTTGTGCTGCACCAGGCTGGGGGGACACAAAGATGGGACAGACCGGGTCGCGTTCGCGTGGGAGCCCGCCGGGTCCTCGCGGGCGGGAGGCAGGCGCGTAGCCGCTGCGTTGCTGCGCCAGGCCGGGGGAGGCATTCCACGTAGCCGCCCCCGGGCTCAGCGGCGCGTCGTAGGGCTCTCCCGTTGTGCACTTGCTGTGTGCGGGAGACGCCGCGCCCGGGGGGACGCAGAAACTTGGCGCTCTGTGCGGCTGGCGGGGAACCCCTGGAGGCCGACGGGAGGCCGCCTTCCTAGGGCTTCCCAGCTCGGAGAGGGGGTGACGGGGTCGCCCCCGGCCCGGGCTGCTGCCTCTTACAATTCCACTCCCCCTCCTCCAGGCGCTCTTTCAGCTTCTTAAGAACAGTGTTTACTCAAGATTTTAAATTGCTTGGTGTCTCTCCCCACACCTTCGCCATATATAATTTGGGTGCACACACCCTACGGGTTATAAAAGCTTCTGCTGATGTTGCTGGGTTTTTTTCTTCTTGTCCCTGACACACACACACACACACACACACACTCTCTCTCTGTGGGTTATAAAAGCTTTTGCTGGTGTTCTTGGTTTTGTTTTTTTTTTCTCCTCCTCTCTCTCTCTCTCTCTCTCTCTCTCTCACACACACACACACACACACACATATACACATGCACGCTGTGGGTTATAAAAGCTTTTGCGGGTGTTGCTGGGTTTTTTCCTCCTTGTGCCTTCGTCTTCTGTAAGTTGTTTGCTTACCCATTGTGGCTGGCCTCTCTGCCCTCAAACTACAAAGTGAAGTTGAGGATGTTGCGTGGTGGCAAGTGCTTTCAGGTCCTCCAAATGAAAAGTGCTCAGTGCTGTCACTTCCCGTGCTGTACTTATTGCCAGTTTTCTCATTGCCTGAGGCTTATATCTACCTTCAAGGAAAAAGAGTGGGGGGATTATCCTAAATCATTATGTCAATCAAAATAAGAAGTTGTAACTTCCAGATTGAATATTGCCCCTTTCTTTGATAAACTTAACATCATTAAGAGGATTGTATGAGGAAACTTATTAATATTGATTTGATCTAGAATTGGGCTGAGACTTTATTTTGTATTGTTCTAACGTGTTTCCTTTTTTAAGATGTTTTTCCTAGCAAATTTGTAATATGAACCAGAATGCTGGGAGAACAACGAAATTATTTGAAAGGCTATACATTCCTGGAATCTTTTGATACTTTTTATAATATCTGTTGTTTTCTTTTTGGGAAAAAAAAGATTTATTTATTTGAGAGGCAGAGTTACAGAGAGAGGAAGACATAGAGCAGTCCATCCGGGGACACAGAGCAGTCCATCCGCGGTTCACTCCCCAATTGGCCACACCAGATGGAGCTACGCTGATCCAAAGCCAGGAACCAGGAGCTTCTGGTTCTGGACCCAGAAGGTCTCCCATGTGGGTGCAGAGATCCAAGCACTATGGGCCATCCTCCACTACTTCCCCAGGCCATAAACAGAGAGCAGGATCAAAGTGGAGCAGCCAGGACACGAAATCAGTGCCCACATGGGATGCCAGTGCCACAGGCAGAGGCTTAACCTACTGTGCCACCAGCACCGACCCCTGATATCTGTTACTTTCTAACAATTGGTGTGATACCTATAAATAATTTTTTACTTACTCATTCCAGCTATTTTTTTTTAACATTTATTTATTTGAAAGAAAGGCAGAGACAGAGAGGTCTTTCATCTGCTGGTTCACTCCCCAAATGGCCGCAATGGCTGGAGGTGGGCCTATCTGGAGCCAAGAGCTTCTTCAGGGTCTCCCATACAGATTCAGGGCCCAACCTCTTGGGCCATCTTCTACTGCTTTCCCAGGCTATAGCAGAGAGCGGGATTGGAAGTGGCACAGCTGGGACTCGAACTGGTGCCCTTATGGGATGCCGGCGCTGCAGGCAGTGGCCTTTACCCACGCCGCCAGCCTCCCAGCTGTTCTTGACAGGAACTCCAAATCCTCTGACCCCCTGTATGTCTGGTCTTAAAACTTACTCTCTACTTAAATCTGTTTGCCAAATATAAAGCAGGGGAGGGGAGTTTATCATGTCATTATCTCTAATTCTCAAGACAGCCCTGCAAAATGAGTTTTACAATTAAGTAAATTGAGGCTCCAAAAGGTTAAGAGACTTGCCCAAGATCACGTAACCGAGAATAAGTGGTAGGGTAGGAATTCAGTCCTAAAATGTAATACACCAGTGCTGCCTCATGTTAATTAAGTTGCATCAAAATATTTTTGTTTCACGATTTCTGTTGGGCCTGTCTTTGAATTATTGTGCTTTGCAGCTAGGAAAATGCAATGTATATTATAAGAAATTAGATTAATTTACAAGTCCATATTGCCTCTCTTGGTTTGATATTTGTAATTGCCAGATAGAAATCTCATTTTAATGACTCTTTTTCAGAATTAATATTGCATTGCAAGAAAGTAGAATACTTTTCCTGTTTGTAAGTAGTTACTTTTAAATTATCTTTTATCTTTTAACTGTGCTCAAAAATATAATTGCACAATTTGCCTAGGTTCTAATACAACTGACATGTTGTGTTAATAACAAAGCTAATTAGAGCCAACCTAATTTTTTTTTAAAGATTTATTTTTTTATTTATTTGAAAGACAGAGTTACAGAGAGAGCTAGAGACAGAGAGAGAGGTCTTCCATCCACTGGTTCACTCCCCAATTGGCCGCAACAGCTGGAGCTATGCCAATCCAAAGCCAGGAGCCTCTTCTGGGTCTCCCATGTGGGTGCAGGGGCCCAAGGACTTGGGCCATCTTCCACTGCTTTCCCAGGCCATAGCAGAGAGCTGGATGGGAAGTGGAGCAGCCAGGACTTGAACCGGCGCCCATATGGGATGTCGGCGCTTCAGGCCAGGGCTTTAACCCACTGCACCACAGCACCAGCCCCCAACCTAATTTTTTAACAGTGTGGGTTCTGGAACCTTACAAACCTAGGTTCCATTTCTAGCTACACTCTTCCTGTGTATCCTTGATGATCAATTCTCATAACTTTTTTGTTGTTACTGTAAAGATTTACTTATTTGAAAGGCAGAGTTAGAGAGATCTTCCATCTGCTGGTTCCCTCCTCAAATAGCCACAATGGCCAGGGCTGGGTCAGGAGCTTGGAACTCCATCTGGTCTCCCACATGGGGCACAGGGGTCCAAGTACTCCAGCCATCTTCTGTTTTCCCAGGAACATTAGAGGGGGCTTGCTTGAAAGTGGAGCAGCTGGGACTTGAACCAGTGCTCATATGGGATACTGGCATATACCTTGTGCCACAGTGCTGACCCTTATAACTTCTTTTTGTCACATGTGGGGGAGAAGAAACTTCATACCTTGCAGAGCTAGTGTGAGGATTAAAGATAATACGTGACAGTCTTAGCACAGTGCCTAACACACAGCCACAGATAATTATTTCTTCTGTCACATGTTATAAAACCAGTTTGGTGTGTATAGTATTACTACCATGAATAATTAGAGAATAATTAGCTTGACTTAGCTCATGATAAGAAAATGCATATAGGGTTTGGTGTTGTGGCGCAGCAGTTAAGCCCCCTCCTGCAATGCGAACATCCCATATGAGTGCTGGTTGGAGTTCTGGATGCTCCACTTCCCATCCAGCTCCCTGCCAGTGTGCCTGGGAAAGCAGCACGGGATGGCCCAAATACTTGCTTGGTCCCCTGCACCCACATGGGAGACCTGGAAGAAGCTCCTGGCTTCAACCCAGCCCACTTGTGACCATTTGGGGAGTGAACTAGTTGATGGAAGATCTCTTTCTCTCTCTATCTCTCTCTGTAACTCTGCCTTTCAAATAAATAAAAATAAATCTTAACAAAAAAAAGGAAATGTATTTAGGCTCTCAGTTCTCTCCTGAGATGCCTGCCTGGTCTATCGGATATACTTTTCCTCATTAAACTTTGCTTCAATATTTACCTGCAAAAAATGGATATAAAAGCTATAGATGTTATCATTGATGGACAATCTCTTTACTTAGCTGATATTCAGTATGGTGGGGAGCATCATTTCCTTGTGCCTTAAAGCAAAGGAAATAAATGTTTAAAATATTTTATTTATTTATTTGAAAGAGTGAGAGATCTTCCATCACTCTCCAAATGCCTGCAACAGCCAGGGCTAGAACAGACTGAAGCCAGGAGCCTGGAACTCTTGAGTCTCCCATGTGGGTGGCAGGGACCCAAGTGCATGGGCCATCATACGCTGATTTCTCATGTGCATTAACAGGAAGCTGGATTGGAATAAAAGCAGCCAACACTCAAACTGGCACTCTAAGTGGAATGCAGTCATTGCAAGTGATCTCTTAACTGTGCCACCATGCCTGTCCCAGAGGATGCATTTATATCACCTGACCCATCATATGAAATATTTACTGGACTTGGAGTGATAATATAGAACATGAAGTATTTAAAATAAGGATGATTCTTGAGAGCTATTGATTATCTACCCTGTGCCCAGTGGTGTAGTAATGTTAAAAGTTACCGTGATGCTTCGTACATGTGTGTTTTAAATGTTACTGATGTTACGTCTATTCATTAAATAATACTACATAATAGTAATTCTATTGTAGATATAATGTATAATCCTCCTAATAAGGAGGATTGACTTAAGAGTGTTGTCCTAATTTTAAAATAAGGAAACTGAGTCACAGATTTAGTAACCTGCCCAAAGTGTACAGAGTAAGTAATGAGGCTGAGCTCAAACCAGGGCTGATTGTTGAACCAAGGCTCTCTTCACTGTGCCCCATGCTTTTCTGAAGTTGGTGCTGTGTGCTTTATTGGATTGGTTTAACAAAAGAAAGCATCTCTGAGAATGAAATGGCTTGTGGTCTAGCTCATACTAGTAAATTCGCTCATGCTTTCTCTGTGCAAATAAGGAGTAAGTGGTACTCCAGAGAAGAGAGAATTCTTCCACTGTTTTACAAAACCTTGCAAGAGCTCCTCAGGTATAAACTCCTAACAATAAATGCAAGTAGCACTGAGGTCCAAAAAATGTGCTACCTTCAGTTATATAATAAAGCATATTTAATATTAGACTGCAGCCCTCACTTCATACGGGATTATTACTGCTGCAATAACCCCTCTGTTGGGAAGAAGTGTCTCTCTTTATTCCATTGGTTGTTATCTGGTGTAAGAACATGCTGTTTCCTTGTTAGTGCCTGCCAATTTGAACACAGTAGGTCACACAGTAAGTGGAAGGGGCTTCCGCGTGTGCCCTTGCTGGTTTCCAGTACCATGTGTATTTTACCAAAGAAAAACCTGTCGAAGATACTGGTCTTAGTCTTATTAAGCAGCTCATATTTTCCAGTAATGGAGAACTGTGCGTCCATCCTATATTGAATTCCCACGCATGTGCAGTGATGCCTCTAATGTTTTCTATTTTTAAAATCCATTAAAATGATTAACACTGCTGTTTATTGAGCACATTCTATGTTCCAGACACTGTTCTAGGAATAACTATCTTCCAGAATTATGAAGGGTTTGAAGGTAAAAAATATTGTCCCCTTTTATGATGTGAAAACAGATTTTGACAGGTAAAGTAACCTGAACAATCATCTAAAAAGTTTGATCCCAGTCTGGCTAATTATAGTAGTTTCCTGTATCACCTTGTTGCTCTTGTTTGTGTTTTCAGTTAAAGTAAGCCAAGTTCCATATAAGCATTTTTATACATGTATCCCTTACTTTGTCAGGGCCTTTGTGTCCCCCTGTTTCCTGAAAAGCCTGATGACATGGATGTGGCAAAGTATATCATCCCACCTGGAGTACTTGCTTACTACTTTCTGCCTTGGTTAAAGTCTTAATTATACCACTGTTACTTTTATTTTCAATCCCCCCACCCACCCACACACACACAAATTGTGCCACAGAGTATGGGAAAAGGGTGATATTTTTACCCACTAAGCTTTTTTTGTTGGTGTCACTTTTAAATAAGGATCTAAAACTTATTTATATGGCAAAGGTTTGGGGTGTGACCTGACTCTCTAATTCTTTTCTTTCAGCTGTAAAATTATCAGTCTAAAATAAACATACTAACTTTGCTTTCTTTTTAACTGTTTTTCCCGTGGGGGAAAAATAATGTGTTTTGATAATCTTCCCTGTTCTTGGCCTTCCTAGGAAGAGGAGTTGTATGCGTGTCAGAGAGGTTGCAGGCTGTTTTCAATTTGTCAGTTTGTGGATGATGGAATTGATTTAAACCGGACCAAATTGGAATGTGAATCTGGTAAGATGCTGTGCTAATGACATTATCTGTTTATGACACTGGGGTTTTCTTTGAGTTGTGTTAAGCTTTTTGTCTATTTTCCTTAGAAAACAACAAACATACTATTTAAACTGCTTATCCAACATTGTAATTATTATGAATTTAGTTTTAGTAGCTGCTGCTACAAATTTCATGGACTTTAAATTTCATCTGTTTGTTCAGACAGTGTTTATTTTGTACTATGGATAGGACAACTTTGTTTAGCCAAGCATTCTGTATTGAAAAACAGGGTAGTAATTACTACTCATAATTCATCACTACCTTTTCATAGATAGTATAATTTTCCTAAGCCTTTCAATCAACTCTTGGCTGACTTAGCTCCAAGGTTTTTACTGAATCAAGCCTTTGACTCAGTATTTAATAGTGTATTATTCTTTGTTGATCATGCCAATAAAAGAAGTAACCAGAGGCTTTGTCTGTTAAACCACTATTCTTACCTTTGCTGAAAGAGATGGGTTTATTGAAAAAACAAAAGCCTGTAATCAGGACACAATGCACATTTAACTTTGTTAAAATTATACTGGTATTTTCTCCATTCATTACAGTTTATTCATTGTAGCATGAGGTATCTTTTCCCTTGTCCCTGTGTCATGACTTACATCTAGTCTTATATAACCTTCTTTTATGGTTCAGTCTTCTAACTGCCCGTCTTTAAATGTGAACAGTGCTGTTCAGTTTATTATCTGGCACCTCTGAGAAGTAGATTAAAATCTGACTGAGTTGAGAAGAAAAATAAAATTGTTACCGTGGTGAAATGTTATATAAAAAGAAAGTCACTTTAATGAACTAAATGAAGAGACTGTGTCCATAGGGACCCATTTCAACTTTGAGGCACCTGCTGTTAGAATTTAGGATGTCAGACAGATTGCTTTATTTTTCCCTTGCTGTGTGAATACCCTTGCTTTTCAATTAAGTGATCCAATTCTTAACAGTCACATCAAATATTTGTATAAATCACTACTATATGTTATTTCATTCAACCCTATATAGTGGGTAGTCTAATTTCCATTTTAGACATATAGAGATCAATAGTCAGACGGTATACATTTCTGCCTCGGTCTCAAATATAGCCATCAGATGATAAAGCAAAAACTTTGAATGGCATCTTCAGGATTGCTAGTTCATTGCTTTTCTACTACGCAAACCTTAGGTGTGAAAATCACTTTATATGAGTATGATCTTGTGTAATAAATAAATTAATACTTGAAAGATTTGACTTGTGAAAGGGAGATAATGTGGGGTTTTATTAACACAATGCATTTCCTACTGTTGCCAAATACAGAAATTCATATTGATGAAATGCTTTTTTTAGTATAGTAAATTTCTTTATAAAATGCCAAGTCCCTTTTTTATTCTTACCTTTTTTTCTCTCTCCTTCTTTGTAATTTGACTGTTTTTCTTTTACAGCATGTACAGAAGCATATTCCCAATCTGATGAACAATATGCTTGCCATCTTGGTTGCCAGAACCAGCTGCCATTTGCTGAATTGAGACAAGAACAAGTACGAAACAATACTATCTTTCAAAATTGCCTGTTTGGATGGCACTGACTTTTATTGCTTGAAATGTTTATCACCCACTGGCAGTATATTTTATATTTGGTTTACAGCAAACAAAATTATGTTTGCAAATAGGAAAGTCAATTGAATAATTACTTTTGTATAGTGCTTCACTGTTGAAAATTATATACACATCCACAATCTTATTTTGTTTCCTCTCAACAGTCCAGTGAAAATATTATCACCATTTTATGTAAACCTGAGATTCAGAGAAATTGATATTTCAGAGCCCTTTATTTTCATCCCAGCTATCATTGCCTTAAATCATCATCATTTCTGACATTTTTAATAAATTAGCTTCCAAGCTGTTTTACCACTTATCCCTCTCTAGTCCATACTTTATTCTGGGCCCAGACTTAGTTTTTTCTTCCAAATATCATGTCATCCTCCTATCTTGGATAGTTGTAAAGCTCCCAGTTACTTAAAAGTTTAAGTCTAAACTGCTTATCACATTATCACTCCCAATTCCTCTCCAGTGTCATCTTAGAACTCCCTACCCTCTCATACTGTATCCTACAAATATAATGCAAAAACTTTTAAAATTTTTGCATAGGAAATATACTCACATGGCATAAAACTCAGAAGGTACAAGTATTTGGGGAAAGTCTTCTACCCCTGTGTCTCTTAGCCACTCAGTTTTCCTCCACTCATATACAGAGATATTTTATGTACATACAAAGATGTGCATATGTATTTTTGGTGGCAAATTGAAGTAGCCTGGATTTGAAGCTTTACCATAGTTATATAGGTTACATGGATAACTAAGAGTTTACTCTAATGCTAATGATTTTGGTAGAGTCATTTAATTGTTTATATGCTGTCCCAATAAGGATTTGTTGAAACTCAATTATCTCGAATGTACATATATTAAAATTGTATTTCTCATGATTTAATTTTTTTTTTTTAAGCTTATGTCCCTGATGCCAAAAATGCATCTACTATTCCCCCTAACTCTAGTGAGGTCATTCTGGAGTGACATGATGGACTCTGCACAGAGCTTCATAACCTCTTCCTGGACTTTTTATCTTCAAGCTGATGATGGAAAAATAGTTATTTTCCAGGTAACAACCATGCTTCACAGATTCTTCTAAATACAGCAGCAGATAGATATGTCATAAACAGTATTTTGCTATAGGACTGTGTACTCGGTCATTTATAAATATTTGTTATCAAATAATAATTATTTATTTGGCCTTCATGAAAACATTGGGTGTCAGAACATATGATTAGACTTCCCTCTGCTCAATGGAAGCCTAGTTCTTATCTGAGTCTTAAATTGAGTAGTGGTTAAATTGATGAAATAAAGTTTTTAGATACAGAAGATAAGAATTAATGTGAACATAAATAGTCAAATATAGGGATATTAGAGAAAAGCAATATGACAATATTTAGTTTCATGGTGCTTTTTTGAGTTAAGTCTTATAAAAGAATTCATTGAATTTACCATATGATGTGATAATAATAGCCGCTAATACTTGAAGGCTTTGTTGTAGAAAGCATCTTATGTATGTAGTTATCCTTGGGTATATATGGGGGATTGGTTCCAGGAACCCCTGCCTATAATAAAATCTGAGGATGCTAACGTCCTTTATATAAAATTGCATAGTGTATGCATATAACCTCAGGTATACAGTCAGTCATTGCTAGACAGCATAGACAGGAACTGGTTCTAGAAATGCATCGACATACAATTTCATTGTTGTGTGAACATCATAGAAGGTACTTAGACAAACTAAGACAGCTATGACATAACTAAGGACTGTAATCTTATATGCCATCTGTCCTTGACTGAAGCATTGTTATGCAGCACATAACTGTACTTTAAATCATCTCTAAATAACTTTTGATACCTAATACAATGTAAACACTATGTAAATAGTTGTATTGTTTAGGGAATAATGACAAGAAAAAAGTCTGTACATGTTGAGTACAGGCACAGTTTTTTTCTAGAATGTTTTCTGTCCATGGTTGGTTGAATCTGTAGATGTGGAACTATGGATATAGAGCTCCAACTATATTATCTCAAATCTTCAAACTTATCAGTTGATATTATCCCTATATTATTGACAGTAAACTGAGAATCTTAACTTGTTTAAGGTCACACTGCTAGTAAGTAACAGAGCTAGGTTTTAAACTCAGGGAATTTTAACTCCAAGACCCACATACCATCCTATCATGCTACTTTCCTTTTTTTTTTTTTTTTTTAAAGATTTTATTTATTTATTTGAGAGGCAGAGCTATAGACAGTGAGAGGTAGAGACAGACAGAAAGGTCTTCCTTCTGCTGGTTCTACTCCCTAAATGGTCACAACAGCCGGAGCTGCGCTGATCCAAAGCCAGGAGCCTCTTCTGGATCTCCCACACGGTACAGGGGACCAAGCACTTGGGCCATCCTTTACTGCCTTCCCAGACCATAGCAGAGAGCTGGATTGGAAGAGGAGCAGCTGGGACAACTAGAACCAGCGCCTATATGGGATGCTAGCACTGCAGGCAGAGGATTAACCTACTGTGCCACAGCGCTGGCCCCAGCTACTTTCTTTGTAATTCCTCAGTTTTGCCAGTTATACACAAATTATGTTGCATTATATTCCTTTCTGGTAATAAGTAAGGCATGCCTCTTGATATAATAAATTATTGCTAATTGGGTGATGGTTTGTTATATGATTTTTAGTACTATCCTGAGCCTGGAGTCCCTTGTGCTTAGTTTAGTAATCAGTAAAACACAGAAAATTTCTGTTTAAATTCATAAGCAAGTACTGTGTCCTATAGCTACTTATGTTACTTAAGTTGAATCTCAAGAGTAGAACTCTCATTCATTTCTCATTAGAGGTGAGATTACTTTGTTTCTTTCTGAAATTTTTCTCAAATTTAGTGTGAGTGGGATGGACAAACTTCCATTCCAGGGGATCAGACTTGTATAGGAGAGTGAAAGTTTGGAGTGTTTGGCTATAATTTATGAATTGTTCATACTTAGAGAAGAATTAGATGAAAAAGAGATAATATGTGTTAAGCAAATTATTATTAGTATGCTAAATTATTCCTGATCAACTAGAATTAGAACTTACTTTTGCAAGGTATAGTATTTAATGTAATATTTTGTTACAGTGTTTCTTTTTCTCTCTTTTTTAATGTTGTTCAGAAAATTACACTGACTAAATAGTTGATGCCAGAAATCTGTTTCTTTGCCAGGCACTGGAGCTAATGTTTAGGAAAGGCTGTTAAAATATATTGTGGTTAATGTGTTTTATTTTGTATACCCTACTGTTTTACTCTTACTTCATTTTAAATGTTTACATAGATGATATGTTGTAGAACTTTTTACTATAAAAAGCTAAAGAAGTACAAATGACTTAATTGCTTTCATTATCATTTTAGTCTAAGCCAGAAATTCAGTATGCACCACAGTTGGAGCAGGAGCGTACAGATTTGAGAGAATCATCTCTAAGCAAAATGTCCTGTAAGTTTTATTTGAAATAGCTTGCATTAAAACATGAGTAGTGAAATCTGTTGTGGTAGAGTTGGCTGTGTGTGTGTCTTTACAGCAATAGGAAGTGAAAGATAACTTGTGATAGAAGGTGAACAGATCATTTCTAAAACAGTGCTCTCAAGCTTTCATGTGCTTCAGACTCTGAAGAGCTTGTTGAAACACACAGTGCTGGGGCCCACCTCCAGGGTTTCTAATTTCCTGGGTCTGGGAGCAGATCTGAAAATTTGCATTTCTAACAAATCCCACATTTTGCTGATGCTGCTGATTGGGGGACCACACTTTGAAAACCAGCATTCAGAAAACACTTAGTTTGCTTCATGGGATGCCTTGAGTGTAATGAAATATTCTAGTTTCTCCCAATATGTTAAACAGTGAAACTCCTGAGAAGTATGACTTCCTATTCTATTTTAATTTCCATGCCAGAAGTGAATTTTAATTCATAGGAATATAAAATACGAAACTAAAACAGAACTTAGCCTTTAAAATTCACTAACTCATGGCTTATTTTTTATGTTGATTGAATTAACCTGATTGCTTTTGTGGGCGAATGATAATGGCACATAAGGCCAACTTTAATTAGATTAAATTCACCAGGTTTTGTTGCTCAAGACCAAATATAATTAAACAGAAGGTATCATATTGATAAAAATTTGAAAATAATACAGGAACTCCATTATGTGGTAAAATATCCATTTGGTTTTTGATGTGCCAGAGCACTTAGGTACATTATAAGATGTGTCATGTTGTACATACAAAGACAGTTGGCTATCTTGAGATTATATAGATCTAGAAGTAATCATATGAGACTAGCTTTTAGGATATTATAAAACTTTCACCTCATTATTTCAGCAGATCTGCAGATGAGAAGTTCAGAAGCACACAGAAACTATCTTGAAGATGGAGAAAGCGATGGCTTTTTCAGATGCCTCTCTCTGTATGTATTCCTTTATAAATATATAGGAGATAAAATCTGTGTCACAGAGGTACATTCATTTTTATTATCTTAAAATTATATTAGCAGCTCAAAAGTGGAAAAAGGGGCAGACATACAGTATCTGGGTTCAGCACCTGGCTCTGCTCCTAATTCTAGTTTCCTGCTAATGCAGACTCCAGGAGACAGCAGTGATGGCTCAAGTAATTGGATTCCTGCCACGCATGTGGGAGACTTAGGTTGAGTTCCCAGCTAGAACAGGGAGCCAAGAACTCCATCATGGTCTCCCATATGGGTGGCTGTGTCAGAAGCAGAGCAGCCAGGACTCAAACCAGCACTCAGGATATGGATATGGGATGCCAGCATTTCAAGGTGCAGTTTAACCCACTGCACCATACCACTGGCTTCAATGTATTTTAGTGTTGTTCTTCTAAATCTAACATTTTAAAAAATAATGTCAGGAGCTGGCACTGTAGCGCAGTGGATTAATGCCCTGGCCTGAAGCACCAGCATCCCATATGGGCGTGGGTTCAAGACCCAGCTGCTCCACTTCCAATCCAGCTCTCTGCTGTGACCTGGGAAGGCAGTGGAGGATGGCCCAAGTCTTTGGGCCCCTGCACCTGCATGGGAGACCTGGAAGAAGCTCCTGGCTCCTGACTTCGGATCAGCGCAGCTCCGGCCGTTGCGGCCAATTGGGGAGTGAACCAGTGGAATGGAAGACTTTCTCTCTCTCTGCCTCTCCGCCTCTCCTCTCTCCTCTCCCCTTCCCCTCTCCCATCCCCTCCCCTCCTCTCCTCTCCCCTCCGCCATCCCCTCCCCTCCCTTCCCCTCCCCTCCTCTCTCCTCTCCTCTCCTTGTGTAACTCTGACTTTCAAATAAATAAATAAATCTTTAAAAAAAAAAAAATGTCGTCGGGGCCAGCACTGTGGCTTAGCAGGTAAAGCTGCTGCCTATAGTGCTGACAGCCTAAATGGGTCCCAGCTGCTCCACTTCTGATCCAGCTCTCTGCTGTGGCCTGGGGAAACAGTAGAAGATGGCCCAAGTCCTTGGGCCCCTGCATCCACGTGGGAGACCCAGAAGAAGCTCCTGGCTTTGGATTGGCACAGCTCTAGCTGTTGCAGCCAATTGGAGAGTGAGGCAGCGGATGAAAGACGGCTCTCTCTTTGCCTCTCTTTCTCTGTGTAGCTCTGACAAATAAATAAATAAGTCTTAAAAAATAAATAAATAATGTTAAGTGTTAGAGTAGAAAACAACTGATTTTATAACTAGAGATGTTCTTTAGATGTTTCTGTGCATAAGCATGAATTGTTTTAATGATGTCCTACATTTAAATATATTATTTTTTTTAATGCTTTTTCCAGTTAGTGATCTCATTTTACTCTTAGAACATTGCATTGTGATAAGTAGGTGGATGAGAAAGGTGAATGGAGTATCTCCAAAGTTACACCATCTTTTTCAGTTCTAACCCAGCTTTTCTAATTTTACATCTTGTATATGCATGCTGTTCTTCCATGGCTGTCTATTTCTTAAAGGGTCATGATTTTTCCATTATTACATACAAGATTAGCCAGCCATTTAGTGAAATCTTGTCTTTGGACTCTTTCTGCAGTGCCTCTTTTCATTGTACCACATAGCTGTTATGGAGACACCTTCGAAAATTGTGGTCACACTCACTTTTTTCACTGGTCATTTCTTTTTGGACAGTCTTGTGCCAGGCACTGTACTTTGAATTTGAGAACTAGGAGAGCTGATCAGTCTCTGCCTCTGTGGTGTTCTCATGTTTAGCCAGACACGAAAATAATGAGCATCATAATGATGATTGTTACACAGACATACAACACATGTCTTAGATACAGAGTACATGGAGAGCATACCTAAGTCTACTAGAGGTTTCAAGGGAAAGATTTATGGAAGAGGTAGAAATCAGTCTTAAATGATGAGTAGAGATTTTTGCTAACTGTAACTGAAGTCCTTAAACTTTTATTTTAGACATACTGCCTGGCTGAATGTATGAGGTGTATCGCTATGGTATGGTATGAAGGGTCAGGAGAGTCAGAAATTTGTCCAAAGCAGATAGACAGGAACCAGTGAGAAGCAGGAAAGTAATCAGGTGTGTCAAGAAGAGGCCTCTATGTGAAGGGTAGATTGAAGACTAGGTTGGAGAGCTTTGATCACTCAAGCCAGAAATCAAGAGACCGGATCGAGGGCAGTGAAGAAGAACAAGAGTTAAAGCAGGAGGTTGAGAACTGATAGGATCTAGTCATTGTTTAATTGTGAAGGTTGAAGAAGGGGGACTCTAAAATGAGCTCCAGTTTTCAGGCTTAACTTAGTTGCTACAGCAATCCAGAGATCAAATATATCCTCCTCATTTCATGCTAGGTAAATTGCTTAGTATTCATGTTGAGGCTGGAACATATGTAGCAAAGTAGGTATTTTTTCTTCAAAGTAGTTTTTAGTGTATTACCTTTATGAATTGGAATACATAAAGCAAACCATCATGTTCAGTGCACTGTGTCTCCAGTATCCACCCTTTGCTGGGAGGCAAACAGTAACTGCATACTATATCCCCAGCACATCCATGTGTTTGCAAACCAAAGGAATGGCTTCTTGTGAGTGTGAACCTTTTATTGGGCCGAGTTTGATGAGTGGGGATCTGAAAATTAGGGACTTACCTGTGTTACACAGCTTTTCAGAGACTGCTAGATATTAAAAAAAAACAAACTTGAATTTCCTGTTCCTTGAATCTTAATAGGTCAATTATGAAAAAAAACCTCCAGGTACTGACTCTTCCTTGGCCTTCTAACTTAAGATATTTTAATCAAAAGGAAAACGCAACTATCTTTACTGAGATATGCTGCAGTGGTTACAGAATGACTCATAATAGATGTGCTTTTTAAAATTGAAGTTTAATTAAATTGTAGCAAATTAAACACTTGAGATGTTCTAGGAAATTTTGCTTCTAGAATCCTGTTACAAAAAACTTTATAAAACAAATGGTCATTTCATACTTTATTCCATACCTTAACTTGTTGAAATATTGAGTTTTTTTAAAAGTGTTTTATTGTAATATTGATTTTTTCTTAAAGTGGAAGATAATATGTGACTTTTTTTTAAGATTTTATTTATTTATTTGAAAGTCAGAGTTACACAGAGAGAGAGAGAGAGAGAGGTCTTCCATCTGCAGGTTCACTCTCCAGTTGGCCGCAATGGCCAGAGCTGCGCCGATCCGAAGCCAGGAGCTTCTTCTGGGTCTCCCACACAGGTGCAGGGGTCCAAGGACTTGGGCTATCTTCTACTGCTTTCCCAGGCCATAGCAGAGAGCTGGATCGGAAGTGGAGCAGCTGGGTCTTGAACTGGTGCCCATATGGGATGCCGGCACTGCAGGCGGCAGCTTTACCCACTGCACCACAGCGCCCCAATATGTGACATTTTGTATAACAGTTCAATTTACGGAACACTTTTATTTGCCTTATCTCATTAGTAATTAGAAATACTCTTGACAATAGTTTAGTTTAATTTTATATATTTAGCAGAAAATCAGTATGTCTGATTTTATTATTTTAAAAATGACATAGCTGGGGTCAGCGGGTTAAGCCACCACCTGCAACCCCAGCATCCCATGTGAGCGCCGGTTCTAGTGATTTAGCCCCCTGCTAATGCACCTAGGAAAGCAGCGCAAGACAGCTCAAGTGATTAGGCCCCTGCATCCACATGGGAGACCTGGAAAAAGCTCCTGGCTTCAGCCTAGCTATTGTGGTTATTTGGGGAGTGAACCAGTGGATGAAAAATAAATCTTAAAAAAATAAAAAGATATAGCCATAGCCATGTTACAGAAACTTTGGAAATAGAGGAAAGAATCATAGCACCCTGGCCAGCACCGCGGCTCACTAGGCTAATCCTCCGCCTTGCAGCGCTGGCACACCGGGTTCTAGTCCCGGTCGGGGCGCCGGATTCTGTCCCGGTTGCCCCTCTTCCAGGCCAGCTCTCTGCTGTGGCCAGGGAGTGCAGTGGAGGATGGCCCAAGTGCTTGGGTCCTGCACCCCATGGGAGACCAGGATAAGTACCTGGCTCCTGCCATCAGATCAGCGAGGTGCACTGGCCACGGCGGCCATTGGAGGGTGAACCAACAGCAAAAGGAAGACCTTTCTCTTTCTCTCTCTCTCTCTCTCTCTCTCTCTCTCACTTTCTCACTGTCCACTCTGCCTGACCAAAAAAAAAAAAAAGAATCATAACACCCTAATATAGTAGCTGTTATCATAATATTTCCTTCTATAAGAATGTTTTTAAATAGTTTTAAAGGTAGTACAGAATTTTTTTTTTTTTTTTTTTTTTTTTTTTTTTTTTTTTTGACAGGCAGAGTGGACAGTGAGAGAGAGAGACAGAGAGAGAAAGGTCTTCCTTTTTGCCGTTGGTTCACCCTCCAATGGCCGCCACTGCAGCCGGCGCACCGCGCTGATCCTGGCAGGAGCCAGGAGCCAGGTGCTTTTCCTGGTCTCCCATGGGGTGCAGGGCCCAAGCACCTGGGCCATCCTCCACTGCACTCCCTGGCCATAGCAGAGAGCTGGCCTGGAAGAGGGGCAACCGGGACAGAATCCGGCGCCCCAACCGGGACTCGAACCCGGTGTGCCGGCGCCGCAAGGTGGAGGATTAGCCTATTGAGCCACGGCGCCGGCTCTAGTACAGAATTTTTTAATTGTGTTATTAGACTAAGTAGGTAACATTGATTGTCTTTAGTTAAATTAAGAGCCTCCTAGTTTTTACATTATGAAATTTTGAGCCACTGTCTTGATTTTTTTTTTTTCCCAGTAACTCCGGGTGGATTTTAACCACAACTCTTGTCCTCTCGGTGATGGTACTGCTCTGGATCTGCTGTGCAACTGTTGCCACAGCTGTGGAGCAGTATGTTCCCTCTGAGGTAAGTTTAATTCTGGCCCTTGGGCCACTCAGACACTGACTTTTAAATGCCTTATTTACTTAACTAGAAAAACAAGGCCTTTCTGCCAGTAGAATAAGAGAGGATTTGAGGATTCTAATTTGGTTGGATTGGCACATGTGAAAATTAGCAGGTATGCAGTACAAGAATCTCTGGTCACATTTTTTTGTGATGCTGGCTGCCAGAGTTGATGTAATGTCTTGGTTCTCCAAGACTGAAGGAACCTGGTGGTATCCATTTCTGAGATGGTATTTTGGAGAGAAGACTTGTAGAACCACTTAAAATCTGAAATTAGTGGCCACAAATGTAAGGGGTATTTGCTGGTTTAGAAGCATCAAGGGATCCGGGGTGCTGTGGCATAGTGTCTAAAACTACTGCCAACTGCAGTGCCAGCATCTCATATGGGTGCTGTTTTAAATAATGTTTTTAAATGAAGTTTTTTGTTTGTTTGTTTGTTTTTTTGTTTTTTTTTGACAGGTAGAGTTATAGACAGTGAGAGGGAGAGACAGAGAGAAAGGTCTTCCTTCCATTGGTTCACCCCTCCAAATGGCCGCTACAGCCAGAGCTATGCCGATCCAAAGCTAGGAGCCAGGTGCTTCTTCCTGGTCTCCCATGCGGTGCAGGTGCCCAAGCACTTGAGCCATCCTCCACTGCCTTCCCAGGCCACAGCAGAGAGCTGGACTGGAAGAGGAGCAACCAAGACTAGAACCTGGCGCCCATATGGGATTCCAGCACCAAGGGCGGAGGATTAGCCAAGTGAGCCACGGCACTGACCCCATTAAATAAAGTTTTAAATAATGGCGCTCTTGACCTGAACTTTGAAGAATGAGTAGTGAGGTTCAGATTAGCAGAGAGGAAGGTGGACAGTTTTCCAAGGTACAGACAAGAAAGAATAAGCTGTTAGGGAAGTTAAAAGGCTTACTTTAGGAAATTAAACCAAATGGATACAGTTGGACTGGATTAGGAGAACTTTGAATTGTGGAAGTTACAGAGAATAGGTAAATTTCTGCAGAATTCCTTTGTTTATGATATGAATGTATTGGTAAAATTATCTTGTTACATTTATTTAATATGTTCCCTAGTGTCCATATTTCAGTCACTTTATTATTCCTGATAAAACTGAAATTATATGTATCTTAATGTAGGATTGTTTTTATCTATTACTTTGTTGAGCTGCTTCTTGTAGTCCCAACTCTTATGGCAACAAACATATAGTAAAACATCTTTGTTAACCACCTCCCAAACCTGTGCCATTTTATTCCCTTTCTTCTATCCCTATTTTTTCTCCTTATTCCTAAGATGCCCCTTGTGGGGTGGGGGAGAAGACACACATAGACTTTGGTCTGGCTATTGCCAGGAAAGACTTATGGGGGGTGGTAGGGCTTCCACTGTAATTTGCCTGAATTCACTGCAACCTGGATTCTGTCCCCAAACTTACCATTGGGCACTGTTTAAGTATTTTGTGTAAATTGGTTCATTTAGTCTTCACAGAAATCTGTTACCTATCTTCATTTGCCAGATGGGAGAACTACAAGGAAGAGTTTATAATTACACCAGCGAGTAGTAGAACTGGGACATGGACTCTAAGTTAGTCTAAGTTAGTCTGACTGAAAAGTGTTTGCTCTGAAGTCCCATTAGTTAGCCTGCAATTATAGTTATGTGCTTCTTACCAGAAGCTGATACTCTACTGCCTTCCTTGACACTAGGAAGACACACAGCTGTGGGACCATGTGGCTCATGTTTTTGAGCCAGCATGTGCAAACTCTGTTATCTGACATCTTCTTGGATGGCAAGTTCCTGTCTCCTGTCTTGACTCAGGGAAGAGACCCCCTCTTCAGGTGGTGGTCACACTTACAGTGCCTCTCATGGTGGTTATGGTTACATCTTGTAGACCTGGAAATGCTTTCTGCCTTTTCAGATGATTCTTGATCTTTCTCTTTCTTTTAGATACATCTTTGCTGTGATGAGTTTTGTTTTAATTATATAACTTTGATTCTGTGACAAATTTTCTCCCCTTATTTCTGATTTCCATATATGGAAATATACGTCCCCCAGACCCTGGTGATCATAAATCATGAACATCCACAGCACACCTGGGGGTCTGTTGGTTGCTATTACATTCTTTCCACATATCATTCACAAGGGTGTTACTCTCCTGTCCTTCTGTAGAACTCTTTTCTTCCTACCCTTATCAATTAAAATTGTGGCTGTGCCTCAGAGGACCTATATTTTTCTAAGGGCATGCATTTTTTTAAGTATTTTTTAATTATTTATTTATTTACTTGAAAAGCAGAGTTACAGAGAGAGGGAGAGATCTTCCATCTGCTGGTTCATTCCCCATATGGCCACAATGGGTGGAGCTGAGTAAATCCCAAAGCCAGGAGCCAGGAGCCAGGAGCTTCTTCTGGGTCTCATGTGGGTGCAGGGGCCCAAGCACTTGGACCATCTTCTGCTTTTCCAGGTACATTAGCAGTAAGTTGGATTGGAAGTGGAGCAGCCAAGACTTGAAGTGCCCATATGGGATGATGGCGACACAGGCAGTGGCTTTACCCACTGCACCACGGTGCCAGCCCCTGAGGATGCATTTTCCAGACAGCTGTGGAAAACAGTCAGTTAGATATACTACTTTTAGACTTAGTATTTTACGTATACTTTGTATAATAAAACATTATTATATTTATTTATTTGTAAGAGTTACAGTGAGAGAGGCAAAGACAGAGACATCTTTCCATCCACTGGTTCACTTCCCAGATGACTGCAATGGCCAGTGCTGGGCCAAGCCAAAGCCAGGAGCAGCTTCTTGGTCTCCCATGTGGGTGGCAGCAGCATAAATACTTGGGCCATCTTCCACTGCTTTTCCCAGGCCATTAGCACGGAGCTGGATCAGAAGTGGAGCAGCCAGGATGTCAACTAGCACCCATATGGGATGCCAGTGCTGCAGGCAGTGGCTTTATCCACTAGGCCACAACACTGGTCCCCAAAATATTATATATTTAATATAGAAACTTACAAGGTCCATATAAAAAGGTGGAAAAAGTATTATTCAGTGAGTCATCTAGAGCTTTACTTAGTGTTTACATTTTAGTGGATTTCTTTTCAGGATAAGCAATTTATAGTACATATTAATATCTTATTTCCCTTTTTAGATTATTATAGTATAAATATTTCAGTCTTTTTTGGTATTTTCTCCTTTGTTCACTGTACAAAGAAATTAGAATTTTTTTATAAAAAGATTTATTTATTTATTTGAAAGTCAGAGTTACACAGAGAGAGGAGAGGCAGAGAGAGGTCTTCCATCCGCTGGTTCACTCCCTAGTTGGCTACAAAGGCAGGAGCTGCGCTGATCTGAAGCCAGGAGCCAGAAGCCCGGAGCCCCAAGCCCCCTCGGGGTCTCCCACGCGGGTGCAGGGGCCCAAGGACTTGGGCCATCCTCTACTGCCTTCCCAGGCCATAGCAGAGAGCTGGATGGGAAGTGGAACAGCCAGGTCTCAAACCGGTGCCCATATGGGATGCTGACACTTCAAGCCAGGGCATTAAGCTTCTGTGCCACAGCGCCGGCCCCAGAAGTTAGAATTTTGTGCTAGGAAAGTTACTCTTGGGGCCAGCATTGTGGTATAGCCAGTTAAGCCGATGCCTGCAATGCTGGCATCCCATATGAGTGCTGGTTGGAGTCCCAGCTGCTCCCCTTGTTTTTTCTTTTTTTTTTTTTTTTTTTAAGATTTCTTTATTTGAAAGGTAGAGTTGCAGAAATACAAGAGTCACAGAGAGAGAGAGAGAGATCTTAAATCCACTAGTTTATTCTCCAAATGGCCACAACAGCCAGGCTGAAGCCAGGAGCTGCCTCCAGGTCTCCCACGTGGGTGCAGGGGCCCAGGTCCCTGGTCCATCCTCCACTGCTTTTCCAGGCATGCCAGCAGGGAGCTGGATTGGAATTGGAGTAATTGAGACTCGAACCAGTTCCCACATGGGATGCCGGCACCATAGCTTAATCTGCTGAGCCACAGTGCCTGCCCCTGCTCCACTTCTGATCCAGCTCTCAGCTAATGCGCCTGGGAAAACAGTGGAAGGCCGCAATGCTTGGGCCCTGCCACCCACATGGAGATCTAGGTAGAGTTCTTGGCTCCTGATTTCTGCCATTGGAGCCACTGGGGAGTGAGCCACTGGATGGAAGGTCTCTCCCTTTCTCTCTCTCCTCTGTCTGTATCTCTGCCTTTCAAATAAATAAATCTTTAAAAAAGAAAAATTTCCTCATGGGCAGGCATTGTGACACAGTAGGTTAAGCCTCTGCTTGGTACTCTTAGATCCCATATTGGAGTGCTAGTTTTGTGTCCCCAAACCTTCACTTCGGATCCAACTTCCTGCTAATGTGCATTCTGGGAGGCAGCAAATAATGGCTCAAATGTTTGGGCAGCTGCCACCCACATGAGAAACCCAAGTGGAATTCTGCGTCCTGGCTTTAGCCTGGCCCAGTTCTAGCTGTTGCAGTCATATGAGGAGCGAACCAGCAGTTGAAAGATCGCTCTTACTCTGTTGCTCTGCCGTTCAGGTAGATGAAAATAAGTGCTTTTTTTTTTTTTTTTTAATTTTTTTTAAAGTTACTCAGATTTTCTTGGCCAGAAGTCACCTTTTTAAAAAATAATGTTTTTGGCCGGTGCCGCGGCTCACTAGGCTAATCCTCCGCCTGCGGCGCTGGCACACCGGGTTCTAGTCCCAGTTGGGGCGCCGGATTCTGTCCCGGTTGCCCCTCTTCCAGGCCAGCTCTCTGCTGTGGCCCGGGAGTGCAGTGGAGGATGGCCCAGATGCTTGGGCCCTGCACCCGCATGGGAGACCAGGAGAAGCACCTGGCTCCTGGCTCCTGCCATCGGATCAGCGCGGTGCGCCGGCCGCAGCGCACCGGCCGCGGCGGCCATTGGAGGGTGAACCAACGGCAAAGGAAGACCTTTCTCTCTGTCTCTCTCTCTCACTGTCCACTCTGCCTGTTAAAAAAATAATAATAGGCCGGCGCCGTGGCTCAATAGGCTAATCCTCCACCTTGCGGCGCCGGCACACCGGGTTCTAGTCCCGGTCGGGGCACCGGATTCTGTCCCGGTTGCCCCTCTTCCAGGCCAGCTCTCTGCTATGGCCAGGGAGTGCAATGGAGGATGGCCCAGGTGCTTGGGCCCTGCACCCCATGGGAGACCAGGAAAAAGCACCTGGATCCTGGCTCCTGCCATCGGATCAGCGCGGTGCGCCGGCTGCAGCGGCGGCCATTGGAGGGTGAACCAACGGCAAAAGGAAGACCTTTCTCTCTGTCTCTCTCTCTCACTGTCCACTCTGCCTGTCAAAAATAATAATAATAATAATAATAATGTTTTTTTACTTGAAAGAAAAAAACAGATGGGATATGGGTGTCCCAAAAAATGTCTTAACTGCTGTGGCAGATACCTATTCCAAAAGTCACCTATTTAAAATCTTCATGAAGCTTTTTCATGGGCTTTGTTGTTGGAACATGAGTTATTTTCCATCCATAGTAATACAAGACTCCATTTTAAGTTTGGTAAGTTTGATAAGCCCTGGGGACAGCACTGTGGCATAGCAGGTTAAACCTCCTCCTGTGCTGGCATCCTATATGGGTGCTGCTTTGAGACACAGCTGCTCCGCTTCCTATCCAGCTCCCTGCTAATGTGCATGGGAAAGCAGTGGAAGATGCCCCAAGTGCTTGGGTCCCTCCACCCATGTGGGACCCAAAAGAAGCTTTGAGCTCCTGGCTTTGGCCTGGCCCAGCCTTGGCCATTGCTGCCATTTGGGGAGTGAACCAGCAGATGAAAGATTCGTTCTCTCTCTCTAACTCTCTAACTCCGCCTTTCAAGTAAATAAAAAAAAAAAAAAAATTAAGTTTCTATAAGATAGCTCATCCATGAGCAGTGTTACTTGTGGGTTTTTTTATGTTATGTAGAAATATGATCCTGGGGTGTTTGTGCTGCCCTTGGCTCACAAGTTTCCTTTTAAATCACCATAAACAAAGCTTAAAATGGTAGGGATAGGCCGGCACCGCTGCTCAATAGGCTAATCCTCTGCCTGCAGCGCCGGCACACTGGGTTCTAGTCCCAGTTGGGGCGCCGGATTCTGTCCCGGTTGCTCCTCTTCCAGTCCAGCTCTCTGCTGTGGCCCGGGAAGGCAGTGGAGGATGGCCCAGGTGCTTGGGCCCTGCACCCGCATGGGAGACAGGAGAAGCACCTGGCTCCTGCCTTCGGATCATCGTGGTGCGCTGGCTGCAGCAGCCATTGGAGGGTGAACCAACGGTAAAGGAAGACCTTTCTCTCTCTCTCTCTCTCACTGTCCACTCTGCCTGTCCAAAAAAAAAAAAAAAAGGTAGGGATAAAGGTCAGAAATGTGATCTTAGAAATTGAAGAGCTGCTTTGTGTTTTTTCTTATTTAGGAAATCACTGAAATAATTTGTTAATACACTTGACAAGTAGTACATATTCATCGTGTATGATTTGATTGTAAGGGCCAGAAGGAGGTAGCCAGCCAGGAATTCCATTTCCTTGGTTGATCTTTTTTTTTTTTTTTTTTTTTTTTTTTGGTCCTTGGTTGATTTTAAAGTAGTGAGATTTGAGTGACTTACAAATTTTTTTTATCTTTTCTCCACTTTTTTCTTATTTCTTTTTTCACATTTATGTTGTCATTTTTTAAGCCTCATGGGATGAAGCTTTCTCTTGTCGAAGTGTCTGTTTAAGGTTATTCAGTTTGGTGGTGGTCTGTCAGGCAGGACCTTGCAGGAGAACTGCATTCAGCAGTGTTAGCTGCTCTTCCTAGAGGTCAGGCAGCAACAGAGGGTAATGGCAGGGCGCCGACCTCGTGCCGCCTCACTACCTGCGTGCTCCCTTCTGGCTGTTTCTGGAAGAGCAGAGCAGCATTCTGAGTTATTTGTCAAGACCACAATCACCTGATGGCATTCGGTCTGTTAAGGGATAAGAGGACTCCTAATACCTACCATACATGTTAGTAAATCACACACAGTTATGCCTGATACCATTCATGTTAGTAAATCACTCACAGTTATGGATAACAAAAGTACCCTTTTCAAGGAATTGGCGCTACAATGAAGAATAAGACCAAGAACCTTCCTCTTTAGAAGCTTCAAGTCTCATAACAGAGTTAGACAATCAGGAAACAATGTAAGTGCTGCCACTTAATCCAGGTTCTGTTAAGCAACTGAGTTTTGGGGGCTAGCATTCGGTGTAACGCTGAAGACTGTGTTTGTGATGCCCACATCCAAGAGAGGAGTTCTTGGGTTCAATACCAGGCCCTGCTCTCGATTCCAGCTTCCTGCTGACTGCGCCCTGGGAGGCAGCAGATGATGACTCAAGTATTTGGGTCCCTGCTACCCACATAGGAGACCTAGATGGAACTCCTGGCTCCTGGCTTCAGCTTCACCCGGTCCCAGCTCTTGAGGGTCTTTGGGGAGTAAACCAGTTTGGATGGAAGATCTTTCTCTCTCTGCCTTTAAAGTAAATAAAATAAATAAGACTTTTTTTTTAAAAGGATTTATTTATTTACTTGAAAAGGCAGAGTTTACAGAAAGAGGAGAGAAAGAGAGAGCTTCCATCTACTAGTTCATTCCCCAAATGGCTGCAGTGGCTGGATCTGGTCTGATCTGAAGCCGGCAGCCAGGAGCTTCTTCTGGGTCTCCTATGTGGGTGCAGGGGCTCTACTACTTGGGCCACCTTTCACTGCTTTCCCAGGCACATTAGCAGGGAGCTGGATCAGAAGTAGAAGAGCCAGAACTTGAACCATTGCAGACCGCAGCTTTACCCGCTACACCACAGCACCAGCCCCAAAACGTAAGAAATTTTAAGAAATTGTGGCCAGCGCTGTGGCTCACTAGGCTAATCCTCCGCCTGTGGCACCGGCACACCGGGTTCTAGTCCCGGTCAGGGTGCCGGATTCTGTTCCAGTTGCCCCTCTTCCAGGCCAGCTCTCTGCTGTGGCCCGGGAAGGCAGTGGAGGATGGCCCAATTGTGTGGGCCCTGCACCCGCATGGGAGACCAGGAGAAGCTCCTGGCTCCTGGCTTCAGATCAGCGCGGTGCGCCGGTCGCAGCGCGCCAGCCATGGCGGCCATTGGAGGGTGAACCAACGGCAAAAAGGAAGACCTTTCTTTCTGTCTCTCTCACTATCTACTCTGCCTGTCAAAAAATTAAAGAAATTTTAAGAAACTGAGTTTCAGAGAAAGAGGTTAAGTAACTTATCTAAGCCCAAAACCTAGCTGGTGACAGAACTAGGCCTAAAGCCCACACACATATTTACTTAGTAAATTTATATTTTTTAACTTTTCGGAGTAGTGCAGACATATGGCATAAAATTAAGTCTTTTTCTTCCTCAATACTTTAGGTAAACTGCAGTCAATAGTTTTTTAAAAATTCTCCAGTTGTCATTTTTTAGTTTTATCATTTTTTATTTTATCAACTTTAGACATTATCTAGTGTATCTTCCTACTGAGGGATGGGAAATATAGTTCCCTTATGCTGTCTTCTACCTCACCTTTCTCTCTTTACTCTCTGATTTTTGTAATAGATACTGTTATTTTGTGTACTTTTCATGATTGCTTTGTAAAATAATCCTTGCTACCTTTTCTTCCCCCCTTTTCCTGTACTTCTTTCCATTTTCATTGGGTATTATAACTCTCAACAATAAAATAAATACTGTATATTTACTTCCATGCTTTTTAGGTTAATTTGAAAAATTAAAATGTATTAGGCAGTAGTTTTCATACTGTGACTATGTGAATACTTAACAGTAGGACCAAATACTATGATTAGTGATTAGAGACATGTTAAAAAAAAAAAAAATATATATATATATATATATGTATGTATGGGGGGCCAGTGCTGTAGCCTAGCAGGTAAAGCTGCTGTCTATAGTGCCAGCATCCCATATGGGTGCTGGTTCAAGTCCTGGCTGCTCCACTTCCAATCCTGCTCTCTGCTATGGTCTGAGAAAACAGTAGAAGATGGCCTAAGTCCTTAGGCCCTTGCACCCACGTGGGAGACTTGGAAGCCTCTAGGCTCCTGCTTCATATCGGCCCAGCTCCAGCCATTGCAACCATTTGGGGAGTGGACCAGCAGTTGGACCACCTCTCTCTCGCTCTCTCTCTCTTTCTCTCTCTGCCTCTGTCTGTCTATAACTCTGGCTTTCAAATAAATTTTTAATATATATATATATATATATGCCTGAATTCTTTAAAGTTTTCCCAGGAGAATGTTCCAAATACCTCCACTTAATGGATCTGTTTGTTTTGTTGTACCTTTCTTCCCATTTTCTAAATCATCTCAACTGTTGCTGTTTCTTGTATTCTGTGTTGTTTTCTTTCAAATATTTTGCTGGAATAGCGTCTTAATTTTTTTCATAAAGAATGCTTGGGTGGTAAACTTCTTAACACTTCTGAAAAGATACCTTATTGTATTATTGTGTCTGATTGATAATAAATCCTTTTACTATTAGTAAGAAAGCTAAGATCTTAAAGGACTTGATCACTTAAGATATTCAGCAGACACCGAGAATCAACGCATATGAACTTGGGAGCATTCCTGGGCCACCTTGCTCCCTGCAGACTTGAGATTAACCATCCCACATAGAAAAAAGAAAAAAAAAATTTTTTTGAAGACTTGATTGAAAAGATTTTAATTATCCACATTACTAATGGACTTTGTTTTTCATTTGCAGAAGCTGAGTATTTATGGTGACTTGGAGTTTGTGAATGAACAAAAGCTAAACCGATACCCAGCCTCTTCTCTTGTGCTTATTAAATCTAAAACTGAAGATCATGAAGAAGCAGGGCCTCTGCCTACAAAAGTCAATCTTGCTCATTCAGAAATCTAAGCTTCTTTTTTTAAGAACAGCGTGATAGACATCTAAGTTTCCATTCCTCATAGAGCTTTTTGAAATGGTTCCATTGGATATAGGCCTTAAGAAATCAATATACAATGCAAATAAAGTTACCCAAATCCATGAAGACTGTATTTGCTGTAACTTTACCTGTATTTTTTTTCTAGTAATTTAAAAAATGGATGTTTGGGATTATATTTTTATTTTACTAATATCTGTAGCTACTTTAATTGTTATTGGCATTAGTATTTTTCCCTTTCTTCGTCAAATTCTATGAGCTGATCATTGTTCTTCCCTACCTCCTACCATGATACTGTCAATTTTACCTTACTCCATAAGCTGAATACTTAGTAGGATGTAGTGCTTCTGCTCAGAAATGGCCCCTGAGCCGTAACTTTAAATTTAGCAGGAAATGCCCTTTAATGACACTACATTTTCAGTTGTATTGAACTGAAATCATTAAAATTTTATTTGAATAATTATGTGCTGAAATCTGAGTATCTGATTTTTCTGGTCTTTCTTCCTACCCTTACCCAACTCAGAAAACATTTAAAATGGTCTGTGTTTATTGCTGTTTAATACAATAAATATAGGGGTACATGCTGAAGCAAAAATGAGCCTCTTGACAATACATACTATGTTATTTTGCACAAGCTATAAGTTTTTGTTGAATGAATCCTTCCAAAGGACTGTTTTTCCTCTATTAGATAGCATCAGATTCAAGGTAAAGATATTTTCAGAGAAAACTCTTCATTCTGATGGTAAGAGACTTCTTTGATTTAGAATTACATATAGATTTCACTTGGCAAAAACTGTTAACTACCACTCCTTTACCTGTGCAGATTTAAACATAAAAATGATTCCACATAACACCAGAATCTTGCTGTGACTCAGTGTCATTATGCTGTGAACCAACTCTCCGACGGTCCTGTGTCCCACTTTCCTTTCTTGTTTCTTTTTCTTTTTTTTTTTTTTTTTTTGACAGGCAGAGTCAGAAAGGTCTTCCTTCTGTTGGTTCACTCCCCAAATGGCCACTACAGCCGGCGCTGTGCCAATCCGAAGCCAGGAGCCAGGTGCTTCCTCCCGGTCTCCCATGTGGCTGCAGGGCCCAAGGACCTAGGCCATCCTCCACTGCCTTCCTGGGCCATAGCAGAGAGCTGGACTGGAAGAGGAGCAACTGGGACTAGTACCTGGCTCCCCAACAGGGACTAGAACCTGGGATGCCGGTGCCACGGGTGGAGGATTAGCCTAGTGAACTGCGGCGTTGGCCGTCTCGTTTCTTTTTGCTTCCCGTGTAAAATGTGCCTGAGACAGATACCTTCATTCCTTTTCAAAGTATTGATCCATTTTCACCAAATTATTTCCCTTGTTTGTAAGACAGTTCCTTACAATTGGAAACACCCAGTAGCAGACACTCTTATATCTGTCTCCTCCCTTTTAGTTTAGCATCACTAAACCAGACTGACAGTTTCTTTTCTTTTTTTTTTTTTTTTTTTTGACGGGCAGAGTTAGAGACAGAGAGAAAGGTCTTCCTTCCGTTGGTTCACTCCCCAAATGGCTGCTAAAGCTGGCGCGTTGCACTGATCCAAAGCCAGGAGTCAGGTGCTTCCTCCTGCTCTCCCTTGGGGGTGCAGGGCACAAGCACTTGGGCCATCCTCTACTGCCCTCCCGGGCCACAGCAGAGAGCTGGACTGGAAGAGGAGCAACCGGGACTAGAACCTGGGGTGCTGGCATCATAGGCAGAGGATTAGCCTAGTGAGCCTCGGTGCCAGCCAAGACTGACATTTTCAAAAAGACAAATTTCACTTTTTTTTTTTCAAAGATTCTTTTTTTTTTTTTTTTTTTTTGACAGGCAGAGTGGACAGTGAGAGAGAGAGACAGAGAGAAAGGTCTTCCTTTTGCCGTTGGTTCACCCTCCAATGGCCGCCGCGGCCGGCGCGCTGCGGCCGGCGCACCGCGCTGATCCGATGGCAGGAGCCAGGAGCCAGGTGCTTTTCCTGGTCTCCCATGGGGTGCAGGGCCCAAGCACCTGGGCCATCCTCCACTGCACTCCCGGGCCACAGCATTTATTTATTCAAAGAATTAGATCATTCCCCTAATGGCCACAGTGGCCAGGGCTGGGTGAAGTCAGAGCTAAGAGCTTCATTCGGGTCTCCCACATGGGTGCAGGGGCCCAAGTACTTGGGCCATCTTGCATTACTTTCCCAGACACATTAGCAGGGAGCTGGATTAGAAGTGGAGCAGCTGGGACTCAAACCTGTGCCCATATGGGATGCGGGCACTGTAGGTGGCAGCTTAATCTGCTACACCACAGCACTAGCCCCTGGGTTTCACTTTCCAAAAAACGAAAAAGAAAATTAACCCCCATAAGTATGCAACATAAAAATGTTTCTGATCTTGAAAATTCAATCAAAACAATAAAACAGCCTCCAGGCCACTCCTTAAAGTAGCAGTTGTGACTTGGGTGGGCCCAAATTATTGGCTCCTTGCTTCCACCAGGAAGAGACATCTGGAGAGTCTTCACTAGGCCAGTTCTCAACACCACAGGCCTCTGGTTCACACCTACCCCACTCCTGGAGTCCTTGCTTCAGGGTCCCTCAGCTGAGAGACACGCATGCAGACAATTAGAAAATAGTCATTACCACGATGAATGATCCTAGGCCTGGGTTCCAAATCTTTTAACAAAACTGTGTGGCACCTTTTATCTGATAAATTTTTTGGTAAATCAGAAGTTACTGGGGCTGGCACTGTGGCACAGTAGGTTAAAGCCTCAGCCTGCAGTGCCAGCCTCCCATATAGGTGCTGATTCTAGTCCCAGCTGCTCCTCTTCTGATCCAGCTCTCTGCTATGGCCTGGGAAGGAAGTAGAGGATGGCCCAAGTCCTTAGGTCCCTGCACCCGCGTGGGAGACCCGAAAGAAGCTCCTGGCTTCAGCTCTGGCCATTGCAGCCATTTGGGGAGCGAACCAGTGGATGGAAGACCTCTCTCTGTAACTCTTTCAAATTAAAAAAAAAAAAAAAAAAAAGGTTACCAGATTATCTGGTTTCAGTGTTGTCTCAGAAACAAGTGATGCATCAGTCTGCTATTGATCACATAAACATAAAACCTTGTTACTCTGAGTCATATTCAAGCCAAAAAGAAACAATCCACCATTTGTTATTTGCCTTCAACTTAGATAAATGAGTCATTTCTATGAAGATTTTTTTAATCCATAAATAGCTCCTTTGTAATTTTTGTGGACCGTTAAGTATCAAGACCACATATTGTGGGGCTGGCACTGTGCCTTAGTGGATTAAGACTCCACCTATGCTGCTGGCATCCCATATGGGCCAGGGTTCAAGACCTGGCTGCTCCACTTCCGTTCCAGCTCCTTGCTAATGGCCTGGGAAAAGCAGCAGAGGGTGGCCCAAATGCTTGGGCCCCTGCACCCACATGGGAGACGGATAGAGCTGGCTCCTGGCTTCAGCCTGGCCATTGCTGCCATTTGGGGAGTGAACTAGCAGATGGAAGACCGCTCTCTGTAACTCTCAAATGAATAAATACATCTTTAAAAAAAAAAAAAAGACCATATATTGGGAATCATGGATCTCGAGGTTTCTAGTTATTTGCACCACCACACGAAGGCCATTTCTGCCTGGAGACCCTAGTTTACCTGTTCAACAACCACTTGCCAACCCTGAGGGAAAGTAGGCTCCAATTGCTCAGAGTCCAATGAGAGGGACAACTACTGTGGTAAGTGCTATGGCAAGATGGGCACATAGGAGGAGCCTAAACTTCTGAAAGGAACAGCCAGGCTTAAACCTGGAGGCGGAGGCAAGCGGGGTGTAGGGAGCAGCGTTGGGGCAGTGGAGACGGGATGCATAAAGACTGAGGCCAGCGAGTCCAGGACTGCGCATGGTTCAGTTAGCTGAGCTACAGCCTACAAAAGCACCGTAATAGATGGGGCGAGATGCGTCAGGTAATAATGGGCTTTACTAGACCTGCGCTGGATTCTGAGTCCAGCAGAGAGGTGTTGGAAGGTTTTAAGCATGCTTCCGCCCCAGTGAAATCCACTTGCCCTCAAGTCCTGTCCTAGGGTCTGACTCCTGGGAGCCCTAAGTTGAAACGCACCCTTCGTCTAGTCTGTCTCCTAGGGAGTGGAAGCAGGCACTGAGGCCCGGGAAGGGGGGTTGCTTGCCCACGTGAGAGCCGGCTGCAGGGCCTGACCAAACCCCGTTTTCCTGGTGCGGGGCTCAGCTGTTTCTCTGTAGCTCCCCGCTTCCTGAGGGCTGCCCCTATGTCTGCCCTCCTCACCCTTGTTCCCAGGGAGTGGGCGTTTTATTTCCCAGTGCAAAAGAAACGGCTGGCCATAGGTGAGCAATCTAGGGGCATCAGAGGCAGGCTTCCAGGGGACCCCAGCCTAGAACCCCTGGGCTGGTTTCTGGAGGAGGACACCTCCCCTTCTCCCTTGGTCTGGGCTCTGGTCCAGAGTGAAACGCTTCTGGGACGATGGTCTTCCTAGCAGGGAGCTAGGCTGCTGGGGAGACTGCAAGTGGGTAGACAGATGGGTCGCTGGGGGGAGGCTGCTGCTGTGGTGCAGCAGGTTAGGCCACCGCCTGCAATGCCGGCATCCCATTGCAGCACCAACAGCAGTTCCCAGTCCTGGCTGCTCCATTTCCAGTCCAGCTCCCTGCTGATGCACCTGGGAAAACAGCAGAAGATGGCCCAAGTATTTGGGCCCCTGCACTCACTTAGGAGACCTGGAAAAAGCTCCTGGCTCCTGGCTTTGTCCTGGCCCACCCAGCCATGGTGGCTATTTGGGGAGTGAACTGGCAGAGGGAAAAGCTCTCTCTCTCTCTCACTCTCTCTCTCTTTCTCTCTTTCTCTGTCACTCTGCCTTTCAAATAAGCAAAATAAATCTTTTTTTTAATTTTAATTTTTTTTATTTTTGACAGGCAGAGTGGACAGTGAGAGAGAGAGACAGAGAGAAAGGTCTTCCTTTGCCGTTGGTTCACCCTCCAATGGCCGCTGTGGCTGGCGCGCTGCGGGCGGCGCACTGCGCTGATTCAATGGCAGGAGCCAGGTACTTATCCTGGTCTCCCATGGGGTGCAGGGCCCTAGGACTTGGGCCATCCTCCACTGCACTCTTGGGCCACAGCAGAGAGCAGGCCTGGAAGAGGGGCAACCGGGACAGAATCCGGCACCCCGACCAGGACTAGAACCTGGTGTGCCGGCGCCGCTAGGTGGAGGATTAGCCACGGCGCCGGCCGAAATAAATCTTTAGTAAGGGATCACTAGAGCCAACAACCTGCCCCTGCCTCATCCCCACCCCCAGCACTGTCTCAGAGAAAACTAGAATGCACTTTGCCATATTTTAATTTTATTTATTTATTTGAGAGGCAAAGAGACACATAGAGACAGACAGGAGAGATCTCCCATCTGCTGATTCATTCCCCAAATGCCTGTAACAGCTGAAACTGGACTGAGCTGAAACCAAGAGCCAGGAACTCCATCCCAGTCTCCCACGTGGGTGGCAGGACCTAAGCACTTGAGCCACCTCCACCTGCTGCCTCCCAAGGTGGGCACTAGTGGGAAGCTGGAAGGGAGTGGAGCTAGGACTCAAGACCAGGTACTCTGAGACGGGACGCAGGTGTCCTAACCACTAGGCCAACGCCTGCCCCGCCACGTTTCGTGTGCTTGTTTTGTTTTAGCAGTTTTAAGTGAAAGTTGTCTCTAAGATTACTTTACTCTGGCATCTTCCTGAGTGCTGCTTCCTCACATTTGCCCTTCCCCTGTCAGACTCGGTGAGACCTGGCTTTGCGCTCCAGGATCCTTTTACGTGCTGTGCAAAGAGCGTGCTTTCAAGCTGAGAGGCCGCCCACTGCCAGCGCCATCCCGGTGATTCCGCCAGGGCCACCTCTGCCACCTGTCCAGGTAAGAACAAAAGAGGCTGCCTCCTGGTGGCTCTGTGCCGCAGGGCAGGGGAGGGGTGGCTTCCTCCTGGGCCGGGTTCCTGAGAGGCTGCACCTGGGGACCTGTTTGACGTCCAGCGCTGGGCTCTGACCACTCCTGAGGACACTGTGCTCCCTGGGACCTGTGACACTCAGAGGTCGGAGGGGGTAGAAAGAAAAAAAAAGGATCTTTTTTGTGGTCTTTGTCCAGTTTCAAGCCAGCAGGAACCACCCTGTTGGATGACTGCCACAAGGACAGGTGTGCCTGTGGCCTCTCCCGCCGCACCTGTTCAGTGTGGATGGCAGATTTTTTCCAGTAGCCCCGGGCCATGCTGCCCATCTGCCGGCCCTCACGGTGTCCTCGCACCTCTCGCACTGCGCCTCCTTTCACACGGGCGTGGAGCACACCTTGAGCTTCTGTCTCAGCTCTCCCGGACGGGGGAGACTCGGCCTTCCTGCATTGCAATGCCTCCTTCAGCCACAGAAGGGTTGAGCTTCATCTCAGCCACAAATGGGAAAAGCCCCTGCCACATTTTTAAAGAAAATGATGAAAAATTACAGTTGCTTTATAATTTAGTGGGAAATGCATATTCTTTTTAAAAGATTTATTTATTTACTTGAAAGGCAGAGTATGTGTGTGTGAGAGAGAGAGAGACTGTCCATCCGCTGGTTCACTCCCCAAATGTCCCCCACAGCCAGAGCTGTGGTGATCCGAAGCCAGGAGCCTCCTCCGGGTCTCCCATGTGGGTACAGGAGCCCTAGGACTTGGGTCATCCTCTGCTGCTTTCCCAGGCCATAGCAGAGAGCTGGACTGGAAGTGGAGCAGCCAGGACTCAAACCGGTGCCCATGTGGGATGCCACAGGCGACCACTTTACCTACTATGCCAAAGCACCAGCCCTGAATTATCTATTTAATTAAATGACCCTTCTTATTGGCCACTGACACAGTGACCTGTGCCATGACTGGCTGCCTCTTCACACGCTGAGGGCTGCCGGCTCCCAGTCTCACCGCAGGCCCTGCAAAATCGCTGGGCTTAAGTCTCACCCCTCTCACCTGCTGTGTGACTTGGGCCAGTCTCCCTCTCCGAATCTCGGCTCTGCTTGCGGTCTGTAAGAGGGGAATGAGGATTGCAGCCTTGGCGTGTTGCTCTTGGACTGCAGAGTGGGGAGAGGCCTGGCGCATCAGGACCCTGCTCTCCTTTCCTCTGCCTGGGAGGGCGTGGCCAGGGCGAGGCCCCTCCTCCAGGCTGCCCTGGTGACAAGGGAGGGAACCTGCCCTGTATCCCTGGAGACTGGACGCTGAGAGCTGGAAACATGAACAAGGTCTTCCCCCAGGTAAGTGCGGCCCTGCGTAGCTCCTGATGCAGGAAGCAAACTCAGGTGAGGGCAGGAAAGGGGCCAGGTTAATACTGCACCTGCCCCAGCCACTGAGGTGAGTCAGCTCCCACCCTGCCCCAGGGGCTCACTCCCAGGTATCAGGCCCCACACGTGACACAACTGGACAGTTCAATGATGAACTGGGAGGAAGCCGGGGTGCAGGTGCACAGGGGCCAGGGGAGTGGATGATGTTAGGAGATCAGGGAAAGCCTCGCTGGGGAGCTGCCTGGGCAGGTTTGAGGGGCGGATTGTGGCAGGCAGGCAGTGGAAGAAATGGCGCTCCCAGCATGGGGCACGGGGGACAGGTGTGTAACTGTGACACAGTCAGGGTGACTTAGGGCGATTAGCACCCCGCGTTGGGAGGGTCCAGTGATTCCATCTGAAGCTGTCCGTGACCCCTGAGGCTGCTGACTCCCTTACCCAAGTACACCCCCTGCTCTGTTCTCTTGGCAGGGAGATGGCACTGGCAACGCTGCTGCTAGGACCAAAACACTCTCCAGAGGGGAAGGTAAAAGGCGGGCACTCCCCACGCCCAGGGGGGCTGCCTGAAGCTGGGCTGGGGGCTCTGCGGGAGCCCAGACCTCTGCCTCCCACTGTGGTGTCCTCTGCTCCCGGCGTCCCGGCCAGCCAGGTCCACAGTCACTTACTGAGCACCTACTAGCGCCGCCTATCGCTCAGGTGCTGACAGTGCACGCAGTACCCACCGGTAGCAGCAGTGGGTGACCTGGGCAGTTCTCTTTACCTCTGAGGGACGATGTGAGTCAGGATCACACGCTTCTTTAGCGCCTGCTAACACGGCAGACTCACTGTGTGGCTAGGACAGCACTCCGTACCTTCACTGATGGGGTGTCTCCCATGTGTTCCGTCTCGGCCCACGTTGCAGCAAGGGGAAAGAGCCCCGGAGAGATGACGCTGCCAGCCGCAAAGGATCAAGCCCCTACTGTGTACCTGGCACCACAGGGTCTTTTTCAACCCTCAGGGCCCCTCTGAGAGGGGGGCCCTGTTGTGGGCAGGAACAGCTGAAGCCATGAAGTTAGGCAACCAGGCCAAGGTCATAACGCTGGGAGGGAGCTTTGGGGGCCGGAGGGTGCAGGTCTCGAATTCCGAGGTAGGGCAGCACGGCCCTTCTGGTGGTAGCGCCCCAGTGCCCTTGTTGCTTCAGGCTGGTGTTTGTGGATTTCCAGGTGCGGGCTCGTGGTGGGGGTGGGTGTGGAGCAGAGGCCCTCCCCTCTAGCTCCAGCTCCAGCTCCAGGGAGAGGCTTGGCCACCGAGGGCGTCCAGCTCAGCAGTGCAATGTCTCGAGTCTCTCTTGTGACCACACCTTGCACACGGCTGGCCAGGCCACACAAGTATTGGAGGAGCGGCCTCTGCTGGCCCAGTGACACGTCGTCTCCCTGGTTACCTGAGTGAACCTGTGTTTGCCAACAGACCCGGGAGCCGCTGACCCGGGCTGCGGGAATCATCTGTTTTACTAACTTATCTTTAAAGATCTATGTATTCATTTGAAAGGCACAGAGAGACAGAGACAGAGAGGGAGATCTTCCCTGTAAATGGCCAGGGCTGGGCCAGACCAAAGCCCGGAGCGGGAACTCCATCCCGGTCTCCCACGTGGTGGCAGAGACCCAAGCAGTTGAGTCAGTATCCACTGCTTTCCCAGGCAGGGAGCTGGATCCGAAGCCAGGCAGCCGGGGCGTGACCGGGAGCACACAGGGGATGCAGCCTCGCGGACACAGCTTAGCCTGCTGTGCCAGATGCTCCGACTGAGATTCGTCTGCATCGCCCACTGTCTCCTCTCCCCGTGCACACCCATCCTGGGCTCCACCCACGCCAGGCCACTTCCTGTTCCCCGTCCCCCAATCCTGGCTGCATGCCACCCAACAGGCCGTTCCTCCTTCCACACCCTCACTGTGCCCTCCCCAACCTGCCCAGCCCCCCTACCCCGGCACCTGGCCCATGCTTCTTCGCTGCGCTGACACCTGGCGCTTGGGGCTGGCAGCACGTGGGCACGGGTCCACCTGGAGGCAGCTCCGGGGAACTAGGAGGGGTTTGAATGAAAATGACCCACGCGGATGCAAACTGGGGGCCTGCCCTTGTCTCCCTGACCTCTGGGGCAGCCTGTGCACTAAGCACTTACAAAGCACCTACTGTGTGCCCGCCTCTGGCCTGGACTCTGCTGTCACAGGCATCGGTGAGACCTGCTCCTGCCCCCTTGTCCGCGGGCCTGAGACCCGGACAGGACGTAGCTCACGCTCTCCCTCATCTGTGCCCGCCCCTTGCTCCTAAGGGCAAGGGCCACAGTGACGGCTACTTCTGTGCTCTCTGCAGAGCAGGGCGCCCAGTGGGTCCCCAGGGAAGCTTTCTTTCCTTGTTTTGCAAGCAAGGGAGAATTCAAGGAGCAAAGTACAGGCCTGCAAGAGCAGAGGCGGCCGCAGTCGCTGCTGTTCCACCGTGGTTAGAATGGAGCTCGGCACACGGCAGGTGCGCCTGGGCCACAGCTCCGTGCAGACCCCCTCCCACACCACGGACTCTCGGCAAATGCCGGGGTAGCTCCTGTGAGCCCCACTTCCCACCTGAGGAAACTGAGGCACACGGAAGTGAAGGGACTCCCCGCAGCCCCGCTGGAAGGCAGCCGGCAGCCTGGCGGGCTCCCAAGTGGACAAGCAGCCAGACGCGTGGAGAGGGCATGGGTTGTGGCTTCAGACAGGGACTCGCGTGCCAGCCCCGCAGGCAGTGATGTGGACATCCCCGCCGAGCTGCAGGTTCTTCATCAGTAACTTGAAGGACTTGGGGTTTCTGCCCTGTCTTAGGGGTTGGAGCCACATGTGCCTGCCCCTGCCTGTGTCCTGAGGAGGTGGATGGGAGGCTGGGGCGTGGAGCAGAGGCCCAGGCCACGGCCAGGCACCTGGCGAGGGGTGGCTCCGGACAGTGGCACAGAGCGGTGCAAAGGTGTCCCTGCCCCAGCCCATGCGAGGGGGAGGGGCGGCCGACAGGGGTCAGGTGCGGGGCTGGGGGACCCCAGGACCCCAGCCCTGGTGCCCATGCCTGTGTCTCCCTCACAGCAGACTGCAGCCCCCTCTGCTGCTCGCGCCGGGGAGCCTGCCTCTCGGCCTCTCTGCTGCTCCTGCTGGCCACTCTCGCCGCCCTCGTCGCGCTGGCCATCATCCTTGGACTCCCGCCACGCACGCCAGGTCTGGGGTCGGCGGCGGGAGGCGGGGGGGGGGGTGTCAGCAGGGGAGAGCCAAGGGGCCACAGGTGCAGGAGTCCTGAGCCCGCCAGACTTCTCCACGAAGTGACTTTGGACAGACTCCTGTACACCCACAAACACACGGGGGCGCTATAGAAAGTTCGCGGAAAGTGTGCATGATGAAAAAACCATGCATGGAGCTCAAAAAATATTTGCACCAAAATAAATGTATCTTTTACTTTTCCGCGAGTATTCTGAGGTCCCCTTGTGTGTGACTCTGAGCCTCCATTTGCATACCTGTGATGCGAGTTTATCGAGAGGCTCTGCCCTGGAGTCCTCCTTCAGGAAGCCTTCCTTGAGCCCCAGGTTGGATTAGGAGCCTTGTCTCCCCACACTTGCTCTCACCTTGCCCCAGTCCCCCTGGGAGGTCTCATCCACCTATGCACCTGTCTCCACCCCAGAGATCAGGGCCATGTCCAGTACATTCCAGCAACCTGGCCCCAGTGGCTACCAGCCATGACGTCCCTCTGAGTAGCACACTCAGACCAGGCTAGCGGGAGGGCTGAGTCTGGAGCAGCGGCTCTGGTCCAGTCTCAGAGGCAGGATGGCCCTTGGAGAAGCCACAGGGCACTGAGCATGAGGGGAAAGAGGGGAGTGGTTGGTGGAGGGAGTGTCAGGACAAGCCACTCAGGCACAGGGAACAGCATGCGAGCAGTTCCCGGGGATGGAGGAGGCGTGAGGACCAGCAGGGAAGGCGTGTGGACACCAGTGGCTGGGGCAGTGGGTGAGCTGGGAGCCCGGGGCCTCCAAGGCTGCCCTGGGGAGGGAGTTGTGGTCCAGGAGCCATGGAAGGGCGTAAGCTGGGGGCTAGGGTCACCTTCTCCTCTCTGAGTGATCATTTCATAGCCAGGCAGGGCAGGTGGAAGGGAAGGAGGTGGGGGAGGAGGTACCATTCACAGTCTGTCCCAGCCTGGGCGGGGTACGTGTGGGCTGCAGTCACACACCCACGTGCCTGTGTCTGCGTGTGTGTCTGTGCAACGATGCACATCTACATGCATGTGCCAGCGTTTGCAGGGGTGTGTGAGTGCACATACCTGACTGTGTGGGAGTATTTGTATGCACATCTGTGTGTGTGTGTGTGTGTGTGTGTGTGACAACACCAGCACCCCTGAGAGCCAGCTCCCTCCAGCAACCCAGGCTGGTCTGAGGACCAAGACAGGGTTAACGTGCGCAGGACACAAAGGTGCTCTCACCCCCACTCAGTACCTGTGTGCACATGTGGGTCTGGGGGGGCCCACCCAGCTCATCCACCATTTCTCTCCTTTAACTCCTTGACACAGCCTAGGGGAGGGTCTCCTATTCCCCTACGGTGGCTGATGAGACTTTTCAGGGGAGTTTGGGGCCCAGTGGAACGAACACAGATCAGTGCTGTTCAGGCAGTAAAATTGGGCGCAGAGGGAAGGGGCGCTGACTGCACTTGAACTGGCACCGGCAGGTGCACCGCAAGGGCCGCTTCAAGGAACGCAGCGTGGCCCTGGCAGGCGGCTGCGAGGTGTGGCTGGGTTTCAGCAAGGAGAGGTACTCCTGGCTCTGTACCCATCCATTTGCTCCCCACCGCAGTTAGGTGGGGAGGCGCTATGGTCCCCACTGGCCGGCAAAGCAACAGAGGCTCTGAGAGCTCAGGTCACCTGCCCGAGGCCAAGCAGCGGGAAGGGGACTAAGCTGGGGCTCAAACCCCACCTGCACCGCTCAGTCCCGGGTCCTGGGTTTGCCCCCTGCCCAGCCCCTGCCCCAGCTCAGCTAGGGGGTGCTCCAAGGAGGGAACCTGGTCAAGTCTGACGTCTGCCTAGCTGGGTGACGCCCTTGTGAGCACCCTCTTTGATCCCCCGCCATTCAGGGGCCCAGGCCTGTGTGACACGGACAAATAGGACGGGCTTCCTGTGCCACGACCGGAGGAGCTGCATCCCGGCCAGCGGGGTCTGTGATGGCATCCGCACCTGTACCCACGGCGAGGACGAGGACGAGGCCTTGTGCCGTGAGTATCTGCCTGCTCCTGCCCCAGCCCCAGCCCCAGCCTCAGGGGTCACCTGCCCCCGACCCTCCCTGCAGCCACCCCAAAGCTCCGCTGACCCTGAACATACCTCACACCCTCGTGTCCACGTGTCTCGGATGATGGGTCGCCCCCAGCCAGGAACACCTGCCCCCACCCTTTCCCAGCCATGCACACACATGAGTCACCTCCACTCTCAGAGAACCTGTACTCATCCTCGAGGCAGTGCTCAAGCGTTACCTCCTCCAGGAAGCCTTCCCTGACTCCCACACCAGGTTAAGTTCCTTCCATTGGGCTCCCACAGCCCCTGAGCCTTCCTGTGTGTCAGCCCTAGTGACAATAGTTGTCACCCTCGATTGGCACCTCTGCCACCCCTGTCAGGCTGTGAACCCCCCCGGGGCAGGCCTGGTCTGTTTGATGGTGGGGCTGCAGGGCCCGGGACAGAGGGCAATCAGGGTTGCTGAGTGGATGAGGGGGTGAGTGACTAGAAAGGCCTGGGCCCACGCCTGAGAGAGCTGACAGTTCCCACGGAGAGGAGGCGTGTCTCCTGGAGCAGGCATGGAACCTGCGGGTCAATGGCAGGACCCACAAGAGGGAGGGGTCGGGGATGTTGGGACCGGGGGTAGGTGGTTCGGCACAGACCCTCCAGTGCAGAAGCGATCCTCAGAGTCACCCAGTCAGCTCCATCGGGCCCGACGGTGGCCGCCCAGCCTCGGCTTGCATACTCCTGGGATGGGGAGCTCACTACACATGGAGCAGCCACTCCCAGCATGAGGTCTTCCTCGCCCAGAGCTCAGAATGGCCAGTGGCCGGTTGTCTCTGGCTCCAACTCTGCCCTCCATCAGCCCCGCCTGCCCGGGGCGAGCCGTGTTTTAACCCCTCTCCCGTGATCATCGGCTGCAGGGCAGAGATTCGGAGATAGCGCTCTTGCTCCCCAGCCCACACCCTGGCCCCCGCTCCTCCGTGCCCTGTTCCTCATCCTCTCCAAACACGTCCCCAGTTATTCAGCACAGGCCCCAGGCGCACCCAGGCCGCCTCTGGCAGGGTCTGGCCACCCAAAGAGCACGGGCTCGTCCCCTCCCCGGTCTGGGCTCCTGTGCCTCTAGTGATGGGGCCGCAGTGCGTGTGAACGTTCTGGAGGCCTGTCTCACAGCTGCCTGCCGTGGAGCTGACGTCCAGGCAAGGGGCAAGCCCACATTCCCGAGCGCTGGGGCACAGGTGTGTGGTCTCACACGGACACTGTCGCATTCCCATTGGAGGCGCCTCCTGGAGGGGACTTGAAGGTGTTATGACTCCAGAGAAGGGTGAGGGAGGAGTGATGCCAGCAGCGGCATGGGGGTGTGGGGCCGGGGGCAGTGGCTCCCAGGGCTCCTCGCTGGGGGTGCTGGAGAGAGCGTGCCTCCCTTCCACTGCACCCCCTCCCCCTCCCCAAGCCCCTTCTGCAAGAGGTGGGAGATGCCGCTGAGTGCGGCAGCTGCTGGCGTGGTCAGGAGGATCCACCTCTGGCCCCCTCGGGGCAGCCGTGCCGGCACGGACTTCCTCCCACCCCGTTGCTCCCTCTGCAGGAGACGTACCCCGCAGCCTCCCAGGCTTCCTTGTGGCCCGCTGCGGGGACCCAGCCTCCTGGATCTACTCAGACCAGAAGTGTGACGGGACCAACCACTGCGGTGACTGCTCGGACGAGCTGAGCCCAGGTGGGGCTCTGGGCAGAGGCTGGCCTGGGGCAGGGCGCTAGAGCATAGAGGCTGACCGGGCGTCTCGGGGGTCCTAGGGACGGGGTGCTCACTACCACCCCCGTGGCTCCTTCTGGAGGTTCGTGGTGGGGACGCCACGGCGAGGGGAGGGCACGGAGGAGGACCCTGGGCCTTGAACCTGAGTTCCCTCATCTCCTCTGCCCCTCCCCACAGCTCTGGGGGGAAAGCAGGCAATCAAGCCCCGGCCCCAGCTCACATGCTGGCCAACAGAAGCTCCCAGGGGAAAAGGCACTTGCTACACTGAGGGAAGGGCAGGGGCGGCCACAGGCACAGACCACTTAGTTTGCTCTAAGTTCGATCAACAAACACATCCTGAGCACTGCCGGAGCTGGGGCTGACACCAGAATTCAGGCACATTCCTACTCCCAGGACCCCATCTTACACTAAAAGGAAGTGCCAGAGCCCAGGAGGAATCAAGGGAGACTTCTTGGAGGAGGCAGCATTCAGCAGGCCTTAGAAAAGAGGCAGGGCCCCAAGCGGCCGAGGCTGGGTAGGCGAGGAGGACTGGGGGGGCCCAGGGCGCAAGGTAACGGAGAGAAGTCTGCGAGGCGCCTCAGTGAGTCCTAGTGGGTTGGTGTGGCTGGAGCTGGGGGTGGACGGGAGAAAGCACAGGGCAGGCGATGTGCACCTGTTAAACCGTGAGTCCTGCCTGCCTGCCTTGGCTGTCTAACAACCGGAGCCAAGGAGGAGACCGAGGCTTAGCCGGGTCGAGCAAGGTCACCGCGGCAGGATCAGGATTACAGTCAGCTTGTGTCACGTGGGCCGGGGTCTCGGGAGCTGTGGCGGGGTTCCGGGCTAGGGAGGGGCCTGGGACACAGGGCCCAGGACCCAGCAGCTGTTCTCTCCCCAGTGAGTGCGTGCCCGCCCTGCGGCCCTGGCTGGTGGCGCTGCCCGCCCACCGTCTTCAAGTACTGCAGCTGTATCCCGAGGAGCCTGTGCCGGGACCACGTGCAGCACTGCTCCGACTGGTCAGACGAGTACTCCTGTCCCGGCCTCTAGCCTCCACGCAGGCCCAGGACCAGCGATGGAGTGGCGCCGACAACCTGCTGGTGACTGTGAGCAAGGGAGGAGGAAGGAGCCTTCTGCACCTTACCTGTAGTGGGATCTACACACCGACTGAACAGCGATCGCCTCTTGCACACCTCCAGTGACAGGGAGCTCACTACCATGCCAGACAGCTTCTCACAAAGATGGGGGCAATCTGCCTGTCCCTGGGGACCGAGGGCGAATCCTGCTCCTCCGCTCTGAGACAGACTTGTAGCTCCCGAGCTGGGCCCCCTGAGGGAGAGCTCTGGGTCCTGGATGCAGCCCCGTGGGGCCACCTCATGCCCATCTGGCACCTGTGGCAGGTGTTACTGGACTTGCACGCAACCTTAGCATTTCTCTCCACTGAGCTACCCTCGCAGGGCACCCAGTGCTCGCAGACAGGCCCTGTGGTCCCACCCTGGGAAGCCGCACCCGGGGGCTCCACGCTGCGTGATAAGAGACTGGGAGGCACAGCCACCAAGGGGCCCCTCCCCACGCCCCGGCCACGCCCCCAGCCCCGCCCTGGCCCCCCACCCCACCCCACCCCAGGCGCCCAGCTCTCCTTACATCAGGGGCTACATTCGGTCCTGGAGTCCGAGTGAGCTGCTTCTCTGCATGCCTTCGCAGCACCCAGGCAGGCAGGATGGACATCCCCACTAGCCAGATGGCAAAACTGAGGCCTGGAGCAAGGGAGATGACGGCCCGGGACCATTCATAGAGTCAGGGCTGGCAATGGGACGCCAGCACAGGCTGTGGCAGCCCCGCCCAGGGGCCCTACCGGCCACCAGTGACTATACACTGGCAGGTGCGGTCAGGGATTTTAAAAGGTCGCCTCAGCAAGTGTCCCTCCCTTAGTCTGAAAGAGGCCCCGGGGATCCGGCCAGTGGGAGGGTTCCCGGCGAGGGAGACAGACGTGCCCCACCCCCGGAAATCAATAGAACTGATGCTGTGTATCAGACTTCCTGTGAGTGTTTCCAAACCTTCTCCTCTTGTTATCATTATTTTTAACTTTATCTGAAAGACAAAGACAGTTTTCTTCTATCTGCTGGTTCACTCCCCAGAGAGCCGAACCAGCCAGGGCAGGGTCAGGCTGAAGCCAGAAGCCTGCCGCCACCGGCTGCCTCCCTAGGCGCCCATTAGCAGGAAACTGGAATCGGGAGCAGAGGAGCCAGGACTCAAAGCACACCAGGCCCTCCAACGCCACCACTGAGCCAGACACCTGCCCCTCGTGTGAGATCTACAGAGAAAAGGGGCGTCCCGGAGCCCGGCGCTTTGGTCCCTTCACTGCCTCGCTCATCCGTTCCTTCACGGCCTCCGCACACTGTGCAGGGCCAAGCCGCGGGCCAGTGCCGGCCCCCAGGGAAGAGGCTCCTAAGGAGGTGGCACCTTGCACCGTGGAGGGGCGAGTGGGACAGCAGGAAATACTGGGCGCAGGGCAGCAAGGAGTGAACCTTACAGAGCCAGGACAAGTGCATTTCTGGCCCCCTCCAGCCGGGGACCCGCTCCCGGAACAGGGCCCCCTCGGACCCTGCCTGAGGCATGGGCAGCTCCAGGCTCTGCAAGGGCAGTGCAAGCCGCAGGAGTCCTCTGGTGTCCCTTGTTCTGATGACCCGGCTGGAGCCTTCCCTCCCCAGGAGGGAGGGAAGCTGGGGGGTTGGGAGGCTCTCCGGGGTAGCGGTGGGGGAGGAGGGCATCCCTGCTAGGCAACCGGGCCCCCGTGGCCAGAGCATAGGGTGGCAGGGAGGGGACAGGCAGTGATGAGGTGAGAGAAGAGAGCTGGCCACGACAGCTCACCATTCTGTGCTATCTCCAGGGAGATCAGGGAAGGCTTCTAGGAGGAGGTGGTGCCTGAGCAGGGTCTTGAAGGATTGGGAATGGGCCAGGTGGGGAGCAGGGATAGGGCCTGCCAGGTTGAAGAGATGGACTGGTCAGTGCAGGGCAGGACAGGGGCGTGTGCGGGGGCTTCCCGGACGGTGCAGGGAGGGTGCCGGGAGTATGCAGAGAGCCTTGTGTTCTGGGCTGTGCAGAGGGCACGTGACTGGGGGGCCGCAGGGGCTGGCAGGGGTTTGCAGCAGGTGGGGTGCCACTAAGGCGTTTCTCCCCACACGTGATCCTTGCTGGCCAACCTGGAGGAAGCAGCAAAGCGCCAGGCAGAAGGAGGGCCAGGTGCAGCACTGGAGGCTACCCTGGGTGGTAAGGAGCCAACGCTCAGTGGCGTCTGGCCCGTGCCCAGCACTGCAAACCTTCCAGAAACTTCCTGTGGCTTTGCTCAGTGGTCTGCATCCTCTGCTCCTCTCGACCACCATTCTGGGAGCCTGGGCTGGGCCCTGCACTTTGCATAGGCACAGAGACACCAAGCAACCTTGCCTGAAATCACACAGCTTTTTAGAGGAAGAGCCAGGAGCTACACCTTGATAGGCGCAAATCCAGAGCCTGCCAAGCTCCTTCTGACGCTTCGCTATCCCAGCCGGGTGCCCCCCTCACCAGGAGGAGAGCTGGAGCCCAGGCCAGGGGGCCTCAGCCTGCAAACGGGAGGTGGTCGCGTGTTGGCCAAGGGACAGGCATTTGTTCTTCCCTTGCTGATTGGTTCTTCCTTTCAGAAGGGAGCAGGTGTTGGAGCCCGTGTCGTGGTGCAGTGGGTTAAGCCTCCACCTGCGATGCGGGCATCCCACGTAAGCACTGGTTCGAGTCCCGGCTGTTCTGCTTCCAATCCAGCTCCCTGCTGATGGCCCAAGTGCTTGGGCCCCTGTACTCACCTGGGAGACCCAGACGAAGCTCCTGGTTCTTGGTTTTGGCCTGATCCAGCCAGCCTTTGCAGCCATTTGGGGAGTGAACCAGCCACCTCCGGAAGGCGCGGAGCGAGGGGTGCTAGGGCAGCCAGTCAGGCCCCTCCCCTGGCTCATGTGGGCAGAGCCGCCTGCAGCAGGAACCAGCGTCAATATTTGCCATCTCTCAGCCTGCCTGGCCCCAGCTCGGAGATCAGTACTTTCAGTACAACAGGTTCCTGGCTGTGCAAACACGCGCGGATAGATTAATGGAATTTAAAGTGGCTCAGGCTCGGCCCTAGGGACCGGCCTGGAAATCTGCTCCGGTTTAACTGTCTGCCGCCACTGTTTGCCGAAGACTCTCCCTGCAGCCTTACGCTCACAGAGGCGCAGGCCTTCGAGCCAGCCAGGAGCTCAGGGCCCCGCCAGGCTTTTGGCAAAAGAGGACCCCCTCTCCCCAGAGGGCGGAGGCCCCGGCGCAGAGTTCTGAGGGTCCCCAGCAACTCCTGGTCCTGGTGCGGGTCTGAGTCCTTTTGGAAACAATTATGTACATACATGATCATTATATATAATTATATATATTACATACAGTGAAATGCACAGATCTCAAGTACACAGTTCAGTGAGGGTTATTTAACAGCCTGGTTGAGGTATAATTGACACACAATAAGCCATAATGTTAAAGCGTACACTTTCTTTTTTTTTTTTTTTAATTTATTTAATGAGCATAAATTTCCAAAGTACAGCTTATGGACCACAATAGCCTCCTCCCCGCCCCGTGTCTTCCCTCCCATCCACAACGCTCCCCTCTCCCACTCCCTCTCCCCTTCCCCTTCACATCACAATTAATTTTCAATTATCTTTATATACAGAAGATCAATTTAGCGTATGTTAAGTAAAGCATACACTTTCATGAATTGACATCTGCCTAGGAGGGGACAAAAAGTTCCTGGGAAATGGAACCACAGGTAAGCTTGCTCTGAGGAAACCCTCAGAGGTTTCCTTCGACTCCTTGGTAGTCCCTCCCTCACACCCCCTCCCCCCACCCAGCTGGGCAACCACTGTTTCACTTTATCAGTACAGAAGAGTTTGCACTTTTCTAGAATGTTCCACTCATGGGATAATGCAGTTTCTACCCCTGTTCTATTAAGTTGGAGAGGCAGAGAGGAAGAGACAGATGGATAGAGAGCTTCCACCTACTGGTTCACTTCCCAGACGTCCACACCAGCCGAAGCTGGGCCAGGTTGAAGCCAGGAGCCAGGATCTCAGTCTGGTCTCCCATGTAAGTAGAAGACACCCAACCTCTTTAGCCATCCCCTACGCCACTCGGGGTCTGTATCAGCAAGGGCTGAATGGAACTGGGACTCAACCCCAGGCGCCAAGGCACTCCCATATGCAATGTGGGTGTCTGTGGGTTTTTGTTCTGCTGCCAGGGAAGGCAGCAGAAGATGTGGGAGATTAGGATGGAGTTCTCGGTGCCTGGCTTTGGCCTGGCCTGGCCTGGCTGTTGCAACCATTTGAGGAGTAAACCGTAGATGGAAGATCTTGGCCTCTCAAATAAATAAACAAATATTTTTAAAAAGAGAGCAGAAAGCTTTTAGTTTGATTAAGTACAATATATAAATTTTTAAAATAAATCATGCTTTTGGTGTTATAATTTTAAAAAAATCATTGCCTAGAGGCCTGTTTTGTAGCACAATGGATTAAGCCATTATCTGCAATGCAGGTATCCCATGTGGGCACCTGTTCGAGTCCTGGCTGCTCCACTTCTGATGCAGCTCCCTGCTAATGTGCCTGGGAAAGCAGCAGAAGATGGCCCAAGTGCTTGGGCCCCTGCCACCCACATGGAAGACCTGGATGAAACTCCTGTATCCTGGCTTTGCCCTGGTCTAACCCTTGCCAATGCAGCCATTTAGAAAGTGAATCAGCAGATGGAAGGTCTCTCCCCCTCTCCCTGTGACTCTGCCTTTCAAATAAATCTTTAGGAAAAAAAATAATTTTGACCTATTTCTTGTACCATATGCAAAAATTAACCCAAAATGTCTCCTAGATCTAATTATGTATAGCATAACATAACATATATAAAGATTTATATATTTATTTGGGAGGCAGAGTTACAGACAGAGAGAGGGAGAGACAGAGAGAGAGGTCTTCATCTGCTGGTTCACTCTCCAAATGGCTGCAACGGCTGGGGCTGGGCCAATCCAGAACAGGAGCCAGGAACTTCTTCCAGGTCTCCCATGTGGGTGCAGGGGCCCAAGCACTCGGGTCATCTTCCACTGCTTTCCCAGGAACATTAGCAGGGAGCTGGATCAGAAGTGGAGCAGCTAGGACTCAAACCAGTGCCCATATGGGATGCCGGCACTGCAGGCGTGGAGGCTTAACCTACTAGGCCACAGCACCAGTGCCCCTAGATCTAATTATAAAATCTAAAACTATAAACCTTCTAGAAGAACAAGTAGGATAAAAGCCCTGTGGCCTTGGGTTAGGGGCCCAAGCACTTGGGCCTTCCTCTGCTGGCTTCCCAGGTGCATTAGCTGTGCCGCAACGCTGGCCCCTGTTTTTACATGTACCCTCACAATGCCTTCTGCCTTTTGATTGGGATATTACGGTCATTTATGGTATTTAATGTGATCATGGATATGGTTTCAATGTGCTCACAGTTTGTTTTCTCTTTGTCCCATCTGTTCCTTGTTCCCTCTTCCCCGCCTTTACGTGACTCTGTCTGAGTTAAATACCATTTATCATTGCGTGTTACCCCCGTGTCGGCTCATAAACTAAAACTGCACTTCACTCTGGAGGTGCCCTGGGGTTTCTGCACAAACCTTCCACTTAGCCCTGGCCCCTCCCCCAGTGCTGTTGGCGCATTTCACTCCTGTGAGTGGGAGAAGATTCTAGAATCCTGCCCTTCCAGCCCTGTCCAACTGCTGTGACACTTTACAACCCACCGCTGACATTCAAGCAGCCGCTCGCCTTCACAGACGTTCAGACACCAGGAAGGAGACGTTGTGCGTTTAGCCCGTGGTTCTTTCCAGGGCTCTTATGTTCGCGTACAGATTCACATCCCTGTCTGGCATCGTTCTCCTTCTGCCCGAGGACTTCCTCTAGGAGGCTCTGCTGGTGGTAAATGCCTTCAGTGCCCTAAAGAGGTTTTTTCACTGAGAAGTTTACTGTTCCTTTAGGCCTATGTGAAAGGTGTCTTTTCTTTCTTTGGCTGTTTTTAAGATTTTCTTGGGTGGGCACGTGCCCAGGGGTGAGCTGTAGCTTGGGAAACCCACCTCATGTATCAGAGGGCCTGGTTTGAGTCCCGGCCACTCTGCTTCCAGTTCAGCTCCCGGTTACTGTACACCCTGCAGGCAGCAGCTGATGGCTCAGGTATTTAGGTCCTTGCCACCCACATATGAGACCAAGATGGAGCTCCGGGTTCCTGGCTTCAGCCCAAATGCCCAAGCCAGCCCTGGCTGTTACAAGCATTTGGGAAGTGAACCAGCAGACTGAAGACTGTCTCCTCTCTCTCTCTCACTCTCCTTCCTTCCCTATTAAGATGAACAAACTTTTTTTTTTTTTTTTTTTTTTTTTTGGACAGATAGAGTTAGACAGTGAGAGAGAGAGACAGAGAGAAAGGTCTTCCTTCGGTTGGTTCACTCCCCAAATGGCTGCTATGGCCAGAACTACGCCAATCCGAAGCCAGGAGCCAGGTGCCTCCTCCTGGTCTCCCATGGGGTGCAGGGCCCAAGGACTTGGGCCATCCTCCACTGCCTTCCCGGGCCACAGCAGAGGGCCAGACTGGAAGAGGAGCAACCGAGACTAGAACCTGGTGCCCATATGGGATGCTAGTGCCGCAGGCGGAGGATTTAACCTAGTGAGCCACGGCGCAGGCCCCGAATAAACTTTTTTTTTTTTAAACCAACTTTATATTGGTTTTGAACAATTTGATGATATGTGCCTAGGTGTGTTCTTTTTTTCATGTCTTATACGTGGGCTTCTTGGATTTGTTTTCACCAAATCTGCAAAAAAAAAACAAAAAAACAAAAAAACACTTTTTCTCTTTTTTTTGTAGGATTTTTTTAAAAAAATTTATTTGAAAGCAGAGTTACAGAAAGAGGGAGAGACAGAGATCCTCCATCTGCTGGTTCACTCCCCAATGACTGGGTCTGGGCCAGGCCGAAGCCAGGAGCCAGGAGCCATCCAGATCTCCCATGTGGGTACAGGGGCCCTAGGTCTTAGGGCATCTTAGAGCATCTTCCCTGCCTTCCCAGGAGCATTAGTGGGGAGCTGGATTGGAAGTGGAGCACCTGGGATGTGAACTGGTGCCCATACGGGATGCCAGTATTGCAGGCTGTGGCTTAACCCACTGCACCACCATACCAGCTCTGAATCTGCAAAATATTTAATCCTTATTTCTTTAGATCCTCCTGTTTCATTTTCTCTCCTCTCCTTCCAAGTCTCCAGTTACACACATACACACTGGGCTGCAAGATGTTATTCTTTTTTTTTTTTTTAAAAAAAGGTTTATTTACTTATTTGAGGCAAAGCAATAGACACATGGAGGGGAGGGGGAGAGAGATTTTCCATTCACTGGTTCACTCCCAAAATGGCCTCAAGGGCTGGAGCTGGGCTGATCCAAGCCAGAAGCCAGGATCTTCTTCTGGGTCTCCATGTGGGCGCAGGGCCCAAACATCTGGGCCATCCTTCAGTGCCTTCCCAGGCTACCAGCAGAGAGCTGGACCAGAAGTGGAGCAGCTGGGATTTTAACCGGCGCCCACAGGATGCTGGTGCCGCAGATGGAGGTTTAGCCCCCACTACAACACAGTGCCAGCTCAAGATGGGGTTCCACAGCTCACTGATGCCTCACTCATGTTTTACACATTATTTCTCCTCTGTGTGTTTTGTTTTAAATACTTTCTATTGCTGTTTTCAAATTCACTACATTTTTTCTCCTGAAATATTTAATGTGCTATTAATTTCACCTTAGATAATGTTGTCTTCACCTGTAGGAGTTGGACTTGGGTCTTTTAAATCTTCCATATATTTCCTTAACTAAATTTCCTTAATGTTTCAACATACGCAACACAATTATATCCTTCAATGTCTCTTTCTGCTGAGTCCACCTCTGTATTAGTTCTGAGTTGATGCAGATCTATTGATTTTTCTCCTCATTATGTATATTTTCTTGCTTCTTACAATGAGTATTAATTTAACAACTTTATTGAAGTATAATTTATGTACCATAAAATTCACTTGTTTAAAACATACTTTTAGTATCTTCATAAAACTGGGCAACTCATATTTCCTTTTTTGAAAAAAAAAAAGTTTTATTTATTTGAAAGGCAGATACAGAGAGAGAGAGAGTGGGAGAGACAGAAAGAGAATCTTCCATTTGCTGGTTCACTCCTCAAATGGCCCCAGTGGCCGGAGTTGGGCTGGCTGAAGCCAGGAGATAGGAGCTTTATCTGGGTCTCCCATGTGGGTGCAGGGGCCCAAGCACTTGGGCCATCTTGTGCTGCTTTCCCAGGTGGATTAGCAGCAAGCTGGATCGGAAGTGGAGCAGCTGGGTCTTGAACTGGTGCCCATATCAGAGCACTGGTATGAGTCCTGGCTACTCCACTTCCAGTTCAGCTTCCCATTAATGGACTCGAACGGGCAGCAGAAGATGACCCAAGTACTTGGGCCCTTGCCACCAATGTGCGAGACCCAGATGGAGTCCCAGGCTCCTGGCTTCAGCCTGGCCCAGCCGCAGCTGTTCTGCCACTTGAGGAATAAACCAGTGGATCTCTCTCTCTCTCTCTTGCTCTGCCAAATAAACATTAAATCTTCATTTAAAAAATTATTACCTAGGATTAACTCTTGCCCACTACTGGGGCAAGGCTCTTTGAATGCCATCCCCACTACCCCGCGGATAACGAGGCTCTTCCCAACCCGTGAGTCCGTCAGGACCCCGCTTCTTTCCCTGGCGTGGGGGAGCTGCCAGCACTCGGCTGGGCACTCTGGGACGTCCCCGTGACTCTCCCGCTGGCCACGTCCTCCTCTCCTGCACTCTGTCCTGTGAACTCTGGCCGCTGCCTCGCTTTCCCCCGCTCCTGCTAATCACTTAACTTCAGGGAGTCTGTGGGCTCTGCTACGTTTTCTCTTTAGAAATCCCTGTCCTGGGGACGGTGTTGTGGAGTAGCTGGTAAAGCCACCATCTGCTGGCTCCTGGCCTTAGGCCTGGTCCATGGGGCCATCCGGGGAGTGAACTAGCAGCTAGAAGATCTCTCTTTCTATCTTTCCATCTCCCTCTCTTTCAAATAAATCTTTTTTAAAAATATTTTTTATTTATTTGAAAGGCAGAGATACAGAGAGAGGAGATAGGTCTTCCATCTGCTGGTTCACTCCCCAAATGGCTGCAATGGCTCAGACTGAGCCAGGCCAAAGCCAGGAGTCCAGAACTCCATTTGGGTCTCCCACTTGGGTGACAGGAGCCATCTTCTGCTGCCTTCCCAGACACATTAGCAGGGGCTGGATCTGAAGTAGAGCAGCCAGGACTTGAAGTGGTACTACAATATGGGATACAGGTGTCGTAAGCCAGGACGTAACTCACTGCACAGCAACACCAGTCCCTTTTCCTCTCTTTATAAGAACATTTAATTCCATCGTGGGAGCTCTGCCCTTGTGACCTAACCCAACTCCAATTACCTCCTAAGGACCCTACCTCCAAATACCACCCCACGGGGAACTAGAGCTTCAACACGTGAACGTGAGAGCCAGAGCCCACAAACACTGTCAGTGCAGCTTTCTCAGTTACCCCACTCGGTCGTGAGATCCACGCCTCGCAGGTTTGTTCTTAGTTCATCCAGGACACAGGGCACCACTGCTTCACTCTGGATGAAGACAGACGTGGTGACCTGCACCTCGTGTGTTTGCCGGGTGGGAGGAGGGAAGAGAATGCGATTAGGCCTGCCACGGTCTCCATTTCAGCCTGCTCAGAGCCACTGGAAAATGCTGGACATTGGGGCCAGTCTGACCTGGGATTCACCCCTGCCCCCAGACTTTCCTGGAATGTCCATCACAGCAATGAGCCTTTTTTTCCCCATCTGCAAAACACGTGCCTACTCATTCAGCACTTCAGTTGGAGGGTGTTTTCTAAAAGATTGATTGATTTAAAAGGCAGAGTTACAGAGAGAGAAGGAGAGACAGAGGGATCTTCCATCTGGTTCACCCTTCAAATGGCTGCAACAGCTGGGAGCTTGGAACTGCATCCAGGTGTCTCACAATGGGTGGCAGGGCCATCTTCTGCTGCCTTCCCAGGCACATTAGCAGGGAACTGGATCAGAAGCGGAGCAGCTGGGACTCACTCATACAGGATGCCGGAGTCGCAGGCGGAGGCTTAACCTGCTACGTCACAGCACCGGCCCCAAGTTGGAGGATTACTGTCTCCCTCCTCCCACCAACGTCATCCCGTTTCTCCAAGAGGCGTGCTGGGATGCGCCCCATGACTGGAGGGACGGAGGGTCCGCTTGTGTGAAGTACACGTGCTAACCCCGGCCAGTGCTCCAGAAGCAGAATGCACTTCCACGGCTCCCCAGCTGGCCGTTGCCAACTTCTGGAAACCACTGCTCTGCGACCTGGCTCAGTGATTTCCTTGGTGAGGGCCACAGCGCTCGCCAGATGTGGCATTTTGCTAACTCACGCTACCCCTTTCTCTTCATCTCATCAGCAGTACATGGCATGATTTCTTTTGAATTTCCTTTTTCACCACGTCACAAATGCCTTCAAGTTGATTAGGAACACCTGACAAGCCTGGAAGGGAGCAATCCCAAACCTCTGAGGTCTGGATCGTCTATGAGCCAGCCCTGCCTCCGAGTCACCTCCCAGCATCAGAACACTTGAAGAGAAGCACCTTTCTCCCCCTCCCAAGTGTTGTGACTTTAGAAATTTCCTCCTAGGGACTGGCGTTTTGGCACAGCCCATTAAGCAACCGCCTGTAACACTGGCATCCCTTAGGAGCACTGGTTCAAATCCCGGCTGCTCCACTTCTGATCCAGCTCCTTGCAAATGCGCCTGGGAAACCAGTGGAAGGTGGCCCAAGTGTTTGGGCAGAGTTCCTTCTTCTTCTCTCAAGGCCTTCAACGGATTGGCCAGGGGCTCACCCACATGTCGGAGGGTGATCTGCCCTACTTCAAATCTGCTCACCTACAAAATACTCCTACAGAAACATCTGGACTGGTGTTGACCAAACAACTGGGCACCATGTAACCGTCCCAGTGAGTCAGCTTCTCTCTGCTCAGCTTCCCTCTGTAAAACGGTGAGCTGTGACAAGGTGCTAGGATTCTCTGAAGAAATCATTAGAATTCGGTAACATCTGCCTTAGGCTTTAGAGTTGAGCACACTTTTCCTTACATCCCTATCATTGAATTCCGACAACAGTTCTACCAAGCAACTTGTACTGTCTTCTTTTCCACATGGGACGGAATGAAGATCCAGGGAGGAGAAGAGATTTGCTGGCAGGTGGCAGAACCTGGACTGCAGCCTGGTTCCCAGTTACAGCTCATCCTGCTGGGCCAGAGAACTTTCTCTGAGAGGAGAGAGAGAGAGACAGAGACAGAGAGAGAGACAGAGAGAGATGCCGAGACTTCTGCTACAGAAACTTGGAATAAGTCCTTTGCAGTAGATGTCAAAATGGCCTGGTCAGGCCAACCTAAGAATCCAGAACATAATCTCTCTTCTCCAGTTGAGAGGTTCAGGTGTGGTGGGGGTGCAACACCTGGTATAGTAAGAACGACCAACCTGGGGCTAAGGCTGACTTTCAAATGGCACAGGTGACAAAAGATGGGTGTTAAAGGTGGCCAGGGAAGCTGGGCCATCATCCTTTACTTATGAGGACTCAGGTAGCACTTAACATTGCCAGAATATTCTTAGAAATCTATTCTGAAGCTATTTCCTCATTTAACTCCCAGACCAAAGCTGCGAAGGCACCTTCCAAGGAAGGACTAGAGGCAGAGCAAGGCCTTCTAGCCAAGGCTTCTATTTGGATTCCCTTGGTGCTACTTCTGCTCACTCACAGCACCCCGGAGCTCAGTTTAACACTGTTAGGGCAGAACCAGAAAGGAATCTGCTCCGCAGTCCCTTGCGATTGGGAAAACATCACTTGCTCTTTAGCACTGCTGGGCCTTCCCGTCCTGGTGTGTCCCCTCTGCCTGGAGGCTCCGGGGAGGCCCCATTGCCTTGCCTCTTTCAGGATCGGATCAGGCTCCTTCCTTGCATGGCTCCAACCTCTTGCTTCCATCGTCCCTTCTCCTATTGATTCTGATCCTCCTGCCTGGATCCACCGGGCTAATGCAGGATATTCTTGAGCGCCTTTGCTTCATCACACCTGGCAACAAAGGGCCTGTTACCATGGAACGTATTCCCGGACATCTTGGGAAGACAGCATTGCATAGCCCAGCACAATGGGCAATGACCCACGGAGGGGCCTCTTCTATTTCATTTTTGAACCCCAAGACCCTAGTTGCAACCAGAAATTGGAAGTTTTACTCCCTTACACAAAAGTCTGCAAATTGTCTGTAGTCCTGGTCTCCATTTCCTCATTTCCCACTCTCTTTAACCTATTACAGTCGTTTTTTTTTTTATTCTTAGTTTTTTCTTACACATTTTCACCTCTAAACATATAATATGTGCATTCTTGTTTTATCTCCACCTCCAGCACGCACTCCCCGCCCTGTCCCCAGGTGTGTTGAGCTGTCCCCTCTTCCTCAGCCGCCCTCTGTAACCCCTCCATGCATTACCAACTGAAATGACGCCCTCACCCGTCTCCCAGTATCCTACCCCTTGGCCCCTTTTCTTCAGTCCTTGGAGTATGAACTTGGCTTGCTGGCTGACTGTCCTGTTTCCTTCCTTCCTGCTAGGATCTCTGCATCTTTTTCTTTTTTGAAGATTTATTTGTTTGAAAGTCAGAGTTACACAGAGAGAAGGAGAGAGAGACACAGAGAGACAGAGAGACAGAGAGAGAGGTCTTCCATCCGCTGGTTCACTCCCCAATTGGCTGCAATGGCCAGAGCTGAGGTGATTTGAAGCCAGAAGCAGGGAGTTTCTTCCGGGTCTCCCATGTGGGTGCAGGGGCCCAAGGACTTGGGCCATCTTCTACTGCTTTCCCAGGCCACAGCAGAGAGCTGGATCGGAAGTGGAGCAGCCAGGACTCGAAGCGGCGCCCAGAAGGGATGCCGGCACTGCAGGCGGCGGCTTTACCCACTACACCACAGCGCCCCCACCCCCCAGGATCTGAGCATCTTAAAAGCAAATTGCTGGCTGGCACCGCAGCTCACTAGGCTAATCCTCCGCCTGCGGCGCCGGCACACCGGGTTCTAGTCCTGGTCGGGGCGCCGGATTCTGTCCCAGTTGCCCCTCTTCCAGGCCAGCTCTCTGCTGTGGCCAGGGAGTGCAGTGGAGGATGGCCCAGGTGCTTGGGCCCTGCACCCCATGGGAGACCAGGAGAAGCACCTGGCTCCTGGCTTCGGATCAGCGTGGTGCGCCAGCCGTGGCGGTCACTGGGGAGTGAACCAACGGCAAAGGAAGACCTTTCTCTCTGTCTCTCTCTCACTGTCCACTCTGCCTGTAAAAAAAAAAAAAAAAAAAAAAAAAGCAAATGCTGCTTTCTGTTCCCTCAGTGTTGAGTCCCCAGCAGCTGGTCCATGCTAAGTGTTCCACACTTTTCAGATAAATGGCTCAGGGTTTTTGTTTGCGTGTTTGTTTTTGGTGAATGCACGAAAAGAAAAAATTGGCTTACTGTCAATTCTCACAAAGACTCTGATTCAGTAAATATGGGTAGGATACAGAATTTTCATTTAAAAAATTCCTCAGAAGGCTCTAGGGTAGAGTCCAAGGGACTCCTTTGGAGACCACTAATTCATTCACTCTTGCATTATGGAAGTAGGCAGCCCTCCCTCCTTTAAAAATTTATTTATTTATTTATTTGAGAGGTAGAGTTACAGAGAGAGGGAGAGACATAGAGAGAAGTCTTCCATCTGCTGGTTCACTCCCCAGATGGCCACAATGGCCAGAGCTGGGCTGATCCAAAGCCAGGAGCTTCCTCCAGGACTTGCACGTGGGAGCAGGGGCCAAGCACTTGGGCCATCTTCCGCTGCTTTCCCAGGTGCATTAGCAGGGAGCTGCACGGAAGTGGAGCAGCCGGGACTCAATCCGGTACTCATATGGGATGCCGGCACTGCAGGTCAGGATTTTAACCTGCTGCACCACAGCACCGGCTCCAATAAATAAAATCTTTTAAAAAAAATAGCTTTATCCTCGCATGTAAGTTAAACACACTTAGAAATCACCCCATCTGTCTTACACAGGTCATAAATTCTTATCTCAATCACTAACACACAACATCCCTAAAACAAAGGCAGACTTCAGTGACTCCATTGTGGAGACTGGAATGAACCAAATGTTTGAATCCCCAGCAAGGAAGAATGTGAGCCTTGAGGAAAGGATTAAAGAAAAATGAAATCTGAGCTTTCAGTGCACACCGTGTATCAATCCGAAGTCACTCTGAGGCCGCTGTGGAAGAAGATCTGCCTTCCCACGTGATCAGAACGGGCACAGTGTTTGAGGAGTAACTCCAGAGGCCACTTTTGTTGTTGTTAAATTTATTTGAAAGGCAGCGTGAGCAGAGAGGGAGAGACGGCGAGGTCTTCCATCTGCTGGTTCACTCCTCAGATGGCCGCAGTGGCCAGGCTGAAGCTCCTTCCCAGGCTCCCACATGGGTGTAAGGGCTGTTTTCTCAGACCATTAACCCAGAACTGGATTGGAAGAGGGGCAGCCAGGACACGAGCCGGCACCCATGTTGGCCGCCAGCATCACAGGTGGTGCCTTTACCTGCTGCGTCACAGCGGGAGCCACTCCAGATGACGCCCTGACACCACAGTGCACTACAGGCACCAAGGTGAGGTGGTGTGGGGGCGGGGATCAGACTCAAGTCTGACTACAATGTATGCAAGTTTGACAAGTAAGGCTGCCTCTTTATTTGCTGTGGCGACTTGGCAGGGTGTCCACCCAAAGGACTTTTTTTTTTTTTTTTTTTTTTTTGACAGGCAGAGTGGACAGTGAGAGAGAGAGAGAGAGAAAGGTCTTCCTTTGCTGTTGGTTCACCCTCCAATGGCCGCCGCAGCCGGTGCGCTGTGGCCGGCACATCCTGCTGATCCGAAGCAAGGAGCCAGGTGCTTCTCCTGGTCTCCCATGGGGTGCAGGGCCCAAGCACTTGGGCCATCCTCCACTGCACTCCCTGGTCACAGCAGAGAGCTGGCCTGGAAGAGGGGCAACCAGGACAGAATCCGGCACCCCGACCGGGACAAGAACCCGGTGTGCCGGCGCTGCTAGGTGGAGGATTAGCCTATTGAGCCGCGGCGCCGGCCCCAAATGACATTTCTTAAACAATCAACTTTACTTTTGCAAAGGAAAAAAAAATCTACACAATACTTACCTTTTTCATTTTACAAATTATGGAAATCAGGGCTTTTGATAGGATCCCAGGTAGCAGGCCCCCGTGGTGGAAGGAGCACCTTGCCTAGCTCTGAATATCAAGTAAAACACCAATTGGATCCAAGAGGTACATTTACTAAAATCCAGGCTGAGCTCCATGGCATTTCCAAATGTCGAACCAATCTTCTCAATTTCTTGAGGTATTTTCTCCTTTATTTTTATTTAGCAGTAACCCAGCTTTTAGTTCACCTGTTCACCTTTTTTTTTTTTTTTTTTTTTAATTTGATGGGTAGAGTTATAGACAGTGAGAGAGAGACAGAGAGAAAGGTCTTCCTTCCGTTGGTTCACTCCCCAAAAGGCCGCTATGGCCGGCACTGCGCCAATCTGAAGCCAGGAGCCAGGTGCCTCCTCCTGGTCTCCCACGCGGGTGCAGGGCCCAAGCACTTGGGCCATCCTCCACTGCCTTCCTGGGCCACAGCAGAGAGCTGGACTGGAAGAGGAGCAGCCGGGACAGAATCCGGCGCCCATAAGGAATGCTGGCACCATAGACGGAGGATAAACCAAGTGAGCCACAGCGCCAGCCCCCTTAGTTCACCTTCTAAAGACAGATGTGGTCTGGGGCACCACTGCCCAACAGAAGCACAACCCACACCACAAATTGTCTGATTTTAAATTTTCTAGCCACATTAGAAAAATAAAAACAGGTGTAATTACTTTTCACTGCCATTTTAACATGTAATCAGTACTAAACACCATGGTATTTCACTTACACTTTTGGGTCCTAAGTCTGATTCAGGTATCCAGTAGGTAGTCTTTTTTTTTTTTAAGTTTTATTTATTTATTTGAAAGGCAGAGTTACAGAGAGGCAAAGGCAGATAGATAGAGAGAGAGAGAGAGAGAGAGAGGTCTTCCATCTGCTGGTTCACTCCCCAGATGGCCACAATGGCTGCAGCTGTGCTGATCTGAAGCCAGGAGCCTTGAGCCTCTTCCGAGGTCTCCCATGCAGATGCAGGGAACCAAGGACTTGGGCCATCTTCCACTGCTTTCCCAGGCCATAGTAGAGAGCTGGATTGAAAGTGGAGCAGCCAAGACTCGAACCAGTGTCCATATGAGATGCCAATACTGCAAGAGGCAGCTTTACCCACTAGGCCACAGCACCAGCCCCTCCAGTGGGTATTTTATAACACATTTCAATTTGGCCTAGCCAGATTTCAGGTACTCAGCGCATCCAGGGGAAGGAGCTGGCATTGCGGCACAGAGTTAAGTCACTGCCTGAGATGCCACCAGAGGAACACCAGTTTGAGTCCTGGCTGCTCTACTTCTGATCCACTTCCCTGTTAACGTCCCTCGGGAAGCAGCTGACAATGGCCCAAGTTGGGCCCCTGCCACCCATGTGGGAGATGCAGATGGAATTCTAGGCTCCTGGCTTTGGCCTGGCCCAGCTCTGGCTGATGCAGCCATTTGGAGAGTGAACCAGTGGATGGATCTGTGTCTCTAACTCTTTTAAATAAATAAATAAATCTTAAAATAAGATCCATGTAGCCAGGGCTGTATTATTGGCCAGTGAAAGTCTAGTACTTTGCTACTCATGGTGGCCCACAAAGGAGCAGCACTGGTGCCCGCTGGCCACCAGTTAGAAATGCTGAATCTTAGGCCCTACTCAATCAAAATCTGCATTTTAACAAGATCTCCAAGTGATTTGTGAGTACATTAATGTTTACAAAATAACTGATGCGGGGGCTGGCGCTGTGGTGCAGCGGGTTAACGCCCTGGCCTGAAGCGCCTGCATCCCATATGGGTGCCAGTCAAGTAAGTCCTGGCCGCTTCATTTCCGACCCAGCTCTCTGCCATGGCCTGGGAAAGCAGTGGAAGATGGCCCAGGTCCTTGGGCCCCTGTACCCGCAGAGAGGGAGACCTGTTAGAGGCTCCTGGCTCTGGACTGGTGTAGCTCTGGCTGTTGCAGCCAATTGGGGAGTGAGCCACTGGATAGAAGACCTTTCTCCATCTCTCTGCCTCTCATCTCTCTGTGTAACTCTTTCAAATAAATACATAAAAAAAGCTTTAAAAAAATAACTGATTCAAGGCAGAGGTTGACAAACCATGGCACACAAGGTACTCCAGTGAGCCCTTGTTTTTGTAAATGAAACCTGGAGTACAGCAACACTCGTTATGCATTGTCTATGGCTGCTTTTGTGCTTCACATGCAGGGCTGAGTAGTTGCTTTCAAAGCCTCACACATTTACAACCCGGCCCTTTACAGCAGAAGTTCATCTCAACAAAGAAAGGAGCCTCTGCCTCTTTCTCAGGCAAGTCACTGGTCTCAGGTTCTTGTCTAACTAATGCGAAGATTCCTGCGGTTCACTTAACAGTCAGGATTTTAATAAATGGGAATAATTACTTAAGAAAGTAATGCAGGGAACTGGCATTTTGGCACAGCAGGTTAAGCCACATCAGAGAGCTGGTTTAGGTCCCCGCTACTTTGCTTCTGATCCAGATGCCTGTTAGTGCACCTGAGAAGGCAGAAGATGGCTCAAGTGCTTGGGCCCCTGCCACCCAATGTGGGAGCCCAGGATGGAGTTCAAGGCTCCTGCCTTGGCCTGGTAAGGTATTGTGGCCATTTGAGTAAACCAGAGTATGGGAGTGCTCTCTCCCTCTGCTACATATATATATATACACACACACACACACATATACATATATATATATATATACATTTTTTAAGAAGGCAATGTGGGTGGTACTGTGGTGTAGTGGGTAAAGCCATCACTGCCTGTACTGCCGACATCCCACATGGGCGCCATTTCCAGTCCCAGCTGCTCCACTTCTGATCCAGCTTTCTGCTATGACCTGGGAAGCCAGTAGAAGATGGCCCAAGTCCTTGGGCCCTTGCATCCACATGGGAGACCAAGAAGAAGCTCCTGGCTCCCAGCTTTGGATCGGCTAGCTATGGCCATTATGGCCATTTGGGGAGTGAACCAGCAGATGGAAGACCTCTGTCTCTCTGCCTCTACTACTTCTCTGTAACTCTTTCAAATAGTAAATAAATAAATCTTTAAAAAAAAAAAAAAAAAAAAAAAAAAAAAAGGTGGCATGGTGTTGGATGGAAGAGTATCAATCCTGACTCTGACTTATAAGTTCTGTGACCTTGAACAACTCACTTAACTTCAGGCTGGGTGAGTTTTCTCAACTCTAAATTGAGGCTGGCTCCTATCTTCCATGGTGGTTTTGGAGAAAGGGCACACATCACATAAAATTCATATATATATTCTACTCCATTCATATATACATTACATTAGATGGGTCGATATTCTTTAAATTTTTATTTTCATTTTTTTTTTAAATTTATCTGAAAGGTAGAGTTACAGATAGTGAGAGGGAGAGACAGAAAGGTCTTCCTTTCATTGATTCACTCCCTAGATGGCCACAACAGCTGGAACTGTGCCAATCCAAAGCTAGTCTCTTCCTGGTTTCCTACGCGGGTGCAGGGGCCCAAGCACTTGGGCCATCTTCTACTGCTTTCCCAGGACATAGCAGAGAGCTGGATCAGAAGTGGAGCAGCCGGGACTAGAACCAGTGCCCACAGGGGATGCTGGCACTACAGGTGGAGGATTAACCCACTGTGCCATGGAGCAGGCCCCTATTTTCATTTTAAAATGAGAGAGAGACCTTGTTCATTCACCAAATGCCCACAATAACCAGGGCTGGGCCAGGTTGGAGCCATGAGTCTGGAATTCCAACTCCCACGTTGTAGGGGCAGGGACTCAAACACTTAAGCCATTATATCCTGCTGTCCAGGGTACCCATTAACAGGAAGCCAAAATGGCCCATGGAGCTGAACCGCAAACCCAGGCACTCTACTAGGGGATGTAGGCATCCTAAATGGCGTCGTAACCACTACAGTTGGGCCAAATTGTAACAGGAACAGGCCATGCCAGGCTGCTGTTAGTTCACTTGGCCTTCTGGCCTAAACTGCTGCTTCCTGTGGCTCCAACCTATAATCCATAAGCAGAACTCAAGGAAAGGGGCGGGCACTGTGGCACAGCAGGTTAAATGGCTGCTTGAAACACTGGCATTTCATATGGCAGTGCCTGTTCAAGTCCTGGCCACTCCGCTTGTGATCCAGCTTCCTGCGAATGTGCCTGGGAAGGCGGCAAAAGATGGCGCCAGTACTCGGGCCCCTGCCATCCACATGGGAGACCAGGATGGACTTCTGGGCTCCTGGCTCTGCCCTGGCCCAGACGTTGCTGTTGTGGTCATTTGAGGAAACCAGCAGACAGAAGATCATCCCTGCCTCTGCTGCTCTGCCTTTCAAATACATAAATACATTAAAAACAAAAACAAAAAACTTAAGGACAGCAAAAACGTTTATTTGAAAAAATTACTATGTATTGAAAATATACATTAGAAATTATTACATACTTCCATAGCATTCCCCTCCCCACCACAAAAGTAGAAATATCTGCTTGCTATGCTAATGCTATAGGTAAATTCAAACAAAAAGTAAATCATCATCAATCCCCTTTCTCTTAAGTTAGAGTTTTGGGAAAACAGGTCTGCCTGCAGCTGCAATCAGTAGGAGTTTAGCAAGTCCCAGTCCTGCACGGTGAGGCACACGCACTTCTGCTTGGAAGCCTGTGAGGAGCTACTCTGCTCCTTCTCGGACTCCTCAAAAGCTCTCTTCTTGCTCTTGTTCGCCTCCTGGGTTGAGCCAGCCTCGTGTTTCAGCGGCGGCCCGTGAGAGTCTGCAGTCTTCTCTCTGTAGAACTGGAGTTTCCCAGAAGAGTGCATGTAGGTGTCTTCCAGGGGACACCTCAGCGAGGCCTCCGTGAGAAACCGGCTGCTATCTACAAGAGTCACAGGAGGGAGGTGATGAGCCCAACACCCTGGCGTGCGAGCGCCTGCTCAAGTCTAGAAAGATACCCACGGGAAATGACAGACACGATGTTTATATTAATTTTCTTTTGTTTCGAGTGCCCTGTGGAGTAGGGTGGTATACACAGGAGCACGGGCTGAAGGAATGGACTCATTTTGGAGTCTGACAGATTTGGGTTCAAATCCCAGATCTGACTCTTTCTAGATAGGAGATCTCGGGTGAGTGACTTGCCTGAGATGCAGTTTCCCATCTTTCTAGCACATAAAACCTACTGCAGGGGTGCGTGTCTGGTCTAGGGGCTAAGATGCCCATTAAGAATCCTGCACCCTGTATCACAGTGCCTGGGTTCACCTCTCAGCTCTGGCTCCTGTCAGTGCAGATCCTGGGAGGCAGTGGTGATCTGGACTGAGCTCCCAGCTTCCAGGGAGAAAACGGGCAGATCAGAGTGCAAGGGTGTGCGCAGGCTCCTTTCCTACCTCTCCCTCCCTCCTCACACACAGAGAAAATAAAAACAACATAAGCAGCTGGCGCTGTGCCACTCAGGTGGGAGACCCAGATGGAGTTCCTGGTTTGAGGTTTGAGTCTGACCCAGCCCCAGCCATTGTGGCCATGTGGGGAGTAAACCAGTGAACAGAAGATAACTGACAGGCTTCCTCTCTCTCTCTGCCTTTCAAGTAAATAAAGATTTTTTTTTTAATTTAAAATCCTTTTTTTGTGAGGGTGGTATAAAGATAAATGTCTACAAAGTGCTTAGCATAACGCTTGGCAAGCACTGAAGGCTCAAAAATTGTTAGCTGTTACTACTCAGAATCTACACTTGACTCTCTTTTAAGAGCTAAATTTACACCACAACTCTAGCCAACAGCACAATCTTATTCCATGTAATTTGATCAGTCCTAGATTCTTATTTTAATATCTTTACATTTCCTTCATTTTGATTTTGTCCCGGTAAAATATACGTGATATCAAACTTGCCACCTTTCCCAACTTGAAGGGTACACCAACACTGAGCCACCATCATCACCCTCTTTTCTAGAACTTTTCCCTTGCCAAACTAGACACCTGTAGTAAACAGAGACTCCCCAGTCTCCCTGCCCCAGTCCTACTACAATGTAGCCCAACCACAATTCCAACTTATCTATGAATCTGACTACCCTAGTAACCTCATGAACAATCATGTAGTATTTTTCCTTCTGTGACTGGATTATTTCACTGACCATAATGTCTTCAAGGTTCACTCATATTGTAACACATGTCAAAATCCCCCCCCCCTTTTTTTTAAAGATTTATTGAAAGATGGAAAGACACAGACAGTGAGAAAGAGAGATCTTTTATCTACTGGTTCACACCCCAAATAGCCACAACAGCCATGTCTGGGCCAGGCCAAAGGAGCGCTATCTGAGCCTCCCACATGGGTGGCAGTGCCCAAGCATCTGGGCCATCTCTTCTGCTGACTTCCCAGGGGCATTAGCTGGGAGCTGGGTCAAAAGCAGAGTAGCCAGGATTCAAACCAGCACCTGACACGGAATGGCAGTGTTTTAAGGAGTGGCTTACCTGCTGAACAACAACGCAAGCCCTTCGTTACTTTCTAAGACTGGATAAAACTCTACTGTATGTCAAGACTACGTCTTTTTTATCCATTCATCTTTTGAGGGACTCTTGGGTTGCTTCCGCCATTAATTCCTTTCCAATCTTCTATACTCTATCTACTTTTGTGCCATCATTGACCTGTTTTGGAGAGCTGGTACTGTGGTGCAGTGGGTTAAGCTGCTGCTTGGGAAGCCTGAATTCCATCTGGAAGTGCTGATTCGAGTCCTGGCTACTCTGCTTCCAATCCAGCTTTCTGCTGATGCACCTGGGAAGGCAGTGGAAGATGGCCCAAATGCTTGAGTTCCTGCCACTGGATGGAGTCCTAGGCTCCTGGCTTCTGCCTGGTCCAGCCCTCACTACTGCAGGTATCCAGGGCAGGAATCAGTGGACAGAAGATCTCTCTCTCTATCTCTCTCCCCTCCGTGTCACTTTGCCTTTTTTTTTTTTTTTTTTTTTTTTAAGATTTATTTATTTATTTGAGAGAGGCAGAGTTATAGACAGAGAGATGCAGGGTGAGAGACAAAGAGACAGGGATCTTCTGTCTGCTGGTTCATTCCCCAAATGGCCATTGCAGAGCTGGGCTGATCTGAAGCCAAGAGCCAGGGGCTCAAGCACTTGGCCATACTGCCACAGCAGAGAGCTGGATCGGAAACGGAGCAGCCGAGACTCGAACTGCTACCCACTTGGGATGCTGGCACAGCAGGCGGAGGTTTAGCCTACTATGCCACAGAGCCAGCCTGACTGTGCCTTTCAAATAAATAAATCCTAAAAAACAAAACAAAACAAAATAAAAAACTTTCTTGGAACAAGATGGAATATAAGTAACTATAAAAAGCTATCTTCCTGGCGCTGGTGCTTAAAACTAAGGGTGAATTTACACTGCAGCTATCTTGAGAGAATGTAAGTCTTGGTGATCTCAAAGTCAGTGCTATTATAATTTCCCCACTGACTAAAGACAGGCTGACTGCTAGGGGTATAAAGACCTAAGGGCAAAAAACTACGAAGTAGGGGGGTTTCTCACAGAAGTACTGCGCTGCTTTCCGAGGCTCCGCTGCCATTGGTGTCTTGACAGATTTCACCGTCTTCCGCTCCCACTGCCGCACGATCTGCAGTATATTTGGAAAGATTTGAATCTCATTACAATCTCGAGATTTCAACCCTAGGCTTCCTTGTTCCCCACTGCTCTCTTTCCGTAACACAAACCCCTGCGGTAAACGTTACTTCATGATTGGTGACGGGGCCCAGTGCAGTGCGGCCTTTCTGTTCCCAGGCCGGAGCAGAGGCAGAACACGCACGCCGGGCAGATGCATCTGTGGGACGCAGGAAATCGACGAAGCTGACTTCCTATCTTCACCTTTATTCCAAACTAAAAATAAACCGCATATCCTCTAACTGGGTACGTACTGAAACTTTGGTCATAACACTTTTCACACATTCTTAGACCGCTCTCATGCTTTAAAACACACAATTATAACTCAAACTCATGCAAAGCGTCCCGTCTCCATATCCTCAACATTTCACAATTCTGTTCCATTTTTATACAAACTGTTACAACTGTATTTTTATTATAAGCTTCTACAAATTGTCTTAGAAATTTGGCTAAATGCAAATATACATAAGTAACATTAATGATCATCCTAATGTGCCATTAGTAAAAAGAACTTCACATTCACTAGTTCTCATTATGGTATACAAAGACCCGATCAGCAAGAAAACCACGAGAAACACTACAGGACACAGAGACAGCAGAACACAGTTGCAGAGTTGGCTCTAGCACTCCCCGAGTCTCCACTTCCCATCCACAGAACGAGGATTAACAACAGTCCACACTGCGCGGGCTGCTCGAAGGCTGAGATGAGAGAGCATGCAGGAGGCTCTCAGCACAGCACAGGCCGCAGAGAGAGCACGCAGCAACTGCAGCTGCTCTCCTTCCTGTACCCCTTCCTGGTTATGGAAAACGGGCGGATCTAAGAGAAGGCCGAGATCAGGAACTAAACGTGTTGACTTGGCAGCCAAGAAAGGAAAACTGTTTTTTCACTAACAGAAATATTCTGAGAACATCAATGAAGAGCCATTTGGTAATGGGGAAGAAAATGGCTGCACCGGACAAGCCAAACTTGAGGCGCCAGGAGAGAGTACAACACGACAGTAAAGGGTCTGTGTCTGAGGGATGGCAGTCACCCTCACAGGGGCCGGCAGAGCCCTGAGAACGGCTATGATGGCTGGCGGAGAAGAGAGCAGTGAGGCCGGAAGGACAGACCACAACTGGGGGAAAAGAAAGCCAGGGAAGAGCCAGGGAGAGGCAAGAGGAAAATCAAGGCACGTGTGCTCGCACAGAGGTGCACAGACTCAAGGAAGGCGGGGCAGGCGGTCCCTTGCCACCTCGGGAGAGCACGCGCAGTGGAGCACTGGGGGCAAGAACACCGAGCAGGCAGGGAGGAGCTGCTTCTCTCTCTGGTTCAGATAAATATACAGGATACAGAAACAACACGTGGTTATCCTGGGAATGAGGGACAAGTCAGAATAAGGACAGCCTACATCTGTACACAAAAAACATGCCACCAGAGGATGGTGGTCTGGGACAAAACAGCTGAGGAGTCTTCCGGCCTCCACCAAGAGTCATCAATTCAAAGTGTCTGAGAAAGGCACCAGCCACAAGCTAGCTGGCCTACTCATGCTGTCCTACTTAAGCCTGTATTTACTTAAGCCTGTATTTATTTCACCAAGTTGAAAAAGACAATCAAGACAGCAAGAGATATGGCCTGGGAAAGCAGTGGAAGATGGCCCAAGTCCTTGGGCCACTGCACCCGCGTGGGAGACCCGGAAGAAGCTCCTGGCTCCTGGTTTCACATTGGCAAAGCTCCAGCCAGTTGCGGACAACTGGGGAGTGAACTAGTGGGTCGACAACCTCTCTCTCTCTGCCTCTCCTTCTCTGTATAACTCTTTCAAGTAAATACATCTTTAGAGAAAAAAAAAAAAAAAAAAAAAAAAGCCAGAGAGAGCTCGGGCAGCAGGAGCAGCAGCTGTGGCTCCACAGCCCAGCTTCATGAAGGCTCTCGCTGTGCCACAGCCCGCAGGCACCCAGCATGCCCTCCCCCCCCCCCCCCCCACTGCTGAGCTGCCCAAGAGGAAGGTCGGCTCTGCTGAAGAGGGGGTGAAGGTGTCAGCTAATCCTGCTCCTGCAGATGTGGAAACGAAGCCTGAAAAGGGCAGTCGGGATGGAGAAGCCAGCAGACAAAACAGGGCAGGCAGAGGGAAGAGGAGCAGCGGGCAACAGGCCGAGGTGGCTAGCCAAGAGACTAGCAATCCGCCTGAAGGAAACACAGAAACTGAAAATAAGGAGAGTCCAGAAGAAAAAAGAGGCCAAGGCTGATTAACGCTACATGTGTCTTATCAGTGGGCCCAGTCTCATTCTGCAATCCCAGGGAACATTTGTTTTTAAAGATTTACTTTGTATTTGAAAGTCAGAGTTACACAGAGAGAGGAGAGGCAGAGAGAGAGGTCTTCCATGTGCTGGTTCATTCCCTAGCTGGCTGCAATGGTCGGAGCTGCGCTGAACCAAAGCCAGGAGCCAGGCACTTCTTCTGGGTCTCCCGCATGGGTACAGGGGCCCAAGGACTTGGGCCATCTTCTACTGCTTTCCCAGGCCATAGCAGAGAGCTGGGTCAGAAGTGGAGCAGCCAGGACACGACCTGGCGCCCATATGGAATGCCGGCACTGCAGGTGGTGGCTTTATCTGCTATGCCACAGCACCAGTCCTGCCAGGGAACATTTTTAGCAATTCTTTTGTAAATATAAGTTTTTTTAGTAGCTTTAGAACCATTTTTAGAGGGAAGCCCACCTCATCCATTTTTGAAGTATAAATGATTTTTTTGAAAAGAGGTGAAATCATTTGCTGGTTGTTTATTTTTTGGAACAGTCAGAACACATACTGAATTATGAGAAGCTTTGACTAACTTGGGTGCCAGCTTAACATTCCACCGGTGGGGGGTGGTTTTCAACCCTACAATACCTCACATACTAACCAGCAATTTGGAGTCAAAGTTGTACATTTAACCTGTCTTGAATATTTTCAATTACTTCTAGTTCCATGTTGTTTACAAGAATTGTTTCCTACAGAAAACCACTCCCTGTTGCTCTGTCAGAACCATATGTACTCTGTTAACATCTCTGGTTGGGGAGTCCAAATAGACCAATTTTCCAAATTTTGTTAATGAGCTGTGAAAGACTGAAAATTTGGGAGGCTGGCATTGTGGCATGGTGGGCATCCCATACTGGAGTACTGGAACAAGTCCTGGCTGTTCCACTTCTGATCCACCTCCTTGCTACTGTGCCTGGGAAGTTAAGGGAAGATAGCCCAAAATCTTGCCACCCATTTGGGAGACTGAGATGAAGTTCTAGTCTCCTGGCCTCAGCCTGGACCACCCTTAAGAGTTGTGTCCATTTGGGGAGTGAACTGGAGGACAGAAGATCTCCTTTTCTCTTTCAAATAAATAAAATAAATCTTGAAAAAAAAAAAAGTTAATTTGAAGCTGAAAGTTGTTTTAGAAACAGGGGCTGGTGCTGTGGTGTAGGTTAAGCCTCTGCCAGCAGTGCCCGCATCCCATATGGGAGCCAGTTTGACTTCCAGCTGCTCTACTTCTTCTTCTTCCATTTTTTTTTTTTTTAAAGATTTATTTATTTATGTGAGAGGACGAGTTACAGAGAAAGAGAGGGAGAGACAAAGAGAGAGGTCTTCTATCTGCTGGTTCACTCCAAAAATGGCTCCATTGGCCAGAACTGAGCCAATACAATGCCAGGAGCCAACAGCTTCCTCAGGGTCTCCCACGTGGGTGCAGCTGGATCGGAAGAAGAACAGCGGAGACACGAACTGGCACTCATATCGGATCCTGGCACTAGAGGTGGAGGCTTAACCTACCATACCACAGTGCCAGGCCCCTGCTCTACTTCCACTGCGGTTCCCTGCTAATGCGCCTGGGAAAGCAGCAGAAGATGGCCCAAGTTCTTGGGCCCCTGCAATCACATGGGAGACCACAAAGACGCTCCTGACTGCTGGCTTTGGAATGGCCCAGACCTGGCCGTTGCGGCCATTTGGGGAGTGAACCAGCAGATGGAAGACCTCTGTCTCTCTCTCTGTAACTCTGCCTTTCAGATAAAGACAAAAAAAAGGGGGGGGGGGCGGCGCTGTGGCACAGTGGGTTAACGCCCTTGCCTGAAGCACCGGCATCCCACGTGGGCGCCAGTTCAAGACCCGGCTGCTCCACTTCTGATCCAAATTTCTGCTGTGGCCTGGGAAAGCAGTGGAAGATGGCCCAAGTCTCTCACCCACATGAGAGACCCAGAAGAAGCTCCTGGCTCCTGGCTTCAGATCAGCACAACTCCGGCCACTACGGTCAATTGGGGAGTGAACCATTGGATGGAAGACCTCTCTCTCTCTCTCTGTGTAACTCTGACTTTCAAATAGATAAGTAAATCTTAAAAAATAAAATAAAATAAAATAAAGAAACAATGACAATTCATGGCTTTTCAGATATTCAGTCCTTGTAATCAGTAGATGGAAGACCTCTGTCTCTGTTACTCTGCTTTTCAAATACATAAGGGAATATAAAAAAAAAAAGAAGATAAGGATGACAGTGAGAGAATCAAAGTAGAGTTCTCTCATTCATCAGAGAAGGATAAAAACGACATTCCTTACTAAGACTCTTTGGGAGAAATCTATCCAGAGAAAGGGAAGAGTTGGCTATGAATCCTTGAACACGACATGCGTTTATTCTTTCTCCAGGACATTACACACTGCTCAGAGAACCAGTCCTGAAGTTAGGTCAGACTGCTTCTTGGCATACTCAGCAAGAATCCACTTATTTTCCAAGACATCTGTAAGATGTTATTTTTCCTAGGTTGAGGAAGGAGGAGGCACAGCAGAGATCAGGGCCCGAGATATGAGATATAACATCCAATGCTAACTCCTTAAGTAGATGGCTCAGTAGCAGCCCTTCAGTGTCTGTGATGTGACGCTAAGATGACAATTCAGCCAAGGAGCATCAAGAGGATTAATGCATGTTCCGCTTGGTGGATGAAAGGCCAGAGCCTCAATGAGAAGCTGTTAACTGTAGGGGAGGCAAATGCAGAGTACCTGATCAGCCCAGCCCTCCGTCTTGCAGTTACTGTGGTCGAATTCCTTCAAGGGCACTTTGGAGTGAACAAGGCCTATGTGTGTCTGCAGCTTGTGCTTGACGGCTTTTACATCCTAGTGAGGGAGACAGACGAGAAATGCAAACACATTTGTCAATTCTTACTTGCTTTCAGTAAGCAATGAAACACCATGACACATATCAGCACTTTCCAAACACCAGTTATCAGAAGCAAAATATGAAATTGCAGAGCACGAAAAAAATGAAAGCAGGAACAAAAAAGTCTTACCTTGAGCCCAGTCCCAGAGATATCTAAGCAGTTTAGTTTTCTGAAAGAAAACAGGTATCCGATTCCCGCATCTGTGATCTCAGGGTTACCTGGATGGCAACAACAGGGAGCATTCAGTTTCAATATAACTAATGCTAAAATACCAACCATAAGTTCAGAAAAATGCAAGGAAAACTATGAAATATTGAATGGGCAAACTTTTCAGAGTAAATTAAATGTAGAGTTATTATCTCCCATCTGTAACACGAAGGATCAACTAGATGATCCCAAAGACCCTTTGTTGCTCTAACTTCCTAGAAAAATAAATGATCCAGGTAATTACCCCAAACGGTGGAATTTTGAGTCACACATAAATAGTATATAAAAATGTATTAGGCCGGCGTCACGGCTCACTAGGCTAATCCTCTGCCTTGTGGCACTGGCACACTGGGTTCTAGTCCCAGTCGGGGTGCCGGATTCTGTCCCGGTTGTCCCTCTTCCAGGCCAGCTCTCTGCTGTGGCCCAGGAGTGCAGTGGAGGATGGCCCAAGTGCTTGGGCCCTGCACCCCATGGGAGACCAGGAGAAGCACCTGGCTCCTGCCTTCGGATCAGCACGGTGCGCCAGCCACAGCGCGCCGGCCGCGGCGGCCACTGGAGGGTGAACCAACGGCAAAGGAAGACCTTTCTCTCTGTCTCTCTCTCTCTCACTGTCCACTCTGCCTGTCAATAAAAAAAAAAATTATTAAAATGCCCCATCATATATTATTCCTGGCCATTTTACCTCCAAAGTAATGGAATTTATTTACATTTTTAAAGTTTATTTATTTGAAAGGCAGAATGACAGAGACAGAGCAAGATCATCTACTTGGTACTGCACTTGCCAAATGCTCTCAACAGCCAGAGCTGGGCCAGGCTGAAGCCAGGAGCCAGCAGCTCCATCTGGGTCTCCCACATATGGGTAGCAGGGACCCAACTACTTGAGTTATCACCTGCTGCCTCCAAGGAGGAAGCTGGGTCTGAAGTAGAGGTGGGACTTGAACCCAGGCACTCCATATGGTATGTGGGTGTCCCAAGCAGTGGCTTGAACCATGGTGCCACAAAACCTGCTTCAATATTTATTTTAAAAAGATTTTCAAAAGTACTTTGACACAGGAGCTGGTGTTGTGGCACAGTGGGTTGGGCTACCACCTGCAATGCTGGCATACCATATGGGCATCAGTTCAGGACCCAGCTGCTCCACTTCTGATATAATCCCCCACTTTTTTTTTTTTTTTTTAATTTTTAAATTTTTTTTGACAGGCAGAGTGGACAGTGAGAGAGAGAGAACAGAGAGAAAGGTCTTCCTTTGCCGTTGGTTCACCCTCCAATGGCCGCTGCGACCGGTGCATTGCGCTGATCTGAAGCCAGGAGCCAGGTACTTACCCTGGTCTCCCATGGGGTGCAGGGCCCAAGGACTTGGGCCATCCTCCACTGCACTCCCTGGCCACAGCAGAGAGCTGGCCTGGAAGAGGGGCAACTGGGACAGAATCCGGCGCCCTGACTGGGACTAAGTAGTACTGAACTATTGTTCAGTTTATAAAGAGACCAAAACAAAAGCACAGAGAGGTTAAATACTTCATGCAAGGGAACACACTCAGAAATGATCTCTGTCACGTTTCTATGACTGGAGTCAATATCTGGTTTATCATAATTGTGGGTTTACCCACCTTTGGATCAGGCAAATGCTGATAAAAAGGACCAGGCTGACGGACACCATGGATCAGACTCAAAGTAGAGCTGAGCCAAACGTCCTTTATGGAGGCTATGAACATGATGAAAGCAACCTCATCTGCACTTGGTGAGGAGCATCGTGCAGTCTGCAAGGGCGTTTCCCAAAGGGCGTTTCCCACCCTGAAGAGGTGGCAGTTGCCAGAAAAGGTGCTTGGCCAGGGGTCAAAGGCCCCTAGCTCTAGTACTGCTCTGCCACTAACTTGCTGTGGCACCCAAAAAAGCCATCTTTTATCACTTCTAAAGTGAAAGTGGAGAACCTGATGACTGCTAAGGCCACTCTTCCAACAATGATCCATCATTTCTAATAAAACTTACAAGATAAGTCTAATAACGTTAGATTTTCAAGGCCTCTTTTCATGACTCGAACAGGGGCTGTCATTTTCCTCACCCCAGCATCAGACAAACAATTATCCTTCAGGTGGAGTTGAGTGACACTAGGGAAACAAAAGTCCACAAAGGAATTAAAGAGAAAGTCTACATGAGAACATGCTTTGAAAACTTTCATTTAAAAGTACAAAATGTCCTCCATCCCCTTCTGTTTCACACCTAATGCATTTAACGGAGTTAAAGACTGTCAGCAGCACTTCAGTTACCCAGGGAGGGTTCATCCAGGGATCACTGTGTCCTGCAGTACTGATCTCGAACGGCAAAGGGCACTGAAGATATATGGTCAGATCAGGTAATCAGGGCCCGCCAGTGGGATACATACACCTTACCACAAACACTGTGTTTCTGACAAAGCTTGTGCAAATCAAAAGCTTTCTAAGTATCTCAAGACAGTCTACTAAGGAATTCTCAGAGTTTCTTTTACAAAGCTATCAATCTTCTCATTTTAAGCAGCTTTACAAGTCTAGATTTTCAGACTGGGTTTATAAAGTTATCCTCTTAATCCAATCCATCCACTAACCTGAAATCGGTGTGTTTATACGCTCCCCTGTTCCTCACAACAAATTGAGGCCTTGGTACTAACCTCACACAAAAACACCTCTGTATGGGGCAGCCTGTAATTGCTGCTATCAGAAGCAGACCCCAGGGAGCAGGTCACACCACCCCCACCCCCACTGATAATGCGCTTATTCTCCTGAGTGTGTTTAAAACCACAAAGGAATCCTTGCAGCCTCCTCTCTGTTCGCCAGACTAACCTGAGATCAGCTGAACTACTTATCAGTGATATGAACTTGGCCATTTTTTAAAATCATGGTTCTCATAAAGGATTTATTTGGCTGCCATTAATAGTTCATATTCCTTATAATTTATACTCTGCTTATAGTTAGTTGATAATTGTGAGAAATGGTATAACTCTCATCTCTTGCCAGAATAATCCAGGAATAGACAAATAGAGGCCAAAAACCATTTTCAGCCCAGGTAGCTTCAGGTGCTACATGTTAACACAAAGGTTTACAAAAAGGAATCATCAGACTGACTTTCCTAAGGACTGTTCAATTTATATTCTTGGACCAAGTAAATGGAGACTGAAAATACTTTAGAAAAAAAATTAGCAGATAACTACAGGAATGGAAAGTAATTAGCATTTCTCATGGTGACCCCATCAGATCACATTTAAAAAAATTCCATCTACCAGTGGTGGCAGGTCAGTACCTGGACAGAGCCTCATTGGTGAGGTGTTCTAGAAGTTCGTGGTCATCTCCAAGCTTGCAACAGGAAAGATCCAGGCAGGTCAGCTCGCGGAAAGACTTAATCTCCTCAAGCTTTTCTGAAATCACCAGATATCTGTGGATGGTAGAGAAAAATCAAGACTTTTTTTCTTTTTTTGTAACATTACCATGCATGGCTTTGAGCCACGGTCAACACCCCATCATCCCATCGGGACACAGTACTGTGTAAGAAGCAGACCTAACTGATTACTATCTGGTCACAAGTTGAATTTTTAATTAGTGAATACCTTGAACGTCTCCTTCACAACAGTGGTATGAAATGTTGAATAAGTAAGTAAAAGGCTACAAGCCAAGGCAAGTCACCAGAGAAAACATTTGCTGTTACTAAAGGGACAGACCTTGGCAATGGTGCTGAGACCTTATCTGAGAAATTCCCAACTTTAGGATACTCAGAATATGAACTTCTCTTTATAAAGTTGCTTTTAATCTGATATTTAGTATCTAGTGATCTGAAAACTACAACATGGCCAAGAAATCTTGAGCTCTAAACATACCAAGAGATATTTGATAGATGATAATTCTTCTTTCCTATTCCAACACAAGTTTGATTCCTTGTCTACCCCACTGTGCCACGGCTGTCCTGCTAACTTCACTTCGAAAGTATGTGCAGCACTACTCCTACGAGGACTCACTCCAAGCTAGATGGTCATTAGGACCGACCGCGGCAACTTAATTACACTGACACACCTTGTGCCAAATTGTTATCAGGAAATATCAGGGAGGCCCTGGGAGGAAAAAGGAGATCCCAATGGCATTCCAGAGCCTGGGCTCCACCCAGCTCATCTATTTCAGATGAGGTCAGTGAGGAAAAATGAAAGGGATTAGGTGTGACAGGAAACAGAGGAGAGGAGCCTAAGAGAACAGGGGAGCTGACTGTGGCAAAAGCACGCCTTGCTCATGCACCCTCCTTTTGGATGGGTAGTCTACACAGCAAGAGGGTGAGCTAGGACCAGCAAGGTTACACCGAGAGTTCACACCTTTCTGAAGCACAAACACTACTGCCTAAAACAGGACAGAATAACCAGAGGGCAGCAGGGAGGTCAGATTTTTCTTCCTCCTTCCAACCAAAGCTGTACTCAAACTGATCACAGGCCTGCCAGCTAAGTACAGATTGTTGGAGGCACTGACAGCCCCTTCAACCAGGGGAACCTAAGTGCCTGGAGACCAAGCTCAGCTGGGTCCACAAATGAGCCTTATTTACTCAGATGCATTTTAACTGCACTGTAAACAGAGCCACTGTTTTCCATCTTCCAATCACAGAGCTGAACTGTTAATAGGGATTTAGGAGATTACTGGCAATCAGAGAAGGGAAAACACACACCCTTTGATCAATTAACCAAAAGATCTTTAGTAATTCTGAAACAAGGGTTTTCTGTGAAGGACATAAGGCTGTGTAATGTGATTAACAAATATTACAAAACTCAAAGCTGAGGAAGCAAAATGGTAGGCCACAGCATCAGGAGATGCTAATCGAAGCTCTGGGTTACAGCTGGCAACTGGTCTTCCAATTTGCCCCTTGAAGGATTCAGTACAGTATGGGGGAAGACACAACACAAACAGCATACGTACAAGTGCTTTAGTGCCAGAAAGACCTGACATAGGATCATAAAAGCCCTCATTACTCATATAATTCTAAGTTACTTAATCTTCCTGAGCTTCAGTTTCTCTAGCAACAAAATGTGGCTGATTTTTTTTACCAGTACTGTAGGCCAGGGCTTTAACCAGCTGTGCCACAGCAATGGCCCCTAAATGGCAGCTATTATTATTACTTCAGTAACAGTGATTTTTATGGAAAACATAACTTGCCCCTCTGTGACCAATGGGATTAAAAATCCTGGAGAGGGAGCCAGCGCTGTGGTGTAGGAGTTAAAGCCTCCGCCCACTGTGCTGTCATTCTATATGGGTGCCAGTTTGATTCCCAGCTGAGTCCCAGGTGCTCCACTTCCAATCCAGCTCCCTGCTGATGCACCTGGGAAAGCAGCAGAGGATGGCCCAGGTCCTTGGGCCCCTGCACCCACATAGGAGACCCAAAAGAGGCTCCTGCCTCTTGCCTTCAGTTTGGCTCAGCTCCGGCCATTGTGGCCATTTGGGGTGTGAACCAGTAGATGGAAGACCTCTCTCTCTCTGTAACTCTTTCAAATGAATAAAATGAATCTCTAAAAAAAAAAAAATCACAGAGGGTAGAGCCATTGTTGTGACATAACTGGTTAAGCCACTGCCTGAGACACTGGAATCCCAGAGCAGAGCACCAGTTTGGGTTGCTCTGCTGCTGATCCAGCTCCTTGCTATTAGGCCTGGGAAAGCGGTGGAAGATGGCCCAAGTGCTTGGGCCCCTGTCACCCAGATGCAATTCCTAGCTCCTGGCTTTGACCTGGCCCAGCCCCAGCTGTTGCAGCCATTTGTGAACCAGCAGGTGGAAGACCTCTTTCTCTGCCAATCTGCTTTTCAATAAATAAAATCTCTAAAATCACAGTTTTAACACAAGGGAAGAAAGCATCTTTGGGTTGCAAAGAGCCCCCCTGGCTGTTCCTTCTGGCAGGCAGCTTTGTGACCTAACCAAAAGGAAGGCGGCACCAACCCAATTATCTTTTTTCTTTTAAATAAAGATTTATTTATTATTTAAAAGTCAGAGTTAGAGAGAGAACCTTCCATCCACTGGTTCATTCCCCAGATGGCTGCAATGGCCAGGGTTGGTCCAGGCTAAAGCCAGGAACCCGGAACTCGATCGGGGTCTCCAATGTGGATACAGGGGCCCAAGCACTTGGGCAAATTGTTTGCTGCTTTCCCAGGCACATTGGCAGAGAGCTGGCAGCTTAACCTGCTGTACCAAACACCAACCCCATAACTACCTTATTTTCAATTATTTTCTCAAGCTCATTCCCTTTGACCGGGATCCTTCTGTTCTGGTAAAACCTTCATTGCTACAGTTTCAACAAATACAACTCTCAATCTGCCTTCTCTCTTCCTTTAAGGATTTAAAAGAAGGTGTTTTTTTGTTTTTGTTTTTTGACAGGCAGAGTGGACAGTGAGAGAGAGACAGAGAGAAATGTCTTCCTTTGCCGTTGGTTCACCCTCCAATGGCCGCCGCGCTGCGGCTGGTGCATCGTGCTGGTCCGAGGCCAGGAGCCAGGTGCTTCTCCTGGTCTCCCATGGGGTGCAGGGCCCAAGCACTTGGGCCATCCTCCACTGCACTTCCAGGCCATAGCAGAGAGCTGGCCTGAAAGAGGGGCAACCGTCCCGGCGCCCCGACCGGGACTAGAACCCGGTGTGCCGGCGCTGCAGGTGGAGGATTAGCCTAGTGAGCTGTGGCGCCGGCCAAAGGAAGGGTTTTTAAGGCTGGAGTTGTGGGTTAAGCCACTGCCTTTGATGCCGCCAGCATCCCTCACGTGGGTTTGAGTGTGGCAGCTGCTCTACTTCCGATCAGCTCCCTGCTAATGCACCTGGGAAAGTAGTGAAGCTGGCGTGCTTGCGTCCCTGGCACCCATGTGGGAGACCCAGATGGAGTTCTGGGCTCCTGGCTTCAGCATGGCTCACCCCAGCTGAAAGTGGAGTGAACCAGTTGGTTGGAGGATCTCTAACTCTGCCTTTCAAATAAATCTTTAAAAAGCATATTATGTTAATAGTTATATATTTTATCCTATAAATGGACCATAATCTGCTTAACCAATTCCCTATTGTTGGGCATTTAGTTTTCAATTTCTCTCCAGGACAAACAATACTGCAATGAACAATTATGTAAAAATATTTGCTCCTATCTGATTATTACATAACAGATTAGAGATTTCTAATAAGTGGAATTAATTGGCCAAAAGTTTATATGTTTTTAAGCTTCTTGATACATACTGCCAAACTGCTTTCCAGAAATACTGTACTATTGTATGTGTTCATCAAACGTGAATGAAAGTGCTATGCTCATCACAGTCTGACCACTGAAACAATATGCAGACATCACAAATGAATAATCAGCAATTTCAGCAGTATGGGAAATATTTAAGCTATGAAAACAGGTGGGCGGGAGAATACAACTGTAGAATCTATTCCCAAGTGCACAAAAATATGTATCTGAAAATTATTATCACGGTGGAATTATGATTTTGTTTTTAAATTTTACTTATTTACTTTAGAGATAGAGACACAGACACAGAACTCCCATCTAGAGATTCACTCCCCAAATGTTCAAAACGGCCCCAGCCAGGGCTGAAGCCAGGAGCTGAGAACACAGAATGCAGGAACCCAATTATCTGTACATCACTGCCTCCCTGGGTTTACAGTAGTAGGAGGCTAGACAGGAGCTGGAACCAAGCATCAAACCCAGGGACTCAAACTACCAGGGTAAGTATCTGCTTCCTATGAGTATGTTAGATGTTTGTTTGTTTGTTTTAAATAGTACAGCTTATGTACTGCCTAAATGGTATGGACTGCTTTTATAAAATAATTTAAAATAAGGTATACATGAATAACTTTGAGTACCAAGGAGTAAAATGTAAAAACATTAGATCTATGAACTATATCAATACACTGCTTGACTTTCTCATTTCTCATTACTTTCCTTCCCACTGGCAGCTGTGTCAACCTCAGCACCTAGCCAGAGCTTCTGTGAGGTGCCTGCTCCAGAGTTCTGTTCTTTTCTGCATATGTCTATTCTTTCTAAAAATTCAGTATTTGGCCTGGGGCAAAATCATTACTCCTACAAGCTGATTCTTTTCTTAAGCATATGAGTTTAGCTTATATTTTCTGATTATCAATTTCTCTTCTCTGACTACATTTTGTTTAGCTTCATTTTAATGGGCATAGTGACTATACATCTTAATAGTCAACTGCCATTCACAGTTTCTAATCACAAAAAAGTTCTGCTACTGTTACACTATAAAGTTACTTTTAAAATCTACAAGTATTGGGGCAGGTGTTCTTTCCAGTAGTTAAGATACTAGTTAGATGCCTGCATCACACACTGAAGTACCTGGATTATGTTCCCAACTCAGGATTCCAATTCCAGCCTCTTGCCAATGCAGAGCTGGAGGCAGCATGTGTTAACACAAGTGGTGGGTCCCCGCCACCAAGCCAGGAAACCTGGACTGAATTCCTGCCTCCAGGTTTTCACCTGATCTAGCCTCTGCCTTGTTGAGGACCAGTGGATGGGAGCTCTCCCTGTGCCTGTATATATAAGATCAAAAGCAAGTCACAAGAGAAAACATCAGCTTTCTTAGGAGACAAAACTTTGGTGTGTTTCTCTTTTTGCCTATCAAATAAATAAGTTTCTTAAATCTACAAGTATAGGTGATAATTTATTTTGAAATTATGTGAAAGCAAGGTGCATAAAAGAGTATGTACTGGGCTGGTGTTGTAGCATAATAGGTAAAGTTGCCACCTGTGATGCTGGCATCCTGTATGGGTGCTGGTTTTTGTCTCAGTTGCTCTACTTCTGATCCAGTTTCCTGTTAATGGCCTGGGAAAAGCAGTGGAAGATGGCCCAAGCACTTGGCCCCTGCCACCCACATGGGAGGCCTGGATGAAGTTCCTGGCTCCTATCTTCTGCCTAGCCTAGCCCCAGCCATTGCAGTCACCTGAGGAGTGAACCAGCAAGTGTAAGATCTCTTTCTCTCCGTCTCTCCCTTTCTCTGTAACTCTGTCAAATAAATAAATAAATCTTAAAAAAAAAAAAATGGAATGTATGCACTGTGCTGCCATTTATAAAACAAAGGAGCTAGCTATGTAATCATGTATATGTATAGAGTATTCTTGGAACAGTATGAAAGAAAGTACTAATACAGCTGGCCTCTGAGGGGAGGACACAGGAGAGATGACAAGGAGACTTATGTTTTACTTAATACTCTTGTGTTTGTAATTTGCCTTGTTCATTTTCTTTAAAAATTTTTTAAAATTAGTAGATGCTTTAGAAATGTTTTTACATGATGGCAGACTAAAAAATTTAAATAAATAAATAGATATCTAATATCTAAAGCAAGTCACAAGTGAAAACATCACCTTTCTTAGGAGACAAAACTTCGGTCTTGGAACCTTACCTAACAATTTCCAAACTTTAGGACACATGAAGTTTTTCTCCTTCTTTAAAGGTTGCTTTTGATCTAAGAGTCAATACCTAGTGGTCTGCAAACAGAAACAGGACCAAGAACTCTGGTTCTTGGTGCAGATCTTCACAGCCAACTCAGCAGTCTCCAGTGGAGGCATGTGACAGACCACATCTTGTCTTCTCTACCTGCTATTACAGAAGTTGGTAAAAGAGTATCCTCTGGGGCTGGCACTGTGGCGTAGCAGGTAAATCTACTATGGGATGCACTGCTGGCATCCCATATGGGTGCTGATTCAAGTCCCAGCTGCTCCACTTCTGATCCAGCTCTCTGCTATGGCCTGGGAAAGCAGTGGAAGATGGCCCAAGTGCTTGGGAGACCCAGAGAAAGCTCCTGGCTCCTGGCTTTGGATCAGCACAGCTCTATCCACTGAGGCCACTTGGGGAGTGAACCAGCAGATGGAAGACCTCCCCATCTTTCTGCCTCTGTAACTTTGCCTTTTAAATAAATAAATAAATCTTAAAAAAAAAAAAATGAGTATCTTCTGCCTAATGGAGGAGATGGGGCAATCAACTGATCCTTGAAAATGTTCCTGCAGTAAAGCTCACTGCTCTCTGGGGGTTGGGGTTGGGGGAGACAGACACTGCTTTCTTTCCAAATGACCTGCCACTGTTCTAAGGGGAGGTGCTCTTTGATGTGGTAGCCCCCAGGCCCACTGAGCCCCAGCACCCAACAGAATCAATACACCCAAAGGATCCGATATCCTGACCAGAACACCCACCTGTTCCGCAAACACAGGGAGCAAAGCACCAGACTTCCATAGGCCTCAGTAAATTTCTGCAAAGCCCTCAGCCCTGCACCTGGTTCTGTGAATTTCTGTCTGGCTTCAGCAGCAGAGAACAGTTTTTCGGCAATCTGCTCAGGAAAGCCGATGAGGGAATCAACGTGATCAACGTTGTCAGAGATGAAGCCAAGGACGAGGTTGAAGAGGGATTTGGCCGAGTACCGGAGATTCCCCTCCCGGGTGTACGTGAAGATGAAATGATCAGTCTTCTCTTTCTGTGCAGTGTCATCTTCCCTGTTCATGCAAAGCTCCACAGAAAAGCCTTTGGAAAACAGGCGGAAGGGCCTCGGCTTCTGCAGGCTGCTCCTGACATTGTCCAGAGCCAGACTGACCATGTGCAGCTGACCGTTTTCTCGCACATAGATGGGACCTGGGTCCAGGTGGTTTTCTGAATTGAGGTAGTAAGACATGGCCTTGGGTGTGACTGTAAAAGCAAGACACAGGGAAGCAAGTCCAATTAAAATGCCATCTGTAACTTCATCATGCTGTGCTCAGGGCTTTATGAGCCTCCCAGGCAAGCCCTGTGGCTGGTGTGGGGAAAGCCGGGCTCACCTATGAACTTTGGCACTTGAGGTTGTTGCTACTGTCTCTACCTGGAATGCCCCTTCGCACCCTTTTCTGGGATCTACTCATCTTTCAAAACCCAGCTCACATCTCATTTCTAGAATGCCCCCAAGGAAGTTATCAGATATTGGCACAGATTCATCTACAAATAAATTCATCACAGCCCAGTTATATACACACTTGGACACAACCCAAGAGCCCAACAGTTGGGGTGTAACGAAACAGTTCATGACACATCCATACTACATGCTATATGCTATAAAGGCACTCAAACTGTAGAATTATTTTTTAAAATATGTTTATGTACAGAAAAAAAATAAAGACTAAAAATAAGCAATTCCCTCACTAGCTTGGCACTCTCTACACACTTCTTTATTGCACTTGGCTTACTGTTTTGCTACTGCTTTGCTTCTGGGCCCACCTTTTGCTGCTTTGAGCGCCTTGAGACGAAAGATCATGTTTAATTCATCCGGACTCCCTAACACAGTGCTCTGGCATGTTATAGGCCCTAAACAGATTATTTGTGGAACTAAAGTTTATTAATTTGCTAAGCCTCACCTTCCCATACTCCACAAGTAATGGAATTTTTTGCATTTACAAATAAAGACCACCATCAAAAGAGCTAATGAAAGCCACTCTACCCCTTGGAAATATGTCTTTTAAGGTTCTATTAGGGCCGGTGCCGTGGCTCACTAGGCTAATCCTCCGCCTTGCGACCCGGTTCTAGTCCCGATTGGGGCACCGGATTCTGTCCCGGTTGCCCCTCTTCCAGGCCAGCTCTCTGCTGTGGCCCGGGAGTGCAGTGGAGGACGGCCCAAGTGCTTGGACCCTGCACCCCATGGGAGACCAGGAGAAGCACCTGGCTCCTGCCTTCGGATCAGCGGGGTGCGCCGGCCGCAGCACGCTGGCCGCGGCGGCCATTGGAGGGTGAACCAACAGCAAAGGAAGACCTTTCTATCTCTCTCTCTCACTGTCCACTCTGCCTGTCAAAAAAAAAAAAAAAAAGAAAAAGAAAAAAAGAAAAAAGAAATAAGGTTCTATTAGGGTACTTTTGAGATAAGGCAAAATTTTAAAAAAGAAAACAAAAACAGTGGGTATTGCAGCAATCATGTGGGTGACATTATGTGCTCAAAGACTAATTGAATACTTGTTATCCTGAGTAATTGCATGATTTCAAAATACAAAAAACTGCTAAGTTAAATAAAATGACAGTATTTTTCTTTTTTTAAAGATTTATTTATTTATTTGAAAGGCAGTGTGCCGACAGAGAGAGACAGAGAGACAGAGAGAGAGAGAGAGAGAATCCTTCATCTGGTAGTCTGCAATAGTCGGGGCAGGCTAGGTCAAAGCCAGAACCAGGAACTCCGTCTGGGTCTGCCATGTGGGTGCAGGGGCCCAGCTACTTGGGCCATCATTCACTGCCTTTCCAGGCACATTAGCAGGAAGCTGGATTGGAAGTGGAGTAGCCGGGACTCCTATATGGGATGCAGGAGTCCCAAGCAACAGCTTAACATACTGCACCACAAGACCCAGCCTTAGGAGACAAGTAAAATTTAACACAGGCCTGATATTCCTACAAGACTCTGATGTTGCCCCCAAAAAACTGACAGACATTTGGAGTGAACCAACTCAGCTTCTTCTGCATCAACATAGGGCCAGACAAGTGTCAGCAATTAAGTCAGTGATCAAAAATGCGGAGTCTCTGGAGATTCAACAACGCTTACTTGTGGGAATTATTACTATCCATGTTTTTCCTGAGGATAATTAAGCGTGTAAAAGCATAATGGAAAAGAGGGCTCTGCCTAGTCCTGGGGCCTCACCTTTCCCCATTCACCTTCTTGTACCCCATACTCTCCAGCCGGGAAAACCTACTGGCCTTTGCCTAGTCTGCTTCGTTTGGCTGGAAATCTTCCTCTGCCTCCCTAATTTGGCTAATGCCTATTTTTTTTTTTAAAGTATTTGAAAGCAAGACTTATTAGAGGGCCGGCGCCATGGCTCACTTGGTTAATTCTCTGCCTGCGGCGCCGGCATCCCATATGGGCACTGGGTTCTAGTCCCGGTTGCTCCTCTTCCAGTCCAGCTCTCTGCTGTGGCCCGGGAGGGCAGTGGAGGATGGCCCAAGTGCTTGGACCCCTGCACCTGCATCATGGCAGACCAGGAGGAAGCACCTGGCTCCTGGCTTCAGATCGGCGCAGCGCCAGGTAGCGGCCATTTGGGGGGTGAACCAATGGAAGGAAGACCTTTCTCTCTGTCTCTGTCTCTAACTCTACCTGTCAAAAAAAAAAAAAGATTTATTAGAGTCAGGAACCTCCTGCCAGAGTGGCATGGAGGGGGCCTCCAAGAGAGGCAAAACCCAAAGGGGCTTGTGGTAGTGGAGTTTTTAAGCACAATTTTTGGGAAGAAAAAAACTGACAATCATTAGTAACAAGGCAGGGACAAAACCCATCAACAGATCTGATTTGTTATCTTATTTGTCCTGATTGTTCATAAAACAAAAAGCCACCCAGAAGGTGACTTGTTTTCACCATAAACTGTGAGCTCAGAAGGTTGGAATCACTATTCCCTTGCTATTCTCATGGTAAAACTGGGAATTCTTAAGGAATGGGGCAGGCAGTTTTGACCTGGCTAAAGTAACTTTTGGGGAAAGCAAACATTTTGCACCCTAAATGTCTACTGGTACCACCTTGCCTATTAACCCGGCTGACTCCTCACTTCCCTCCCCCAGAAGAATGGATCTTAACTTCTGTTAGGAGGCATGGGATGACGAAAGCTCTGGCTTCTTCAAGCTGAGTAGGGGTGGAATAGCATTTAAGACACAGTTCCAGGAGCAGGTGGGGGACACAGTACCAACATGCAGAAACAGCTTCCATCCGAGGTTTCATTTATCACTAACACTCAACTCATGCATCTTCTCTCTCCTGGAAAATTTTCCCAAATTCTGTACCAGGATATGCCTAACTGGTCTTTTTTAATTTTTTTTAAAGATTTATTTATGTATTTGAAAGGCAGAGTTAGAGAGAGATCTTCCATCTGCTGGTTTACTCTCCACATGGCCGCAACAGCGAGAGGTGGGCCAGTCCAGAGCCAGGAGCTTCCTCCGGGTCTCCTTTGTGAATGCATGGGCCCAAGCACTTGGGGGGCCATTAGCAGGGAGCTGTATTTTAAGTGGAGCAGCTGGACTCAAATTGGCACCCATATAGGATGGAAAATGCTGGCACCACAGGCAGTGAGTGGCCTTACCCTCCAAGCCACAGAACCAGACCACCTGACTAGTCTTTACCCAGGGTCTCCTATACAGCACTCACCACCAGTACTGTCTGTTCACTTGTCAGTGTACCCAGAGCTGTGAGCTCTCTGAAGGAAAGACACTTACTTCTCTCTTCCCAGGCCAGACATAACTCCTAGATATGAGTTAGCTCCCAAAAGATATTTGCTGGACTGAGTAAGAGAGGGAGGGTGAGACCTGAAATGGATGGACTTAGTGCTCTGAGTTGCTGGCCTGCTGACACTGTTGCTAGGAGCCAGCTTTCCTTCCAGGCAACAGCTGCAGGTCCCTCCCCCACTTGCCCGAGACTTCTGCAGGTGGTAGAAGCAGAGCAGATGATGGGAGTATATTGGTACTGGGTGGGGGAGGGAGGAGGAGGAATATAATAAGGGGGGAGGGGAAGGGAACCTGTCACAGTGCCAGCTCTTATGACCCACACTCTTCTCTTGCCAGCATTCAGTGTCTGCTACTAAGGAGACACCTCCCTTATAGCTCTCCAATAGGGGTATTTGGCATTTGGCCCCTCCAACCACGAGCAGACCTTAATCTTGACAAGAAGATAAAACAGATCTCCTTTGATCTCTAGCCCCCTGACTGGACATTTAGAGCCCAGCTCAACCAGGCATGGCCCTAAAAAGCAATGACCTGCCTTCAATAGTAGGGACAAATTCTATGAAATTTAATACATAATAGATCAGTACACTGTGAAATGCTTATTTCTCCTATCTCTCATCCCCAACAGTGCTTTCCACAAATTCCAGAGAAAAATGGACAGATGGATGGGTGACTACTATGAGAAAAGTCTGATTCCATCCAGCAGGGGGCATAAGCAGCTGGAGACCCTAACCCAGGCTGCCCAAAATTCTGGCAGCTTCAACTTCATTTCTCGAGAAAAAAAAAAAAAAAAGACAATTATAGCTATATTTTATCTTCCAATTTCTTATCAAATGCTACTTTTCTTTCAAAATTATAAAAATTCAAAATTCATGAAAAGCAAACCCACATCATCTGTCCAGAAGTCCAAGGCTTCTTTTTTCTTAATCAGCTATGAACTGGAGGAACCAACTGTGATTCAGGGAATCCTGGTATCTTTGATTTCTCCTCCTAAATTTGTGCATCCTAAATTGTATCAGTAAGGGGGTTTCCTGAGTGTTTAAGAAGTAGCATAAGATGATCTAAGAGATAAATTAATGTTTAGACTCTTTAAAGACCATAAAAACATGAGATTCTACACAAAACTTTTGTACTTGGCTTTGCTTGCCCCTGGTTATTATACAGGGTGGTCTATTACAAAGCCGCCCTCACCCCTCCGCTCCTGCCCCTAGGCCAGGAGACAAGGTCTATCCTATAGCATGGTAAAAGTCCATACAAAATGGAAAATCAAAATAAATCAGTATCTGCAAGGTAACAATGTTCAGTGTCAATCTAGGGTAGCTATATTATATATTAGGTCAACAGAGTGACAGAGGCATTCTGATTGCCTCCCAAACCACTTAGAGGCAGTTCTGTAACTCGTACATATCATAGAAAAATGTTACAACAGCATATGTTCTAGTATTTGGTCACCACATAGGAGCCAAAGTAACCACAAGCATATCATTTCATCAAGTAACTATAACCTCACTACACGAAAAACTCAGTTCTCTACTTCTTTGAAGAAGAGGCAAGATAAAATAATTGATAACTAAATATGAGTTTTTAAGACCCTGAAGCCGGTTTACCAAGCATAAAGCATGATTCTTCCAGTCAGGTGCACTGAGGGAGGGAAAGATAACCGGGTGAGTGGTGAGCTGGGTCTACAGCTATGGGATTTTAAAAGAAAGCGCCTAATTCAGTAGGTAAAGTCCGTGAAGAAGGCCCTAACAATAACAAGTTCTAGTACTTACTGACCGATGTTCATGATGCTGGATGTGATAGCTACCACTTATTAAGTGCCCTCCAGCTGCCAAGCACTACGCAAGGCCCTCTATAAAACGACCTCCTGTGGTCCTCAACAAGGCGATGAGGTCACTATTATCATTTAATACACAAAGAGGCCCAAAGAAAAAATTACTTATCTCATTAAGTCCCAAGTTTTTTATTCCACAGATGTTTCAACTACACCATACTTATTTCACCTCAAAATTACAAGAGCGGTATATTTATTGCTCAGTTTAATTCTATCTAGACATCCTATATACAGGATGATGAGACATAAGTCAAGCCACAGAGCCAGAATTCAATCTCTGGGCTCTGATTACTGCAAAACTCAAGTTCTATCCACTGCATGATGTTGTCTCTCAAGAATAAAAATACGACATCAGCCTTAAGGATTTAAAAATGTGTAAAAAATTAATCTCACCCACCTGTTGGATCCCTCCAGGACTCAATGGTTCAAGCTGGTGGGATGGGGGCAGGGAGGAGGCACAAACAGAGGACATCTAAGAGCTGCAGGGAAGAGAGCCAGGACAGTACAACCAGGCCTCCTTTCTTCCCTCTGCCGGGCCAGAAACTGGCCATATCCACACACCAGGAAAACATCTGTCCACCCATGGCCTTCATCCCAAGGCTGCAGACATCCTTGGCTTAGTTGAAAATGTAGCATTCTTGAGAAATTTCTAACAGAAACCTCAACAGAAACTAGTTGCGTAGTACTCCAAACCAACCCACGATCCAGCTTCAGGGTCTGGGATCACTGCCATTATCCCAGATACTCGTTCCCTCCCCTCCCAGTCACTTCCCACCTGCCTTCCCTCTCTCCTCACACCAGCCTTTCTTCCTTCCAGATACCCCCGACAACCCCGGAGCTTCTCACGCAGAACTCCTCAGCTCCTCCGCCCCACCCTCACACCCCCCTGTGCCCTAGCTGAAAGCCGGCTCCCGGTCGTCCCCATCCCACCTCCATCCGGCGCCCTTCCCCCACATCGCCCCTCACCCCGGCTCTCCTTCCCCACCCACTCCCCCCTCTTCCCACTTCGGCTCTACCCACTCCTAGGACCCCAATCTCCGTCCCTTTCCAAGTCTTGGGTCCTCAAACCTCACAACCCCCCTCCCTTCACGCCTCACTAAACGCGACTTCACAACCTACAAGACCCAACTTCTTTCTTCGCGGCCCCCTAGACCCCACCCCTTGCCCACTCGAGTCCTAGTACCCTTCCTCCTTGCAACCCTCAGACTCTGCCCTTCCCAGGACAGCAATCCTCCGACCCTCTCGCGATCCCCAGGCATGCCCCTCCTCGAATCCACTCGGGCTAAGCCCGCTCCCACCCCCGCCCCGAACCCCGATGCTCCACTCGCCCCACAGCGGGCCCTGGCACCCCGACCCCTCCTTTAAACCCACGTCCCACGCCCTCTACCCTCACCCCCCCATCTCTCCCCGACCCACCCCACATCCCGTCCTCTCGGTTTTCCCCTCCCCCACCCCCTCCTCCCTCACACCCCGCCCGCACTCGCAGCCCCGGGCTCCCGGAGCGGCCCGGCCCGCGGCCGCCACCTACCTGTGCCCCTACCCGGGGCAGCAAGCGGCAGCGCCTCGGTGGCGACTCCCTCCTCCCCCGGCGCGGCTGACGGGGAAACGGCTCGGCACCCCGGGCACAAAGCTAGGAGGGTGGGACACAGACAGGGCGGGAGGAGGGAGGGGGCTGGGGGCGACCTGGCGCCGTGGGACCGCGGGACCGGCAGCGCGGGGGGAGGGCCGGGCGGGGAGGCGCGCGTGCGCGGGACCCGGCATGAGGGGCGGGGCTGGGCCCGGGGGCGGGGCCGTGCCCGAGGCCGAAGACCTGAGAGCCGAGGGCTCCGAGCCGGCCTAGGTGGGCACTGCGCGTGCGTGCCCTCGCGAGGGCGGGTCCCCTGGGTCCTCCGGGCCTCAGGGACACCGAGCTCAGCTGGAGGTGGGGGTGGTTGGAGGGTTGGCAGCGCGCATTCTGGCAGTGGCCTGGGGAAAGACGCTAGGGCGGGGCTGCGCCGAGAGGCGGGGCCTGGGAGCGGGGCGGGGCTGGGGCGGGGCGAAGAGCCGGGGACTCCGCGGAGGCGCGAGGCTGGGGGGCGCGGGGGCGGGGCGCTCGAGAGATCCGGAGCCTGGAAGGTCTGCGCGCCCGGAGCTAACGGGAGGCTCAGGCCAGCGGGTCGGTGGGGCGGGGTAGGCCGGCACTGGGGGAGGCGGGAGTCTGCCGGGCGCGTCAGGCGGAGGCGCGTGCGGGTGGGGAGAGGCGCGAGCGGGAGTGCGCGGGTTGTGAGGAGCCGCGCGGCGGAGGCGCGCCTCAGGAGCCCTGGAGCGGGCGGTCTGAGGCGGGCCTCTTCCCGCCCCTTGGCCCCGGGCTCGCCGGGGCCGGCCAGCGAGTCATTTTGGGGCCTGGAAGAGTGTTTTGACTCCCAAAAGGGAAAACGGACTGCAAGTCGAAGTTAATAAATTTACCAAAATGTAAGATGTGAGCTGCACCGTAACCCGTATACTCATGAATTGCAGTGGATGTCGGCACGGGCGCACCCAGTGTGTTTTATGTTACCGGGGCGGGGCCTCGGGGGCCTCAGATGGCCTTAAACCGAGGAGCTTGGGTCTGGTGTGGGGGAGTGTGTCCCAGGGAGACGGTGGTGGCTGTTGGCTGGTTTACAGGCAGGTTCCGGTGGCGGGGGGGGGGGGGAGGTTCTGCGGAGCGCGGTTCTAAGAGCCCCGGCACCCAGGGCTTGACCCTGACACGTTTCTGGAAAGAAAGGCCCCTTTAAAAGGGGCTGTGGCCGGCGCTGCGGCTCACTAGGCTAATCCTCCACCTTGCGGAGCCGGCACACCGGGTTCTAGTCCCGGTCGGGGCGCCGGATTCTGTCCAAGTTGCCCCTCTTCCAGGCCAGCTCTCTGCTGTGGTCAGGGAGTGCAGTGGAGGATGGCCCAAGTCCTTGGGCCCTGCATCCCATGGGAGACCAGGATGAGTACCTGGCTCCTGCCTTCGGATCAGCGCGGAACGCCGGCCACGGCGGCCATTGTAGGGTGAACCAATGGCAAAAGGAAGACCTTTCTCTCTGTCTCTCTCTCTCTCACTGTCCACTCTGCCTGTCAAAAAAAATAAATAAATAAAAAAGGGGGCTGTGACCTGGAGGTGACACCGGTGACCCCGGTTAAGGACGAGGGCCCAGGATTTAAAAAACTAGAAAGGCTCCGTGAACTGAGGGCCAGGGTGGTTGAAGGAGAGCTGCCGTGTGCATGACGGTGTATTTCATAATCTCCCACCAGAGTTGTGACAGCCCGGACCCTCTCCAGGGGAGCAGAATCACCCCAGACCTGGATGACAGGATAGAGCTTATTGCTTTTACACTTGATCTTAGCCAAAAGGCCGAGAAGCGATGAGCCTATTGCTTTTAAACTTGCTTTTAAAGCCCTTCATTATCTGGTCCCTGTCTACCTTTCCTAGAATTTGACTTTGCCAGGAAGAACTGCCCATGCAGGAATCCTTTCTTTGGCTTACTCTTAGACACTTTCAGGAATGGAAAAGATTTAAAGTCTCTACTTTGCTAAAAAGTTTCTATATCTATAAGGGCTTTCTCTTTTTTTTTTTTTTTTTTTTTTTTTTTTGACAGGCAGAGTGGACAGTGAGAGAGACAGAGAGAAAGGTCTTCCCTTGCCGTTGGTTCACCCTCCAATGGCCGCCGCTGCAGCCGGCGCACCGCGCTGATCCGATGGCAGGAGCCAGGATCCAGGTGCTTCTCCTGGTCTCCCATGGGGTGCAGGGCCCAAGCACCTGGGCCATCCTCCACTGCACTCCCTGGCCATAGCAGAGAGCTGGCCTGGAAGAGGGGCAACCGGGACAGAATCCGGCGCCCCGACCGGGACTAGAACCCGGTGTGCCGGCGCCGCAAGGTGGAGGATTAGCCTATTGAGCCACGGCGCCGGCCATAGGGGGGCTTTCTCTTAAAATCGTATTTGTTGAGTCCAGTTTGCCCTTTTGGAACAGTAAAACTTTGAATGGTTTTCTGTCTGTAAGAATTACTGATATTTAAAATTGTAGTCACATTTCACTCACTGTTTTATCTCCTTGAAATCATTCAATCCTATCTTTTGGCTTTCTTCATGTAACATTGTTTACAGATTATCATGAACATTCTGCCCTGAACAATGTGAAACAAAACAATGTCCTACTTAAAACATTCTGCCCAGAGAGATCACAGCATTCTGACTGGATAACATGATCTTAGCGCATAGCCTATTGAATTGTTAGTTGATGCTTGTCCTCTTCTCCCCCCTCCCCCAAAGGTTTATTTTATATTTGAAAGAGTTACAGAGAAAGGTAAAGACACAGAGAGCAAGAGAGGTCTTCCATCCTCTGGTTCACTCCCCAAATGGGCCCAACAGCCCCAAATGGCCCCAGCAGCCCCAAACAAACCCAACAGCTGGAGCTGAGCTGAACTTACCCGAACCCAGGAGCCAGGAGCTTCTTCCAAGTCTCCCATGGGGATGCAGAGGCCCAAAGACTTGAGCCATCCTCCGGGTCTCCCATGTAGGTGGTGGGGCCCAAGGATTTGGGCCATCCTTCTGCTGTCTTCCCAGGCACATTACTGGGGAGCTGGATGGAAAGTGGAGCAGCTGGGACTCAAGCTAGTGCCCATATGGAATGCCAGCGCTGTAGGCCTCGGCTTTCACCCACTGTGCCACAGCACCAGCCCCTGTCCTCTTCTTAACTCAAGGCAGGAACAAAGTCTTAGTCACTTAGGTTGTGCTCATCTTTGCATTGCTAGCGTAGAGCCTGACCCTTAGTTCAGAAAGCCGTGGTTGGTATTCACAAATTATTGGACTATAAATCCTGCCTTCACTCTAAAATCTAAGAGAGATACTCTTTTACCTCTAGAGGCAGATATAGAACATTGATTTTGTGATCAACCTATAAGTTTGATCTAGATGAAGGACAGACAACTTTTTATATAGATAATAAATATTTTAGGTTTTATGAAGCTGATAGTCTGTCACAGTCACACAACCCTTTCACTGTGGCACAAAAGCAATCACAGAGAATATAAATGATTTAGCATGGCCATGTTGAGATCAAACAATAGTATACATTAAAATATGAATTTCATATAATTTCCAAGTACCACAAGAGATTGTAATTTTCAAAAGTAATTTTTTAAAAAGGCTATGCATAGGGTTTAAAAAAAGATTAATTTTTCTTTGAAAGAGTGACACAGTTCTTCCATCTTCTGGTTTACGGTTGAAATGACTGCAATTGTCAGGTAGAAGTCAGGAGCCCAGAACTCCATCCAAGTTTCCTTTGTGGGTAGAAGGGGCCCAAGCTTTCCCAGGCACGTTAGCAGGGAGCTGGGTTGGAAGCAGAGCTGCTGGGATTCCAGGCAGCACTCTGATATGGGATGCCAAGCCTTGCATGCGGTGGCTTAACCTGCTGCACCACAACACTGGCCCTTTTAAAAGTTAAACAGTAAAAAGCATTTTTAGCTTATGAGCCATACCAAAAACAGGTGGCAGGCCAGATCTGGCCCATAGTTTGCTCACCCATGATGTGGGCAAATCTTTGTATGATTGATTTTTTTTTATTTTAAATTAGTTTTGGGCCGGCACCGTGGTACAGTAGGTTAATCCTCTGCCTGCAGTGCTGGCATCCCAAATGGGTGCCGGTTCTAGTCCCGGCTGCTCCTCTTCCCATCCAGCTCTCTGCTATGGCCTGGGAAAGCAGTAGAAGATGGCCATAGTCCTTGGGCCCCTGCACCCACATGGGAGACTGGGAAGAAGCACCTGGCTCCTGGCTTCGTATTGGCGCAGCTCCAGCTGTTGCAGCCATTTGGGGAGTGAACAAATGGAAGGAAGACCTTTCTCTCTCTCTCCCTCTCACTGTCTGTAACTCTACCTCTCAAATAAATAAATAAAATCTTTTTTAAAAATTAAATTAGTTTTATTTGACACAGATCTTCCATCTACTGATTCACTCCCCAAATACTCTCAATAGCCAGAGCTGGGCCAACAGGAAGCCAGGAGTCTGAAACTCCATCCAGGTCTTCCATAGTGGTGGCAGAGACTTGAGCCGTCACCTACTAATGGTATGCATTAGCAGGAAACTGGATTAGAAGCAGAGTAGCTGGAACTTAAACCAGGCATTTTGTGTGGGATGCCAGCACCTCAAGCAGCAACTTAACTGTTGTACCAAAAGCCTGCCCCTGCACCTTGTAGATTGAGTATTTTTATGATATTCCCCTCCCCACCCCCCCATCCTCCCCGTTGGCTTTTGTCTTAGTCATTTTGTGTTGCTGTCACAAAATAGTTCAGGCTCTGGAAGAGCGTGATGCCAGCATCTTTGGTGAGGGCCTATTGGCAGATAGCTTATTTGAGGAAGATCACATGATGAGAAAAGAAGCAAGCGATTGGATAGGGGCCAGGATCACTCTTAACCTGTTCTCTCTGGAACGCACTCTCCTGTGACACCTAAGCTGCTCTGTGAGATGACCTTTAATGCCCTCATGAGGGTAGTCATGATCTAAACACCTCATTCAGCCTCACCTCTTAAGGGTTCCATGACCTTTCAGTACCATTACATTGGGGACCAAGCTTATAGCACATGAATCTTTGGGAGACAAACCTACCCAGACCATAGTAGCCTTCTTATACCTCTTTGGTTTTATGGTTTTTATTTTTTAAGATTTAATTATGGGACCGACAGTATGGTGTAGCAGGGAAAGCTGCCACATCTGGCACTGGCATCCATGTAGGCATCAGTTTGTGTCCCAGCTGCTCCACTTCCAGTCCAGCTCCCTGCTAATGGCCTAGGAAAAGCAGTGAAGATGACCCAAATGTCTGGGTCCCTGCTATCCATGTGGGAAACCTGAAAGAATCTCCTGGCTCCTGACTTTGGCCTGGCCCAGCCCTGACTATTGTAACCATCTGGGTAGTGAATAGAAGATCTCTCTCCCTCTCTCCCAGTAATGGATTTTCAAATAAATAAGTCTTTAAAAAAACAATAACATGTATTGCAAGTTTGTTTATAATGGCAAAAAACTGGAAAGCAAAAAACTATATCTAAATGTTTATTAGGTAAATGGAAGGATACTTTAGAGCAGTTAACACAAATAAATAGATTTACATGCATCAACCTGATCGAGTACTAGACCAGCCTGTGGCATGGTCGTTTGAGCCATTAATGAAGCCAGCAATCGATGTCAGAGCACTGGTTTGAGTACCAGCTGCTCCACTTTTTATTTATTTATTTGAAAATCAGAGAGAGAAGTAGAGGCAGAGAGAGAGAGAGAGAGGTCTTCCATCCCATGGTTCACTCCCCAATTGGCTGCAATGGCCAGAACTGTGCCTATCTAAAACCAGGAGCCATGGCCGTTGCCGCGGCTCACTAGGCTAATCCTCTGCCTTGCGGCGCCGTCACACTGGGTTCTAGTCCCGGTCGGGGCGCCGGATTCTGTCCCGGTTGCCCCTCTTCCAGGCCAGCTCTCTGCTGTGGCCAGGGAGTGCAGTGGAGGATGGCCCAAGTCCTTGGGCCCTGCACCCCATGGGAGACCAGGATAAGTACCTGGCTCCTGCCATCGGATCAGCGCGGTGTGCCGGTCGCAGCGCGCTGGCCATGGCAGCCATTGGAGGGTGAACCAACAGCAAAGGAAGCCCTTTCTCTCTGTCTCTCTCTCACTGTCCGCTCTGCCTATCAAAAACAAAACAAAACAAAACAAAACAAACAAACAAACAAACAAAAAAAAAACAGGAGCCAGGAACTTCTTCCAGGTCTCCCATGTGGTGCAGGGGCCCAAGGACTTGGGCCATCTTCTGCTGCTATCCTAGGTGATAGCGGAGAGCTGGATCGGAAGTGGAGCAGCCGGGACTCGAAAAGCCAGGGCTCGCCCATATGGGATGCCTGCTCTTCAAGCCACAGTGCCGGCCACGAGCTGCTCCACTTTCTATCCACCTCCCTGCTGATGTGCCTGAGAAAGCAGTGAAAGCCTGAGAACATGGACCCGTGCCACCCAGATGGAGTCCCAGGCTACTGACTTTGGCCTGCCTAGGCCCAGCCATTGCAGCCATTTGGGAAGTAAACCATGGGATGAAAGAGCTCGCTCACTCTCTCCCTTTTGCTCTGTCGCTCTGCCTTTCAAATAAATAAAATAAACCTTTTTAAAAAAAAAATGATAAAATATAGAAAACATAATATCAGGTGAGAAAAGCAATACCAAAAGGACTTATACACTGGAGTAACTAAATTTTAAAAGAACAGTACATTTGGGGCTGGTGCTGTGGGATAGCGGGTAAAGCTGCCACCTGCAGTGCTGGCATCGCATATGGATGCCAGTTCGAGTCCCAGCTGCTCCACTTCCAATCCAGCTCTCTGTTATAGCCTGGGAAGGCAGTAGAAGATAGCCCAAGTCCTTGGGCACCTGCACCCATGTGGGAGACCCAGAAGAAGCTCCCGGCTCCTGGCTTCAGATCAGCACAACTCCGGCTTCTGCAGCCATCTGAGGAGTGAACCAGCGGATGGAAGACCTCTCTTTCTCTCTCTCTGCCTTTGCCTCTCTGTGATTCTGCCTTTCAAATAAATAAATAAATCTTTTAAAAAAAAGTACATGTTATTCATGGATGCATACATGGTAAAAATATAAAAATATACTCAGGAAGATATCATCAACTTCGGAATAGCTATTACTTTGGGCAAAGAAGGGGGTGAGTCCAGTGAGGGGCTGCTACTTATTTCTAAAAAGCTTAAAGTAAATGTGAGGAAATGTCAACACTTAATAAATCTGTGCAGTGGGTGCTTGTTGAATATGTATGATATTTTCTGTGCTTTCTGTTTGGTTGTTTATTTGAAATAGAGCCTCAGTATAAAGGTATTGGGTACCACGTGAAACCTTGCCCCCTTTTCTGAGTTCTCTTTGTCATTTCACACTTAACAGGATAAAGCTCTCCTGGTCGCTGTGTAGCTGTGTATTGATTTGTGCCCTGTCACCACCAGATCAAGTAGGAGGTTGACGAGGTCTGATAGAATCTTCTCTCCAACTTTCCTGCAGCCTCCAAGATCCTTTTTAGTTACTAAAATATAACCTTACAAGGGTAAGCATTTGGCCTAACACTTCAGATGCCCAAGTCCCATATCAGAATCCCTGGGTTTGATACCCACCTCCAGCTCCTGACTCCCAATTCCTGCTAACATAGACCATAAAAGACAGTGGTGATGGCTCAAGCCTGCCACTCATGTGGAAAACCTTTATTGCATTTTTAGCTGTTATTGTGAGCATTTGGGGATTGAACCAGGAGATGGGAGATCTCTTGCTCTGTCTCTGTATCTGCTTCTCAAATAAATATTTTTTTAAAATTAAAATATATAGGGGCCAGCGCTGTGGCACAGCAGGTTAAAACCCTGGCCTGCAACACCAGCATCCTGGTAGAGGATGGCCCAAGTCCTTGGGCCCCTGTACCTAGGTGGGAGACTCGGAAGAAGTTTCTGGCTCCTGGCTTCAGATTGGCTCAACTCCGGCCATTGTGGCCATTTGGGGAGTGAACCAATGGATGGAATACCTCTCTCTCTGTCTAACTCATGTCTATCAAATAAAAAAATAATAAAACAAAAATCTTTAAATTAAAAAATATATAATTTGATTGCTTAAATATGTTTCAAGTCCATGACTCAAAGTGCTTGATGAGAATTTTAAAATAAGTAAATGTTATTTTTCTCTTATCTCACATTTCTGCTCAAACATAATGATGATAATGTCTTTTTAAATATTTATTTATTTGAAAGAGTTACAGAGAGGGAGAGGCAGAGAGAGAGAAAGAGAGGTTTTGATCTACTGGTTCACTCCCCAGATGGCCTTAAACAGCCAGGCCTGTGCTAGGCCAAAGCCAGGAGCCAGGAACTTCATCTGGGTCTGCTACATGGGTGCAGGGGACCAAGGATTTGGGCCATCTTCCACTGCCTTCCCAGGCACATTACCAGGGAGCTGGATCGGAATTGGAGCAGCGGGGACTTGAGCCACTACCCATATGGGATGTCAGTGCTCCAGGACATGGCTTAACCCACTGTACCACAGCACCGGCTCCCAAAGTATGTTTTTATTCTTCAGATTTCTTTAAACTTAAGAAACAGAGCTATAAGCAACTTTTGAAATTTGCCCACTGAGTCATGTCACCCTAGCTTGTTAACTGTTTCCATGTAATTGTTGAAGATTTTTAATTTTAGAAGTAGAAAAATGATGTCAGAGTAGTCAGGGACTTTGTGGAGCGAAGTGGAAAATAGTCACACCCTACACAGTGTCCCTAGTAGAAGTCAGTTTATTATGTAAATAAACACGTTAGGGTTCCTCCTGCTTGTTGAATAGCTTGCATGTTGCACTGTGTGCTAGGCAATAGGCTGTCCTCCCTTCAATGAAGCTCAGAACCAGGAAGCAACATTTTTGTTACTGGTTTGTTTTGTTTTGTTTGTTTTTGCAGGCTAAAAGTATTAAGATGAGAAAAGTTGATCTCTGTTTGAGCTCTGAAGGGGCAGAAGTGATTCTAGCCACATCAAGTGATGAAAAACACCCACCTGAAAGTGTCATTGATGGGTAAGAGTTACTGTTTTTCCTAAAGTCTTAGATTAGGTCAATGAACCTCTTGAGTCCTGGGCCTATACGTTTTACAGCAGTTTGCTCCGTTAACTGTAGTTGAATAAATGGTTGGTGAAGTGGGTTACCTGATAGGATCCTTCCTGGAACTAGTTGTGGACATTGAGGTTTTTGATCCTTTTCTTTGCAGTTTCTAAACTGACCTCTTCATACATGTACAAATAGGTTTTCTTAGAAGCAGTTTACCAAGATAAAGCTGCAAACAATAACAACTTTGTTATATGGAAGTATAAATTGTAGTGTCTGGTTATGGTTTTATTCCAGCTTTTTCTTGGAAATAGGGATATAAACATCCTAACTTCTTATCTTCTCCCCATCTCCCTGTTGGTCTGAGCAGCATCGGGGAACTGAATGCTTCACTTCCTGCTGTCCTTCTGCACTATTTGCTTCTCGGCTTCCTGATAACATTCCAGTTGCCACTCTGTGATCTGCTAGACCTTATTCTAGGTAGAGATAAAATATTATCCTCAGACTTTCAATTCCAAGAAAAGTAGTTAATGAGAGAACTCCTTTTTAGTAGTTCTGGCTTAATTTCTTATTCTCTCAAACCAAAGTTTGACTAATAGAATTATATCATTTTGGATCTGGAAGGACTTACAAGTTCAGCTTTCCTACACCATTTTTTACTTTATTTTAAAATTATTTGAAAGGCAGAGAGACAGAGAGATCATCCATCCATTGGTTTACTCCTCAGATGCCTGTGACAACCAGGACTGCACTAGGCCAAAGCCAGGAGTCAGGAGCTCCATCCAAGTTCCCACATGGATGGCAGGGACCCAGCTATGTTAGCATCTCCAGCTGCCTCTCAGGATGTGCATCAGCAGGAAGATGGAGTTGAATCCGAGCATTCTGATACGGGATGCAAATGTCCTAAAGTGTATCTCAACCCCTGAGGCAAACACCCTTGCCTAAACTATTTTAGATCCGTGGTAAGAGAGGCCTGTGGTAAGAGGTTAAGTATTAGTTTTAATTGTTGGAAGCGGAGAGAGTTGCAATGTAAAGATTTGATGATTTTTGTGTTTGGATAAACTTCTAACAACTTGACCTCTTCCTTTAAGGCTAGTTGTAACCTCCTTTCTGAAATCTACCCTTTTTGCCTCAGGTAGGATTAGTTTATCTTGCTTCTGGGCTCCAATAACATGAGGTGTATACTCTGTTATCTTATTTATCTTATTTCTTACTATGTAATTTAAAACATTTTTGATGTTTTTCTCCTCTCTTAACTGTGAATTCCTGACAGAGACTATACTGTTCATCTTTGGCTCCAGAGTATTTTATTTATTTTTCTTTATTGGAAAGGCAGAGCAACAGAGAGAGAGAGAGCGAGAGAGCGAGTGAGCAAAAGAGAGAATCTTCCACCTGCTGATTCACTCCCCAAATGCTCACAATGGCCAAAGCTGGGCTAGGCCAAAGTCAGGAGACAGCTACTCTTTCTGGGTCTCCCATGTGGGTGGACCCAAGTACTTGAGTCATCATCTGCTGCCTCTCAGGGTATGCATTGACAGGAAGCTGGATTGGAAACAGCCAGTATTTGATCCCATGCACTCAGATGTAGCATCTCAAGTGGCAGCTTAACCCAGTGCACCACAATGCCTATCCCAAAGTATCTTTTTTTTTTTTTAAATAAATACATAAATAAATCTTTTAAAAATTAGATTTAGGGGCCTACGCTGTGGCGCAGCGGGTTAGCGCCCTGGCCTGAAGCTCTGGCATCCCATATGGGTGCTGGTTCTAGTCCCGGCTGTTCATCTTCTGATCCAGCTCTCTGCTATGGCCTGGGATAGCAGTAGAAGATGGCCCAAGTCCTTGGGCCCCTGCGTCCATGTGGGAGACCTGGAAGAAGCTCCTGGCTCCTGGCTTTGGATCGGCACAGCTCTGGCCATTGCAGCCATCTTGGGAGTGAACCAGCAGATGGTAACTCTGCCTTTCAAATAAATAAAATAAATCTTTTTTTAAAAAGTGACAAAATCAACTAATACTCATGTCTTGTAACAAAATCCTACTTCAGAGTTCTTTGTACTTCATTATCATTTATTCAGACTTAAAGTTTGAATGAAAAATTTAATACCCAATATTTGCCTATTTATCTTCTAAGTTCTTGGTATTTTACATCCTGAAGTTCAGATATAATTATTTCTCCCACTGTGACTTGGAGTAGAAAAATCAATGTGGGAACTGCTGTGAAGATACACAGAAGTGTATGGATTTGCCTTTAAGTTGTTTGCTAGAAATAGAAATCTTTCCAGAAACATTCCTTGTCTACAGCTGGAGATAGATCATTTTTCCCAAGGCAAGATCAATTTGTCTTGCACCATTCTGGTGACCACTCTCTGAAGGGAATCTGTTCATGGATCACTAGGATTCGCTGTCAAATGGAGCAGATAATATTTTAGGCTCTATCTGTCCATATTAACGATTAAGGATATAATATTTTTTAGATTAGATAAAAACTACAAAAAGCCAAATGGTGTAGAGTAAAGTTAGTTACTGCACTGGTAACTGAACAGAAAACATCAAAGACATTGCATATGCAGTTCCAGCAAGTATAGTTAGATTTTAATTGGTAGATGTTGATTACTTTCTATTCATAAGTTGTTTTACTTGTCCTGTTAGGAAGTAACCTTAGGGTTATTTGGAAAAAACAGTGCTATAAATCTGTCACTCTTGGACAGCCTGGGTGGTTTTATGGCCCCACTTCGGCTTCTCCATTTCCTGAGAAATAAGTGTGCAGATGACCATTCTTCTGTTTCCGCTTGATACTACTTTGCCATCCAGTATTTAATATGCTGATGAAAAGGAGAAAAGGAATTCTACACTAGGAAAAAAAATGGTAATTGGAGTGGACATTGGGTACACCACTTGGGATGCCCACATCCCATTTTGAAATGTTCAATTCATATTCCTACCTACTTCCAATTTCAACATCCCTGCTAATGGAAATCTGGGAAGGCAGCAGACTGTGGCTCGAAGTGCTTGGAGGTGCTGGCATCATGGCATAGCAGTTAAAGCATCTGCCAGCATCCCATATGGGCACCAGTTCGAGTCCCAGCTGCTCCTCTTCTGATCCAGCTCCTTGCTAATGGCCTGGGACAGGCAGTGGAAGATGGCCCAAGTGTTTGGGCCCCTGCTACCCACCTGGGAGACTGGGACCCAGGTTAAGCTGCTGGCTCCTGCCTAGCCAAGTCCTGGTGGTTGTGGGCAAATAAAGTGAAAATAAATTAATAACATTTTTTTAAAAAGGAAAAATTTAGTCAGGAAAAAGAGGTACAAGACAGACTTGGTTCTTTTTGCATGGTGTGGAAGAGTGGATACTAGGGCCGCTGGTGAGGGAACTAACCTTATGTGTTACCTTGGGCAAAAAGTACATGTGTTAGCCTCTGAGCTCCATTCTGAGAATGATCCTTTGCTTACCCATATCAGAGTAATGGAGGAAAAAATCATAAAATAATAAATGTATAACAATTGTTAGGAGCCATAGTTGTGGCACAGTGGGTTAAGCTGCTGCCTCTGATGCAGCATCCCATATCAGAGCCCTGATACAAGTCCAGTTCAAGTCCCTACTACTCTGCTTCCAATCTAGCTCCCTGCAAATGCACCTCGGAAAGCAGTGGAAGAGGGCCTAAGTGCTTGGGTCCCTGCACCCATGTGGGAGACCTGGAAGAAGCTCCTGGCTCCTGGGTTCAGCCTGGCCCAGCCTCAGCCATTTCAGTCATTTAAGGAATGAACCAGCAGGTGGAAGATCTCTCTCTCTCTCTAACTCTTGCTCTCTCACTCTCTTGCTCTCTCGCTCTCTCTCTGTCCCTCTTTCTGTCATGCTGCCTTTCAAATAAATAAAATAAATTTTTTAAAAAAGTTGTTAGCTATAAATCCTTTTTAAAAAGAGAACTACTACTTTGGCAGATTCCTTATATCTAATTATAATGATTCAGTTAATATATTAAACTTCAAGTGTGTCTCTACATAATATTTGATATTATTATTTTGGTGGAGCATCCAGGACATGAACGGTCACCTATATGGAATGCCGGCATTGCAGGCAGCACCTTTTACCTGCTGTACCACAACACCGGCCTCCAGGAAAGTACTTTTATGACATTGGAATAGGCAAAGATTTCTTTAGGAAGACAGATAAAATTGGTGAGATTAAAAGAAAAAATAGGCCGGCGCCGCGGCTCATGAGGCTAATCCTCCGCCTTGTGACGCCAGCACACCGGGTTCTAGTCCCGGTCGGGGTGCCGGATTCTGTCCCAGTTGCCCCTCTTCCAGGCCAGCTCTCTGCTGTGGCCAGGGAGTGCAGTGGAGGATGGCCCAAGTCCTTGGGCCCTGCACCCCATGGGAGACCAGGATAAGTACCTGGCTCCTGCCATCGGATCAGCACGGTGCGCCGGCTGCAGCGTGCCGGCCGTGGTGGCCATTGGAGGGTGAACCAATGGCAAAGGAAGACCTTTCTCTCTGTCTCTCTCTCTCACTGTCCACTCCGCCTGTAAAAAAAAAAAAAAAAAGAAAGAAAGAAAGAAAGAAAGAAAGAAAGAAAGAAAGAAAGAAAGAAAAAATAGGGGCCAGTGTTGTAGTGCTACAGATTAAGCTGCCACCTGTGATACCAGTGCCCCATGGGAGAACACCAGCGCAAATCCCAGCTGCTCTGCTTCTGATCCAACTCCCTAAGGCACCTGGGAAAGTAGAAGATGACCCAAGTGCTTGGGCCCGTGTCATCCATGTGGGAAATCTGAATGGAGTTCCAGGCTCCTGGCTTCCTCCTGGCCCAGCCCTGGCTGATGAGGCCTTTTGGGGAGTGTACCAGCAGGTGGAAGACTTATGTCTCTTTCTGTCTCCTGCTCTTTCTTTATCACTCTGCCTTCCAAAGAAATTTTTAAACATCTGTAATCCAAAAGTTGTACTTATGAAATTTATATTTATTAAATAAAAGCTTTCTATAAAAAATAAATAAAGATCAAAGAAAATCCGGTTTAAAAAAAAAGAAAATTAAATCCATGGACTGAGAGAAAATATTTATAATATCTAACAGGATTCCTACACATGTATAGTAAAATTGCAGACAGTTTAATTTTAAGGGGCCAGCATGGTATCACAGCCGGGTAAGCTACTGCCTGTGATGCTGGTGTGCCATATGAGCACATGTTCAAGTCCTGGTTGCCCCACTTCCAATCCAGCTCCCTGCTAGTACTCCTGGGAAAGCTCCTGGAGGATGGCCTAGGTACTTGGGCCCCTGCCATGCACGTGGCAGACCCTAACAGAGTTCTGGGATCCTAGCTTTGGCCTGGCCCAGCACCAGCCACTGTGACCATTTGAGGGGTAAGCCAGTGGACAGAAGATCTCTCTCTAACACTGCCTTTCAAATAAATAAATCTTAAAAAAATAAAATGAGTGAAAAAAAAAACATTTCACAAATGAAATCTATGAATGACAATTACAAGTACTTAGCATCATTAGTTATTAGAAAATGCAATTTAAAATGAAGCAGGATATTATTTCACATTTACTAGACTGGGTAAAATGAGAGAGACTGACAACAACAAACTTTAGCAAGGATATAGAGCAACTGGAACTCTCTGACCTTTCAGCTTACAAACTTAAATATACCTTGGCTGGCACCGCAGCTCAATAGGCTAATCCTCCGCCTGTGGCGCTGGCACACCGTGTTCTAGTCCCAGTTGGGGCGCCAGATTCTGTTCCGGTCACTCCTCTTCCTGTCCAGCTCTCTGCTGTGGCTCGGGAGTGCAGTGGAGGATGGCCCAAGTCCTTGGGCCCTGCACCCGCATGGGAGACCAGGAGAAGCACCTGGCTCCTGGTTTTGGATTGGCGCGATGCGCCGGCTGCAGCGCACCGGCCGCAGTGGCCATTGAGGGGTGAACCAACGGAAGAGGAAGACCTTTCTCTCTGTCTCTGTCTCTCGCTGTCCACTCTGCCTGTCAAAAAAAAAAAAAAAAAGTTAAATATACCTCTACTTTATGAGCCAACAATTCCATTCCTAGTAATTATCCCCAAGATAAATGCAGTCATGTCCACAGAGACACCTGGGCAAGTATGTTTCTAGCAGTTTTATTCAAAATGGTCAAAAACTGGAAACAGGAGCTGACACTGTGAGACAGCAGGTGAAGGTGCTGCCTGTGATGCCAGCATCCCATGTAGAAGCTGGTTTGCAACCCCGCTGCTCCACTTCTGATCCAGCTCCCTGCTAATGGCCTGGAAAAGCAGTGGAAGCTGGTCCAAGTGCTTGGGCCCCTTCATCTATGTGGGAGACCCAGAAGCATTTCCTGGCTCCTGGCTTTGGCCTGACGCAGCCCTGGCCTTTGTGGCCATCTGGGGAGTGAACCAGCAAATGGAAGATATCTCTGTCTCTCTCTGTCTCTCTTTCTTTCTCGCCAGTTCTGACTTTCAAATAAAAATAAATAAATCCTGTGGGGAGCAACTCGGACTATACTGTTACTGGAATTAGGACTTGTTCTGTGCATCTGCTCTCCCACAATGTGGCGCTGGGAGAGAAGAAAACAGCTTCTACACAGCTGCCTCCAGTTCAGCCAATAAACTGTAGGACTTGCTCCTGATTGGAGGAGAGCAGTGTACTCGGCGTGTGGGCAGCCGAGTTGGGATTGGCGGAGGAGGACTATGGGGGAGGAGAGAGACGGCATGCACCAGGAACATCTAAGGGGAACATCTAAGGGGAACATCTAAGGGGAACACCTGTGCAGCCCCCGAGAGAGCCGGCCGGCGGTGTGCCACTCCCCTGCGGAAGTGGGGAATGTGGCAGGGGGAACCGCCCTTCCACGGAGGTGGAAGGGACAGTAGCCAACCCGGGAAGAACCAGCAGCAAACCCGGGGAGGGCCGAGCAGACAGGAGAACAGCGCAGGGTCCTGTGTCGTTCCTCCACGAAGAGGGGGAGCGACAAAATCCTTTAAAAAATAAAACCTGGGAGTAGTCCAAATAGCCAACAAAAGAATGAATAAAAACACTGTAGCATAGTCCTTGGTGATAAAAATAAAAGCAGTGGTGACCTAGGGGCAGTAGAGACTGCTGAGAAGACAAGGAAAATTTCTGGATTCATGGAAGTAGTGTCTATAGTGATTGGGATATTAGTTGTCCTAGGTATTGGTATTAGCATAATAAACATTTATTATCATCAAAACTCATAAATTATGCACATAAGGTTCAATTTACTTCCAAGAGGAAAGAAAAAAAGCTTATATAGTTAAAACAATACTGAGGAGACTAGATTAATAGGTAGTAAGGACCACCAGGTAGTAAGGGACCACCAGGTGTTCAGACAGGAGTGCTAGTAGTTCTGTTCCTATGCTTTGTATTTGTTTATTATTTATTTGAGAGGTAGAGAGACAGATACAATGGTCCCATCCACTCGTTCATTCTCCAAATGCTTTCAGTAACAAGGGTTGTACTGGGGCCAAAGCTGAGAGCCAGGAACTCAAACCAGGTCTTCTACTTGAATGGCCGGAAACCAATTACTCAAGCCATCAAAGTCTGTATTAGCAGGAACCTAGATTCAGGAGCTGAGCCACTAATTGAATCCAGTTACTCTGAATTGGGACATGAATATCTTATTCACTAGGCTAAATGCCCACCTATGTTCCTATGGTTTAGAAGAGAACAGTTGTAAGGAAGAATTATTAAAGTTGGGGAGGATTAGAAGCAGAATTAGCCATTAGAAAGGGTCAGAAAATAAAAATTAGTAGTTGTTTTTATTTTTAAAGATTTATTTATTTGATTTTTTTAAAAGATTTATTAAATTTTTTTTGAAAGGCAGAGTTAGAGAGAGAGAGATCTTCCATCCATATTCTTTCCCCAAATGGCCACAATGGCTGGGGCTGGGCCAGGCCAAAGCCAGGAGCCAGGAGCTTCTTCCGGGTCTCCCACGTGGGTGCAGGGGCCCAAGCACTTGGGCCATCTTCCACTGCTTTCCCAGGCACATTAGCGGGGAGCCAAATGGGAAGTGTAGCAGCTGGGAGTTGAACTGGTGTGCTAGCAAGGAGCTGGATTGGAAGTGGAGCCCTGGAGACTTGAAGCAGCACCCATACAGGATGCGGGTGTTATTTAATCCTCTGCGCTACAATGCCAGCCCTGTTTATTTTTTAAAAAGTGCTTGTTCATTAGAGTTTTATGATTATCACTTCTATTTGGCTAATCCTCTTCCTTTAAAATTAACAATAGGAATCCAGAAACGTTTTGGACTACCACAGGAATGTTTCCTCAGGAGTTCATTATATCTTTTCACAAACATGTAAGGATCGAAAAGCTTGTAATCCAGAGTTACTTAGGTAAGCAAGTCACGTGTCACTCTCCCTCACCCTTAAATGTCTCCGTGGGCAGAGAGCATATGTGTGAACTTTGGCAGAACATGATTTTCCTTCTCAGCATGGAAGCCAATTAGATGGCTGGGGTGGGAGGGTGAGGTTTATAGGTGCATGGCCGCAGGCACACTAGCCTCACTGGAACTACAGAACTGAGCCCCTTCCAAGGCATACAACCATGCACTTCACTCTGTGAGAGTCTTTGGCAGAAGACCCTGTTGGGAACGTAGGAAATCAGCCTGCCAGGACACCAGGTGCTGTGACATCTTTCTATTCTAGACTCATTTGGCGTGGGGTTCTCTGTCAGATTCTTGCTGAAGATGTGATAGCCCTGATGATTCACAGTGATAGTTCTTCTATTGCTAGTGGTATTGTCTCGTTTGGGTTCTCCCGTGGTGGCTGGGGGTAAGACCAGTGCGGAATCATGACACAGACACTGGGAGTTGGGTGGAAGCAAGCTAGTGCTCATTTATTTCAGTTAGTGCAGCAGCTTATGTAGGGGTTCCAACCAGTCACCTCAGAGGGCGTTTCTTTAGTTGGCCTATAGGTGCTGGTTGCTGGACAGAGTACTTCTGTGGCTGCTCCCTGCCCCCATTTCCTGGTCGCTCCTTTAAACATGGCTTGTGGCCGCCAGCGCCATCTTCTGTGATGGCTTGTTTTCTCCACATAGTGGCATCTTCTTTAGGAAGAGAATCCCCCAGTGAATACCATTATAATCCTCTCTATGTTTATTGAAGACAAATCATATCCCAGATGGTTCAAATGCAGAGGCTTTATTGATGGAACGACTTAGAGAATTATGGCCTGGGCTAAGGGACCAAACAAAGGATGAGGAGGCCCTCAGAAACTGGCCAAAGCAGGAAGACATTCACACTCCTGGGACAAGGGAAGGAAATAGTGACAGGGGAGCCTAGTGAGCACCAGAGCCTATGCCAGAGGGGCTGCCCATCAGGAGCTGGCATTATGACGGGACATGGTACTGTCAGAAACAGGGTGCTGTAGCTGGAGGGAGTGCAGATAAACTCACCTGACTTCACTGCTTCACTGTCCTCTGGCATCCACTTGGTGCCAAATCCAACCAGCAACACATGCGAGAGTCTAGGCAATGCAGTCTACAGAGATCAGCCACTCAGGACACAGAACAGAATGGAGAAGGAGAGCAGTAGATCCGGTACAGCAGAGACTAGGTCAGGGACAGTGGAAAAAAGCCAGTACAGAAGGAGGATAGCTGTGCTCCTGAGATGTCTCCTCTGTCGTTCATAGTCGAGGCTCTGGAGCCAGACAGGCCACAAGCTTGCATTCTAGTTCTGTAACTACTAGCTCCATCCTGTTGAACACCGTGCCTGGCTTCTCGAAGCCTGTTTCCTCATCAGGAAAGTCGGTTACTAATACCTTTCTCGCAAGAGTATAGTCAACAGTGAGTGAATAAAAGTGCCTGACTTACAGTGGGTTCTCTGTAAAGGTTTATGACTAAAACCACACAGTAGTGGTACAGATACTAGTAAATAAAAAGGGGGGTGGTGGTTCCAAGTTTTAAAAAGCCCTACTGTCTCTATTGTATAATTACAAACATTTGTAAGATTATAGTTATACAAGAAAGCACTTTGCCACAGAGATTTATAGAAACACATGATGGATAACTTCCAGAACATGGTGTTCTTAGTCCCAGTACTGTGTAGTCCCACCAGTGTGTGGCAGTAAGATGTGGCGGGATGGGGGTGGGGGCACACAACATAGAATCTGGTAGGCAATTTACTCTTTACTTACTGTGTTTATTTATATTGTCAGTGCGGACCTTGAGGATCGAAAAGAGCACATCTAAGGAGCCAGTTGATTTTGAGCAGTGGATTGAAAGAGGTATGTGCTTATCTCAGCAGCACTGCTCTGAGCATGGAGGTGGAGGCCGTTGCCCTCTGACTCTGCACTTCCAGTCTGCCTACATTCTGTGAAGGATGATTTTAATGATTCTTAGGACACATGTAGGGCCTAAAAAAAGGCAGGTTTGGATATGAGACTATTTCTTCACTTATTGGCTACATAACTGTTAACATATTACTGAATTTCTTTGAATTTCAGAATCCTTATCAGAAAAATGGAAATGATACCTACCATTTTTTAAAGATTTATTTATTTGTAATATTTATTTTATTTTATTATTTTTTTTTTGACAGGCAGAGTGGATAGTGAGAGAGAGAGAGAGAGACAGAGAGAAAGGTCTTCCTTTTGCTGTTGGTTCACCCTCCAATGGCCGCCATGGCCGGCGCACCGCGCTGATCCGAAGACAGGAGCCAGGTGCTTATCCTGGTCTCCCATGGGGTGCAGGGCCCAAGGACTTGGGCCATCCCCCACTGCACTCCCTGGTCACAGCAGAGAGCTGGCCTGGAAGAGGGGCAACCAGGACAGAATCCGGCGCCCCTACCGGGACTAGAACCCGGTGTGCCGGCACCGCAAGGCAGAGGATTAGCCTAGTGAGCCGCGGCACTGGCCCAAGATTTATTTATTTGAAATGCAGAGTTAGAGAGAGAGGGAAAGACACGGAAAGAGAGAGAGAGAGAGAGAGAGAGAGAGATCTTCCATTTGCTGATTCAGTGGCTGCAACAGCCAGGATTGGCTAGGCTGAATCCAGGAGCCAGGTACTCTATCCACCTTTCCCATGTGGCTACTAGGGGCCCGAGCACTTGGGCCATCTTCTGCTGCTTTTCCAGGAGCATTGGCAGGGAGCTACTTCAGAAGTGGAATAGCCAGGACTCAAACTGGTGTATATATGGGATGCCAGCATAGCAGGCAGTGGCTTAACCCACTGAGCCACAATGCTGGCACCAGTACCTACCATTTAAAGTTTTTGTGACAGGCCTGCTTTGTGGGTAAAGCCACCACCTGCAACACCAGCATCCCATATGGGTGCCAGTTCATGTCTTAGCTGCTCTGTTTCTGAACCATCTTCCTGCTAATGACCTGGGAAAGCCAGCAGAAAATGGCTCAGGTGTTTGGCCCCCTGCCCCCAACATGGGAGCTCCTGGCTTCTGTCTGACCCAGCCCTGGCCATTGTAGCCATCATAGGAATGAACCAGAAGATGGGGTATCTCTGTCTCTCTGTGACTCTGACTTTCAAATAAATAAATCTGGGGGCCGGTGTCATGGCTCACTTGGTTAATCCTCCACCTGCGGCTCTGGCATCCCATATAGGCATCGGGTTCTAGTCCCAGTCGCTCTTCTTCCAGGCCAGCTCTCTGCTGTGGCCCGGGAGGGCAGTGGAGGACAGCCCAAGTGCTTGGGCCCCTGCACCTCCATGGGAGACCAGGATAAGCACCTGGCGCCATTGCTCTGGCATCTAGTATAGGCTGATGGTGGTGGAGTGGGTATGAAGGGACCATCTATCATATAGCAAGCCCAGAAGCAGAGACCCAGGGAGCACGCTTGACTATATAACTGACCCCTTCATGAGAACATCTGCTAAGGGCAAGCCCCAGTGTCCGAGACCTCCTGCCAGGCCCACCTACCATAATTAAATCAAGTCTTCACACTTAATCCATCAAGCAGGGTTTAAGCAGCTGCATGAATTTGGGGAGCCAAGTCCTGTTCAATCTATAACAGTCTACCCTTGGCTCCCCAGAAGTCATGTTATTTCTGCACATAACATAGAAAAGTCCTAAAATCTTAACTCAGCCTAATATTAAAAGTCCAAAGTTCACATTCTCACGTGAGCTTCAAGGCAAACTCCCTTAATGGTGACCGCAGAACAATAAAAACCAAGTTCCTTACTTCCAGGCTTTGATGGTGGGACAGGTATGGGATATAGATTTCCATTCCAAACAGGGGAGACAAGGAACAGAAAGGATTAATTAGGGCAAAACAAAACCAGAGCAGGGCAAACATTAGGCCCTAAAGCTCCATGTCTGGCATCCTGGGCAACTGTGGTGGAGGCTGGGCTCCCTGTGGCTTGGGAAGTCCCATCCCTTTGGTTCTGTTGGTGACAACCCATGGACTCTCATCTCTGCAGCTCCACTGGGCATTGTCCTGGGAGAGACTCTGCACCACTCCAGCCCCACTTTTCCACTTGGCATTGCCCTAGTGGAGGCTCTTTGCAGTGACTCCTCTCCTGTGACCAATCTTTGTCTAAGCCCTGAGTTGGTCAGAAACATCCTTTGAAACCTAGGCAGAGGCCGCTGTGCCTCCATGGCTCTGTTGGTCTTTCCCCAAGGGGCTGCTCTCTGATGTTTGAAGTTTTACCAGTCTTGCCTGGCACAGTGCTTGCAGCTTTCCTCAGTGTGTGCCTCATGTTTCTGGCACCTATACTTTTCTGAGGTTTCCTCTGCACTCTCATAGCTTCACAAGGCGTTGCTCCCTACAGTAGCTCCAACTCTGCAGTACAACTCTGCTGAGCCTCCCAGGCTTTCCTTTGAATTCTCTGTGGAAGCTGCCAAGTCCCCATAACTCTTGCATTCTATATGTTTGCAAAACCAGCATCACCTGGATGATGCAACAGTATGTTGCTAGCAGGAGCCAATCCAGTCACTTGAGTCAAGGCTGCAGGAGCCTCAGAATACTTGGTCCTCAAGCCAGAATCCAGAGCTGACCCTGGGGTTTCAGGAAGCAATTCTGCCCTCTCAGGCCTTGGCTTGTGATGAGAGGGGCAGCCTCAGAGATTTCTGAAACCCTTAGGGTGTTTCTCCTGTTGTCTTGTTCTTTTTTTTTTTTTTTTTTTTTTAAAGAATTATTTTATTTCTTTGAAAGACAGAGTTACAGAGAGAAAGAGGTCTTCCATTCCTCTGGTTCACTCCCCAAATGACCACAACGGCCAGAGCTGAGCTGATCTGAAGCCAGGAGCTGGGTGCTTCTTCCAGGTCTCCCACGTGGGTGCAGGGGCCCAAGCACTTGGGCCATCTTCTACTGCTTTCCCAGGCCATAGCAGAGAGCTGGATTGGAAGAACAGCCAGGACTTGAACTGGCACCCATTTGGGATGCTGGTGCTGCAGGCTGGGGCTTTAATCCACTGCGCCACAGTGCTGGCCCCTGTCTTGTCCATCAGCACAGGGTTGGTTCCTTTTTACTTTTATTGATCTCTTTCACAAGTGGTTTCTCCACCTTACTTTTCATTCTCCATCGAGCTTTTTCTTTGATATTTCCCTAACCAGACTACAAAATTTTCCAAATTTTTAAAAAATGTTTATTTATTTATTTGAAAGGCAGAGTTATAGAAAGAGAGAAGGAGAGACAGAGAAGAGTGAGAGAGAGATCTTCCATCTGCTGGTTCACTCCCCAGATGGCTGCAATAACTGGGCTGGGCCAGGCTGAAGCCAGGAGCCAGAAGTTTCCTCCAGGCCTCCCACTTGGGTGCAGGGGCCAAGGACTTGAGCATCTTCTGATGCCAGGCATATCAGCAGGGAGCAGGTTCAGAAGTGGAGAGCTAGTACTGGAACCAGCGCCCATATGGGATGCTAGCGCTGCAGGTCATGGCTTTAATTTGCTGTGCCACAGCATCGTCCCTGAAAGAGATCTTTCATCTGCTGGTTCACTCCCCAGATGGCCTGGATCATTTTAGACCTAAGCGAGGAACCTGGAATTCCATCCTGGTCTCCCATATGGTGGAAGGGGCTGCTTTCCCAGGTGCATTAGCAGGGAGCTGGATCGGAAGCGGAGCAGCTGGGACTCAAACTGGAGCTCTGATGTAGGTTGCTGGTGTCAAAAGCGGCAGCTTCACCTGTTACACCACAGTGCCAACCTCAAATTTTCCAAATCATTATGTTGTGTTTCATTTTGCTCCTGATTTTGATCATAAAACTTAACTAACAGCAGCCACTAACATCAATGCTGCAGCCTAAGGTTTGGTGTTTTTGCATCTCTACCAAACAAACCAGTCCACCATCTTTAATTTCAGCCTCCCACAGCATCTTGAAATGGCCTCTAGTCCAATTCCCAGTAGAATTCTCATTTCCACCTGAAAACTCATCAGCCTGGCATTTACCACCCACATTTTTACCAGCATTCCAGGCTTCCAGGCCCTCCCCAGAGTCACCTGAAACACTCTGCCTACAGCATTCTAGGGCTTTTCTAGCCTGCTCTTCCAAACTCTCCTAGTCTTTTCCCATAAGCCAATTCCAAAGATTCCCGGACTTCTTCAGGTACAGTTAATAATAACAGCCCTGCTGCTGGTACTGATTTTCTGTATTTGTCAGCTTTTTGTTATTATAAATATATATCTGTGATCCTGGACAGTCAGGGATCCTGTGTGCCACCATGGCCATGAGAGGTCTTGGCTTCAGTGAGAGATGGCAGTCAGTCCTGAATGAGCAAAGTGAAAGCAAGGCCTTTAATTAAAGAGAATGGCAAAGGATAGCAGGCAGCTCCACAGACAGGGCAGCCCTGTGTGTTGTTTCAGCTGTCCTTTGTGAGGTTTGGCAAAAGGATGTTAGCATCTGGGTCACGGTTCATCTCAAATCTAGAAATAAGAGGGTGTCTTCCAGGAACTCAGGATCCACCTTTTTGTTCTTTACATGGTCACATCCATAGGTTGTCATGGCAATTGTAAACTGTCATGCATGAGAGGAGTTATTTTAATTACGCTAACACAACATGATGAGTGTATAATGAGGGTTAGGGTCTCCTTGAGGCTAGGTTTGGCGCCATGTTGGATTTAGCTAATTCCAACCAGTTCTTTTGCCTGTGTCTTTTTTTTTAGCTCACTTCTGGGTGTGTAGAACTGGGCTTGCCACATACCATCTTACCTGAGAGGAGCTTCTTGGGAAGGAAGAGGTGTTTTGTGGCTGACAGTTGGAAGTTTACAGCCCAGGGTTGGGCAGCACCATTGGTCTGGCATCTGGTGGAGGCTGGCAGTGGTGGGGCAGGGACAGAGGATGAGCACGTGGTGAGCTGGGAAGCACGTGTGGCTAGATAACCAACCCTCTCATGAGGACTGCCTTATGAAGGCAAGGCCCCAGTATCCTGAAGACCTCCCGCCAGGCCCTCCTACCAAAAGCCATACTTAGATCAGGTCTCCACTGTTAAGCCATCAATCAGGGTTTGACTATCTACACAAATTTAGGGAGACAAGTCCTCTTCACTCCATAACACCCTCCTGAAATATCATGAAAATAGCAAAGTCATAAGTCTGCAAGGACAAAAATACAAACAACGGGAAAATTAAGCAAATACAAGAGATCAATATATATTATAATGGAGGGAAAGCAGATTGAGGAGTAGTAACTTCTGTAGCTGATTGCACTCCACCTAAGTGCCTGCCAAAGAAACTATCATTGAAAAGTAAGCCATTTTGCCACACAGAACCCCAGAAAGATCTGGAACTTGGCAACAGGTACCAGGGAAAGTTTGAGTAGAACAGGGCCCAGATAACAAGGGTGATTTGAATCTCTATATAAGATAGTGGTTGGACTCTAGGTACCTTCTCCCACCCCTCAAGGCTAAGGGACTGCTCCTTTCTCCCACAGACCTCCACCACCACGTTCAAGAGATGCATAGGGACAAGCAACCACATAGGAAACCAGGAAACCAAGCATAGTACAGAGAGTGAATGAGACAGGGAATTGAAAACAGGCATTGGAAGTAGAAACCTACTCTAGTTTCTGCTATTAATGACAGCAACTGAGAGCATAATACAAACTAGGAAATTAGAGGACTTATCTTTGGAGAAAGTGAATGGCCCCAGAAAAAAGATCTGTGGCTTCTGACAAAGGCCAGTTCACTCTTCTTCTCCCTGTTGACATCTATCAGTCCAGACGCCTGGTTCATGCACAGTTTTGAAATGGTTTGTTATTCATAAGTAACAAAAGACAGCTAAAGATAACCAGATATTTCATGAAGCCCTCAAATTCTGAGTATAATCAAGCCTTTTGCTCTTATTTCCTATCTGTAGGAAATATAGAGGATAGAACAAATTAAATGAAACCACAAGGGGGCAAGATGACAAAATCTAGAATGAGATGTGCTGCAGGACAACTGACCTGGTCTCTTCAACAAGTCAGTGGCTTTAAAAAATGTGTTTGTGGGAGAGGAAGCAGTTCAAGATTAAAAGAAACTTAATTCTGATTTGAATTAGCCAACTATAAAAGACATTTGAAGGACGACAGTAGGGACTGGGAATTATATGATATTAAAGCATTACTTAAGTGTTTGTATAATAATGATGTTGTGGTTATGTAAAAATGATCTTTATTTTATTTTATTTTATTTTTGACAAGCAGAGTAGACAGTGAGAGAGAGAGAGACAGAGAGAAAGGTCTTCCTTTTCCATTGGTTCAACCCCCAGTGGCCGCTGCGGCCGGCGCACCGTGCTGATCTGAAGCCAGGAGCCAGGTGCTTCTGGTCTCCCATGCGGGTGCAGGGCCCAAGGACTTGGGCCATCCTCCACTGCACTCCCGGGCCATAGCAGAGAGCTGGACTGGAAGAGGAGCAACCGGGACAGAATCCGGCGCCCCAACTGGGACTAGAACCCGGTGTGCCGGCGCTACAGGTGGAGGATTAGCCTATTGAGCCACAGTGTTGGCCGATCTTTATTATTTAGAGATGGAAAGTCACATATTTAGAGGTTAAGTGTCATAATGTCTCTTATATTTGCTTTAAAATGTTTTATAAGGGGCTGGCATTGTGACACAGTGGGCTAGGCTGCTTGCAATGCCAGCCTCCCATATGGGAGCACCGGTTTAAGTCCCAGCTGCTCTACTTCCAGTTCATCTCTCTGCTAAAATGCCTGGGAAGGCAGTAGAGGATGGCCCAAGTACTTGGACCCCTGACACTGTCTTGGGAGACCAGCTCAGAGTTCCTGGCTCCTGGCTTCAGCCTGGCCCAGCTCTGGCTGTTGCAACCATTTAGTGAGTGAACCACAGGATGGAAGATTTCTCTTTTTCTCTCTCTCTGTTGCTCTACCTCAAATAAATCTTTAAACTATTTTAGTAAAAAATGAAATCATCTATCAAAACTATGTTGGGGCTGGCTTTGTGCTGTAGCGGGTTAAAGCCCTGGCCTGAAGCACCGACATCCCATATGGGTACAGGTTCTAGTCCCAGCTGCTCCTCTTCTGATCCAGCTCTCTGCTATGGCTTGGGATAGAAGATGGCCCAAGTCTTTGGGCCTCTGCACCCACATGGGAGACCCAAAAGAAGCTCCTGGCTCCTGGCTTTGGATCGGCTCAGCTCCAGCTGTTGCGGCCATCTGGGGAGTGAACCAGCAAATGGAAGACCTCTTTCTCTGTCTCTCTTTCTGTAACTCTGTCTTTCAAATAAATAAGATAAATCTTAACACACACACACACACACACACACAAAACTATGTTACTGTGTTCTCTCTTTTTCTATGTATCCTGGAAATTTTCTACTTTTTCCTCACTAAAAGAAAATAATAATAAAAAGGGGGAAAATAAGCAAATAAAAAAGAGGTTATCGTTTAGTTCTGGTAGAGAAGTTGTATAAGAAAGAAAATGTCACCATAACTTAATAGTTATTTCAGCTGTGAGTAACATTTATGTAGACATAATCATATAACTGTCAAGTACTGATTTCAAAATTGAGAGGATAAAAGGAGGGAGAAGTTACAGGAGAAAGAAGAGAATATTGGTTTAAGAAACCTAAATTTTCATATGCCATAATATAATGTCAATAAAAAGTTGACCAAGAAGAAAAGGAATATAAGCATACTGTTCTAGGGAAAACAGCTTAAAGAGTTGAAATCATTTCCCACAGGGCCAGCACTGTTCATAGTAAGTAAAGCCTCCACCTGTGACACTGGCATCCCATATGGGCACCAGTTTGAGTCCTGGCTGCTCTATGTCCCATCCAGCTTCCTGCTAATGCACCTGGGAAAGCAACGGAGGATGGTCTAAGTGCTTGGTCCCCCGCACTCACATGGGGGACCTGGTGGAAGCTCCTGGCTCTTGGCTTGGGTCTAGCCCAGCCCTGGTTGTTACAACCGTTTGGGGAGTGGTACAGTGGATGGAGGATCTCTCTTCCTCCCTCCCTCCCTCCCTCTCTCTCTCTCTCTCTCTCTCTCTCTCCCTGTCTCTTCATCTGTCTCTGCGATTCTGACTTTCAAATAAATAAGAAAATCTTAAAAAAAAAAAATTGTTTCCCGCTAGAGAGAGGGACTGGAGGAGAAAGGAGGGGTAAAGCAGGGGTTACTGTTCTTCCTGATCTCAGAGGAGGGTCACGAAACAGAGACATGTCACCCACAGTCTCATTCCCAGAGACTTCCCCTTTTGTACTGAGTGGCTTTTAAAGTCATGTACATTAATCACTTTGATAGAAATAATATTAATGTCTAGTAATGTCGATAGTTGTATCAGTTAAACATTTCATGTTTCCAGAAGAATGCTTGATATTAACTCATGGCCAAATAAATTAATCTGGCCTCCAGTTATATAAGTAAAGGTTTTTAAAACTCAGCTGCCAGGAAAGATCCCTTGCACGGGGCTCAGAATTCTGCATTGCAGTGAAAATGCACTGTGAGAATCTGAGCCCTCGTGGCCATTCATGGGGACGGTGAAATGGCTCCTTTCAGGCCTCTTATTACTCTTAGTGACTTCATCCATAAAAGGGATTTTCATGATTTAAAAATGTCTTACTTTATATTCTTTAAATGTAACTTACATTTGCATTTCATTTTGCTGACAAAGATATTTTATAGGTTATGAAATGTTTGTCTTTTTTTAACCTTCTGTATCAACTCTCTCTGTTTATATCATTTTTTTTTAAGATTTTATTTATTTATTTGACAGGTAGAGTTACAGACAGTGAGAGAAAAACAGAGAGAAAGGTCTTCCTTCTGTTGATTCACTCACCAGATGGCCGCAATGGCCGGAGCTGTGCCGATCCGAAGCCAAGAGCTGGGTGCTTAGTCCTGGTCTCCCACGTGGGTACAGGGGCCCAAGCACTTGGGCCATCTTCTACTGCCCTCCCGGGCCATAGCTGAGAGCTGGACTGGAAGAGGAGCAACTGGGACTAGAACTGGCACCCATATGGGATGCCAGTGCCGCAGGCGGAGGATTAACCTATTGTACTATGGCACCGGCCCCTGTTTATATCAAATTTCAACCCCTACCCCAAACATTAATAACTCCTTTACATCTTTTTTTTTTTTTTTTTTTTTTAACAGGCAGAGTGGACAGTGAGAGAGACAGAAAGGTCTTCCTTTGCCGTTGGTTCACCCTCCAATGGCTGCCGCGGCTGGTGCGCTGCGGCTGGTGCGCTGCGGCCAGCGCACTGCACTGATCCGATGGCAGGAGCCAGGTACTTCTCCTGGTCTCCCATGGGGTGCAGGGCCCAAGCACTTGGGCCATCCTCCACTGCACTCCCTGGCCACAGCAGAGAGCTGGCCTGGAAGAGGGGCAACTGGGACAGAATCCGGCGCCCTGACCAGGACTAGAACCCTGTGTGCCGGTGCCGCAAGGCAGAGGATTAGCCTAGTGAGCCGCGGCGCCGGCCTACATCTGGTATTAACTTAGCATTTGCCACAGGTCATGTTCTGCTGAACCTAAATCTTAGTAGCTATCTTCACTGTATTTTAAGCTTTTTTTTTTTTTTTGTTAATTTGTGTTTTAGAATTCACACACACCGAGGGACAGCTTCAGAATGAGATTATGGTGAGTAAACACACTGTGTAGAGAAGAACATGTGCTCTGACAGCCGTCTCTGCAGACGCAGAGTTAGCAAGCATCCTGGTGCTCTCACAGTTCTGCTCCCGACCCAACAGGACAGAGGTGGTGCTCAGTGGTATTTCCCGTTTGATGTGTTCTTAGGTGCTCTTATCTGTCCTGTAAGGGTGACAGCAAGGATAAAACTATTCATTCATTTGGTTTTTATTGTATTTTGCCCATTCATTTATTTTGCAGTGTTTATTTGCTTTGCTTTCTTTCATTTCATCCTGTAGGCCTTTTAGAACAGGAATCAAAAAAGGCGGAGATGTCAGAATTGGGTGTTAATTTAAGCGTGAAAGGACAAGGGAGACTCAGATAAGGGGAACTGGAGCATAGGATCAGCAACAAATAAGCCAAAGAGAGATGAAGTGGAAAGAGAACAAGTATTTTCGACAGCATTCCATCGGGCTTTGCTTGTCCAGTGGAATGAATGGCCGCTGATGAGGAAGCTGCTGCTTCATCAGGAGTTGCTCGGTCCCTGTTGGCTTGTCAGGCCCTGCTTTTAGACAAACACAAAGAAGGAAAACAACTGAATGTGTGGTTTTTTAGGTAGCGGGTGTTTCTTTAGTGAGGGTTTGTGTAAATGAGGGTTATCGCCCTACCTTGCCCCTCACATCTTCCCAGGAGCTTATGTGGAAGCCATTTCCAAAGATTCCATAGAATGTTTCCGACTCCCGTGAATTCCCTTCTGGCCCAGCAGTCTGCCCGATGACTGGGGAGGCGAGTGCAGCCAGAAAGAGGACTACATTGTGTCTTCCCACTGTCTTCTATCTTATGCAGTGGAGTCAGGATTAGTAAGCCTCCACGTGGTCTGACAATTCCTTCCAGGACTCACTGAGGCTGTGGGAAGGCATCCGAGGCAGTTTGGAAAACACGAAGGAGGAAGGGGAAGCTGGGAATCAGCCATTTGTCACCCATCACAGTGGCCTTTACTGTGTTTTCGCTCTTCCAGCCGTGAGCACAGGCATCACACGCTTGCAGTAACACTGTATGGACAATTCCATGTCATTTTTAACTCAGTGTTCTGCCACAAGCTTCCTACATATGATTTCAAGATCACATTTGCCTATTTACACACATTTAAGATAATTTCCTTTTTTCTCGAAGGGGACATTCTATGCATGTACTGGTTACCACACTTTTAACTTTTTGCTTTTTTTAAATTATTTTCTTCTTTTTTTAAAAAAAGATTTATTTTATTTATTTGAAAGAGTTACAAAGCCGGCGCCGCGGCTCAATAGGCTAATCCTCTGCGTTGTGGCGCCGGCACAGTGGGTTCTAGTCCTGGTCGGGGCTCCGGCTTCTGTCCCGGTTGCCCCTCTTCCAGGCCAGCTCTCTGCTGTGGCCAGGGAGTGCAGTGGAGGATGGCCCAGGTGCTTGGGCCCTGCACCCCATGGGAGACCAGGAGAAGCACCTGGCTCCCGCCTTCACATCAGCGCGATGCGCCAGCCACAGCACGCCAGCCGTGGCAGCCATTGGAGGGTGAACCAACAGCAAAAGGAAGACCTTTCTGTCTCTCTCTCACTGTCCACTCTACCTGTCAAAATAAATAAATGAATAAATAAAAAAGAGAGTTACAGAGAGAGGTAGAGAAAGAGAGGGAGGTCTTCCTTCTGCTGGTTCACTCCCCAACGGCTGGAGCTGTGCCAATCCAAAGCCAGGAGCTTCTTCTGGGTCTCCCACTTGGGTGCAGGGGCCCAAGGGCTTGGGCTATCTTCCACTGTTTTCCCAGGCTATAGTTGAGAGCTGGATTGGAAGAGGAGCAGCCGGGACTAGAACCGGTGCCCATATGGGATGCCGGCGCTTCAGGCCAGAGCTTTTACCTGTTGCGCCACAGCGCCAGCCCCTATTTTCTTCTTTTTTAAAAGATTTATTTATTTACTTGAAAGGCAGAGTTATAAACACAGAGAGGGAGAGACAGAGAGAGAGGTCTTCCATCTGCTGGCTCACTCCCCAAATGGCCTCAAAGACCAGAGCTAGGCTGAAGCCAGGAGCTTCCTCTGGGTCCCCAACACAAGTACAGGGGCCCAAACATTTGGGGCATCTTCTACTGCCCTCCCAGACCATCAGCAAGGAGCTGGATCGGACAAGGAGCAACCAGGACTCGAACCAGTGCCCATATGGTATGCTGGTGCAGCAGGCAGACGCTTGACCTACTACGCCACAGCACTGGCCCCTTTTTGATTATTTTCTAAAATTAAATTTCATAGGATAGAATTACTGGGTACATAGGGTATAAACATATTCATGTATCCAAAATCTTTTCCACAGAAATTATATAAATATGAAAGTATAGCCATGCTTCAGGGAGTATATTCTGAGTCCTCCTGAACCAAGGACACAGCTTATCATAAAAAATGCTTTAGGAGGACACTTTTTCAAAGTGGATTGTGAGTGTACAGTTGCAGCTTGTAGCCATACCCGCTACTTTGCACCAAACTGATATGGGCTGATTTACAGGCGAACAACTGTATGTGCAGCTGGCTTAGCTTCTGAATGTTACATGCCTGGAATATTGTTCTGACCTCACTCTTTTCTTCAGCGCGCTGCTTGCTCTTGGGTAACTAGGACCACTAAAAGCATCCCTGTTGATTTCTCCCCACAGGCATGCGAATGCTCTGCCACTTACTTGAGGGTCATTATTGTATCAGCCTTTGATCATTTTGCATCTGTGCACAGCATTTCTGCAGAGGGAGTAGCCATCTCAGATCTTTCTTAGTAATTACAGCACAATGTTCTGATGATTTTTAACACTATTACCATTTAAACACAAAGATGTCACTGATATACTCTATTAAAAGGATTTGTATCAATGTGTCTCAGATTTCACTTATGTTTCCTTCAGTGTTTTGGCCAAAGAGATTCAGATTTCATCAATCAGCAGGCTATCAAGGAAGTCACTGTACATGAAGATTTGACTGATAAAATACATTGTTATTTATTCATTACTGACAAAATACATTTATGTTGTGGGGAAAGCATCTCGTTTGGTGCTCATGAGATCTCAGTGCATTGGTAGTTTGATTGATTAATGCAAAGGACTAGGTGAGCAGTCTACACCATAAACAATGTAAGAGTTCAGATAAGAGAGAGTGCTCATGGGAAGGTCTCAATGAGGTCATAGAACCTGAGCTGGATCTGCCTGTCAAATAGCAAAAAATAAAAAACACACCCTATTGCTATAGGAAAAGAAGAAGACGATGTGAAGGTAAGTACTCATTTGTAAGTTGCACTTACGGGTGGTAGTGGATAGCACGGTGTGACTGGAGCCCAGAATGAGCCAGGACTGCACCACAGCGCCGTTACAGGGCTGACACGCCTTCCATTCTTTTCAGGTGACAGAGCCATTTCAGGTTTTTGGAAGGCATGTAACTGTAGAGCAGTTGTGTTCATTTTCAGTGGAATGAAATGCTGGGGATTTTCTTTTTGCCAGATTCCCAAACTGCAGTGCCACTTTGCTTGTGTGAGAGGCCCTGCGCGAAGGCGCACAGGTGGCTGGAAGGGGTCCCCCGATGGACCTCTTTGACACAGGCCTCATGAATCTTCTTCCAGTCCTTGTTCTCCACCTTCTGTGGATACGGAGAACAACTGGTCAGTGTAGTGGTGATAACACCTAACTTAGGATGTCTGATGACAGCTTGTTTTCTGAGTCTGTGAAAACTCATCTTCTCCTCGTAAAACCATTCCACGTATCAACCAATAGATCAGTGCCCACGCGTCACCTTTTTGTTCCATCTGAGTGTTCACTGCTGAACCCCAGCATCATTTCAGTCTGGTTTGTCCTCACTAGGCCCCTGTCTCCCTCTCCAACGGCTGCCCATGGATCCCTACCCGCCCTGTGCTGTGTGCTTGTGACCCTTGCCCTGTGGCTTCTGCTCCCCAGGGATCTGTACAGTCTGTGGCCTTGGTGCCCTCAGTTACTCCAATGCCCCTTCCCTGGGAACTGGTCACCTCCCCCTAACACCCGCTAGCAACAGAAACACGTTTAATCCTGCTGTTTTGATTCTCTCCCTTTTTTTTGCATTAGGGACCTGAGGAAGCCACCTGTGTTTGGTGCTTCCAAAGAGTTCTTAAACCTTACATTCCTTTTCTGACTACTTTTTCCCCCTTCAGTGAAATCCCACAGGTGCTAGGAAAGGAGAGGGGAGGGCAGCCTGCCTTTAAGTGCAGGTATCTTAGGAGGGGGTTGCCCTCAGCTCTGGCCCTGCTGCCAGCTGTGTGGTGCATGGTTTTCTTACTTGTCATGTAAATTGTGCTTATTGTCTTTTGCCCTCACACATGCAGGGAATTCTGTTGCTCCAGATCACAGCCTTAGGATTTAGCTCAGTGTCCAGCACACAGGTTTTCACTACCTGTTTGAACATTATTCATTCATTTGTGTCTCATCTCTTGATACTGTGAAATATTTAAGGATTTCTTAAGATTTTTTGTTTATTTGAAAGGCAGAGTTACAGAGGGAAGGAAGGCATGAGATCTTCCATACTGTTTCACTCCCCCAAAATGGCAGCAATGGCATGGGCTGGGCCAGGCTGAAGCCAGGAGGCTGAAACTCCATCCTGGTCTCCAGGCACTTGGGCTATCTTCTTCTACCTTCCCAGACACACTTGCAGGGAGCTGCATCAGAAGCAGAGCAGCTGGAATTCAAACCTGCACTCGGATATGGTATGCACGTACCCTAAGCAGTGGCTCAACTGACTGCACCCCCAACCCCTGCCCCAAGGAGTTTTGGTGTCTTTGTGTTTGTTTGTTTCAAGATTTATTTATTGGAAAGTTAGAGTTACACACAAAGGAGAGACAGAGAGAGATCCTCTTCCTCTGGTCCACATTCCAGATGGCCGCATTGGAACCAGGAGCTTCTTCCAGGTCTCCCATGTGGGTGCAGAAGCCCAAACACTTGGGACATCTTTCACAGCTTTTCCCAGGCCATTAGCAGGGAGCTGAGTTGGAAGTGGAGCAGCTGGGATTTGATCCCATTCCCATACTGTATGCCAACATTGCAGGATACAGCTTAACCTGCTATGGCACAACACCAGCTCCATCCTAAGGCAGTTTTAATAATATTAGCTAATAATATGTATATTTTTGGATTATGCACCATGGACCAATGACTATGACAGTGCTTTTCATAAGTTAACCAATTAAAATTTATTTAAAGGAATGGATTGAAAAATAAAATTAATGATCTTTTAACCAGATACCCATAAAAGCAAATAAATATTAGAGAAGAAAACTATTGTGCTTATCACTCATTCATGCAGATTTTTAACAAATTTTGCAATTGTGAGTCCCCTCTGCAGAGGTCACCTCTGAAGGCTTTATCTTCTAGGAGCCTTTGTGAATTGACTCTGATATTGAGTCTTTAAATGGTAGTGTGTGGCAGTGCGCATCAATGTTTTAAACTTGTATTTGGCTTTTAAACAGAATTTTCTAGAAACATAGTGAAATAATCAGTTAAGGGACACAGGAAAAATAGACAGAGATCAGTAGCAGTATTGTTTATATAAGACAGAGAATTGCTTCTCGGCCTTTTGGCTAAGATCAAGTGTAGTATTTGTTCTTACCAATTTAAGACAGAGAAACCAGCAACTACTGTGCAGCTATACATGAGAAAGTATGAGATACCCAGATGTCACACAGCATCCTTTTTTTTTTTTCTCAAGATTTTATTTATTTATCTGAGAGGCCAAATTATAGAGAGAGACATACAGAAAGGTTTTCAATCCATTGGTTCACTCCCCAAATGGCCACAACAGCTGGAGCTGGGCCGATTTGAAGCCAGGAGCTTCTTATGGGCCTCCCCTGTGGGTGCAAGGTCCCAAAGACTTGAGCCGTCTTCTACTGCTTTCCCAGGCCATTAGCTAGATAGGAAGAGAAGAAGCCGGGACTTGAACCAGTGCCCACATGGGATGCAGGTGCTGCAGGTGGAAGCTTAGCCTACTATGCCACAGCACTGGCCTCACATAGCATCCTTTATAATGGAATATAAATCACTGGGTTTTGCCAAAAAGGTCATGGAAAATGCAGTTAAAAGATAAGTTTAGAGGCCACAGCACCAAACCCTAAAGTAAATCTTTATAAAAAAATGGAGTGAAAGGATTTTTTACTACTACATCCCCTTTCTGAAAATTATTATTCACAATGAAAAGAATGCAAGAGGCTGGTGCTGTGGCATAGGGGTCTATGCCTCTACTGTTGGCATCACATATGGGTGCTGCTTCCTATGCAGCTCTCTGCTATAGCCTGGGAAAGAAATAGAAGACACAAATCTTTGGGCCCCTGCACCCACTTGGGAGGCCTGGAAGAAGCTCCTGGCTCCCAGCTCCGGATTGGCACAGCTCCAGCCATTGCGGCCATTTGGGAAGTAAAACCAGCGGATGGAAGATCTCTCTCTTTCTCCCTCTCTCTGTAACTCTACCTCTCATATAAATAACACAAAATTAAAAGCAAAAAAATTATCTCTTTAGAGTGATTCTCCAGACCAAAGTATCAAAAAGTTGTGTTTCCTTCTATTAAAAAATAAAATCTCATTTTAAAGGAACTAGCTATAGCGCTTAACCTTACGGTGGCACCCGTGTCTACACTTTCTGAGTATGGTGAAGTTGGAGTTTTCCTGTGGGAAGAAGTGGAGAACTGAATGCCCTCCCAGCGCTGGAGACCTTCCCACATGGGGCAGTTACGGAAGGCGTCTCCAGCGATCCTGGGCCAGCTCCAAAAGGGCAGTAGGTGGCTTTGATGTGGGCAATGAATACATTAATTTTTGATCCAGGTTCTTGTCTACTGCAGAGAGAGAAACTAAGTGGATACTGTTTCCCTGTGCAAGTAGGAACAGTGAGGGAATTAACATACTTTGATGCAAGAGTGTGGGCTGCCCCATCCAGAGAAATACCCAACTTGAGTGGGTCAGAGAATTGTCCATAAACTAGAAAGAAAGCAAAAAAATCTGAAAACTACCTTTGTTGGTCAAGCCCTGTGGTGAAAGAACACATGAGAGAGCCAGAGGCGCACGTCCCAGTGTGTTCACGCTGGAGAGAGAAACCTGGATCTGGCCCTCTAAACAGGCTAACGTGACAGAGCTCTCGGCCACTCCCATCTCTTTTTATAAGGAAGTGGGTGGTGCTCCAATTGGAATGCAAATATGGTGGAGTCTCAGCAGGCACCCTCGGCCTGGATGTGACAGGTGCATCCTGGGAAGGTGAGTATACCAGAGTTAAAGAGAAAGCATCATTATGCAGGGATACAAGAGCCCCTGCTGTAGGTGGTCTTTGTGGTGTAGCAGGTTAAAGCCATGGTCTATGATGCCCGCATCTCATATAGGTGCTGGGTCTATTTCCTCTCTAGCTCCCTGCCAATGTGCCTGGGAATAGCCCAAGTGCTCAGGCTCCTACACCCATGTGGGAGATCCAGACAAAGCTCCTTGCTCCTGGCTTTGGCCTGGCCCAGCCCCTGCTCTGGCAGCCATTTTGGGGAATGAACCAGTGAATGAAAGATCTCTGTCTCTCCCTCTCTCTCTGTAACTCTTTCAAATAAATAAATTTTGTTTAAAAAAAAACCAGAGTTCCAGCTCAAGCTAACTAACTACCCACTTAATCCCACACCAGCTAAGGAACCGGTGTTGTGGCATAGCAGGTTAAACTGCTGCCAGTGATGCCTGCTGCTAGAGCCTAGGATGGTGTTCTGGGGAGTAGATCACTCCATAGATAAGACTGTGCCATTTTACTAACATTCCTTCCTTTTGTTTTTTATAAAGCAAGAGTTGTATGGGATTACATCAGTCCCAAAGTCCAGAAGGGATGGAGGGTTGAGAATCTGTCTTTAGAGCTACTTCCTGCTGACATGGGGCAATGTCTCAAGCCACTGTCTCCTGGATGGGAAGCTGAGTATATCCCTGTAGCAGCATTTGGTTGTGCACCTGGTTGGTGAAGGCTTTGGTTTGTTCCATTATCACCTCCTATGAACACTTAAACAGACACAATAGTATAAAAGAAAGGGTGAGAATAGAAAATAATGACCCTAAGAGTGGCATTAACCAAGTAATGAAAGGATTTCATAGAGGAGAGGAAATGAGGGGGGTCTCTGGACCCTTGCGAAGACTGGTGGACGTGGTTTGAAACTGATCCCAACCAAGACTGGGAGAAAGATCACTCATCTTTTGTGGGTAGAGGGGTTTGCCTGTAGAGAAATTCTGAACAATCATACAATATTAAGTAGGGGAGAGGACCGTCAATACACACAGGTCAGGAATAGAGCCATTGATGTTAGAGTAGAGGCTATGATTACAAAGGAATGAGGTCCCAAGTGAGCTAGATAGGGTCTAGAACAAAAGATGGAGTCATTATTGGAGGACCTAAGAAAGGTGCTAAGCCACAAATAAGTTTTCCCACTGAGAGGCAAATAGAAACTGACAGAAGGGGCCCGATAATAATCAGATGAGCTTTAAGGACTTGCCAGTTATGAGGCCCAGGGCTAGGTATTTCTTCACATGGGTTACATCTGAAGGGAGGTGTGAACCTCCTTAGGGAAGGCACCTTGTTGACTTCCATTACCTAGCTTGCCCGGGAGGAGAGCTGGCCAGGTAAAGGCAGCTGGCATCTCTAACAAGAAATTTACAGTTCTGCCTGCAATGTTACTGACCCTACTTGGTCATCCCCTCAGCAGCGGTGGTTACTTTGGAAGCTTGGCTGAGTGAAGAGCTTTTCAGCTTAGAGCCAACAAGATCTGTGGCTCTGACCTGAAGTCCTTCGACTCCAGGACAGTTCTGTTTCCAGTGACCCAACTCTTGGCTGGCAGGGTTCTTCATAAGCTGACTCCTGCTGAAGCCCTGGCTTTCCACATTGAAAGACCCAACTGCCTTTTGGGTCTCCTTGATAGCAGATCACTGAACAGAGAGCAGCCTTAATTGGCTTGTCACCTATCTTTACATTGCTTTTGATGCTTAGCTTTCTTTTCCTCCTTGTTTTTGTTAAAGCAGACCAGAGGATGCAAGTCAAGGGGAGTGTTAAAGTCCCACCTCTAATCTTTGGTGGCCTAAACTAGAAGCCTATAGTCACAGGCATGTTCTGATGGTGGTTTTTCTGTGATGTGGACAATGCCCATGAGGAAAGCTAAGTCCTTACTTTAAAACTTTCTCTCCCTTAGGTCTGAAAGGGAGGTTTTTGCCTGTTTACTGTGCACATGGCAAAGTCAATCTAGCTGTGAAATTGTAATTTAAGCTCTCCTTCTAGCTATGCTATTACAGAAAAATGTTAGCCATCCCTTTTTAGAAGATCTAAAAATCAAATTATGCATTTTGGAGAGTCACTCAGTATAGTCAGTTTCCCACCTCGAATAGAATAAAGAAGTGAGGGAACAAGTCAGCCTTAGAATAGAGAAATGAGGGAGCAAGTCCCAGATCGCTTACTGACAATAGCAATAACAAATAAAAATTTAGCTAGCAATTTCAACCATTAAATAACAACTATGAAAACATTTACCAGAAGGTACAATACCCTCTATAAACTTTAAGAATATGCATATTTGGAAACTTTTTTTTTTTTTTTTGACAGGCAGAGTGGACAGTGAGAGAGAGACAGAGAGAAAGGTCTTCTTTTGCCGTTGGTTCACCCTCCAATGGCCACCGATCCGAAGGCAGGAGCCAGGTGCTTCTCCTGGTCTCCCATGCGGGTGCAGGACCCAAGCTCTTGGGCCATCCTTCACTGCACTCCCTGGCCACAGCAGAGAGCTGGCCTGGAAGAGGGGCAACCAGGACAGAATCCGGCGCCCTGACTGGGACTAGAACCCGGTGTGCTGGCGCTGCAAGGCAGAGGATTAGCCTAGTGAGCCACAGCACCAGCCTGCAAACATCTCTTAAATATCTAACATGGTGTAGCTTGTTTTGACCAGCAAACTCAAGCACAAAAATATAAAAACATTTTTAGTTTCTTTCTACCAGCAAATTTAAAACATCTGATACATAGATTCAGGTCACATGAATCAAAATGTATCTTCGATTAATTTTAGCAGTTTAAATTTATGGGCAGTCTTTTATCTATAAGCCAATTAAAACAGAGTTCTTAATAAATTCTGCCTTGTAGACATACAATATGTATACATGTATGACATAACAATAAAGCAGTTTCAGTAATAGCTTCTTAAAATCTGTTTCTAAAATTACCAATTGATTTGAATTACTTTTTGCTCTTAGTAACCTCAATTAACCATACTTTCTCTCAGTTGGAACCTGTAGTGCATTATTGGCTTCTTCTGTTTACAGACTTGTATACAATAGAAGTGGCTTGAAAAAGTCCATTGGATTCTATAGGAGGACAGCTAAAAACAGAACCAACAATGTTTAGTTTTATAAGCAGCAAATCTGATATACAAAACTGTGGATGACAAAAGACTTTAAATTGCCACGTTTAAAATTATAAACTCATTAACCAACAAGAGGCACTTGCTTATTCCACACAGTATTTTAGAAAGCACCTGTAGGATTTTTTAAAACATTTAACCCTTTTAGGCCTCTGGGCCTTTCTCATTAAGATAGCTATCACATCTGGTAAAATCAGATCATTAGACTTTTTAACTTTTGGGCATTTGTATCTGTAGCATTTTACATTATCATAACTTAAAATTTAGCACCACTTCACATCTTGACAGTACTTCTAATATAATCCAAATAGCCCAAATTCTTTGGAACTTTGATTTTCTTTCTTGCTTGCTTGCTTGCTTGCTTGCCTGTCAAGGATGCCAAGAAGGCTTAAAATATCTGGTTGAAATAAGATCCCTTGGGGCTGGCACCGTGGCTCACTTGGTTAATCCTGTGGTGCTGGCATCCCGTATGGGTGCTGGGTTCTAGTCCCAGTTGCTCCTCTTCCAGTCCAGCTCTCTGCTGTGGCCCGGGGAAGGCAGTGGAGGTGGCCCAAGTGCTTGGGCTCCTGCACTCACATGGGAGACCAGGAGGAAGCACCTGGCTCCTGGCTTCAGATCTGCATAGTTCCAGCCATGGTGGCCATTTGGGGAGTGATCCGATAGAGGGAGGACCTTTCTCTCTCTCTCTCACTGCCTATCTCTCTGTCAAATAAAAAAAAAAAAGAAAAAAGATCCTTTAACATCATGACATAATATAGACAAGATTTGATCACTGTTACAAGGTGATTACTCAAGGCTGGCGCCGCGGCTCACTAGGCTAATCCTCCGCCTTGCGGCGCCAGCACACCGGGTTCTAGTCCTGGTCGGGGCGCCGGATTCTGTCCCGGTTGCCCCTCTTCCAGGCCAGCTCTCTGCTGTGGCCAGGGAGTGCAGTGGAGGATGGCCCAAGTACTTGGGCCCTGCACCCCATGGGAGACCAGGATAAGTACCTGGCTCCTGGCTTCGGATCAGCGCAGTGCGCTGGCCACGGTGGCCATTGGAGGGTGAACCAATGGCAAAAGGAAGACCTTTCTCTCTGTCTCTCTCTCTCTCTCTGTCCACTCTGCCTGTTAAAAAAAAAAAAAAAGGTGATTACTCAAATGTTTTAGAATAAGCATGTATTTAAACAAGCCATAATCCTTAATAAAAAAAATCAACTGTTTTTAAATAACTAGAATCTAACAGAGACATTAAGAGAATGTAATAGATTACTTTAACTCATTGTTTTAACAGAGGGTCAGATTCTAATTCTGTATCAAAGAAAAATAGATTCATAGCTTTTGTGTCCAAAAATTTCTTTCTTTCATAGCCTTCTGTGACTTCCACACACCTTCTTCAACTTACTTAAAACTTTCTATCATTTCCATTCCAGTTTAGAGTAAACTAGCCATCAGGATAAAGTAATTCTTACAAACCATGTCCTTTTTTATTCAAAAAAACTCTTTTGTTATTAACCTTCCTTACCAAGAACACATTTTTATACTTGTGACCTTTTTCTATCTGCTGATTTTCTTGATTAATATTTTGAAATAACTTGTTAAAAATCTCCAAATTAAGACAATATTTTCTAAATAAGGTAACCCATCCAATTTCAGCCTTAGTTATTTTTTTTTTTTTTTGACAGGCAGAGTGGACAGTGAGAGAGAGAGAGAGACAGAGAGAAAGGTCTTCCTTTGGTTCACCCTCCAATGGCCGCCATGGCCGGCGTGCTGCGGCTGGTGCACTGCGCTGATCCGAAGCCAGGAGCCAGGTGCTTCTCCTGGTCTCCCATGGGGTGCAGGGCACAAGCACTTGGGCCATCCTCCACTGCACTCCCTGGCCACAGCAAAGAGCTGGCCTGGAAGAGGGGCAACCAGGACAGAATCCGGCGCCCCGACCGGGACTAAGTAGTATTGAACTATTGTTCAGACAGTTTATAAAAATGTATTTGTTACCAAGCCCAAATAGTTTTTCTATAGAATATAAGGTGCTAAAAGTACCAAAGTTTACATTTAGATTTATCTCATTTGCCTTTACCCAGCTTACATTTAGCAGTTACACCGTAATGACTTAAGATGCTGATATTATATTATACCTCTATTTGAATTAAGGCCAAAGTTGCATTCATATGGAATTCTACTCCTTTTATAAAACTCTAGCTATAAATCAATGACATTAAACCAGAGATTGCAAAATCTACCTTAGGGACTATAACAAGTACTGGTTACCCATTGCTGTTTCATCGAGTACTGATTACCCATTTCTATAGCATCAGAAATCTCTTAAAATAAATTGCAAAATAAGTTCAGCAAGTTACAAAGCAATATTTTTAAAGGCAGCAATCTTCCTAAATTAGAAGAGAAAAATTTCTTCAAACCTAATGTTTAGTTACGGTTGTTTTTTTACCCTAAGAACACAGTAGGCCAATGATGTCCTAGTCAACAGTCAGCCACTTGGGACTGCCTCTGAAACAAAAGTCCAGGCAGCTGCCAGACAGGTCCCAAAGGTGACTGTGGGCCAGGGGACAATGTGCCAGGGACAAGGAGTCCACTGGAGATTGTTCACCATTATGTTAGGTTTAAAGGGGGGGGGGGTGCATCCATCAGAGTAGATAATTGGAGAGAGAGATTTTAAGGAGGAGAGTCAGATAGGTGACAGAGTAAGGGGCAATTAGGAGATATATCTGAAAATAGTAATTAACCCGGTAAGCCGGCTGGTTTAAAGGACCAGTCTAGGAAATGCTCGCTAATGGGACCAGGAAATCAAAGTTGTAGGAATTCAGGAGACCTAGCAAGTCAGCTTCGTATTCAAAAGACCTGATTATCCTGTCTGGCTTGCTCATGTAAAACAAAAGAGCCATCAAAAGGGTGGGATACCTAATTTGTTTTGCAGTAAAGAGGGAGCTCAGAAGGATGGGATCACCACTCCCTTGCTATTCTTACAGTAAAATTGGAACAGGATGGGGAGGGGCAGTTGGAGGAATAGGGCCAGAAGGTGAAGGCATGGAGTGGCCCGTTCCCAAACTTGCCCTTGCTTCTCTGGGAGGAGGGTGTTAGAGAGGATCATTGATAAGATGTGAGAGAAGACTTTGGACAAGGCCTGGTTCTGAGATAAGGTTGGAATTCCTGGATAGGAGGGGAAGGTACAGTGGGCTGAAACAGTGAGAGCTAGGGCCTCGAACATAGAAGAAAGGGGTATTGGCTTTTTTGGTGAGAGCTTTGAAAGTTAAGAGAGTTTGAGCCAGAGAAAATTTAGAGCTGAGATAAGAGAAAGCTTAGACCTAGGAAAGCTTCCACTTTTCCAAACGCTCACAGAAGTGGTAGAGATATCAATAATGTTGGGGTTAAATGTGTCATTAAGCAGCCATTTGGACTGAGGTGTCAAGGTAGTAGACAACCGAGAGGAGGGTTGGACAGAATATGGGACAGAGAAATTCCCACGGTGACCCATAGAGTCAGATTGGTGGATATCAGGCATTCCCAGGATCATGGCCATCCAACGAGAGGATATGGGAACAGATGGTGGGGGTTGTCACCCAGGTGCCCACTGGAGCCCAGGACTTATCCCATAGAAGAGAAACAAGAGTTGAGTTGTCACCCAAACCCACTGTTGCCCAGACACAGAGTCCATAGAGGCACAAGGCTGTAAGAGTTGTGGTGCCCAGTACCAGAACTTTGAGACAAAGCAGAGTGAAACCACAACCCATAGTGGAGTCACACTGAGAGGATCCTCCACCCACCCCATCTTAACTCAGGAATTTGAGAGGCCAGTGTGTGGGTGTAGATCATGGAGAATTTGGTGGTGTGGAAGAAGATCCGGAGGTGTGTTTTGTGACTGGCAGAAATCCAGGACCTCAAAGCAGCTCAAATCCCGAATGGAGAGCAAAAAGTCAGTGGGGGATCTTGGATCTCAGTCACGGCACCAAAGTAAGGCTGCCATAAAGCAAACACTGCAGTTAGAGGAAAGGTTTATTGTCAGGTAGGGGAAGCCCAATGGGCAGGGGGAGAGGGTAAAAGAGAGGAGAGTGTGTGAGAGAGATCAAGAGAACTCGTGTTCAGGAACAGGTCCTCTTAAACCTTTGTAGGGGCGGGGGCAGGCAGGGAAATAGGAGTAACCAATCCCACTAGGGTTTGGTAACCATAGCCCCTATGGTTGGGCTATGTGGTTACCTGGCTTCCAGCAATGACAGTGGGGGTGGTGGTGGTGGTATGGTGGTGGGCTAGAGCCTAGGATGGTGTCCAGGTGTAGATCATGCCACAGATAAGACTGCGACATTTTACTAACAGACACAAAGTAAGGAGCCTGGCAGCTATGCCTAATTCCTGGTTCCCCAGAGGAGTAAAGGCAGAGAAGCTTCAAGTTCAAAGGTGGGGCTGATAGGTGCCTGTTCAGTGCATGTCCAGGTTCCTGGCCGGAGCTGCTCATGCCTTCCTTGACTAGTCAATGTTCTTTGCGCTGAGCTTCCATCCAGAGGCTATGTGCAGGTGGTGGTTGCTTCCTGCCCTAGGCCAAAATTCCCAGAAATGAGACCCTTTGAGATGATAGGGATCATCAAGATGCTAATTGGAGGACTTCACTGGGCCAATACCTCTTCTCAGTGAGTTTGGTAATCACAGAAGAGGTGGACACCTTCAGCTAGGTGTGGGGGCCTGGAAACCTGGAATCTGACACCTCACAAGGTATCCCACCCTTCTGATGGCTCTTTTGTTTCATCATGAGCAAGCCAGACAGGATAAAGATTGCAGATCAGGTCTTTTGATAGGTTTTGTCCCTTTCATGTAACTGAATATTGGGTTTTTTTTTTCTTCCCCAAAATTGTGCTTAAAAACCCCAGGACCACAAGCCCCTTTGGGTTGTTCCTTTCTTGGAGCCAACCTCCGTGTCACTCTGGCTGACTTAAATAAATATGACTTAAAATAAATCTGACTTTTAAATCTTTAAATCTTGCTTTTCTCTTTGCCTTGTCCACTTGGAAATTCTTCTTCCATGTGAGACAAATAATTTCTTCTGCACTGCCATTTCACCCACAACAATTGCAACCGGAGCTCAGCCTCACCCTGACCTCACAGGGTGCTCTAGAGCACAAGGGCCACTCTCCCCACCATGTTGCCAGGGCTGAGGCCTTGGCTGTAGGCCACACTTGGTTGGAGTGAAAGGCAACCACAAAACAAGGGAGAAGGCCTATTGTTGGGAGGGGGAAATCCATCAGGCTGGCTCCCTGTGCATGAGAGAACAGCAGCCTGTACTAGAACAGGTCTTATATAGCTTCACAGAGGTAAGGAAGTGGGAGCAGCAAATCCCATTAGAGTTGGGGTGGAGCTGACCCTTGTGGTTGACGTCTAGTAAGCCATGCTGGGTTTAGGATGGAAGCTTATTTTACAAGAAGCCAATGGGGCCAGAGCCTAAGATGGCATCCCAGGTAAGACAGTATCATTTTACTAAGAGGAGGAGGTCACCTCCCATACATTTCTGGCTAAGATAGTGCACGTCACTTGAGGGCAGTTCTCAGGAAAAGGGGTATTTGTGAGCCATGAATAGCCCAAACCCACAGCAGCTGGCTGCCAAGCATGCAGGCTTAGCAAAGGCCACTGGGCAGAGCACCAGCACTGTCCACTGCAGCAGTGCTTCTCTAGGGACCACTCCTGGAACAGCAGCCTCAGCCTCATCTGGGAACTTTTTTTTTTTTTTTTTTTTAATTTGAGAAGCAAAGTTACAGAGAGGCAGAGAGGGAGGGAGAGGTCTTCCATCCACTGGTTCACTCCCCAAATGGCCACAATGGCCAGAGCTGGGCCAATCTGAAGCCAGAAGCCTGAAGCTTCTTCCATGTCTCCCAGGTGGGTGCAGATGCCCAAGCACTTGGACCATCTTCTTTTTAAATTTATTTTTTAAGGAATATAAATTTCATAATTACAACTTTAGAAATATAGTTATTCTTCCCACCATACCTGCCCTCCCACTCACACTCCCACCCCTCCTCCTCCTCCTTTTCCCCTTGCCAGTCCCATTCTCCACTAAAATTCATTTTCACTTAACTTTGGACACAGAAGACCAACTCTATACTAAGTAAATATTTCAACAATTTGTGCACGTGCACACACACACACACACAACTGAGAACTAGTTTTACAGTTAACTCATAATGCAACTCATTGAGGACAGAGGTCCTGCATAAGGAGTTAGTGCACAGTGACTGTAAGGCCGCCACAAAACATACCACACACCAGAGTAAGGGAAAGAGTTTATTGGGGGAGACCCGACAGACTGGAGGGAAGGGGCAAAGAAGGAAAACAGGAAGAAGGAGAGCAGAAGAGAGAGAGAGACAGAGACAGAGGTCAGGAGACAGTGAGGAAGAGAGAGCCAAGTGTTCAGGAACAGGTCCTTTTAAAACTTTGCTGGGCAGGGAAGTAGGAACAACAAATCCCATTAGGATGGGGGTGGGGCTGACACCATTGGTTGGGCCAGGTGGCTACCAGGCTTCCAGCAATAGCGGCAGGAGCTAGAGCCTCGGATGGTGTCAGGGTGTGGATCACACCATAGATAAGACTGCGCCATTTTGCTATCAGTGACTCCTGTTGTTAATTTAACAATTAATACTTTTATGTATGATTTCAGTGACCACTGAGGCTCTTGACATAAGCTGCCTAGGCTGTGGAAGCTTTTTGAGTCCACAAACTCTGTCAGTATTTGGACAGGGCTGTAAGCAAGTGGAAGTTCTCTCCTCCCTTTAGAGAAAAGTGCATCCTTCTTTGATGGCCAGTTCTTTCCACTGGGGTCTCACTCACAGAGACCCTTCATGTAGAACATTTTTGCCACAGTGCCTTGGCTTTCCATGCCTGAAATGCTCCCATGGGCTTTTCAGCCAGAGAAGGAAGATTTAAGGGCTTATTCTGAGGTCAGAGTGTTATTTAAAGTGATTGTCATTTTATGAGTCTGCTGTGTGGACTGCTTCCCATGTTGGAACATTCTCTTCTTTTTAATTCTATTAGTATTACCAGGCACTTGATGCTATTTATATGATCTCTTTAACACTTAATCCTATCTATATGTTCACTTCAACACTTACTATGATTACTTTACTAATTAAGATGGCATTTTTACCACCAAACTTAATTGGATTTGGAGTCCCATGACAAGTTTTTAAACTGTATCCTTAGAAGTAAGTCTGTAGGAATGTATACAGAACTATAAAGCTTTTTTTTAAAAATAAGATTTTATTTATTTGAGACATAGAGTTACAGACAGTGAGAGGGAGAGACAGAGAGAAAGGTCTTCCATTCGCTGGTTTACTCCCCAATGGCTGCAATGGCCAGAGCTGTGTCAATCCGAAGCCAGAAGCCAGGAAACTCTTCCGGGTCTCCCACGTGGATGCAGGGGCCCAAGGCCTTGGCCTGTCCTCCACTGCTTTCCCAGGCTATAGAAGAGAGCTGGATGGGAAGAGGAGCTTCCAGGACTAGAACTGGTGCCCATATGGGATGCTGGCACCACAGGCAGAGGATTAACCTACCACACCACAGCACCAGCCCCAAACTATATAGCTTTATGGTTACAAACTTCCTCCTCCCTTTCTTATTCCCACTCTTATTTTTTTACTGAGATCTATTTTCAATAGATTTTCTACACATATGATTAACTATGTTAAATAAAGAGTTCAACAAATGGCATGAAGAAAAAAATAAATTAAAAAATGAAATTTTTCCTTGACAGTCAAGATAAGGGCAGCTGAAGTCATCCCTTCTTGAAGTGTCAATTTCACTTCTACAGATTTCATTTTAGGTGCTCTATTTGTTCTTACAGATCAGAGAGAATATATGGTATTTTACCCTGTGGGACTGGCTTATTTCACTAAATATGTTTTCTAGATTCATCCATCTTGTTGCAAATAACCAGATTTCAATTTTTTTCACCACTGTGTAGTATTCCATGGTGTATATCCTATAATTTCTTTATCCAGTTGATGGGCATTTGTGTTGATTCCATGCCTTAGCTATTGTGTATTGAGCTGTAATAAACATGGAGGAGCAGATAACTCTTTTGCTTACTGATTTCATTTCCCTTGGGTAAATTCCCAGGAGTGGGATGGCTGGGTCATATGGTAAGTCATCTGTATTCAGATTTTTGAAGTATCTCCATACTGTCTTCGATAGTGGCTTTATCAGTTTACATTCCCACCAATAGTGGATTAGTGTACCTTTTCCCCCAATATCCTCGCTAGTATTTATTGTTTGTTGATTTCTGTATGAAAGCCATTCTAACCAGGTGGTTTTGATTTGCATTTCCCTGACAGGTAGTGATCCTGAACATTTTTTCATGTGTCTATTGGCCATTTGGATTTCCTCTTTTGAAAAATGTTTAAGTCCTTGTTGGGCCATTTTCTACTGCTTTCCCAGGTCATAGCAGAGAACTGGATTGGAAGTGGAGCAGCTGGGACTTGAACCGCTGCCCATATGGGATGCCAGCACTGCAGGCAGTGGCATTACCTGCTGTGCCACAACACTGGCCCCATATTTTTATTTATTTTTAAATTAGTTTTGACAGGAAGAGAAACAGAGAGCAAGAGAGAACTTGTTCACTCTCCAGTGGCCCAAAATAATGGGGCTGAAGGCTGGAACTCAACCTGGGAACTTTTCAGAAATGCAAATTCCCTACCCAACCCTGATCCATTGGATCAGAAACTCTGAGGCTGTGACTCAAAAATCTGGGGGGTGGTGGTTGTTGCTGATGATTTATTTATTTATTTGAAAGAGTTACAGAGTGGGGGGAGATAGATTTTCCATCTGCTAATTTACTCCCCAGATGGCCATGACAGGACTGGACCAGGCCAAAGACAGGAGCCTGGAACTCCCATCACTTGGGCCATCTTCTGCCTTTCCAGGTGCATTAACAGAGAGCTTGGTTGGAAGTGGAAGATACTAGTGTAGCAGGCAGTGGCTTAACCCGTTACTATCCTATAACATAAGCCCCAAGAATCTGATTCAACAACCCCTCCAGATGATTGCTTCATGCCAGCAATGGACATCATGGGACTGTGAGGACCTGTGACTAGAAACTGTCCAACGACTTTTATTAAAAAAAAAAAAAAACTAGGGCTGGTGCTGTGGCATAGTAGGTTGGGCATCTGTGTGTAGCACTCACATCCCATATGGGCACTGGTTCATGTCCCCAGCTGCTCCACTTCTGATCCAGCTCCCTGCTGATGGCCTGGGAAAGCAGCAGAAGATGGCCCAAGTGCTTGGGCTTCTGCACCCATGTGGGAGATCCAAAAGAATTGCAGCCTTTTGGGGAGTGAACCTGTGGATGGGAGACCTCCTTCTCTATCTCTCCCTCCCTCTGTCTTTAACTCTCTCTCAAGTAAATAAATAAATCTTTTTAAAAAAAGAAAAAAGAGAAAAATCTAGAAAGCAAAAGTTTTTTAAATGAGGCAAATACAGAACATTTGTTGCAAGAGAGATTAAACAAAGAACATGTTGAGTTGAAGCCTGTAGTTATCTTTCAGAATGACAAGAACTGCTCAAAGAGAAACAAATTCAAAGAAAAAAATGACACAGAGGGAGAAAGGTGAGTTGGCAGAGCTAAGGAAAGGAATGCGGGGAAGAGGTACTGTGGCACACTTGGAATGCATCCTATGTAGCAGTGCCCGGTTCGAGTCCCAGCTCCTCCTGTCCATCTGCATCACTCTGCACCAAGAAAAGAAGCAGTGTCCAGTTAATGTTTGAGGCTTTAAACTGAGGAGAATTTATTGCAGTGGAGACCCCCCGATTATATTATGGGAATTGAAAGTAGCTGGGCTTGGCCGGCGCCGTGGCTCACTAGGCTAATCCTCCGCCTTGCGGCGCCGGCACACCGGGTTCTAGTCCCGGTCAGGGCGTCGGATTTTGTCCCGGTTGCCCCTCTTCCAGGCCAGCTCTCTGCTGTGGCCAGGGAGTGCAGTGGAGGATGGCCCAAGTCCTTGGGCCCTGCACCCCATGGGAGACCAGGATAAGTACCTGGCTCCTGCCATCGGATCAGTGTGGTGCGCCGGCCGCAGCATGCCAGCCGTGGCGGCCATTGGAGGGTGAACCAACGGCAAAGGAAGACCTTTCTCTCTGTCTCTCTCTCTCACTGTCCACTCTGCCTGTCAAAAAGAAAGAAAGAAAAAAGAAAGTAGCTGGGCTTGTAGAGACCTCCAGTTAGACTTGGTCCAGGTTCTTGTTTTCCTGCATGTGAGAATACAACCAGGAGATGTAGAGAGAGGTGAACAGTAGATGTAGATCTTGCCACTGCACCTGGGTCGGCAGTGGAAATTGGCCCAAGTACTTGGATTTCCAGGCACCTGGCTTCTGTCTGACCCAACCCTGGCTTTGTGGCCATTTGGGAATGAAACTGTGGGTGGAAGATCTCTGTCTCTTTCTCTTCCTCTCTGTAACTGGCTTTTAAATAAATAAATCTTTAAAAGAAAAAAGAGGGACTGGTGCTGTGGCCATTTGGGAATGAAACAGTGGATGGAAGATTTCTCTCTCTGTCTCTTCCTCTCTGTAACTGCCTTTTAAATAAATAAATCTTTAAAAGAAAAAAGAGGGACTGTGCTGTGGAGTGGCAGGTTGAGCCACAGCCTGCAGCACTGGCATCCCATGTGCATGCTGGTTCGGGTCTCTGCTGCTCCACTTCAGATCTAGCTTCCTGCTGATGCTCCTGGGAAGGCAGGAGAGGATGACCCAAGTCCTTAGGCCCTGAACCCACATGGCTTTTGGCTTTGGCCTGGCCCAGCCCCGGTTGTTGTAGCCATTTGGGGAGTGAACCAACAGATGGAGAATCTCTCCCTGTCTCTCTTCCTCTCTCTCTCTGTGACTCTGCCTTTCAAATAAATTAATAAATCTTTAAGGAAAAAGAACAGAAAACCAGGATTTATTGATAGGCAAAGGGCTAGTACACATTCAGGTGCCCCCACCCAGACTGGGGTAACAATGGTGCCCGGGCAGTGCCTGATTGAAGATCAAAGGAGTCAGAGTCTGGGGAGGGGCTGCAGTGCTCATGGTGATCTCCAAGAAGGTGCACTGGTGTCTGGTGTCTGAGGAAAAGAGAGCTTTACCTGCTTGAGGAGGGGTGATTGGCAGTCTGCAGCCATGTTGAGTCCACATGGAAGGTGATAGGATTTGGGCAGTGCACATGGCTTGGGTGTTGGCAGTCCGCAGCTCCTTGTCCCCCAGTGACTCCCTGCCTCCTCCCCATCAAATTGAATTGAGAAGCCTAGAATTTCTTTTATCATTCAGAAAACTTCTCAGGGGGCCTGTGACACTAGCATCTCATATTGGAGTGTTGATTCAAGGTGCGGCTGTTCCTCTGCTTCTGCTCCAGCTCCCTGCTAATGCACCTGGGAAAGCAGAGGAAGATGGTCCTAGTGCTTGGGCCCCTGCACCCATGTGGGAGACCCAGATTTGCTCTGGGCTCCAGGTGTCAACTTGGCCCAGCCACAGCTATTTTGCCCTTTTGGGGCGTGAACGAACAAATGGAAGACCTCTCTCTCTCTCTCTTTGTAACTCTGCCCTGCAAACAAACAAACAAATAAGTTTTTTTTTTTTTTTTTTTTTTAAGAACAACTCATTTCTGGCTCCTGGCACCTGTTGGAGCCTGGCAGTGTCTGTGCAGGTGTAGACCTGAATTGGAGGGCCACCTGGGAAGTGACCCTCGCGAGTGCTCGTATGGTTCTCAGCTGTGCTCCAGTCTCTCCATTCTCGCAGCTGCTCATCCTCAGTGCAACTCAGCCTCAGGCTTGTCTTGCTCACTTTGCAGGATGGAGAGTTTTTATTTAGTATCCCTGCTTTCCTGATCTTCCGTCCTACCTCCCAACCCCCAACAAGGGGGCCCAAGGAGGCAGAGCCAAAATTTCTAAGCCATTTTTCTCCAAGCTGGGCACAGTTCTGAGAGCTTCCCTTAGAATCCCTTATGGGCCGGCGCCATGGCTCACTAGGCTAATCCTCCACCTTGCGGCGCCGGCACACCAGGTTCTAGTCCCGGTCGGGGCGCCGGATTCTGTCCCGGTTGCCCCTCTTCCAGGCCAGCTCTCTGCTGTGGCCAGGGAGTGCAGTGGAGGATGGCCCAGGTGCTTGGGCCCTGCACCCCATGGGAGACCAGGAGAAGCACCTGGATCCTGGCTCCTGCCATCGGATCAGCGCGGTGCGCCGGCTGCAGCGGCGGCCATTGGAGGGTGAACCAACGGCAAAAGGAAGACCTTTCTCTCTGTCTCTCTCTCTCACTGTCCACTCTGCCTGTCAAAAAAATAAAAAAATAAAAAAAAAAATAAAAAAAAAAAGAATCCCTTATGGAGAGGTGCTGTTGAAGTCTCATTTTACAGTTCAAACAATTGAAGTCACACATCAAAGCCAGGACCCAGGCTTTGGGGTATGGGGTTTGAACCTTGGTTTGTAACTTACTCATTGTGAGAACTTGTAGCTACTCAACTTTCTGAGCCTTGGTTTTGTCTTGTAAAATGGGCATAATAATAACGGTTTTCAAAAAAGGAGAGACTAAATGAGAACCTACCTGAAAGTGCCTGTGCCAGTAGATGATTAGTAACTATTTTTATAAGTGTAAATGCCAGGGCTGGGGTTGTTGTGTAGCAGGTAAAGCCCTGGCCTGGAATGCTGGCATCCCATATGGGCGCCGGTTCACCCTGGCTGATCACTTCAGATCCAGCTCCCTGCTATGTGTCTAGGAAAGCAGAGGAAGATGGTCCAACTGCTTGTCACGTGGGAGACTCAGAAGTTCCTGGCTCCTGGCTTTGGCCTGGCCCAGCCCTGGCCATTGTAGCTATTTGGGGAGTGAACCAGTGGGTGGAAGATCTCTCTCTATCTCTCTCTCTAACTTTTCCTCTCAAATAAATAAAATAAATCCTAAAAAAAATGTAAAGATAACACTAGTAATAACATCATAGCCACTACTTGCAGAGCCAGAGAGGATGTGTTTCCATGCGAGGAAGGTGTCTCCCACGTCCATTCTGCCATGTGCTGTGAAGGCAGTTTGATTCCATGTGAAAAAGCATTTCCCTCCAGCAGGAGTCTGCACAAACCCACCTTTCACATCACCCAGAAACACTGGGTGTTCCTCCCCACAGTGTGAGGCCTTCCAGCCGTGCAGCACTTTTGCTGGTCGGGTTACACTGGGCTACAACATGAGGCAGATGAGGCTGACACAAAGATCACACGGAAGCTGTACCAAATAGGCTGGGAGATTTTAATCATTCTGCTTTAGCTTGCTGCCTCTTAAAACATTTTCTTTCAAATCAAGCCACAACCGTAGGTGCTTTAAGCTGTGGCCGTCATGAGCAAATATGAAAGAAGCAGAGTTAAAACACATGAACCCCAGTGGTTATCCACTAGGCTGATGCACTCAGTGACCACTAAGAGACTTGTAAAAGAATCAGAAAGAGGACTTCAGATACGGAGTTTCTGCCCAGTTGAGTGGCAGTGCTCACGGTGCCTGTTGCCTGGGTTGGTCAAGGTTGTCATGCTTGCTTTAGAAAGCCAGGTTTCCCCTTCAGATGCCCGTTGAAGGGTGACAGTAGTGAAAGATTCCAGAGTAGAAGCCAGATTTCCTTGAAATGTACTCAAAGATGGTAAAGTGAGTTCTCTGCTCGTCCTGTTAGAATTGGAGATGTGTTACTGTGGACACTCATACCTCCCCAGCGCCAGTGCCAGCGCCAGTACCATGCCAACTGGCTACAGCGTTTTGACAAGGAAAGGATTCTTCTGTTCTAACCCTCCCCTCTTCCAAGTCCTCATCTGTCTTTAGCATCAAGAATTCTTCCCATGCTGTGTTCTAAAAACCAAGTTAGTGTCTTGAATGACCAATCCCATGAATGGCAAATTTGGCTGAATGACGGGATCTGACACATGGATGCCATCAGACCCTGCTGGGCAGGGGGCAGCTGGAGGGCCACAGCACAGAAGCAGGCTGGGGACGATGCCATGCCAGGTCTGTGTCCCCATCGTGGGAGCCACATGGTGTTGTGGGGGCTCTAACACTCTGGGCCATGAGCAGCAGCCCAAGGGCCATTCCATTTTCTGATTCCAGCCATCCATCTTGATTGGATGCACTCCCTGGTTGGGAAATGTTTACTTGGAGCAGAAAAATCTGAGCTAGTGATTCAGCCGGGAACACAGTCACAGGCAGAAGCCGGCTGGGTTAAGGGGACAGCCACGCCTTGAGGAGCCCTCCTGTTGGTCGCCTGGAACAGGGGCTCTGTGCACGTTAACTGTGGAGCTCTTCCAGAACAGCACGGACCTCCTCTGGGTTGTAGTTCCAAGGGCCAGACTCACCCTGCAAGAGAAAGGAACCGTGCACTCCCAGATGTCCAATGTGTCAGCAGTGTGTGGGGCTGGCACCGGCCACCAAATCTGTGGGAGTCGACGGTACCGTGTGGTCACCAGCAGAGACAACCACGAGATGGGAAAGATCACCCAGGGAAAGTAAGGTGAGGAGCCCCCACTGGTGGTGGGGAGGCTGGACTGAGAATGAAGCTAGAGGAGGTAAACTGACTTGGAGTTTCAGGAGGGGAAAGAAAGAAGAGGAGCATTTCGACTGCTGTCAGATGTCAGGCGGGCTGGCCTCCGCTGCCTCTGCCATGCCTCTTCCCTGGCTCAGCCCTCTTTATCCCTTCCCTGGGCAGCTGCCACCCCTCCTGTGCCCAGGTCCAGTCCCTGCTACCCTCAGGCTGCTCTTCACCCGGTAGCCTATCATCTTTCTAAAGCAGACATTTCTCTGCTCAAAACCCCTGTATATGGCTCTTCTGTGCCAAACCAGACCCCTGTCATCCAGATGTCCCCAATTCTCTATTCCCCGTCCTCTCTAATCTACCTCTGTGCCCCTACCCACCCTCTTCCCTGTATTTGCAATGATTTTCACTCATTGTGCTCATTTGGCCAACTCCTTCACCTTGAAGGCCCAAGCAATTGCCACACCCTCTGAAAAGCCTGCCCTGCCCCAGGGGTGGGGTGGGGTGGGGGTGGGGGGGGTCAAGAAATCTGCAGCCAGGGCAGCGCAATTTGGACCACAAGGTCAGCAATACTGATTACCTGGTCCTTTCCAGGAAAGGTTTGCAGACCCCTGCCCTGGCATCCTTCAGCACTGGGGATGCCTGCACCACTCTCCCTAGGTCTTCCTGACCATCCCCCACAGGCCGTGAGCAAAGTTAGTGTGGGTGCTTTTAATACATCTTCCAGTTTCCAGCACTTGCACAAAGCCTAACCCAGGACAGGGGCTCAGCACCCACCTTGCCTCGGGCTGTCTGAGGATCGTATCTCAGGAGAGGGAGATCTTGAAGCCCGGCTCCCATGTTTGCAGCTCCTGACTATTTCCCGTGCCCACCCTCCAAGGTGAGGCCTGCCTCCTGGATCAGCACCCGCCAAGCCTCCCACTCCTGCCAGCCCATCCAGGGGATTCCGAATTGAAATCAGAGCCTTGTCTAGTGAGACCTCGGGTACGTCAATTCCCCTCTCAGAGCATCATTTAGAAAATGGAAACACTGCCTTTCTGTCTCAGCTTGAACCAAGCCAGGGCCGGGCCAGTCACCTGGACTCAGGAGGCTGACCCAGTCCAAATGCCTTTCATGGGCACAGTTGCATCTCCCGTGTGCTGGGAACAGCACTCTGATTTTGCAGAAGAGATGGAAGTTCTGTGAGGGGAAAGGACTCCACCGTGGTCAGTGACTGGGCAGTGAGGCAAATGCAGGTATCCCTGACACACAGCCCCGTGCTTGCCCTGGCCCTCCCGGGGCCCCCTTTGGCCTCCCAGGGCCTCCTGTTCCCAGGTTACCACCTTGTAGAGGATCCTGCCCTGCCGGAGGACGTAGAGCCTCTCGGGCAGTGCGGCGTAGAGCTGGCTGCTCTGGTTCTGCATCGTGTCCACCACCACGGGGCACTGGGGACTTCTGGCCAGCAGCAGGCTGGCTGCCCTCAGGCGATCCTGCAGGTTCCGGTGATTCTTGATGTCCACGTTGTTCTTAAAAGCCCAGCCATCTACAAGAGAAAGGCCAGGCCCCGGCCCCACAGGCTTGGCACACACTTCCTACAGACTAAACAACCCCCACTTATAACTCAGAGTGCCAGACAGAGGAGCCCTCGGCCGTGAAGTGGCCCAGTTTCCTGTTGTGCGTGAACAAGCAAGGTCGCACAGGGAGTTACTGACTGATCCGCACTGAAGCCCAGGGCTCCTGACTGCAAGCCTCTGCTCCCCCATGTGAGGTGACCCAGAGCCATGCTTCTGGATGAATCACTCAGGGACCTCATTACAGCAGGATTCTGAGACAGTGCGTCTAGGATGGCACTGACCATACTTTGAGAGGCCAGAGTCTAGAGCAGGGAGTGGGTGGTTAGCCCAGTGATGAGGACACCTGCCTCCCACATGAGAGTGCCTGAGTTTGATGGCAGCCGCGGCTCCTGAGTCCAGCTTCCTGCTAATGCAGGCTCTGGGAGGCAGCAGGGGATGGCGCCCGTACTTGGGTCCCTGCCATCGATGTGGAAGACCCAGAGTGAGTTCCCAGCTCCTGGCTTCCTAACTCCAGCTGTTTTTGCAGGCATTTGGGGAGTAATGGACAGAAGATCTGTCTGTCTCAGACTCCCAAAAATAAGTAAATAAATGGCTGGCGCTGCGGCTCACTAGGCTAATCCTCTACCTAGCAGCGCCGGCACACCGGGTTCTAGTCCTGGTCAGGGCGCTGGATTCTGTCCTGGTTGCCCCTCTTCCAGGCCAGCTCTCTGCTGTGGCCAGGGAGTGCAGTGGAGGATGGCCCAAGTACTTGGGCCCTGCACCCCATGGGAGACCAGGATAAGTACCTGGCTCCTGCCATCAGATCAGCACGGTGCGCCGGCCGCGGCGGCCATTGGAAGGTGAACCAACAGCAAAGGAAGACCTTTCTCTCTGTCTCTCTCTCACTGTCCACTCTGCCTGTCAAAAAAAAAAAAAAAAAGTAAATAAAGTAAGAGTCTAGAGCAGTGGCTGTTTAGGTGTTTGGTCCCGGAGGAGCTGTATCAGCTTTTTGCTAATGCAAGTACCCAGACCCCTCACTGGACCAACCAGGAATGGGGCCCAGCAATCTGTTTTACAGCAGACTTCCAGATGATTTTGCCGCACACTAAAGTTTAGGAACTAGTGCTCACCACAGTGCTCTCTCCAAAAAGGGTATCTGACCAAGTCACTTCCAGTTTAGCTCTATCTGGAGCTCCCTCTTGCCTTGGGGTAAATCCCAACTCCTTCATGGGGTCCCCAGGCTCTTGGTGACCTGGCTCCTGTACCCTCTTGGCAGCCGTCCCCCCAGCTCTATGCTGCAGGCGGGTGGATGGAGTCCTTGGCTCACCCCTCCTCAAGCTATCATATGCGTCTGTCTACTTCATCCAAGCAGCCGGCTCCCCCACCATGTGAGCTGATTGATTTGGGTACCAGGACTTCTGCTACTACAGCTGATGTTGCATTCGCTCTACTGACAGTCGCAAGCCACTCAGGGCAGGCTCATAGCCAAGTGCAGCTGCTAACCTGGAAATGACCCTTGTTTTATCTCCACCTAAGCGGCCTTCCTGTCTCCTAATGACACATCTTCCAACCCATTACTCCCACCTGTCCTTTAGAGACTCACAATAGTGGGCCCCTAAATTGGAAGAGAAATATCAACTGCCAATGGCCTTGCCCATTTACTTGCTCCATTGCTGGGGACCCCAGAACCAGATGATGTAACCACAGGCTCTCTGGGAAGTCAGGTGGCCTGTCTAGAACCAGAGGCTTCTGTGGCCAGGTGAGGTATCTCAGTGTGCCGATAGGTTGGCTCCACCTCCTCCGTGCTTCCGCAGTGTCTTACTCAGAAGCCTTCCCCTAGCAAAACCAGCTCTCCAGAGAAATCCACACCAAGATACAAATGCCTGGCCAAAGTGCTATTACTTAGCCTCAAACTTGCTGATGACAAATAACACCAGCTTGCATTCGTGGCATGTTGAGGCAGCCCTGCCCTCCCGACAGCTCCCTGGAGCAACACAGCAGCCTCCAGGTTGTCATTAACTATTGTTGAATGGTGGTTCTGTGAGGAAGGTGTCGTCATCCCATTTTATTGCTTCAAAAACAGGCACAGAAAGGGGGTTTGCAGGTGCATGTGGCCAGCACCTGCGGCACTAGGACTTACACCCAGGTGTGGGGCTGCGAAATCTGCAAGCTTCCTACCATGGCTCATGTCTGCCTATATTCTACCTGGACAAACACGTGGTGTGTGAAGAGGAAACCGGCTGATTTAGGCCACAGCCCTCAGCCCTGCTGGGACTGGTGGAACTGGCTCTGTGCACTTGACTTCTGAAGGTCAGGCCATACCTAATTCTGTCTGATGGACAAAAACACAGACCCTGGGGCGGGAGCTAGGGAGGGGAAGATACAGGGTGCAGGTGTCCCAGGCAGCACCTCAACTGCTACACCAAATGCCTGGCCCCCATGCTTTTAACATTTTAAGTGTCCTGAAGTCTTTGTGAGGCCAGAAGCTGAGAGTGGAATGAATACAGTATGAAGTTGAAAGCAGTTGTGGGAGCCGGCGCTATGGTGTAGCAGGTAAAGCTGCTGCCTTATGCAGCATCCCATATGTGCACCGATTTGGGTCCTGGCTGCTCCACTTCTGATCCAGCTTTCTGCTGTGGTCTAGGAAAGCAGTAGAATAAGACCTAAGTCCTTGGGCCCATGTACCCACATGGGAGACCTGGAAGAAGCTCCTGGCTCCTGGCTTCAGATTGGCACAGCTCCAGCTGTTGTGGCCAACTGGGGAGTGAACCAGCAGATGGAAGACCTCTCTCTCTGTCTCTCTCTGCCTCTGCTTCTGTGTAACTCTGACTTTTAAATAAATAAATAAATAAATCTTAAAAAGAGCAGTTGTAAAACCATTATGTGCATATACACTAAGAGGCCCTGGGGTGTGCATTTCATCAGGCAACCCAGATGTGATACCAGGGATCTGGGGATCACGCTGGGAAGAGCACTACGATGCCAGCTTGGGTGAGAAGTTAACCCAGAGCAACCTTGCTCTCAAATGCACAAACCAGCAAGGCTAACGCTGGCCTCACCGATCACTCCATCACTCAACTCCTCCAGAGCTCTGACTTCATGACATGGACTCTGCCAGGTGCTGGGTGACACGGACCAATCAGACAGCATCTCTCCCATCAGACACATGAGCCTTCTGGCCTGCTTCAACCCCTGGCTCTGAGACTTGCACCCAAATCATGGGTTTGTCCCTTTGAAGGGATTTTGCTGGCTTTCTTATCTCCAGCAATCTAAGTCTGGGAGTTGAGAGTGTGTCTGACCATTTTGCACAGTTTAAAGAGCTTGAGGTCGATGGTCCACAGGGGACACGGCTGCTCACTGTTAGGAAGGGCTGTCCAGGAGAGGAACAAGATTTCCTGGGAAGTAATGAAGGCAGGAGACCACTTGCTGTGGCTGCAGAAAGGGCTACCAGCCCAGGGGAGAGTTGGCCTAGAGAGTGGTTCTCAAAGGGTGGGCCCAGCCCAGCAGCCCAGCAGCCCCAGCCTCGCTGGAACTCGTGAGAAATGCACATTCTCAGGCCCTCATCCCAGGTCTGCCCACCCCAGGGGTGGCCTGGATGTCTCTTCCTTCCTTCCTTCCTCTCTCTTTCTTTCTTTCTTTCTTTCTTTCTTTCTTTCTTTCTTTCTTTCTTTCTTTCTTTCTTTCTTATGATTTATTTGTTTATTTGAAGGCAGAGTTACAGAGAGGCAGAGGCAGCGAGAGAGAGAGAGAGAGAGAGAGAGAGAGAAAGAGGTCTTCCATTTGCTGGTTCACTTCCCAGATGGCCACAACAGCTGGAGCTGTGCTGATCTGAAGCCAGGAGCCAGGAGCTTCTTCCAGGTCTTCCATGTAGGTACAGAGGCCCAAGGATTTGGGCCATCCTCTGTTGCCTTCCCATGCCATAGCAGAGAGCTGGATTGGAAGTGGAGCAGCCGGCACTGGAACTGCCACCCATATAAGATGCCGGCACTGAAAGCAGCAGCTTTACCAGCTGAGCCGCAGCGCCGGCCCCACCCGTTGCTTCTGATACTCACCAAGGTTCAGGAGCTGTCAACTGGGGATGAACTGTAAAAAAAGCCCCTGGGGTTTTTTTTGGTTTTTTGTTTTGTTTTAAGTTTTGACTTTTAGTTTAAATTTAAATTGTATTCATTTTATTTGAAAGGCAGAAAGACAGATAAAGACAGAGAGAGAGAGAGAGATCTTCCATCCTATGGTTCACTCCCCAAATGCCCACTTCAGCCATTGCTGGGCCAGGCTAATGCCAGCAGCTTAAACTCCATCCAGGTCTCCCACTTGGGTAATAGGGACCCAAATACTTGAGCTGTCACCTGCCACAGCTGTCCCAAGAGATGACTTTATGTGTGCTCCAAACGCACGGCCCCATAATGTCCCTGTAAGTCTTAGGCTGCATCTTACAGACAGCTGGACCAGCACTGTGACATTTTACGTCTGTATTCCCTCTAAAGTGCTCAGGTCCCTTCCTTGCCCTGGAGTTCCCATTCAGGAGGTGAGAGCTGTCTCCCGGCCAGGCCTTGCTCCCTGGGCTGCTACTGTGACCAGCTTGAAAGCGCCTGCGGGGTGAAGCTAGGCCCCGGGAGATGGTGAGCGCTCAATGGAGAGTCCTCTTTCCCTTCCTCCTCTCTATGAGCTGGTGATGGGCTGGGGTGGGGGGAGGAGCAAGGAGGGAGAGGCAGGGTCTGTACCAGATGCGTGTGCCTCTTCGATGTAAATGATGAGAAAGTCTGCTATGGAACTGAAGTCTTGGATAAGTCTCTTGAATTGGTCAAATTTGGAAAGAAATGAAGGTCAGGTGCAGCTGCCAAAATTCAGCACGAGGGGCCTGTTACCTAGAATAGAAACAGAACCCTCGTAAACCAAAAAGTCCACACACTGCATTTACTTCTGTTACCCTTACTGTACCTTCAGGTGGGTCCTGGGCACAGTAGAGGGTGGGGTGCAGAAGCCCAGAGAGTGCAACTTAGCTGAAGTCAGAGCCGATTTACTGCTCTCTACAGTGGGGGATTTGGGTTAGGTGGTCTCAGGGGACCACCTGCAGCCACTGTGCGGTAGTTAAAATCACGGCAATTCACGGATGAAGAAACTGAGTCTTATAGATTTGCTCTAGGTCACACTGCAGGCAATGCTGGAGGTAAAATGCACACCCTGGCTTCCGGACTCTCAGTTCAGTGCTCTTTCCATCTATAGAACCTCAATGTCCTGGTTCACAAGTCGATGTCATCATTATGATGATGATCATCAGTCATCATCATCATCTGGATTGTATAGAGCTGTCATGGGGATTAAACATCCCACCACGGGCTCAGAATCAGGGCTTGGCCTGCCACTGCTGCAGGTGCCCCTCCCTCAGCTCCATCTCCTCCCTCCGCCAGGATGGGGCTCCACAAAGGGAGTGGAAGGTGGGGGCAGGACCTGCCACGTAATCTGTTGAGCCTGCTGAGGGACACAAACACAGGCTCCTTGTTTCAACAGTGAGGGGAACACCATGAAACCTATTAGAATAGAAAGGTCTTTCGTAACTTCCGTGGCCTCTTTACCCGGCATGGTGCTCTCTACTTGCCATGCAATGTCCCACTCTCCTGGGCATGGGGATATTCGCAGGATGGGTGCAAACACTCCCAGTCACTCAGCACCCCTGCAGCTCAGTGGGCCCCTGCACCTGCCTGTGGCCACCAGCTTCCCATCCCTACAGCCCCCAGACCAATGTACTATGCCCCACCAGGAGCACAAAGTCGAGCCAGATGTTTGCCCTTCCCACCTGGCTACCAGCCCAAGCTCAGCAGATGGCACCCTCCATGCAGAGACATGCAGGCACCTCGGGGGAGGCTTCTCCCTGCAGCCACTCCAGTCACCTGGTGAATTTCCCTGTCCATGGCCCAAGGGTGAGGACAGCCCCTCCAGGCTTGCCGCTAGATGCTGGTGGTTCCCTCACCTGACCTGGGCCTTCCCCAGACAGCATCCAAGCCCTCTTAGGGACCAGAAGGTGACCTCAGTCACTGGGTGAGAGCAAGAAGAGGATGCACCCTGGGGATGGACAAGTGGGCCTTGGAGCACACGTCCAGGAGAGGCAGGGGGCAGGAAATGGAAGGCAGGACCCTGTGCGAGCCCGAGGCCCTGGGCAGGCTCCATTGTCACACTGGGATTCATGTTTGGAGATTAAATGACTAAGAATTTCAAGACAGCCATTTCTGAGCATCAAACCCCAAGCACAAGGCCCTTCTGAGTGTGAGGCCCTGTGTGATTCACTGGTCCCATGCCCATGGAGGCCATGTGGGTGGGAGCCCTCTCTAACTCCCCCAGCTGTGGTGGGAGGTGATTGTGGGGATCTGCGGTATCCTGTGGTTTCTTAGAGCCAGAGCTGGCACTGCTGACCCCTCACCACGCTTGTATTGGCACATGACTGACCTGTCACATGTGACCTGGCTTGTTTTAAGTGTCCACATCCCCTCAGGCTACAGATTGCCCCTTGAGGTCAGGGGCTGTCCCTGGTTTACCCTTGCGTCCCCATTGCCAGGGACATGTTCACTCTGTCCACAAACAGGCACGCTGTGCAGGGCTGCCTGCCACATACGGGGCATTTGGCAGAGAGCGAGGCCAGCGGGTCTCTGCCTGCATGCAGTTTGAGGTCTGTTCGACAGGGATCTGGACAAAAAGCCATAAACACATCCATGAAGTCACTTCGGATGGTGTTGTTATGAAAGACACTGTAAAGGAATGACCTACTTCGGATAGCTGGATCGGGGAGGCCTCTGAGGAGCTGAGGAGAGAACGATAAGGAAGATCCAGCCCTGGGCAAAGGGAGAGGGCATTCCAGGCAAAGAGAGTCCACGTACAAAGTCCCCCAGGAGGCCCAGCGCTTAGTTTGTGCAATGCCCCACAAGACTGTTGGCTGGAACCAGGCAGAGGGGGCTGGTGAGAGGGAGAAGTAGTTGGAGAGGGAGGCATGGGCCAGAGCAGGCAGGCTCTCCTCGGCCTTGCTAAAGAACCTGGATTTCAGTCTAGGAACAATGGGAGATATGAACCAGGGTTGTGCATATTGATGCAATGTTGATAGTGTGGCTCCTGACCGTCCTTCCTACTTGAATCCCCTGTTTTGTGCACTATTGATGGAAAAGTGTGCCCAGCCTGGGTCAATGGCAGACCAAGCATCCAAGGCACAGGCTGTGAGCCCAGAGGGGCTGGGTAGTCCCTCCACCTAGATCTTTGAGCCCGGAATGTTTGAGAGGGCGGACTTCCTTCTCTGCCCAGTAAGGGATAGTGATGAGTTCTCACGGCAACCAGTGACAGCAGGATCCAGGCCCAACTGTTGATGCTAAGACGGTCTCAGCCTAGGGTTTCAACTGCTGTTGCCTCTGGGGAGCCCCCCAACATCTCTCCAGTATGTTCCTTTGAGGAAGCATGTGACAAGAAAACCAGAGTGAGTCCCTGTTGCTTGCTAACCAGAACTCTAACTGCTACAACAGGGTTGAGTAGTGATCACTCTGGCTGCCCTAGGGAGAAAGAATGGAGAGTGAGGATGGAAATGGAGGAGAAGCTGGTCAGGAGTACTGGAGGAGTTCCCATGAGAGATGTGGAAGCCTGGGCTGGCGTGTGGAGAAGGTGGGATTTCAGGGCTGGCAGGCAAACAGGGGACTTGCTTGTCACTTATTTATGTATTGCCTTGTTCTGCAAAGGACTTGAAGCAGCTTATACATATAATAAAATATATCATGGAACAAACACCACCACCACCAAATTGTGCCCCTGGGGGCTGCACAGAAGTGAACAAGAGGAGAAAATGGCCCGCGAAGAAAGGCCAAAGGTCCTGAGCTGCCTGTTGGAGCTCCCGATGGCCAAGTACTAGGAGAAGCAGCTCTGTAGCCCTCCCTGTCAGCCTGCAGCCCGAGGCGTGTGGGCTGGCCGTCTGCGCCTCCAACGCCTGCCTTGTCCTTGGCTCCCAGGTGTTTTCATAGGAGGCCCCAGGAGGCCTTGAGTGGGCCTCTGGGCCTCTGCTTGGTCACATGATGGTTTCTGAGCCACGTGACAGGGAGGCCCAGGCCCCAGGGGAGGCTCAGACGTCAGCCGTGGCCAAGTAGCTGAACCACTCGTCCGATGAAATCTCAACAAATTTAGGATCAGAACCAGCTCTAAATATCAGCTGTCAGGAATTTTGGTTTCAATTGGGAAAGCAATGTGGAACACTCACTGGATAGCCACCACCACCACCCCCCACACCATCCCAGACGGGACAGCACCATGTGTTTAATTATTTATAGCGTGGCTGGGGATAGTGAGCAATACTGAGGGCAAAGTTTGCACTTATTTCCTGCTGTCCTGGTAGCAGAGAGAGGAAGGACAGGTGCAAGGGGCCAGACCCTGCCTGAGTGCACAGGCCACAGGATGTCGGGCAAGGACTGCCAAGGCCACTCCTTTGTTCTAGAGCCAGACTTGGACTCACCCCTCGTGACCCCAGGCAAATAAGGTGAGCCCCACAGCAGGCTCCCTCCGTTGAGAAATCCCATTTGTAGCTGCTGGATGGTGCTTTGTAAGGACAATTGGAACGATGATAGGAGATTTTAAACAGGAGCTGAAATAAAACTGGTTTCAGATGAACTCTCAGGTACCTGGAACTGGTGTTGTGCTTTGTGTGTATGTGTGTGTGTGTGTGTGTGTGTTGTGCATGTGCATGGATAGGCAGAGGGAAGACGATGGGGGATCTCTCTGAGCCCCTGATGTCTTTTGCAATAACAGAAAGTACACCAGCTGAGAGTCAGAAGGCTCAAGTTCAAGTTCTGGCTCCCCTGTGAAATCAGGCTGACACTGAACAAGCCATTTACATCTCTGGGCCTTTGCATCTGAAAAATGAAAGAATCCCTTGAAATTTGCTGGAAGGGATCTTGCGGGACTGCCAACAGGTGGCTCTAACATGAGCTCAGAGTTTATACTCAAAGCACGCAATGGAGGGGGCTTCTGAGGCCATTACAGGGGTCTTCCTAGGAAGAGGAACTGAGCGGGTTAACCGTGTAAACCATCCCAGAACTCACTGGCATCCCCGGGAAAATGTCCACTGCAGATCAGACACAAAAGGCCCCCAAGCTCTGGTCCTTGTTGGTGTCTCCAGCCCCATGTTTCACCCCCTTTACCTCCTGCACCCCACTTCTGCCCAGGGAACCATGTTCCCCAGACCTCTGCTCCTCCCCCTCCTCCCGTCTTGCCCCCAATCCCCTCTCCCTCACTTACCCCAAGACTTCATGGTCCCCAGACAGCTCACCACACTGCCTCCCAGGGAGCCTCCTTGGGCCACCCCCTCACCCCAGAGCCCTGTGCTCCTCACTTCGGCTGCCCCATCCATCTCCCTGTGCTATGGAGGTCTTCCAGGGCAGAGGCCAGCCGTGTGTACTGCGGTGTCGCCGACCCCTCTTACTTCAGGGGACTCCAGGTCAACGTGCTGCAAGTCAACTCTGCTTTATAAATACAGGGGTGGCTTGGCCTGTCAGGGTCCCCCCTCACCATTTTTCAGTCTCAGCGGTGGCAGCAGGAAGCAGAGACAAACTGGACACTCTTTCATATAAACATCTGCAGGCCTGCTGCACGGGGACAGTTGCATGATGCAAGGAGGTTCTGTGAATTGGCCCTGAGGTAAACGGGCTTTCAGGGAGCTGATCTGTAAATGGCTGACAGGCAGCAAACTGGCCCGGGTCCCTCCTGGGGCGTGGGTGGCACGTGGTGAACACGCAACATGGGTTACATGGTGTCCTCATTGCTCTCGCTCTCCATGACTGTGTGTAAAGGCATTTGTGCACCGTACTTCAAAACCATTAATGAACAATAACAAAAAAGAAACTCTTGGCCTTCTCTCTGCTTGAAACACTTCCCTAGTCCTGTCTCGAGCTACCAGAATCTTACTCATCCTTCAAGGCTGGGTTCCAGGGCCACCTCCTCCAGGAAACCTTCCAAGTCCTGCATGCAAAAGCCATGTCATGATAGCCTTCCCCCCTCACAGGACAGTAAGGATTTCCTCTGTTCTGCACCCAGACAAGGCACAGGCTCAGCCCCAGCTTGGAGTCCCTGCCCCAACGCTGAGGCCTGGCACACAGTGGGTGCTGCCGAGTGTTGACTGGAGAGCACTGAGGACGCAAGGCAAGGAGGCCTGATGCTGGGTCAGACGTGGTCGCTCTCCGCCTCTGTTACCTTGACCTCGTAGCTCTCCCCATTTCACCTCTAAAGCCGGGGCTGCGGACGCGGGGAAGGTGGATTAGGTCAGCGTTTCCCAAAGGGTGTCCTTCGGAATCAGCATAACGATCGTGGGCGCTTTCCCAGGTGCAGAATGGTGTGCTTGCGTGTGTGTGTGTGTGTGTGTGTGTGTGTATGCGCACATGTGTGTGGAAAACAAGTCAGTGCTGTGTTAAATAAAGATCGTCCCAAGTGTTGTGTTTGCTTGTGAGTGTCAGGACCTCGCCCAGCCTCTTCTGTGCTCCTGTGCCCCGGGAACCTGCGGGAGGACTCAGGCTGCAGTGGTTCCCAAACAACCTGCACAAGGGAACTGTGCACAGCCAAGCTGGTCTGTGGCACATGGGTCCCAGAGGACATGCTTTGAGAAACACCACATCAGCCAACTACGCCACGGGTTTCTCTGCACCACTTGCTGTGTCTAGGCCCTGAGCTAAGCGTGCTGAACAAGTCAGAGGTTAAGTCAGGCCACAGGCCCTCTCTTGAGGCTCCACACTGGGCATTTAGGGAGCCCAATGCAGGCTAGGAGAAAGCAGTGTCTGCAGGGAGGTATAGGTGGAGTCATGTGTCCAGCAGAGAGAGTTGGCTGAACTGTGGGATCCATGGTGGCTTCACGGAGGAGGAGGCATGCAGGGAAGGGGATATAGACTGTCCAGGTGGAGGAGAAGGGCATTCCAGACCAGCCAACAATATCAGCAAAGGCAAAGGCACCAGGAGTGCCCATCAGGAGTGGACAAAGCCCATCTTGTCACCCAGAGGAAGTGAGTATGAGAGGAGGCTTGGAGGGAAAATGGGAAGAAGAGCTGCACCTGGCCAGGGGCACGTCGCCCGCAAGGCTGAGCCTGGTGCCCTTCCTGAAGCTGAATGACTGGGACGTGCACAGAGACAAGCAATCTGGCAGCTGTTCCTAAGTTGGGTGACAGAGGGCTAGACGGGGAGAGGGAAGTCTTGGCAGGAAGAGAAGCTAAAAGGACAAGAAAGAGAGAAGAGCAATCGGAGAGGTTTAAGAGCCAAACAGATGGAGCTGGCTCTCCTGGACACAAGGGCTGAGGCGGGGCCATTCTTCAGCAAGCACTGATTGAGTCTATGCCCCAGCAGCAGGCCCGGCCACAACAATGGGTCTGGGTGATGGCTTCTGCTGCACGAGTTTGTGTGCCAGTGAGGGCAGCAGCCACACATGATTACAGACCACGACAGGTGTCATAAAGAGAGGAGCCTGAAGGGTGGAGAGGATACAGCCACAGAGCAGCCCAGGCTGAACAGGCTGCAGGCTGAAAGGCACGGCTTGGGATCCCAGTGGCAAGGGAGGCAGGATGGCACTCAGGCAAAGAGAAGTCAAGGAGGATTCCTAGTTTGTTTAAGTGGGAAGAGGCCTAGTAGCCCCCAAGGAGGAGCAGGAGGAGCAGAAGAGTTCAGAACTTGCCTCCCCCCACCTCCCTCCACTTCTGCTGCTGCAAGCGCCCCTCCCACCCCCTCCTGACCTCGCATGAAGTCCCAGACGCTGCACTGCTGTCCCGAGAGGCGGACGACGGAGCAGTTTGGGGCCAGACCTCCTGGCTCAGTGGCATCCTCCAGTCGCTGCCAACGAACCTTCAGGACGAACCAGAAATACTGGGTGCTGAAGAAGGTGGGAATCCAGCTGTCCTGGGCGAAGTTGGGGTTCTGGGCTATCCCCGTCTTCTGGCCCATGGCCAGGATGTTCTGCTTAACTCTCTCCGGAAATAGTGTCATCAGCACTTTGCCCACGGCCACCTCCACGGCCACCTGCACGAGCACCCAGAGCCTCTTCAGCCACAGCCCTGGCCGGGGCAGCCCCATCTCGGCCCAGCTGGAGCTGCCTCTGAGGCCGGCAGGCAGACAGGCTGCAGCCAGGAGACACTGGGTGGAGCTGAGCAAAGGTGCAGGGTGGGAGCAGCCAACCCTGGGCAGGAGGAAAGTGCCAGGACGCAAAGTGTTTGCCTTGCTGTCAATAACGTGGAAAGTTCCAAGCCAGGTGCACAGGGGTCTGTTCTAACCCGTGCCCTTTCAGGTTCTTTGCCTTAGCTGTTCAGAGGATCTTGGATTGGAAGACTCCAAATCCTAGATTCTCCCTCTGATGAATTTTTATAGACAAGCACTTCAGATCACACTTAAAGAGACCCTCTTAAAAGATTGATTGCAGGCAAATAGCTTCAAGTGGTAACTATTCTCTTAATAAGATAAATTGTTCTTTTCCTAATGAAAGATGTTTTCCCACTCAGAACTTCCAGCTGGGGGCTGAAGATTTCCTTTTAAAAGATGTATTGTGTTTCTTTGAAAGGCAGAGTTATGGGACAGTGTTGTGGTATAGTGCATAAAGCTGCCACATCCCAGGTGGGCACTGGTTTGTGTCCTGGCTGCTCTGCTTCTGACCCAGCTCCAGGCTGATGCACCTGGGAAAGCAGCAGAAGATGGCCCTGTACCACATGGGAGACCTGGATGAAGCTCCTGGCTACTGGCTCCTGGCTTTGGCCTGGTCCAGTCCTGGTTTTTGTGGCCATTTGGGGAGTAAACCAGTGGATGAGATATTTCTCTCTCTCTCTCCCTGCCCCCTCTGTAACTATTTCAGTAAATAAATAAATCTTTAAAAAAATAGAAAGAGAGCAGAGTTACAGAGAGGGAGAGAGAGACAGACAGACAGATCTTCTGTCCACTGGTTCACTCCCCCAGATAGCTAGACACAGAGCAGCCAGGTCTCAAACTGGCACTCATATGAGATGCTGGCATTGCAGGCTGTGGCTTAACCCAGTATACCACAATGCTGCACCCAGGGGTTGAGTATTTCTGGAGGTAGAGTCCTCCCTAGAGGGTATGGATTTGGAACTTCCCAGGGAGAGCAGAGCTGAGGACATCCCCAAGGAAGTTAGAGGCCTGCAACTCCCCCTAGCACTGGGCACTCTCCTTGCTCCCTGAGAAGCCATGGTCTAGTGCGGGGAACAGCTAAGTAAATAGGAAACTGCCATTTAAGACATTATGAACAGAGATGGAGGGTGCATGGGGCTCACAGGAGCCTGGAGAAGAGGCAGCTGGCTCTGTTTAGAGCAGTCTAGAGGACTGTGCCAGGGAAGCGATGTCTCTGCTGAAGCCAGATGGACAGCAAGCAGCAACCAGGCAGTGAGGAGGGCACTGCTGGCTAAAGGCCTAGGCGCCACAGAGAGAGCACGGCCTGTGGGAGCATCTGAAAGACAAATCACCGGGGCCAGAGTGATGACATACTGTTTAAGCCACCTCCTGCAACACTGGCATGCTATGTAAGTGCTGGTTCGTGTCCCAGCTGTTCCACTTCCTATCCAGCTCTGTGCTAATGGCCTAGGCAAAGCAGTGGAAGATGGCCCAAGTGTTTGAGGCCCCATACCCACGTGGGTGAACTGGAACAAGCTCTCGGGTTCTAGCCATGGCTGATGTAGCCATCTAGGAAGTGAACCAGCGGATGGAAAATCTCTCTCTCTGTGTCTCTGTAACTCTTTCAAATAAATAAATAAATCTAAAAAAAAAAAAAAAAAAGATCACAGATGCTCAGAACTGTAAAATGTTCCAATACATCTACAATCACCTTCTTCTTCTTCTTCTTCTTCTTCTTCTTCTTCTTCTTCTTCTTCTTCTTCTTCTTCTTCTTCTTGAATTATTTATGGTGGGGGGGAGATAGGAGGAGAGAGAGAGAGAGAAATATCTCCCATCTGCTGGTTTACTCCCAGAATGCCCACAATAGCCAGGGCTGGGCCAGGCCTAAGTCAGGAGCTTAGAACTCCATCCAGGTCTCTCACATGGGGGCAGGGGCCCAAGCACTTGGGCCATCTTCAGCTGTTTTCCCAGGCACATTTGCAGGGAGCTGGATTGGAGGTGGAGCAGCCGGGACTTGAACCAGTGCACATATGGGGATGCCGGCACTGCAGGCAGTGGCTTAACCTGCTAAGCCACAACATGAGCCCCAATTTTCTTTCTCTTTAATTGGGAAAACTGAAGCCTAAAGAGGGGGAAGGGACGTGAGTTAAGCCAGCTCTGGAATTCAGTCTTCTCTCCGGGGCTGTAAGTTCACAAAGCTTTGAGCTTCTCCCTCCCGAGGCATCTCCATACCTGCACTGTCCCTGGGTGTCTGTGAGGGCAGAGAGGGAGGGCAGGACGACACCTGCCAAAGGGGTCAGCCTCAGCCGCGGCGTCCTGGAGCCTCTGCTGCGTTCACTTCAGGAAGACACGAGGTGCTGCTTCTGAGCGTGCTGCTGCGAAGGCCACAGGCTGCGCCCACGAAGCACAGCACCTGCCCCTCCGGCAGTTACACCCCTGCCAGGGGCCGAGCTCACGGCAGATCCTGGTGAACTACTCCAGCCCTGAGACTGCCGGGGGTTTCGTGTTTTTAGAGCACATTTAGGTTCACAGCACAATCGAGCACTGAGTGGAGGGCCACCCCCTGCCAACACCCCGCACTAAGCTGGCACCCTTGTCACAGTTGATGAGCCCACACCTGAGACCTGTTGTCTACATCAGGGTTCACTCTCCGTGTTAGACTCTCCATGGATTTGGAAACATATATGCAAGCAAAAAAGCTCATGGAAAAAGGGAATTAAAAGGATAAGTGTGTTTTGTTGCAAAAATGTTTTTAAAAGCCATGTACTTTATAATACACACTTTTATGAACTTTTTGAAGATATTGCATATACATGGATCCCAAAATTTCTTTGCACTAAAATAAATATCTCTAAAAAACAAAGATTTATTTATTTGTTCAAAATTCAGAGTGACAGAGGAAGAGATCGTTTATTTACTGATTCACTCCCCAAATGGCCACAACAGCTGAGGTCAGGAGCTAAGAACTCCATCCGGGACTCCTCCCTGGGTGCAGGGACTCAAGTACTTAAGCCAGTATCTGTTGCTTCCCAGGATTGTAGCGGAGTAGCTGAGACTCGAACTGGCACTCTAATATGGGATGCAGATGTTGTAAGCAGTAGCATAACCTGCTGCTCCACTACACCCATCCCAAAATAAACATATCTCTAATTCCATCTTCCACAAGCTTTTTGAAGTTGCTCGGTTAACGAGATGTATCCATCATTACAGCATCATTCAGAAAGAAGTTTCACTGTCCTAAAAATCCTCTGTGCTCCACCTACACATTACTCTCCCAAACCTGGATACCCTAGATTTTTAAATATCTCCATAGTTTTGCCTTTCCCAGGGTGTGGCAAGCAGGACTCACATGGTGTGCAACCTTTTCTGATTGGCTTCTTTCCCCCTCGTAATATGCCTTAAAGTTTCCTCCACGTCTTTTCCTGTCTTGGGAGCTCATTGCTTTCTCTTGCTGAGGAGTATTTCATTATCCATTCACCTGCTGGGGGACATCCTGATTGCTCCCCAGTTTTGATAGCTGTGAACAAATCTGCTCTAAACATCTGTGTGCAGGTTTTTGTGTAGATTGCGCACAATTGCTGGATCGTATAGTAAGAATATGTTTCGTTTTGGAAGACCCTGCCACACTGTCTTCCCAAGTTTGCATTCCTACCAACAATGGATTAGGGCTCCTGTTGCTCCACATCCTTGCCAGAATTTTGTACCTTCAATATTTTGGATTTTTCCATTTTAATATGTGTGGAGGGCCATCTCATTTTAGGTTGCAATTCCTTCATGCCACACTATATTGAGCATCTTTTATATGTAGAAGCTCCTTGACTTATTTCCATGGGGCTAGGTCCTGAGAAGCTCATTATAGGTTGAAAGTATAGTAAATTGAAAATGCATTTAACACATCTAATTCTTCAAGCAGCATGGTATGGTTTGCTAGATGCATATCACTTTTGTACTCTGTAAAGTTGAAAACTCATTAATTAGTTGAACTTTCATAAGTTCAGGAGCATCTGTATTTATTTGCTAGCTATGTTTTCTTTGATGAGGTGTTTGTTCCTGCTTTTTGCCAATTTTTAATAAAAGTTTATTTATTTATATGAAAGGCAGTTACAGAGAGAAGAGATATCTTCCATCCTCTGGTTCATTCCCCTAATGGCCACAATGACTGAATCTGGGCTAGGCCTAAGCCAGGATCCCGGAACTTCATTCGGGTCTCTCATGTAGATGGCAGGGGTCTATGTACTTGGACCATCTTTTGCTGTTTTCCCAGGCACATTAGCAGGGAGCTGGATCAGATGTGGAGCAGCCGGGATTTGAACCAGCGCTCATATGGGATGCCGACACTGCAGGAAGTGGCTTAATTTGCTGTACCACAATTCTAGCCCCCTTTTGCTTATTTTTCAAATTATGTTGTTGGGCCAGCACTGTAGCATAGTGGGTAAAGCCTCCACTTGCAGTGCCGGCATCCTATAAGGGCACCAGTTCTAGTCCCGGCTGCTCCACTTCTGATCCAGCTCTCTGCTGTGGCCTGGGAAAGCAGTAGAAGATGGCCCAAGTCCTTGGGCCCCTGCACCCATGTGGGAGACCAGGAAGAAGCTCCTGGCTCCTGGCTTCACATTGGCGCAGTTCTGGCCATTGCGGCTATTTGGGGAGTGAACCGGTAGACGGAAAACTTTTCTCTCTGTCTCTTCCTCTCACTGTCTGTAACTCTACTTCTCAAATAAATAAATACCAAAGTAATTTTAAAAAATTATGTTGTGGCCGGCGCTGCAGCTCAATAGGCTAATCTTCCACCTAGCGGCGCCGGCACAGCGGGTTCTAGTCCCGGTCGGGGCGACGGATTCTGTCCCAGTTGCCCCTCTTCCAGGCCAGCTCTCTGCTGTGGCCTGGGAAGGCAGTGGAGGATGGCCCAAGTGCTAGGGCCCTGTACCCCATGGGAGACCAGGAGAAGCACCTGGCTCCTGCCTTCAGATCAGCGTGGTGTGCCGGCCGCAGCGCCATGGCGTCCATTGGAGGGTGAACCAACGGCAAAGGAAGACCTTTCTCTCTGTCTCTCTCACTATCCACTCTGCCTGTCAAAAAATAAAAATAAAAATAAATTATGCTGTTTATTTTCTTACTGTTGAGTATCAAGGGTTCCTTGCATATTTTGGATAACAGTCCTTTATCAGATATGTAGTTTGCAAATGCTTTTCTCCCAGCGTGGCTTGTCCTCTCATTCTCTTGACAATGTTGAGAATTTTTTTTTAAAGATTTATTTATTTACTTGAAAGTCAGAGTTACATGGAGAGAGAAAGAGAGGCAGAGAGAGGGAGAGAGGTCTTCCATCTTCTGGTTCACTCCCTAGATGGCCGCAATGGCTGGAGCTGCGCTGGTCCGAAGCTAGGAGCCAGGAGCTTCTTCCGGGTCTTCCACGCGGGTGCAGGGCCTGGGCCATTTGGTGAAGAGACTGTGCGGGCTTTGCTTCTTTGGCAAGTATGAGTTGACCATATTTATGTGAGTCTATCTGGACACTCTGCCCTGTTCCATTGATAAATGTGCCTATTCTTTCACAAGCCAGCACTGTCTTGATTACTGTGACTATAATACGTCTTAGAGTCACACCACATCAGTTCTCTAACCTCATCCTTTTTTTTTTTTTTTTTTTTTTTTTTTTTTGACAGGCAGACCTAGACAGTGAGGGAGAGAGACAGAAAGAAAGGTCTTTAACCTCATTCTTTTCCTTAATCATTGTGTTGACTCTTCTGGGTTGTTTGCCTCTCCATGTAAACTTTAATTAATTGACTAATTACTTTATTAATTTTTATTTGAAAAGCTGAAAGAGACAGAGAGAAACAGACAGAGATCTTCCAACTGCTAGTTTACTTCCAAAATGCCTGCATCATTTGGGGTTGGACCAGGCCAAAGCCAGGAGCCCAGAACTCTATTCAGATCTTGGACATGGATGGCAGGGATCCATCAACTGCTGCCTCCCAGGGTGTGCATTAGCAGGGAGCTGGATGGAAAGCAGAGCTGGGGCTTTTATTTATATACATTTTTAAAGATTTATTTATTTATTTGAAAGGGAGAGATACAGAGAGAGAAGGTGAGAGAGACAGAGAGACAGAGACAGAGACAGAGAGAGAGATCTTCCATCCATTGGTTCACTCCCTAAATGGCCGAAATGGCCAGGGCTGGGACAGACTGAAGCCAGGAGCCAGGAGCTTCTTCTAGGTCTCCCACATGAGTGGAGGGGCCCAAGCACTTGGGCCATCTTCTGCTGCCTTCCTAGGCACATTAGCAGGGAGCTGGATCAGAAATGGAGCCTCTAGGACTTGAACCAGTGCCCATACGGGATGCCAGCACTTCAGGCAGAGGCTTAACCTTCTACACCACAGCGCCAGCCCTGAGCTGGGTGTTAAACTCAGTCCCTCCAATATGGAATGCAGGTTTCCCAAATGGAGTCTTAACTGCTGTGCCAAAAGCCTACCCAAGTTCAACATAGTTTTAGTTTCTCTTGAGATTTCTTCTTTGACTCATGCATTATTTATTTAAAACATTATTTATTTATTTGAGAGGCAGGGGTGGGGTGAGGGAAGAGAGAGAGAGTCAGAGAGAGTGTGTGTGTCAGAAAGAGAGAAACAGCCCCGTCTGCTGGTTCACTCTCCAAATGCCACACTGCCTGGGGCTGGGCCGGGGCCAAAGCCAGGAGGTAGGAACTCAATCCAAGTTTCCTGTGTGGATGGCAAGGACCAATTACTTGATCCATCACCTCTGTTCTCAGAGTGTCTTGCAGTAGCAGGAAGTTGAAGTCAAGAGCCAGAGCCAAGGATCCAATACAGGTGCTCTGAAGTGGGACACAGATGTCTACCAGCATGTTTGCTGCTAGGCTAAATTCCTGTCCTCATGTATTATTTTGGGATTTATCAGCTATCTTTCTATTACTGATTTTTATTTTGATTCCACCATGATCTGAGGGCATGCACTGCATGACTTTTGTTCTTTTTAATTTGCTCAGGTGTGTTTTATAGCTCGGAATGTGCCCACACGATAAGGTGTTTTATAGCCCGGAAAGTGTTAAGATAGCATGGTAGACGGTTCACGTGAGCTTGAGAAGAATGTGTTTTCTGCTGTGGTTGGAGGAAGAAGTCTATAGATGTTTGCGTCAGCTGACCAATGGTGCTGCTGACTTCTATGTCCTTGCTGACTGTCTACCTGCTGGAACTGTGTCTCTCGCTCTCTCTGTTAAGATTTATTTAGTTGAAAGACTGAGCGATATGGAGAGAGAGACAGAGAGAGAGAGAAAGGGAATATTTTCCTTCCTGATTCACTCTGCTAATGAGGCACAAGGGCCCAGGCTGGTTCCTACCGAGGCTTTTGCTCTTGGGTTTCTGTGCCTGCAAGCTGTGAATTTCTGTTTCCAAGTGAGTATCTCATCAGTTCTAGGAGCAGCATTTCCCCCAGGGAGGCTCACGGAAGCACTGATGTCCAGGGGTTTTACTGGTGGATAATCACACAGGTATGGCTGACTGCCTCCCATGGCTGACCTTCTGTCTCCAAGCCCTCCGGACAGCAAGCTGATACCACCTGACCTAAGTTCCCCACCACAAATCACACTGCTGGCATAAACTCTGTGGCCTGGCCCATAGCCGTCGGCAGCATTTTCCAAGAGCTTATAGGTTATTGCCCAAGAGCCAGGCTAAGGTTAAACTTTTCTTTGAAATGTCCAGGATTTGGACAACTCTGATCTGTTGAATAAGTCTTTAACATCTCACCATCTTCATGGATTAAAGTAGAAAGATTGCATGGTCTCTCATCAAGCCTACAAAAAGCATCTGAGAAAAGTCAGCATCTGTTTATATTTCAAAAAGAAAATCTTGAAGGAAACAAGGAGTAAGAGGAGGCTTTATTAATTGGAAAAATATCTATCTCCTACCACCTAATAAATTCAGTGTAGGGATTAGTCCTGCCCAATACAATACATCAATAAAACAATATAATGATAGATAAGGAACATACTAAACTCATTATATGCAGATAAGCTCAACTACAAAGGAAATCCAATACATTGACTGAATCAACAAATTGAACACAGTGACTAATATGAGAGTTTAGTAAGGAGGTAAGTGATAAGGTGGATGAGCCATAACCAACCAAAAATGTAATAGACGAGGCTGGTGTTGAGGCACAGTGGGTTAAGCCACTGCTGTAATGCTGGCGTCCCATATCAGAGTGCTGGTTGGAGTCCTTGGCTGCTCTGCTTCTCATTCGGCTTCCTGGATGCACCTGAGAAGGCAGAGGAAGATGGCACAAGGGCTTGGGACCCTGACACCCACATAGGAGACCCGAATGGAGCTCCTGGCTCCTGCTTTCAGCCTGGTGCAGCCCTGGCTATTGTGGCCATTTGGGAGAGAACCAGTGGATGGAAGATCTCTTTCTTTACCTCTCTCTCTGTTGTCTTGCCTTCCAAATAAATCTATTTCAAAAAATAAAAAAAGATTATCTCCTCTCTCTGTGTGTATGTGTGTGTCTCTGTCTCTCCTCCTCTCTTTGTAACTCTGCCTTTCAAATAAGTAAATCTTTTTTTAAAGCTTTATTTATTTATTTGAAAGGTAGAGTTACAGAGAGGGAGAGGCAGAGAGAGAGAGAGAGAGAGAGAGAGAGAGAGAGAGAGAGAGAGAGATAGGTCTTCCATCCACTAGTTCACTCCCCAAATGTCTGCAACAGCTGGAGCTGTGCTGATCCGAAGCCAGGAGCTTCTTCTGGGTCTCCCAAGCAGGTGCAGGGGCCCAAGGACTTGGGCCATCTTCTACTGCTTTCTCAGGCCATAGCAGAGAGTTGGATGGGAAATGGAGCAGCCGGGACTAGAACTGGCACCCATATGGGATGCCGGCACTGCAGACAGCAGCTTTACCTGCTGTGCTACAACACCAGCCCCCAAATAAGTAAATGTTTAAAAATATTTAAAGATTGCTATGAAAAAGCAACAAGGATATTATAGCTGGAGTTAAATGACAGATACAGATTATGCTGTTGCCAAAGCCAATGTGGTCATTTTTTGTGGAGGGTTGTGTAAATAACCTAGTATGGTTGCAGGACCTTGTCAGGTCTGCTGGAAGTTGGGGTGGTGGCCATGGACAGGTGCGGTTTGTCTTTTCCATAGCCAGTGTAGAGGAAGTATGAGGGCTTTGGTGAGAGGCACAGGCTTGAAACTGAAGGTTGAACCTAAAGCTTCTTAGAAAAAGAAGGCATGCTATACATTTATTACACTTTGTATTGAAATGCAAATGATTTACAAACAGTAAAATGTACTCTATTGCTTCCTGTAAATTCTAGTCAATTGGTTTTCTTTTTTTAAAATTTATTTGAGAGGCTAAGTTGCAGAGAGAGGGGTCTTCCATCTGCAGGTTCACTCCCCAGATGGCTGCAACGGCCTGAGCTGGGCAGATCCAAAGCCAGGAGCCAGGACGTTCCTCCAGGCTTCCCATGTGCATGCAGAGGCCCAAGCACTTGGACCATCTTGTACTGATTTCCCAGGCCATAAACAGCTGGATCAAAAGAGGCCCAGCTGGGACTCGAACTGGTGCCCATATGGGATGCTGGTGCCGCAGGCAGAGGCTTAGCTTACTATGCCTCAGTGCCGGCCCCTCAATTGATTTTCAACAAATTCTTTCATTGATTTTTTCCAAATGCTTATTTCTGTCACCTACTTATGTCTCCAACTGATCAATGATAAAAATTTGAACATGAATGTTGGTTGATATTGTCCTATATGCTAAGGAATAAGTTGAGAGTGAAAAAAAATAAAGAACTATGTCAAAATGCACGTATTTGTTTGTGACACAAGCAATTTGTTTCTGAATACTGCCTCAATTTTGTGATAATGCCAATATTAGTATTATAGATACCAAACATATTTTTATGTCGAGTCGGCATTATTCACATTTTCTCCATCTCCATCTTAGGATCTAGATAAGGGAGGGGTTGTCAACATATGGCCTGTGGGCTGGATCTGGCTCTGTGCCTACTTTTGCAAATAAAGTTTAATTGGCATACAGCCTGCCTGTTCACGTCTGCTTTTATCTCTGTCTGCCTGTGTGTTGCAATAGCAGAGTGGAGGTGCTGCAGCAGACTGCCTGGCCTTTACAGAAGATTGCTAGGGGACTGGCACTGTGCATAGTGGGCTAAGCTTCCACCAGTGGTGCCAGCATCCCATATAGGTGCCGGTTCATATCCTGGCTGCTCCTTCTCCTCTTCTTTATATTTTTTAAAAATATGGAATGCTTCATGAATTTGTGCGTCATCCTTGCACAGGGGCCACGCTAATCTTCTCTGTATTGTTCCGATTTTAGTATATGTGCTGCTGAAGCAAGCTCTGCTCCTCTTCTGATCCAGCTCTGTGCTTGTGGCCTGGGAAAGCAGTAGAGGACTGCCCAGGTGCTTGGGCCCTTGCACCCTTGTGGGGGACCTGGAGGAGGCTCCTAGCTCCTGGCTTCAGATCGGCCCAGCTCTGGGCATTGTGGCCATTTGGGGAGTGAACCAGCGGATGGAAGAACTCTGTCTGTCTCTCCCTCTCCCTGTCTGTGGCTCTACCTCTCAAATAAAAAAATAAAATCTTTTAAAAAAAGTTTGCCAGATATAGTATAGAATGAATGGAACAATAAATTCACCCCAGCCACGGTGCAATGGCTGATCTATAATGTAAATAATTCTGCCTTTGCTGATGTGAAGCTGCCCCATGTGATGTTACTGCGTCCCTGGAGTTGTACCAGGTACTCAGCAACCCCAAGGGCAGAGAGAAGAGCAAGATGCAGCAACACATTTTGTAAGTGGTGTTTTGTATATTATTTCCTCTCTTGTTAATACAGCTTATTTTATTGCAAATTTTTATAATTTTTATATTTATTCTATTTTTACTTATTTGAAAGGCAAAGTTAGAAAGACACACACACACACAGAAACAGAGACATCTTTTATCCTCTGATTCACTCCCCAAATGTCTACAATGCCTGAGGCTGGGGCAGGTTGGAGCCAGGAGCCTGGAGCTACTTTCTTTTTTATTTTTTTACTTTTATTTATTTATTTTTAAATATTTATTTATTTGAAAGGCAGAGTTACAGATAGGCAGAGGCAGGGAGAGAGAGAGGTCTTCCATCCACTGGTTCACTCCCCAGATGGCCTCAATGGCTGAAGTCAGGAGCCAGGAGCCTCTTCCAGGCCTTCCACATGGGTACAGGGGCCCAAGGACTTGGGCCATCTTCTACTGCTTTCCCAGGCCATAGCAGAGAGCTGGATCGGAAGTGGAGCAGCTGGGACTTGAACTGGTGCCCATATGGGATGCTAGCACTGCAGGCAGTGGCTTTACCCATCATGCTCTGGAACTCCATTCTGATCTCCCATGTTGTGACAGGGGCAAACACTTGAGCCATCTTCATCTTCTGCTGCCTTCCTTGGCAGATTAGCAGGAACCTGGATTGGCAATGATTCCGGAGTGTTGCAAACAGTGGCTTAACCTGCTTTGCCACAATACCAGCCTGATATAATTTTTTAAAATATTTATTTATTTTATTTGAAAGACAGAGTTACAGAGAGGTAGAGGCAGAGAGAGAAAGAGAGAGAGAGAGACAGGGAGGGAGGGAGGGAGGCAGAGAGGGAGGGGGAGAGAGAGGGAGAGAGAGAGAGAGAGATAAACCTTCCATCTGCTGGTTCACTCCCCAGTTGGCCCTAATGGTTGGAGCTGTGCCAATCTGAAGCCAGGAGCCAAGAGCTTCCTCCAGGTCTCCTACACAGGTACAGGGGCCCAAGGACTTGGGCCATCTTCTACTGCTTTCCCAGGCCATAGCAGAGAGCTGGATCGGGAGTGGAGCAGCCAGGACTCAAACTGGTACCCTTACGTGATACTGGCACTGCAGGCAGCAGCTTTACCTGCTATACCACAGTACCAGCCCTGATATAATTTTTATAACGGCTGAATTTAATAACCAACTCACAGAACTCCTGAAGAGGCTCTTATAAACTGGATTGAACATGCTCTAGCACACCCCTGACATGAACTCCACCTAGATGAATGGCCAAGGCTGAGTCACTCAACCTCTCCCTATCAGACAGACTGCTGTGGTCTGAATGCATCCACGCTTGTGTTGGAAATGTAATCCCAGTGCAGCCATGGTCCAAGGTGAGGCCTAATGGGAGGTGTTTGGGTGAGGACTCCATCAGTATGAACAGGATTCATGCTGACTGTAGAAGGGCAAGGCTGTGGGTTCCATCTGTTGCCGGGTCTTGCTGTCTTGCCCTTCTGCCTTCTGCCATGGGATGCCACAGCAAGAAGTTCCATGCCAGACCCAGCCTCCAGAACTGCGGGAGATAAATTCCTTCCTTTTATAATTACCCAGCTTGTGATACTGCATTTCAAAATGACACAGAACGTGGACCAAGCTAAGGAAAGGCCCCTCCTCTCCTCCTGGTCCAGCTCTAAGTCACTGTGTATTTCTGGCCCTTATGCCAACTCGACAGAAACACAGATTCACACAACTCAGGGCCTGTCTACTTCCTCAGGGTTGTATCTAAGTCCCCCGCGGCCCAGGTGGCACAAGCTTTGGGTGAAGCACAGTCTGTGACGTCCCTTGGTCACCCACGGCCACACAATTTGGAGAGTGGCTGAGATGCATCCTTGTTCCCCAGGTATAGCATCTCCAGCCCCAGAAGTGCTCTCTGCAACTCCCAGGTCCATCCTGGGCTTGTAGGAATTCTCTGCTCCCACATGGCCTGAGCCGCAGTGAATCTCTGCTGCACTAGGCGCCTTGCCTACACCAAGTGCACAGCAGTGCTCGCCCTCTGGGGTCTTTCCACCTTGAGGTGGAATTCCTGAGACTTCCTGGGAATTAAGGGTGAACCCTCCCTGGAGGCCTTCCGATTAGGTTATCCTAGGAAGGGAGCACACACGGCCTCATTTCAGGAAAACACCCACATCTACACCCCCATCACTGCTCAGACTCTTTCTTCCTCTCCCAGCTCAAGGGAACTTCTTCATGAACCTTCTTCCTAACTGTTCTCCTAAGGGCCTACCCACATCTTTAAAACTTAAAAAGCCTGCAGTGACCGTAAGAAGAGCTACCCTTTGGTCTGTAGATCCAGTATGCTAGGTTTTTAGGTAATTTATAAACTGCTCGTTCAGTGAAATAATCCCAGCTGGAGGCCAGCGCCCTTTGAATGTTTCTGCCAAGCTGGGGCCTTAGCTATGCCTTTGACAATTCTACTAGGCCACTACTCCTGGGTGACGGGGTTACGTTATATGGGCGGTGGATCTCATGGACATGAAAGTTGCATTTTCTTTGCTAATTAAATGGGCCCCTTGGTCTGAAGCGTTGCTGGGCAGGGTCTCTAGGCAAGAGGAATTTGCTTTCCTTTGGCACAAGGGAGAGGACTACTTCCTCCACTGTGGAAGTTTCAAGAATATCTGGAAGCAGGGACCGGCTAAGAGTCTATCTTCCCACATACTTCTCAGGTTCCCACTCATTTCCTGTAATACCTGCAGTCGTCTTTGCAACTTAACTCCCCTGCAGTTGGATCTGGGCCCTGAGTTTTCAGCTCTCTCACACTCGAATTCAAAGCTACCACGGAGACAGCTAAGGCTGTCACAAAGTGCATCAAGCCGTTTCCAACACTAGGAAAAGCCAATGTGGTCCATACTCCTTACAACTATCATTGTCCCTTTACTGTTGCAGTGCCACAGCCACTAAAGAACCCACCGCCTTATCTGCCACCTGTACTTCACCTCCATCAGCTGCAGACAGATGCTTAATGATGGTGACACTGCTCTGTCCGGGGGTTCTCCCCCGTCACCTCCTCTTCCCCAGCACTGGGGTTTTGCAGCTATCTAACTGCTGAGCAACCCCATTCCAAAATGCATTTCAGGTTCTCTTTTTTGGGGGCCACTCTTGGAACCAATTTGCCTTAGAACAGCCTTCATATAAGCAGTTTAATGGCAAGAGTGAGTCCAGGGGCTGTGCGTGAAGGACAGGAAAGGACGGAGAGCCACCGCAGAGACGCATGACCGATCGGCCACCTGCGAAGGTGTCTGCTGGCTGCATCCTGCCAGACCACTGGACAGCTGCATGAGAGTCTGCGGGCATCTATCCGAGGGGAGTGGGGAGAATCACGTGTCCATCAACCGTCAAACCCATCAGGCAAAGGTAGCTTTGCCCGCGGGGCATCGACTACTTCCTGCCTCTGCTCTTCGAGGATGCACCTGTCCAGGGTCTCAGCGGTTCCAGCAGAGTCCCATGACCCTGTAGTTGGACAAACAAGCCTCGGTGCAGGATGTGGGAGGCCCCAGGCTCAGGTTATAACTGCCCGAGCTGGAATGGTATCAGCAGTGGTGAAACAAGCAGCGGGCGCCACCAAGACGGTCTGAAACGGGGCCTACGAGTGTCTGATACATTTGCACACCTGAATTCCTGAACTGAGAGTCATGCCTGGCACACATCAACCACAAGTGCCCGGCACATCTGCTGAGCGTCCGCCTTCTCTTTACACAGCAGGGCTGATCATCCCAAGCTTGCAAGCCTGTTCTGAGATTTGAACGTCCTGCGTGCTCAATGCCTGGTCATCATGCCAGTTCAAGAAATGTTCTCTCCCCGCCCACTTGACTCATGTCAGACTCTGGCTGTCCTCAGGTGTGTGTTGGAACAGTACAGTGCACTCCCCTGGCTAACCTGTGACCCTGCAATCCAGGACAGATGCTCATTCTCCCGACTCATTTTGTGGTGCTGAAGCAGTCATATAACTTTATCATGAATGTGCTGTTATCTTCATTTGACAGAACTGTGCAAGAAAAGAACAAGGAAAAAGGGTATTTCACTGCAGGACTAAGTTGAAATTATCTTCTTAGTGAACGTTACTTGTGATGGGGTCTTTTATTTATTTATTTTAAAAAAGGTTTATTTATTTGAAAGAGTTATGGGGGATGCGGGGGGAAAGAGAGAGAGAATGAGAATTTTCCACCTGCTGGTTCACTCCCCAAATGGCCACAATGACCAAGCCAGGGCTGGGCCAGGCCGAAGCCAATCTCCCACCTGAGTGCAGGGTCCCAAGCACCTGGACCATCTCCTGCCACTTTCCTAGGTGCATTAGCAGGGAGCTGGATTGCAATGGAGCAGCTGCTGGGGCCAGTGCTGTGGCACAGCGGGTTAATGCCCTGGCCTGAAGTGCTGCCATCCCATATGGGCGCTGGTTTGAGACCCGGCTGCTCCACTTCCAATCCAGTTCTCTGCTAGGGGAAAGCAGTAGAACAGGGTCCATACCATCCTGTGTGGAGGATTCCCATCTAAGCGGGAGCTGCAGAGTTCATGTACAGTAACGAAGTCTGCTGTGCTTAGAAACTGAAAGGCCCGGGTCCTACAGCACTGTGTATGTCACAGCTTCCCAGAGTAGCGTGATGGCAATATACAGGTGATGCTGTTAGGTGGTTTAACTTGGGATAAAATGAGAATTCTCCAGTCGCATTTTGTATGTAATTGAGGGCTATGACTAATATTTCAGGCCATTTCCAGAGAAAGAAAACCATTTGCTGCTGAATGCTTAAACTAATTTTGGTGTTTAATGTTAAGAGCTTATGTTTTTGTTTTTTATTTTTTTTCATTTTCACAGAGGCACATTGAGGAATGTGGGTATTATTAATTATATGAACTTTAACTTCAGGATTTGCTACACGGTTGAAATTTAGCCCAGCTCTAGGCATTTTACAAATTATTCTTATTTTTTAAGATTTTTTATTTGTGGGCCGGCGCCGTGGCTCAATAGGCTAATCCTCCACCTTGCGGCGCCGGCACACCGGGTTCTAGTCCCGGTCGGGGCGCCGGATTCTGTCCCGGTTGCCCCTCTTCCAGGCCAGCTCTCTGCTGTGGCCAGGGAGTGCAGTGGAGGATGGCCCAGGTGCTTGGGCCCTGCACCCCATGGGAGACCAGGAAAAGCACCTGGATCCTGGCTCCTGCCATCGGATCAGTGCGGTGCGCCGGCTGCAGCGGCGGCCATTGGAGGGTGAACCAACGGCAAAGGAAGACCTTTCTCTCTCTGTCTCTCTCTCTCACTGTCCACTCTGCCTGTCAAAAAAAAAAAAAAAAAAAAAAGATTTTTTATTTGTTTTAGAGGTAGAGTTACAGAGGGAAAGATCTTCCATCTGCTGGTTCACTCCTCAAATGGCTGCATTGGCTGCAGTTGAGCTGATCCAAAGCCAAGTGTTTCTTCCGGGTTTTCCCAAGCGGGTGCAGGGCCCAAGCATTTGGGCCATCCTCCACTGCTTTCCCAGGCCACAGCAGAGAGCTGGATTGGAAGTGGAGCAGACATGACTCGAACCAGAGCCCATATGATGCAGGTGCTGCAGGTGGAAGCTTAGCTCACTACGCCACAGCGCCAGCCCCTTACAAGTTATTTTAAGAGCACTCTTCATTGTTTGACTTTTTTATTATTAAAGATTGAGGAAAAAAGAAATACTGTCTTAGGGGGCCAGCACCATAGTGCAGCAGGTTAATCCTCCGCCTGCAGTGCCCGTCTCCCTTATGGGTGCCGGTTCTAGCTCTCTGGTACGGGCTGGGAGAGCAGTAGAAAATGGCCCAACTGCTGGGCCCTGCACCTGTGTGGGAGACACGTTAGAAGCTCCTGGTTCCTGGCTTTGGATCGGCACAGCTCTGGCCGTTGCAGCCATTTGGGGAGTGAACTAGCAGATGGAAGACCTTTCTCTCTCTGTCTCTCTGTCTGTCTGTAACTCTACCTGTCAAATAAATAAATAAAATCTTAAAAAAAAAAAAAAAAACACTGGGAAAGAAATAAAGGATTTAAAACAAACAAACAAACATAGGGGCCTGTGCTATGGCATAATGGGTATGGCTGTGGACAGTGGGTAAGGCCACCACCTGCAGTGCTGGCATCCCATATGGACACCGGTTCGAATCCCGGCTGCACCACTTCTGGTCCAGCTCTCTGCTATGGCTTGGGAAAGCAGTAGAAGATGGCCCAAGTCCTTGGGCCCTGCACCCACGTGGGAGACCTGGAAGAAGCTCCTGGCTCCTGGCTCCTGATCAGCGCAGCTCCCTTGAGGCCAATTGAGGCGTGAACCAGCAGATGGAAGACTTCTCTCTCTCTTTGCCTCTCATTCTCTGTGTAACTCTGACTTTCAAATAAATAAATCTTAAAAAGAAATAGTCTCTGTAACTGTATCTTTATTTATATTAATTATCCGTCGATGTACAGCCGTGCCAGCTGGCCACGGGGTGCAGCGCGGTGAGGCCAAACGCACAGGTGCTGCGCGCTCCAGACAGCGCGAGCTTGCTCGCTCCAGATGGCGACCCCCGGACAGAGGCCAGCGCAAGGCACCAGGGGACGAGCAGGAGCCGCTCCCAGGGGCTGCGGGCTGCCAGGCGCTGACGAGGCACCGGCGGGGGGCAGGCCCCAGCGGAGGCCGTCCCTACCGCTCCTCCAGGGTCGCCCGAGGGTCTCCGGAGTCGACTACCAGTGCGCAGAACCCACCCCTGCCCTCACTGGGCTCCGACTCGCGCCTCCGCCGCAGCCTGCGCCGTTGCGGGCTGATGACACGGGTGTCTCTCTTTTCTCTCCACTCTTGCCTTTACGCGGGAACAAAGGCGTAAACCCACCGGGAGAGACCCCGTACTCCGCTCGGCGCCTGCTGCACCCTTGTCTTTAAGAGCCAGAGGTCGGCCTCGGGAGGGGCGGCGGTGGGCGTGGCTCTGCGCCGCGGCGGGCGCCTTTTTCCGGGTGCGGCTGCCTCTTTAAGAAGGCGTGACTGCCTCCTTAGGAGGGCGTGGCTCTTCCCGGAGGAGGCGGGGCGGTCCCGCCCCCCGGATCTTCGGCTTCCGGCTACTCGGCTGGCCCAGACCAGAGCGGAGCATCTCAGGGCCGAGCCCCGCGAGGTGAGGCGGCCGAGGCTGCGGGTGGTCCGAAGCTCCAGGGGCTTAGGGTCTGCTGCGCGCTCGGTCCAGCGCCTCCCCCTGACGCAAGGCCTTGCCTCGCGGTGCCCCAGCCTGCGGGGTCGCAGACTCCCCAGCCCGGCTTCATTGGCCCGGCTCCGCGCTTAACGCCTGACGTACACTTCTCCTTTGACGGCCCCCGCGCGGTGTGAGTAGGTACCGCTATGAACCCATTTTACAGATGAGGAAAACGGAGGCCCCAACGAGGGCACACACTGCAGAGAAGCAGCAGAATCAGGAATCAAACCCAGGTCTGCCTGAGCCCCGGAGCCCTGGAGCCTGTACCCGTAACCGCTGGCTAGGCTGAGCTAGTGTCCTTTGTTCTTAACTGTCCCCACTGCCTCTCTCTCTCTCTCTCTCTTTTTTTTTTGGACAGGCAGAGTGGACAGTGAGAGAGACAGAAAGTCTTCCTTTTGCCTTTGGTTCACCCTCCAATGGCCGCTGCGGCCGGCGCACCGCGCTGATCTGATGGCAGGAGCCAGGTGCTTCTCCTGGTCTCCCATGGGGTGCAGGACCCAAGCACCTGGGCCATCCTCCACTGCACTCCCGGGCCACAGCAGAGAGCTGGCCTTTGGGGAAGAGGGGCAACCGGGACAGAATCTGGCGCCCCGACCGGGACTAGAACCCAGTGTGCTGGCGCCGCTAGGCGGAGGATTAGCCAAGTGAGCTGCGGCGCCGGCCCCCACTGCCTCTCTTGAGCCACAGCCTCCCCTTCCATCTCCAGACCGCTCCTGGTCCCCAAACGTCCGCACACTGAGTGAGATGGGGTGGAGCCGAGGGGTCTCCGGGATGAGTTGCTTAATACCTGATGTTAGGGATTATCGATCAACCCATCAGCCCCCACTGGAAACGCAATACTGCTCCTAACGCGACATCGGGTTCGTTTGCAGGTGGCTTATTGTGTTACCCTAAGTTTGCGCATTTGTCCTTTTAGACCCGGGCAGATCCTCTTCCTCCTGGTCCTCCTGGTCGGGAGAAGGCCGGCTGGCTGGATGGCAGCTGTGGATGACTTGCAGTTTGAAGGTACGCGGGGTGGGGACCCCTCTGAGCTCGCTGAACACATGTGCACACGCACACACACGCGCACTCACACGCCCCGCAGTGGCTTTTCCTCGCTGTGCTGCTGCCCACATAAGGAACTCTGCTTCACTCACTCCGCGAGGACTGTTGGCCACACCAGGCTTCCCCGGCGCTCCGCGTGTTGGTTTTGTTGAACGACCTTCTAGGTTGGTCGTCATAAACGGGGCGCAGCGATGACAGAAAACGCTGGTAGACTCCTGTACCAGCCCAGCAGACGTTGCTGGTCCTCTGCCACGGGTTCAGCTTGTACTAGATGCTGGAGGTTAAACGGGGAAGTTCATGTGTGACATGAGATCGGGTCACTCTGCCGTCGGCTCAGTAGGTGTCGTGAGTGTGACCACAGACAGTTGTGGTTATCCGAGCGAGGGACCGAGCGTGTGCGGTGGGTTGTCTGCCTCTTGCCTTGCAGGCACCCTTATTGGAGTGCTGGTGTGAGTCCTGGCTGCTCCACTTCCCATCTAGCTCCCTGCTGATGGGCCTGGGAAGGCAGCAGATGGTGGCCCAAATGCTTGAGCCCCTGTACCCATGTGGGAGACCAGATGGAGTTTATGGCTTCCGGCATCAGCCTCACCCCCAGGCTTGGCCATTTGGGGAGTGGACCAGCAGTTGAAAGATCTTCCTCCCTCTCTCTGTGCATTTCAAATAAATAGTCTTTTTTTTTTAAAGATTTATTTATGTATTTATTTGAAAGTCAGAGAGCGAGTGAGCTTCCATCTGCTGGTTCACTCCCCAGTTGGCAGCGATAGCCAGTGCTGGGTAAGGCTGAAGCCAGGAGCCAGAACCTTCATCCAGGTCTCCCACATGGGTACGGGGGCCCAAGCATTGAGGCCATCATCTGCTGCCTTCCCAGGCGCATCAGCAGGAAGCTGGATGGGAAGTGGAGCAGCTCATATCAGATGCCTGCATTGCAGGGGGTGGCTTTGCCTGCTACACCACCATGCCAGCCCCAATAAATAATGTTTAAAAAATTGTGGATATAGGCTGGCGCTGCGGCTCAATAGGCTAATCCTCCACCTAGCGGCGCCGGCACATCGGGTTCTGTCCCGGTTGCCCCTCTTCCCGGCCAGCTCTCTGCTGTGGCCCGGGAAGGCAGTGGAGGATGGCCCAAGTTGCTTGGGCCCTGCACCCCATGGGAGACCAGGAGAAGCACCTGGCTCCCGCCTTCGGATCATTGCGGTGCGCCGGCCGCAGCACACCAGCCATGGCGGCCGTTGGAGGGTGAACCAAAGGCAAAAGGAAGACCTTTCTCTCTGTCTCTCTCTCTCACTATCCACGCTGCCTGTCAAAAAAAAAAAAAAAATTGTGGATATATAATATATGTTTCAAGAAAAGAATAAATGAGTGACTAAAACAATCAGTTTCCTCATTTATGGAGTCCTTTTTTTTTTTTTTTTTAAAGCTCTGTGAGGACAGGGGTCATGTCTGTCTTTTTTTCCCCTTGCATTGTTTTTTTTTTTTTTCAGTTATTTATTTATTTGAAAGGCAGAGCTACAGAGGCAGAGGCAGAGAGAGAGGTCTGATATCTGCTCGTTCACTCCCCCAGATGGCTGCAAAAGCTGCACGGATCCGAAGCCAGGAGATAGGAGCTTCCTCTGGGTCTCCCACATGGGTGCAGGGGCCCAAGGACTTGGGACATCTACTGCTTTCCCAGGCCATAGCAGAGAGATGGATTGGAAGTAGAGCAGCTGGAACTCAAACCAGTGCCCATATGGGATGCCGGCGACTGCAGGCAGCGGCTTTGCCCGCTACAGTACAGCGCTGGCCTCCATTTATAGAGTTCTTAATCCAGAGAGGGGGACTTCCATCTGCTGAGTGGTCGTTTCCAGGTGCACCTGCACACAGTGACAGTGCTGGGGAAGGAGGGCAGGGAGCCAGGGGCCCAGAGCCTGAGCTGGCTAGGGGTTGCTGGACGCTTATATAGCACTGAAATCGGGCACTGTTCAAAGTGCTTTAATAACTCACTCCTCACACAACCCCATGAAATCGTTTTTGTTCTCCCTGTTTTACCAGTGGAGAAACTGAGGTACAGAAAAATTCAATAATCTGCCTAACCGTCACACAGCTAGTAAATCATAGCATCAGCACCCGACCCCGGGCAGTCTGCGTCACAGCCCTCTCTCCCTGCCTCCTGTCAGTGGAGTGATGTGGAGTTTAATGGGAAATCCACTTCTCTGGCAGACATGGGCCTCGTCCTCAAAGTGCATCTAGCATCTGACTACTTCTCTCTTGTATTTTTTAAATGTTTTATTCATTTGAAAGCCAGAGAGAGACAGAGAGAGAGAGAGATGTCTTCCATCCACTGGTTCACTCCCCAAGTGCCTGCAACAGCCAGGGCTGGGCCAGGCTGAAGCCAGGAGCCTGGAACTCCATTTGAGTCTTGCGTGTGGGTGACAGGGAACCAAGTCCTTGAGCTGCCTCCCAGGTTCTGCACCAGCAGGAAGCCAGAATCGGAAGCAGGGCCAGGTCTCAAAGCCACGCACTGCAGTGCAGGACGCAGGTGTCTCGGGCAGCATCCTGGCTGCGGCTGCAGGGCTTGTCCTGTCTGAGCACTCCTCACCGCCTCTGCCGCTGCGTCGTGCTCCAGGTCAGCATCAGCTTTCTTTTTTATTATTATTATTTGACAGAGTTAAACAGTGAGAGAGAGAGAGACAGAGAGAAAGGTCTTCCTTCCATTGGTTCACCCCCCAAATGGCCGCCACGGCTGGTGCTGCACTGATCTGAAGCCAGGAGCCAGGTGCTTCCTCCTGGTCTCCCATGCGGATGCAGGGCCCAAGCACTTGGGCCATCCTATACTGCCCTCCTGGGCCACAGCAGAGAGCTGGACTGGAAGAGGAGCAACCGGGACAGAATCCGGCACCTAAAGGGGGTGCTGGCGCCACAGGCGGAGGATTAGCCCAGTGAGCCACGGCGCCGGCCCAGCATCATCTTTCATCTGAAATACGGCCCTTATCTTCCTTCTGGTCTTCCTGGTTCCTGCCTGCTTCCTCCTCAGCCTGTAGGTGCAGCTTGAGTAATCCTTTTCAAGGCCAAGTCAGATTGGACCATGCCATGCCTTCAGCACCTTCCGGTAGCTCCCGTCTCGCTAGGAACAAAGCCAGAGAGTCTTTCCTAGGAGGCCCCTACGGGTTCCAGCCCCACCGGCTGAGATCTCACCTCCTGCCATTCACGTCCTTTCTCTGTCTGCTCCAGCCACACAGATCTGGTCGGTGTTCCTCTTTTTTTTTTTTTTTTTTTTTTTTTTTTTTTGACAGGCAGAGTGGACAGTGAGAGAGACAGAGAGAAAGGTCTTCCTTTGCCATTGGTTCACCCTCCAATGGCCGCCACGGCTGGTGCGCTGCAGCCGGCGCACTGCGCTGATCCAATGGCAGGAGCCAGGTACTTATCCTGGTCTCCCATGAGGTGCAGGGCCCAAGCACTTGGGCCATCCTCCACTGCACTCCCTGGCCACAGCAGAGAGCTGGCCTGGAAGGGGGCAACCGGGTCAGTGTTCCTCTTACCCCAGGCACCCTCACAGCTTAGGACCGTCCCCACCAGGTGGCTTGCCACCTTGCTGTGCTCTAGTGTCACATCATCCTGTGTGGGAGTGTAGTGTGAGAAAGGTCAAGTGTGGAGAACCCCCCCTGCAACCCCGTCCCCGAGGAACAAAACCGCGTGTTCCCTGTTTGCAGCGGGTTGTAGGAATCCCGGGGGCCACATCCCAGGTGGGGGAGGCTTGAGAGCAGGCAGGTGTGTTTGTGCAGGATCGTGAACGGTGCTGTGGGGGTCCTGGAAGGCTTCACCTCGGAGGAAGGGTACGTTGGTGAGGAAGGTGGAGGTGGAAGGTGTGGTGTTAGGAAAGGAGCTTTGGCTGGGCCAGGAAACAGAGGCAGAGAGGCGGACGGGGACAGGAGACTCGCACCCCGCTTGCCCTGTGGGAGCAGAACGTGCAGAGTCATCACATTGGAGGCACACACATGGCTGTGTGCCCGTCAGTCTGCGCCATTGCTGTCCCTCCTGCGTGGTCCCACTGCACAGACCCTGCGTGGAGGCCGTCCCCAGCGCCTCTGGCCGTCCGTCTGCCATGGCATCATTGTCTCCAGGAAGCCTTTCCCAATCCTGACACCTGAATGCCTTCTCGGCTTCCTTCGAGCCTCCTTGGCCCTTGTACTTCTCATGTGGCCTTCTCTGTTCCTCCTTCTGGCGTGCCCTTCCCGCTGGTAAACAGCTGCTTTATTTATTTATTTTAAAGATTTATTTCTTTTAAAGTCAGAGTTACAGAGAGAGAGAAAGAGGTCTTCCATCCACTGGTTCACTCCCCAGATGACCACAGCAGCCACGGCTGGGCCAGGCCGAAGCCATGAGCTTCATCCGGGTCCCTTATGTGGGTGGCAGGGACCCAAACACTTGAGCCATTCTCTGCTGCTTTTCCCAGGCCATTTGAAGGGAGCTGGATCAGAAGTGGAGCAGCTGGATGTTGAACCAGCGCCCATATGGGATGCCTGCATTGCAGCTGGCAGCTTAACTCACTGCGCCACAGCACTGGCCCCTAAACTGCTGCTTTTGAAATGTGTGACTTCTGTGCATCTTCCTTGCCCTGACCCCCTCCAGCAAAGTTGTGGCCATCTTTTCAAAGGTCAAGGCTTTGTCCAGTTAATAAATGGCAACTGTAGTACAGTGAGTAAAGCTGCCACCTCTGGTACCAGCATCCCATAAGGGTGCCAGTTCGAGTCCCAGCTGCTCCACTTCCCATCCAGCTCCCTGATAATGTGCCAGGGAAAGCAGTAGAAGATGGCACAAGTCCTTGGGGCCCTGCACCCATGTGGAAGACCCAGAAGAAGCTCCTGACTCTTGGCTTTGGGTTGACCCAGCTCCAGCTGTTGTGGCCATTTGGGGAATGAACCAATAGATGGAAGATCTCTCCCTCTCTCTCTCTCTGTAACTCTGCCTTTCAAATAAATAAATGAATCTTTAAAACTGTTTTTTGAACTGAATCAAAGGAGAGAGGCTTAGATTGGCTCAGACACTGTGCCAAGGATTTTACTTAGATACTTGCTTAGTTCTCCCCAAGGTCTTTGACATAACTAGTCTCCCCATTGTACAGGTGGAAACACTGAGGTTTATGAAGGTTCACATGGTTAGTAAGGAGCAGAGCTCTGACTAAAATCTGGGTTCTTGTATCTTTGTCATCATTTTTCTGTGTCAGATTTATTTCTAGATGAGGTTTTTTCCGAAGCCTTTTGTGGTCCGTGTCAGCTAGGGTCCGTGGCAGGCAGCTTGTCTCTGAGTTGAAAGTGGAACATTTCTGGTTGTGGGTGAGGTTTCTAAGGCTGTGTTCTAACTTGTTTCAGAATTTGGTGATGCAGCTACTGCTCTGGCAGCAAACCCAGATGGCAGCACGATAAGCATTGAGGATGCTGATGAGACCCCAAAACATCAGCCAGGACCCCCAAGAGGCGCAGGGAGAGAAGAGGATGACGAGTTACTGGGGAATGATGACTCGGATAAAACTGAGGTTTGAACTTGTCTTTGAACTTTTTTCCCTCTTTTTAAAAGATTTATTTATTTGTTTGAAAGACAGAGTGACGGAGAGAGAGAGGAAGAAACAGAGCTTCCATCTGCTGGTTCACTCCCCACATGGCTGCAACAGCCAGGTCTGGGCCAGGCCAAGGCCAGGAGCCAGCAGCTCCATCCAGGTCTCCCATGTGGGTGGCAGGGGCCAAGCACTTGGGCCATCTTCCGCTGCCTTCCCAGGTGCATTAGCAGGGAGCTGGATCAGAAGCATAGCAGCCCGGACTTGAACTGGCACTCCGATATGGGAAGCTGGTGTCGTAAGTGGCAGCTTAACCCTCTGCACCACAGTGCTTGCCCCTGAAACTATTTTCTTTTAAAACGTGTTCATGCATTTCCTCGTCGTTGACTGTGTGCCTGGCACAGTGCCAGGCAGTGGCTGCACAAGGTCAGTGACGCCCAGCCTCTGCTTCTGTCGGGGAAATAGACACATGCATCCTTATGATCTGTGGAGTGGGCACTGGTGGAGGGGAGCATCAGGGTGGTGAGAACAGGCAGAGGTGGGTTAGGGGAGGCTTCCTGGAGGAAGTGACACTTTAACGAGTCTGGTGAAAGAGGAGGAGGCAGCCAGGGAAGAAGCTGGGAAAGGGTGCTCTGAACAAAAGGGATGAATTGATGAAGTCACAGAGGCCTGGAATTATGTGGTACAGACAGGAATGCCCCCCGCCTTTAAGATTTATTTATTTATTTATTTGAAAGGTGGAGTTACAGAGAGGTAGAGACACAGAGAGGTCTCCATACACTGATTTACTCCACATATGGCTGCAGCAGCTGGGGCCGGGCCAAACTGAAGCCAGGAGCTGGCATTCCATCCGGGTCTTCTACATGGGTGGCAGGGGCCCAAGCACTTGGGCTGATCTCTTCTGCTTTCCCAGGCATATTAGCAGGGACCTGGATTGGAAGTGGAGCAGCTGGGACTGGAACCGCTTTTCATATGGGATGCTGGTATGGCAGGCGATGGCTCAACCCTCTGTGCCACAATGCTGAACCCCAAGAATGTCCCCATCTTCACCTACACTGGGAGCTAACCATAGGCAAAGGCAGGAGATGAGGCTACATAGGTAGGCCAGGATTCAGCACGAGTCTGAACTGTATTCTGAAAACCGTTGAGAGCTAGTGAAAGATTTTAAACAATATGGCCAGACAGATTTAAAGACTTTTGAGATAAAGAAGCCCGTGGAGTATGGGTTGCAGGGGAATGGACTAGCATCCGGAACTCCAAGGGCAGACTCCTGCAGGGGTCTGGACAGAAGTGGTGAAGTCTGAGCCGGGGCTGAGCTCAGTGAGACCTGGTGGAAAGGGTCAGGGGAGGGGGCTGGAGGACGACCCCGGGAGAGGTGTAGGCCTTCGTCTGGCTGGATGGTGAGGAACTCAGGTGGGTGGTCCAGTTCCATGTGCGCAGTGGGTGTTGCAGAAAAATCATATTTCTGTTAATGTTTTATGAATTGAGTCATGACTGTGAAGCATGACGGGTACACTGGGTTTATAGCAGTGGGTTCCCGGGCTTATTAAGAGAGAAGAGCTCTTGGTTACCAGATGTCCTGGTGGAACTCCATGAAATATCAAAATAAGCATTGAGTTGAATTTTTTTTGAAAGATACTTGCTTAGTTCTCCCCAAGGTCTTTGACATAACTAGTCTCCCCATTGTACAGGTGGAAACACTGAGGTTTATGGAGGCTCACATGGTTAGTAAAGAGCCGAGCTCTGACTAAAATCTAGGTTCTTGTGTCTTTGTCATCATTTTTCTGTGTCAGATTTATTTCTAGATGAAAGAAAGACTTATTTTATTTATTTGAAAGACTTATTTTATTTATTTGAAAGGCAGTTACAGAGAGACACACACAGACAGAGACCAACAGATTGAGATTTCCATCTGCTGGTTTGCTCCCCAAATGGCCTCAATGGCAGTGGCTGGACCAGATGGAAGCCAGGATTCTGGATTTCCCCCATGTGTAGAAGGGGTGCAAAGACTTGGGCCATCTTCTGCTGCTTTCCTAGGTGCATTAGCAGGGATCGGGATGGGAAATGGAGCAGCTGGGACTCAAACTGGTGTTCATATGAAATGCTGGCTTTGTAAGGGGCGGCTTAACCTGCTGCACCACAATGCCGGCCCCAAGAATTGAATTTTATGCTAAATCAATGCCATTCTATAGTATATCTTGTGGGAAAGCTCAGACTTAAGAGTCTGCATTAGGGCCGGCGCCGCGGCTCACTAGGCTAATCCTCCGCCTTGCGGCGCTGGCACACCGGGTTCTAGTCCCGGTTGGGGCACCGGATTCTGTCCCAGTTGCCCCTCTTCCAGGCCAGCTCTCTGCTGTGACCAGGGAGTGCAGTGGAGGATGGCCCAAGTGCTTGGGCTCTGCACCCCATGGGAGACCAGGATAAGTACCTGGTTCCTGCCATCGGATCAGTGCGGTGCGCTGGCCGCAGCGCGCCAGCCGCGGTGGCCATTGGAGGGTGAACCAACGGCAAAGGAAGACCTTTCTATCTCTCTCTCTCTCTCACTGTCCACTCTGCCTGTCAAAAAAAAAAAAAAAAAAGTCTGCATTAGAGTCCTGGTCCTGCCTATCACTATAGGAAGTTGAAGGTACTTTAACTAAGCTTGCATTTCCTCATCTGAAATAGGAGAAAATGATGTGTGACTCTCATCATCGTTATCACCACAGTAGATAGTAAGAGTATTCAGTTTCATAGCTCCCAGATACCATGTAAATTTCTTTGTATACATCATCTCATTTAATCCTTTTTTAAAGTTTTTTTTTTTTTTAAGATTTATTTATTTGAAAGTCAGAGTTACACAAAGGAAGGAGAGGTGGAGAGAGACAGAGAGAGAGAGGTCTTCCATCCTCTGGTTCACTCCCCAATTGGCTGCAACAACTGGAACTGCACCAATCTGAAGCCAGGAGCTTCTTCCGGGTCTCCCATGCAGGTGCAGGGGCCCAAGGACTTTGGCCATCTTCTACTGCTTTTCCAGGCCATAGCAGAGAGCTGGATCGGAAGAGGAGCAGCCGGGACTAGAACCGGTGCCCATATGGGATGCCAGCACTTCAGGCCAGGGCGTTAACCCGCTGAGCCACAGTGTTGGCCCCTCATTTAATCCTTAAAACCTGTAAACCAAGAGCTATTTATTTTAACTTTTTCTTTTTTAATTATTTGTTTACTTGAAAGGCAGAGTTACAGAGAGGCAGAAGCAGAAAAAGATCTTCCATTTGCTGGTTCACTCTTCAGCTTCTCTGAAGCCAGGAGTCAGGAGCTTCTTTTGGGTCTCCCACTCAGGTGCAGGGGCCCAAGGACTATAGCAGAGAGCTGGATCAGAAGTGGAGCAGCCAGGACTCAAACTGGCACCTGTATGGGATTCCAGCGCTGTAGGCAGTGGCCTTACCTGCTAGGCCACAGCACTGGCCCCCTATATATATATATATATTTTGTAACATACCTCTAATCACTAATCACAGTATTTGGTTCTACTGTAAATATTCACATAGTCATAGTATGAAAACGTTTTTTAAGATTTGTTTATTTGAAAGAGTTAAAGAGAGGGAGGGAAAGGTCTTCCATCTTCTGGTTTACTCCTGGACTGGCTGCAACTAACCAGGCCTGGGCCAGGCCATCCAGGTCTCCAACGTGGGTAGCAGGGACCCAAGCACCTGGGCCAACTTCCTCTGCTTTCTCAGGCCATTAGCAGGGAGCTGATCAGAAACTGAGCAGCAAGGACTCAGACTGGTGCTCTGATATGGTGTGCTGGCATTCCAGCTGGCAGCTTAACCCCTGTGCCACAATGCCAGCCCCCGAGAGCTTTTTACCTTCACCTTATAAATGAGAAACTTGAGGCACAGAGTTTAAGTAACTTTCTGTGGGGCCTACAATTGGCAGGAGGCAGCGGGAACTTGGAGCTGAGGTCGGGGGAGCCCAGAGCCTGTGTGCGTCCCCTCTGTGCTGGTGTAGGGCAAGTGCCTGTGAGGCTGACAACTTCAGGGTACCAGAGTGATCCTTCGCATAGCTGAGTGCTTTAGGGGAGCAGTGGAGAAAGGTTCTTTCCTTTTCTTTCCTTTAGATTTATTTATTTAAAAGGCAAAGTGACAGAGAGAGAGGGAGATACAGAGGTATCTGGGTCACCACTCCCCAAATGTCTTTAACAGCTAGGGCTGGGTCAGGCAGAAGCCAGGAACCAGGAGCTCCATCCAGGCTTCCCACATGAGTGGCAGGATCCCAGGTACCTGGGCCATCTTTTGTTGCCTTTTTTTTTTTTTTTTTTTTTTTTAAAGAGTTATTCATTCATTTGAAAGGCAGAGTTACAGAGAGGGAGGGAGAATCAAAGAGACAGAGATCATCCTTCTGCTGGTTCACTCCCCAGATGGCCACCATCTACCAGGGTTGGCCTAGTCCAAAGCCAGGAGCTTCATCCAAGTCTCCCACATGGGTGTCAGGGGCCGGAGAACTTGGTCCATCATCTGCTGCTTTCCCAGGCACATTAGCAGAGAGCTGGATTGGAAGAGGAGCAGCTGGGACTCAAACCGGCACCTGTATAGGATGCTGGCACTGCAGGCCGTGGCTTTACCTGCTATGCCACAGCGCCAGCCCCATGCTTGCTTTTTGGAGCAGCTGGGACTTGAACTGGCACTCATAAGGGATGCTGGCATCTCAGGCGGTGGCTTAACCCCCTGTGCCACAACACCAGCCCCAGCTATCCCTTTTGGAAAGGGGAGCTGAGCCTGAGAGGAGCCCAGGGGTTTACTGAAGTCCCTCTAGCAGAGGACCCAGGATTTGAAGCCTCTGGTGGGACTTGGGAACTGATGCTTGTGCCTGTGCCAGCTGAGTTGGACATCGGTCATCGAGTACAGAAGAGTCTGGTGTTTGGGACATTTTAATTTTCCATTTGCTCGGCTCCCTGCCTCCCTCTCTGTGTGTGTGGGACTAGGAGATTGCCTGTGTTCACCGTGTTGTCTGATCTCTGGCAGTTACTCGCTGGACAGAAGAAAAGCTCCCCCTTCTGGACGTTTGAATACTACCAGACGTTCTTTGACGTGGACACGCACCAGGTCTGTGGAGCTTGCTCTTTCTTGTCTGTCTGTCTGTCTGTCTGTCTTTCTTTCTTTCTTTTATTTATTTATTTATTTATTTTTATTTTTTGACAGGCAGAGTGGACAGTGAGAGAGAGAGACAGAGAGAAAGGTCTTCCTTTGCCGTTGGTTCACCCTCCAATGGCCGCCGCAGCCGGCGCACCGTGCTGATCCGATGGCAGGAGCCAGGTACTTATCCTGGTCTCCGTGGGGTGCAGGGCCCAAGCACCTGGGCCATCCTCCACTGCACTCCCTGGCCACAGCAGAGAGCTGGCCTGGAAGAGGGGCAACCGGGACAGAATCCGGCGCCCCGACCGGGACTAGAACCCGGTGTGCCGGCGCCGCTAGGCGGAGGATTAGCCTAGTGAGCCGCAGTGCCGGCCCTCTTTCTTTCCTTCCTTCTTTTCTTCCTTCCTTCTTCCCTTCCTTCCTTCCTTCTTTCCTTCCTTCCTTCCTTCCTTCCTTCCTTCCTTCCTTCCTTCCTTCCTTCTTTCCTTCTTTCCTTCTTTCCTTCTTTCTTTCTTTCTTTCTTTCTTTCTTATTTATTTATTTATTTGAAAGGCAGCGTTACACACAGAGAGAAGGAAAGGCAGAGAGAGAGAGAGAGGGAGGGAGGGGGGAGAGAGAAAGAGGGAGGGAGGGAGAGAGAGAGAGAGGTCTTCCATCTGCTGGTTCACTCCCCAGTTGGCCTCAATGGCCAGAGCTGTGCTGATCCGAAGCCAGGAGCCAGGAGCTTCTCCCAGGTCTCCCACGTGGGTGCAGGGGTCCAAGAACTTGGGCTATCTGCTGCTGCTTTCCCAGGCCATGGCAGAGAGCTGGATCAGAAGTGGAGCAGCTGGGTCTTGAACCAGTGCTCATATGGGATGCCGGCACTGCAGGCGATGGCTTTACCCACTACACCACAGCGCCAGCCCCATGCTTGCTTTTTCGTGTAGTGGAGATGTTTTCCCGGTGCTCAGTGAAATGCAGTGGAAGTCTTTGCGTCCTGGAAGGGGTCTGACTGACAGAAGGGGCTGTGAGCATTTGGAATTCGGTAGTGATTGGGTTCCAGGAATCCTGCCTCGAGTGACTGCTCTGTTGTTCCCCAGGTCTTCGACAGGATTAAAGGCTCTCTCTTGCCGATCCCGGGAAGGAACTTCGTGAGGCTGTACATCCGCAGCAACCCCGATCTCTATGGTACGTGTGCTGCCCGTTGCTTCTTTACCAAAGGCTGCAGCTGAGCGCAGGTGAATGTATGGGTTGCGTGGAGAACGGCACGGTCCGTGGGGTGTGAGGCTTGATGGCTTTAGTTCTGGGGGGTTTGGAGGTGGGGTGGGCCTGCAGGAGGCGATCGCACAATTTCTCATTGATGCACTGTGTTGTAACTCTGCCTTCACGTGGGCGGGCTCCCCTGGTGTCTGGCCACCAATGCTGGGAGTCTGAAATGAGAATGGGCTGTGGGATGGCCATCACTCTCAACCTTTGTGCTGTTTGAGAAGAACCTGGAGGCCACCTGGTACTCCTGAGGTGAGGGCCCGACAGCACTGACCTTCTGTGTTTAAGGAAGAAGAAAGCTGGTGGCACTGGGTGCCCTGTGTGCCAGGTGCTGCGTGCTCGACTCTGCTTGGCCATGTTGTGTTCTTGCAGCAGCCCCTGGGGAATAGCCCTGCTTTTCCAGGGAGGAAGCTGATGCTCAGGAAAGTTCCTTACTAGGTCACCCAATCCTAAGGGTGTGCACTGAAGCAATGATAAATGTTGATTCAAAGAGGTTAAGGAGGGGCTGGCGCTGTGACTTCGTTGGTAAAGCCGCTGCCTGCAGTGCCGGCATCCTATATGGGAGCAGGTAAGAAAGAGGTAGCACTCTACAGTAACTTGGTGTTCTCTAACGCTTCTCTTTTTCCCAACACACTGGTCGTTTTCCCCCGGTGGTTTCGTAGAGGCCCGGAGCATCCCGCATTTTACCGCAGTGAGGGTGGAACTCCTGGGTGGAGCTTTGGGATTAGCTCCTTCCACTCAGCCCCTCTCCCTGGCTCATCACCGGAAGTTCCTCCGCAGCCTTCTGGAGCTCCAGGGAGCCTGGTGTGGAAGCCGGCGTGCTGGCCGGACCTCTCACGAAGGGGAGTCAGGCAGTGTCTCTTTCTCTGTCCCTCACTCATCCTTGCTTCCAGCCTGAGAACTTCTGGAGCAGCTCTGTGGCAGGAGTCATCCATGTCTGCAGTGCGAGGTAGAGGACTTGGCACCAAGCAGGTGCTCAAAAAAAGTTTACTTAAAGATATGCTTATTTATTTGAAAGGCAGAGTGACTGAGCGAGAGGGAGAGCCAGATCTTCCATCTGCTGATTCATTTCCCCAAGTGGCCACAGCAGCCAGGGCTGGACCAGACCGAAGCCAGGAGCAGGAACTCCATCCAGGGCTCCCATGTGAGTGGAAGGGGCCCATGTACTTGGGCCATCATCTGCTGTTTGTGGAGCAGTGCTCCAATATGGAAGGTTGGCATTGCAAGCAGCAGCTTAACCCCCTACCTCACAGCACTGCCCTCTTGTTGAGCACCTTAACTTTTTTTTCAAAGATGTATTTATCTATTTGAGAGGCAGAGTTACAGAAAGAGGGAAAGATGGAGAGAGGGGTCTTCATCTGCTGGTTCTCTCCCCATGTGAACACAACAGCTAGAGCGGAGCTGATTTGAAGCCAGGAGCCGAGAGCTTCTCCTGGGTCTCTCACGTGGGTGCAGAAGTCCAAGGACTTGGGCCATCTTCCACTGCTTTCCCATGCCACAGCAGAGAGCTGGATTGGAAGTGGAGCAGCCAAGACTTGACCTGGCGAGGCTTAACCTACTATGCCACAGCGCCGGCCCCTGAGCACCTTATTTCATGCTAAATCCCGTGGTAGAGGCTGACGATTTAAAAGAAGGCCAGAGATCACAGCCTAGGGAGGAAAAGAGAAGATTGACATCTACTAAGCTCCTATGAGTGCCGAGCATGGAGATGAGTGCCTTGGTACTATTTTATGCTTTTTTATTTTTTTAAATATTTATTTTATTCATTTGAAAGTCAGAGTTAACAGAGAGAGAATGAGAGGCAGAGAGACAGAGAAAGAGGTCTTTGATCCACCGGTTCACTCCCCAGATGGCCGCAACAGCCGGAGCTGCGCTGATCCGAAGCCAGGAGCCAGGAGTTTCTTCCAGGTCTCCCACATGGGTGCAGTGGCCCAAGGACTTATGCCATCTTCTACTGCTGTCCCAGGCCACAGCAGAGAGCCGGATTGGAAGAGGAGAGCTGGGACTAGAACTGGCGCCCATATGGGATGCCAATGCTTCAGGCCAGGGCTTTAACCCGCTGCACCGCAGCACCGGCCCCATATTTTATGCTTTTTTATTTCCCATTATCTGAGGTAGCCTTATCTTTCAAAAGAGAAAATTGAGGCTTAGGGAGTGTAACTTACCCATAGACACAGCATTAGCAATCCTAATAGTCCCAGCAAATTCTGACAGTCACACATTTGGGATGCCGTTAACAGCATGGAACAAGTAGTAAGTTATGTAATCCTTGTCGCAACCCCAACTTTATAGGCAGGTACTATCATCCCTATTTTATTTTTAAGGATTAGCTATTTTTAAAAATTATTTATTTATTTTTCTCCAGAAACCTTTTATTTAAGGAATACAAACTTTCATGCATTTCATAAGTACAACTTTAGGAACATAGTGATTTTCTTCCCACTGTACCCACATTCCCACCCTTCTTCCTCCTCCTTTTCCTATTCCCATTCTTATTTTTTACTAAGATCTATTTTCAATTAACTTTATACACATACAGTTAACTCTATACTAAGTAAAGAGTACAACAAACAATATGGAACAGAAACTGTTCCTCAGCAGTTGAGACAAGTGCTGTTCAAAGTCATTGCATCTAAAAATGTCAATTTCACTTCCGTAGATTACCTTTTAGGTGCTCTATCAGTTACCACAGATCAGGGAGAACATATGGTGTTTGTCCTTTTGGGACTGGCTTAGCTTATTTCACTAAGTGTGATGTTTTCCAATTTCATCTATTTTGTTGCAAATGACAGGATTTCATTTTTTTTTTACCACTGTGTAGTATCCCATGGTGTGCATATCCCATAATTTCTTTTTTTTAAAAGCTTTATTTATTTGAAAGGCAGAGTTACAGAGAGGCAATAGCAGAGAGAGAGAGAGATCTTCCATCTGCTGGTTCACCTCCTAGATGGCCACAACAGCCAAAGCTGCACTGATCTGAAGCCAGGAGCCAGGAGCTTCTTCCGGGTCTCCCATGTGGGTGCAGGGGCCCAAGCACTTGGGCCATCTTCTACTGCTTTCCCAGTCCATGGCAGAGAACTGGATTGGAAGTGGAGCAGCTGGGACTTGAACCAGCTTTACCTGTTCCACAACAGCGCTGGCTCCTCATAATTTCTTTATCTGGTTTTCAGTTGACAGACATTGGGGTTGATTCCATATTTTAGCTATTGTGAATTAAACTGCAGTAAACATGGGGGTACAGATAACCCTTTCATATGCTGATTTCATTTCCCTTTGGTAAATTCCCAGGAGTAGGATGGTTGGGTTGTATGATAGATCTATATTCAGATTTCTGAGGTATTTCCAAACTGTCTTCCACAGTAGCTGTATCAGTTTACATTCCCACCAACAGTGGATTAGGGTACCTTTTTCTGCACATCCTTGCCAGCATGTTGTTGGTTGATTTCTGTATGAAAGCCATTCTAATGGGGGGGTGGGTTGGGGAGGTGAGGGAAAACCTCACTGTGGTTATGATTTGCATTTCCCTGATGGCTAGGGGTCCAGAGCATTTTTTCATGTGTCTATTGGCCATTTGCATTTCCTCTTTTTGAAAAATTCCTGTTTAAGTCCTTTGCTCATTTCTTAACTGAGTTGTTTGTTTTGTTGTTGTTGAGTTACTTTATCTTTTTAAATATTCTGGTTATTAATCTTTTATCAGTTGCATAGTTTTCAACTAATTTCTCCCATTCTGTTGGTTGTTTCTTCACTTTGCTGAGTGTTTCTTTTGCAGGGCAGAAGCTTCTTAATTTGATGTTATCCCATTTGTCAACTTTGGCTTTGATTGCCTGTACCTCTGGGGTCTTTTCCAAGAACTCTTTGCCTATGCCAATGTCTTGCAGGGTTTTCCCAATGTTCTCTAATAATTTGATAGTATCAAGTTGTAGATTTAGGTCTTTCATTCATTTTGAGTGGGTTTTTGTGTAAGGTGTAAGGTAGGGGTCTTGCTTCGTATTTCCACATGTGGAGATTCAGTTTTCTGAGCACCATTTATTAAAGAGACAAAAATTATTTGTTTATTAGAGAGAATGTGTGTGCTCCCATCTTCTGATTCACTACCCAAATGCCCGCATCAGCCAGGGAGACTGAAGATAGGAGCTGAGAACTCCATCCAAGTCTTCCCCAGGGGTGGCAGGGGCCCAAGTGCTTGAACCATCACCCTCCCAGGGTTTGTGTTAGTAGGAAGTTAGAGTCAGGAGCTGGGGCTGGGAATTGAACCAAAGTACTCCAGTGTGGGACGAGGGTGTCCTAAGTGGTCTGTAACCTCTAGGCCAAATGTCCTCCCCATATCCCCAGTGTATAGATAAGAACACTGAGTCACAGAGAGGGGCAGCTCACCTGAGTTTATACAGCTGGTGAAAGGGCAAGCTCAGCTTTCAGACTCACACTATAGCTCATAATCTACGTTCCGCATCAGAGGGCTGTGTCGCCTATAGTGACACAGTGAGGACTTGAACCCCAAGTTTGCTGCTCTCTGTAACACTGGCAGCCTCATGAGCTCAGTGAAAAGGTTAAAAAAGGAGGCTCAGGGGCCGGCGCTGTGCTGTAGTAGGTTAGGCTTCACCTGTGGTGCTGGCATCCGTATGGGTGCCAGTTCAAGACCCAGCTGCTCCTCTTCAGATCCAGGCTTTCTGCTGATGGCTTGGGAAAGCAATGGGGGATAGCCCAATGCTTGGCCCTGCATTCGTGTAGGAGACCCAGAAGAAACTCCTGGCTCCTAGCTTTGGCCTGGCTTAGTCTGGGGAGTGAACCATTAGATGGAAGACCTCTCTCTCTCCCTCCCCCCCTCCCTCTCTCTCTCTCTAACTCTGCCTCTCAAATAAATAAATACATCTTTAAAAAAAGGGGGGGGGGCCAGTAAAGGTAAAGGATTTCATAGTAGAGAGGACGGGGCCTTAAGCATCAGGCTGGAGAAAGGTGGTCAGGCAAGAGATGGCAGAAAGGGTACAGTATGCAGTCGAAGGAAAAAAGTGACGATTTTAACTGCAGTTCAGTTAACAGCAAGCATTTCTGTTCAACAAAATAAATTGTATGCCAAGTAAGATAAATAAGTACATAATCCAGGAACTAAAAGAAATAATGGTAATGCACATAACTCCTGATGAACAACTCTGTGTGTAAAACTTTTACAAATTCCAAGCAGATTTGGGGAAAAATGGACAGTTCACAGAAGAGGACACCCAAGTGGCCTATAAATATCTGAAAAGATGCTTAGCCCCACCTCTGATCAGGGAAATGTAAACTAACCCAAGCTATTTCTGGCCACTATTTTAGCATACATAAGCAAGCTGGTTTGTCTTGGTTCACTCATTTAATCAATGCAACAAACATTGCTGTGAATTAAGCAGACAAAAATGCCTGCCCCTTGGCAGTTTACAATCTGCTGAGCCTAGTAATGAACGAAGAATAAGTCAAATATGAAGTGTGCTAAGATGCAAGTCTCAAAGCCGAGAGAGAAAACTGGCATTTAGCCTAGCAGTTGACATCAGAGTGCCTGGATTTGATTCCTAGCTCCAGCTCCTGCCTCCAGCTTCCTACCTTCCTACTTGGCACAGTGATTGCCAAGTAGTTGGATTTCTGCCATTCAATGTGGGACACATGGATTATGTCCCTGGCTTGCATTCCTGGCTTCTGGTTCCACCATTGCTTCTTGGACATTCGTGGGGTGAACCAGTAAATGGGAGCATTTCTTTATCTTTCTGCTTCTCAAATAAGTACTTTTTTTTTTTTTTTAAGCAGAGAGGAAGGACATGAAATGTTTGTATAGGTGTATGGACTTGAAATCTTAAAAAGCTGAGTTTTGAGTTAAGATTTGTAGGAATTGGAAGTGACTCGTGTAGATAGCTAAAGGATGAGCATTTGCAGCGGCAGGACCAGCAAGTGCAAAGGCCCTGAGGCAGGAGCTTGCTTATAATGTCTAAAGAACAATGGTGCGAGTAGTGTGACTGGGCCAGAGTGAGCAGGAGGGCCCAGTAGGGGCAGAGGTCAGCAAGGTGATATGGAGGGTGGCTCAGTTGAGGAGCCCTTGGACAGTTTGAGCAGAGGAGTGCTGTGCTCTACATCAGAGCCTCAGTCTGTCAAGGATGTGCTGCAGGTGTAGTGCTGGGGGCTGTGCATCCGCGCTTTGAGGATGTTCCCAGGGCTGGCGCTGTGGCACAGCAGGTAAAGCTGCTGCCTGCAATGCTGGCATCCCCCTTGGGCACCGGTTCACGTCTCTGTATGTTTCTCTGCCTCTCTCCATAACTCTTTCAAACTAATAAAGAAATCTTTTTTTTTTTTTTTTTCAGATTTATTGTTTAGCAGGAGCTGAATAGGAAACAGAACTTCTGGGACACAAACAGGAGCACTAATATGTAATGCCGGCATCGCAAGCAGCAGCTTAACTTGCTGTACCACAACACTGGCCTAGCATTTATCTTTTTGAAAAAAAATTTACTTTGGGGCCAGTGGTGTGGCACCATGGGTTAAAGCCCCAGCCTACAGTGCCGGCATCCCATATGGGAGCAGGTTTGAGTCCTAGTTGCTCCACTTCCAATCCAGCTCCCTGCTAATATCATGGGAAAGCAGCAGAGGATGACACAAGTCCCTGGGCCCCTGTACCCACGTGGGAGACCCAGAAGAAGCTCCAGGATCCTGGCTTCAGATCGGCACAGCTCTAGCCATTGCGGCCAACTGGGGAGTAAAACAGCAGGTGGAAGATCTCTTTCTGTCTCTACTTCTCTGTCTTTCAAATAAATAAAATAAATCTTTAAAAAAAAAAGATTTATTTTATTTATTTGAATGACAGAGTTACGGAGAAAGGGAGAGACAGAGTGAGAGAGATCTTCCATCTGCTGGTTCACTCCCAGAATGGCCACATGGCTGGGACTGGGCCAGGCCGAAGCCAGGAGCCAGGAACTACATCCAGGTCTCCCCTGTGGGTGTCAGGGACCCAGGTGCTTAGGCCATCTTCTGCTGCTTTCCCAGGCACATTAGCCAGGAGCTGGATTGGAAGGGGAGCAGCTGGGATTCAAACCAGCATTCACTTGAGATGCTGGCATCACAGGCTGTGGCTTAACCTGCTGTGCTAAAACACCAGCCCCTGTTTTTTTCATCCCTTGTGCTTTTCTATGTTAGAACACACATTCTTTCTTTCTCTCTCTCTGTTTCTCTCTGTCTTTAAGATTTATTTATTTGAGGGGCCAGCGCTGTGGCACACTAGGTTAATCCTCCACCTGTGGCGCTGGCATCCCATATGGGCGCCAGTTCTAGTCCCAGCTTCTCCTCTTCCAGAGAGTCCCAGGGAGGAACCTTGGACTCCATCTGGGTCTCCCATGTGCATGACAGGGACCCACGCCCTTGGGCAATTTCCCCCTGCTTTCCCAGGTGCATTATCAAGGAGCTGGATAGGAAGTGGAGCAGCAAGCAGCTATAGGGGATGCTGGCGCTGCAGGTGGTAGCTTAACCTGCTGTGCCACAACGCCAGCCCATGGAACCATCTCGTAAGACAAAATGTATCGTAGGAGATTTCAGTTACAGACACAGACTAAATCACGGCTCTCTTCCACCCCCACCCCAATCAGGGTAGGAATTTGGCAGGAAAGGGATAGAGGGAGGTGGTGTGGAGCATAGGCTAGTCTTGGGATGAGTGGGCACTATCTCTGGAGTCCAATCTTGTCGGGCATAGTCAGAGACGTGACAGAGCCCAGGTCATGGCGGCTTTTTACATCAGTCTGAGGATTTGGGATTTTTGTCCTGAAGCAGCAGGGGTCCATGGAAAGGCTACAAAGCAGGAGCCACATAGGGCGACAACCAAGGAGACAAGAATACTAAGGGTCAGGAAAGGTGGATGAGTTACTGATTTGGGGGCAGAGAGAGGCAGTGGATGGGCAGGTGTGAGGACCTTTCAGTCTCTCCTGTCCAGCTGCTGCTACGCCAGGGTGGTTGGTGGCTTAGGATAGGGGCACCCAGAGAATGCTGGACAGTCTAAATCAGCACAGCTGCCTCCCATACCAGCCTCCTGTTGGAACTTCCAGCTTACTGGCAGAGCTTCTGTCCTTGTCCTGGCTTCTCCAGTCTCTGTTTGCTTCTGGCCTCAAGGTTCCTTGGCCTTGAACTGTTTTCCTTGCTTCTGAGTCTCATCTCACACTGTCCTCTCTTCCAGCCTGCTCTAATCCCTGCTCTTCACTTGGCAAACCTCTGCCTGCTTTTCTTTGGACCCCAGCTTAGACACCACTTTATCTGTCAAAACTCTTGCATTTAGATTTTTTAGTGTATTTATTTATTTATATTTGAATATCTATTTTTATGTATTTGAAAGAGAGAGAGAGAGATCATCCATCTACTGGTTTGCACCCCAGATGACTGCAACAGCCAGGGCTGGGCCAGGCCAAAGCCAGGATCCGGGGGTTTTATCTGGGTCTCCCACATGAATGCAGCATTTGGGCCATCCTCCACTGCTTTTCCCAGGCTGTTAGCAGAGAGCTGGATCAGAAGTGAAGCAGCTGGGACACCAACCAGCACCCATATGGAATGCCAGCATTGTAGACTGTAACTACCCACTATGCCACAGTGCCAGTCCTGCGATTAGACATTTTATTGTGTGTCTCCCCAGTGTGCCTGAGAGTGCAAGGGGCAATGCATGTGTTTGTTGTGCATTGTTATGTCCCTGGCATCTCACCTAGGACCTGGAAGGTAGTGGGTGTTGGGTAAACAATGCTGTGCTCTCTGGTTGTATTGTACTGTAAGTTTATACTTTGGCCACTTGCGTGTTTGTGTGACTGGATTGTTGTGGGGAGCAGGGCCTGTCTCCCATAACATGGTAGGGCCCGTCGCCCAGGAGACAAGTAAGTACTAAGACTGTGGAAAAATAAATACTGAGGACAAATACTGAGATTACCGAGACTAGACTAAACTACTGGAACTGCTAAGACTAACTCTATGCACCTGATCTCCCACCATATGGCGCTGAGAGGGAGTAAACAACTTCCACACAGCTGCCTCACCAATTTGACTAACAAGCTGCAGGAGCTGATCCTGCCCCTGATTGGAGGAGAGCAGCGTGCTCAGCGCATGGGGAGAGACCGCCAGCAGAGTTGGGATTGGTGGAAGAGGACTATAAAGGAGGAGAGAGACAACATGCAGGAGGAACATCTGAGGAACCCCTGAAAGGGCCGGCCAGCGTCCTCCGCGGAAGCAGTGGGGGGTGCCGCTCCTCTGTGGAAGCGGGGGAAGCGGCAGGGGTGCCGCCCCTCCGCAGAGGCGGGGGTGGGGGGTGGGGAGGGGTGGGCGGCAGCAAACCCAGGAAGGTCCGGGGAAAGAGAACAGCGCAGGGTCCGGATGTCATTCCTCCGTGAGTGGGGGAGTGACAGATTGTCTCAGCCCATCTATATAGCACAGAGTCAGTTTTGTTCGTGTGTTCAACAAAGCATTTTGGGTGTGGGTTTTATGTGGTTGGTTGGTTTGTTTCTTGGATCTCTTACATGTTTGGCACTCAAAGTAAGTACAGTGAGATTTAGTCACTGGCTGCAGCAGAGAACTTACACAGTGACAGTTTGTGGAAAGCTGACATTGGCGACTCCTTGGAGCCTACCAGCTGACTGCTTGTGTCCTTTTCCTATCTGAAAGAGATGGTGCTTGGTCTTGGAAAGTCCTGATCCATTTCTGCTGATCATCTTCCCCAGGACCCTAATTTTCTTAATTCTGTGATACCTCAGGAGAGCTGAGTGTTTTGAAGTCTTAGTGAAATTGAAAAATGAAATTCATAAAATTTCTTGTGTTCCTCAATTTTTCTAGGCAGGGAGACAAAAGGATGGTGCTCATGAAAGCAACTAAATGATGACAAGGGCTTGAGGAGCCCACTGCATTCATCCACTCGGTGGAGTATTTATAACCGTTAAAGAAACAAGCTGATTTTTATGCAGTGCAATGATAGGATCTTGAGGCTATATGAAGGCAAAAACAGAAAGGTGCACAGCAGGATGACATGCGTGTTCTCTGTATGAAACATGAACACACACGTACATATGTGTCTGCTTGTATGTGGCTAGCATATTTCTGGCACGAGTCCAGAAACTGGTTGCAATGGCGAGCTCTGGGTACATGGGGTAGATGCGTAGCTAGGACACAGAGAAAGAGGGAAGCTTATCTCTCTGTGTATTCCTTCCCTTTTGTACCTTTTCAACACTGAGCTATGTGCAGGTATTACTTTGTCCTTGAAAAAAGAAAGAAAAGAGAATCACACACAGACACACACACACACACACACAGACACGGTGAACCAGCTGATCAGAGTAACTCTGCCCTATAATGTGCTTGCCCTGCTCTTCATTTGTGCTGTGGAAGGACTTGCCGATTCCACCTACTTTTCTCTGGCGTTGACATTGGGCACTAGGGTAAGGGAAGTAATCTGTACTCCTTGTGCTCTGACGGAATGCAAAAGAAAAGTGGCAGTGGATGTGTTTGACGAGCCTCCAGTGAAAGCAGCTGTACACAAGTCAGTGTCTTATTCACCTGACTGTGGGAGATGCTTTCTCCTTTGGATGCTAATCCCTCAGTCTTTAAGGCAGCTAATTACTGAGTTGTGTTTTGACCCTTTAACAAAGAAAATTAGTGTTGATTACATCTCAAATGCATCTCCCCTTGCTTATATGAATAGGGAGAGGGAGATAAATTATTCTAGAAGCATCTGAAGGGTTCATTTCTTGTTTCTGAATGTTCTGGTTTCTTTTGCAGGCCCCTTTTGGATATGTGCCACGTTGGTCTTTGCCATAGCAATCAGTGGGAATCTTTCCAACTTCTTAATCCATCTGGGAGAGAAGACATACCATTATGTGCCTGAGTTCCGAAAAGGTTGGTGAATGGCCTGACTCATTTGAATACTGTCATTTTCTCTTGGATCTTAAAAAAAAGTTTTATTTATTTGAAAGGCAGAGAGAGAGAGAGAGATTGATTGATTGGTTTTCTATCTGCTGGTTCACTCCCCAAATGCCTGCAACAGCCAGAGTTGGGCCAGGAAGAAGCCAAAAGCCTGGAACTGCATCTGGGTCTCCCATGTGGGTGGCAGAAACCCAAGTACTTGTGCCATCATCTGCTGCCTCTCAGGCACATTAGCAGGGAGCCGGATCGGAAGCAGAGGCAGGAATTGGTCACATACACTCAGATACGGAACGCAGGTATCCCAGGAGGCAGCTTAACCCAGTGCACCATAACACCTGCCTCTGGATACTGTCATTTTATCAGCATGAGATCCTTTTATCCACTGAACTCTTTTTTTTTTTTTTAAGATTCATTTATTTATTTGAAAGGCAGAGTAACAGAGAAAGAGGGAGACACACACACACACAGAGCGAGAGTGAGCGAGAGAGAGAGAAAGAGAGGGAGAGAGAGAGAAAACAAGATACAGATCTTCCATCCTCTGGTTCACTCTCCAAAAGGCTGCATTGGCTGGAGCTGGGCTAGGACAAAGCCAGGAGCCTCGTACTCCATCCAGGTCTCCCATATGGGTGGCAAGGGTTCAAGCTTTCGAGCCATCTTCTGCTGCTTTCCCAGGTACATAAGCAGGGAGCTGGACTGGAAGTGGAGCAGCCAGGACTCAAACATGTACCCATAAGAGATTCTGATATTGCAGGCAGTGGCTTAACCTGCTGCATCATGCCGACCCCACCCACTGAACTCTTGGGCCATTTGTAGGTGCTGCAGACCCCTACTTTGCTGTTTAGAGTTCAAACATAGCTACTGTCTTAGAGCTGACACTATATAAATCCATATAGTTTTTTTTTAACTATGGCGAAATATATGTGATGTGAAAGGTACCATTTAAAGTATGCAATTCAGTGGCGTTGAGTCCATTCCCCATGTCATGGGTCCACACAGCCTTTTGAAAAGCTGTAGGGCAAGCCCAACAGCACTGGAATCTATTCTAGGAAAAACACACAAAATAAATAAAAGCAGCATGCATGAAGGCCTCCATTGTAGCATTATTTGTATTATCCAAATGTAAGAAACAATAGAGCCAGTGTTACATAAGTTGTGATGGCCCAACCAGCTGGCGGAGTCTGTGCCGCTAATGATTAAGCACCTAGTGGGGCCAGGAGAGCTGATGGCTCTGCTAAAGCTTGTTCTGTTAGCAGCTTTACTCAGGGGGAATCTGCCAGCGCTCAAGGCCTGGAGGGGAGAAGCAGAAATGTATGTGTCCTAGTGGTGGGCCTGGGAACTGACATTCTTGCTTTGGTTTGTTTTTTTTGAGAGACAGAGCTCCCCACTGGTTCATTCTCCACTGCCCACAAGTGCTGGGGACAGGGGAGCAGAAGACTGAAATTAGGAACCCGGAACTCAGTGCAGGTCTCCCACGTGCTGCCTCCCAGGGTACATATTAGCAGGGAGCTGGAGTCAGGAGCTGGCGCTAGGAATCAGGTACTCCAGCATGGGATGCAGACATCCCAACCAGCATCTTAACCACTAAGCCAAACACCTACCCCTCCATTCTTGTTTTAAAGCTTCCTTTCTTGTTTGTGTGGGTGTTGGGTAGTTAAAAGAAAAAAAAAAAAACAACAACAGTGCTAGGGACTTGGAAATGACAGTCACCCAAAATGAGAACATGTGACCGTGTGGATTTGGGGCAGACTGACCCCTCTCTATTCCCTGCCTTGCTCCCTGCACACTCTCCTGGTGAGAGGCCGTCAGGAGCCTGGAGAAGAACGCGGGTCTGGGTTAGACCCGGGGCTGGAAGTTCCAGCTCCTGCACTCACGCGATTCTACCTTGTAGGGAAATTCTTTCACCTCTCTTGGCCTGAGGTTCTTCATGAAGTGGAATCATACTGCTCATACTATAGGCTATTGTAGGAATAAAGAGTTGGTACATGCAAAGAGTTAGCATTTGTACAAAAAAGAGTTCCATGAGTATTAGCTATTGATATGTATACACACACATGCATATATTCATGCGTGTGTGTATGTATGAGATGGAGAGAGAGAGAGTACCTGTGTGTCCTTCTTTCCTCTCTCCCCCTCTGTCTTGCATGTCCATTTTCCCTTCCCATCTCCATCATGGAGTCAGACTCAAGCCCAGCCAGCTTGTTCATCAGATGACCTCGGTTTGAGTTTAACTCAATACCTGTTATCTGTGAGCTATCAGGACCTTCCTTCAAGTAGCTCGGTGGTCAAGTGAAGGAAGATAGATGACTAGCGCTGTGAATGGTGTGTGTTAATCTTGTCAGACGCACAGGAGTGACCTGCCCTGCCTAATGATCTGGAAGCCCCAGGGGGTCTTTATCTGTCCTTTACTCTCTTTTGGCTGGCTATCCCGGCAGCAGGAAATGATGTGATACATGTGCCAGCAGGGCAGTTGCTGGGCCTGTCAGTAAACGTCTTCTGGCTATGAATAAAGGTGTGAATCACATCTGGGATTCAGTCCTGCTCCGCCTACTTATGGACTATGTGACCTTGACCTTGACCAAGCCACCCAACTTTTCTGATCCTGTTTTCTCATCTCTGAATTGAAGGTCTAGATCATAACAATAATAATAATTATTGGTTGTCATTAAATGAACTATGACAACCATATGGGAGACTCCTGGTCACCACCACGAAGGTAAATGCTGAAGACCCACTAACGCGGCAGGCACTCAGGGAGCGCGTGCTCTGGGCCAGGGCGGGGGGAGCACAGGGCACTGAAGTGGACTGAAGCGTCAGGAGCTGATGTCGGTGGGCGTCACAAGCCCCCTGATGAGAGAACCTCAGAGGGGTGTCCTGTCATCCTCAGTGTCCATAGCGGCCACGGTCATCTATTCCTATGCCTGGCTGGTCCCCCTGGCGCTCTGGGGCTTCCTCCTGTGGCGAAACAGCAAGGTCATGAACATCGTTTCCTACTCGTTCCTGGAGATCGTGTGTGTCTACGGGTACTCGCTGTTCATCTACATCCCCACGGCAGTGAGTACCAGGTCTGGGTGGGTGGGGGCGGGGCAGCCGCGTGCCATCCCCCACTCTGGAGCCCCTGTTGTGGAGGCGTTTGGCTCACTCGGTGGCTGGTGCTGCCCTGCAGCCTATGCTGCACAGCCGGAGGGCCCTGGGGGCCCAGTGTGGGTGGGCTCTGGGTCTTTTAAGGCACGTATGTGCCTGGATGCACAAAGACCCCTCTGAAATGACTCCACGGCAGCACCCCCTTCCTGCTTTTCTCTTCTTTCAGATCCTATGGATTATCCCCCAGAAAGCTGTGCGCTGGATTCTAGTCCTGATTGCCCTGGGCGTCTCAGGGTCTGTCCTGGCAATGACATTCTGGCCAGCTGTCCGTGAGGATAACCGGCGCATCGCCTTGGCCACTGTGGTGACAATCGTGTTGCTCCATATGCTGCTGTCTGTGGGCTGCTTGGTATGGTCTCCTTCCTCCCTACCTCCCTTCCTGTCTTTCCTCTTTTAAAGATTTATTTATTTGTATTTGAAAGAGTTACAGAGAGGGAGAGGGAGAGGGAAAGAGAGAGAGAGAGAGATACTCCATCTGCTCCCCAAATGGCCGCAATGGCCAAGGCTGGGCCAGGCCAAAGCTAGAAGCCAGAAGTTTCATCCAGGTCTATGTGGGTGCAGGGGCCCAAGCACTTGGGCCATCTTCTGCTACTTTCCCAAGCACATTAGCAGAGAGCTGCATTGGAAGTGGAGCAGTTGGGAGTCAAAACTGGCAGCCTATGGGATGCTGGCTTCTCAGCTGCTGCTTAGGCAACACTGGCCCTATTGATGTGTTTTCTATACACGTGCTAAAAGACCTCAACCTGTTAGGCGGAACGAGTCATTTAACACTGGCTGGCTCTGAGAAACAAATATCACTTTCAGTGACCTCTCCTAGATGGGAAGCAGTAAAATGGGGAGAATTTGGGTTCAGTCTCTAGTTTTACTTCCTTTCTGTGATGGGGTCAGTGTCCGGCCAGAGGAGGTGTGAGCGGCTAGTGGAGAGCCGGAATGGGAGGGTTCTACCTTGGGCTGCCTCTGCTGGTGATGTTGAGATCTAAAGTTACACAGGTGGATAGCTTGAGCATGGAGCCAAGGATAGGAAAGTGGAATTTTTGAGTTCCTGAATATAGGTGTCTTTTTAGGGAGGGCATGTATATTTAAGTCGGGCCCAGGTAGAAGACCAAGTCAGTCAGTCACTTAGGTGCTTCATCTGTAACATGGATATAATATTTCCTGCCATGTAGGGTTGTGCTGAGGAGCAAATACAATCATATCTATAAAGCACTTAACAGAACCGTAAGGCTTGGCCCCGTGGCATGGAGGGTTAAGCCACTGCCTGCAGTGCTGGCATCCCATATGGGCACTGGTTGGAATTCCGGCTGCTCCACTTCCAGTATAGCTCCCTGCTAATGTGCCTGGGAAAGCAGTGGAAGATGGCCCAAGTGCTTGGGCTCCTGCACCCACGTGGGAGACCTGCACAAAGCTCCTGGCTCCGGGTGCGGTCTGACCCAGCCCCAGCTGTTGTGGCCATTTGGGAAGTGAAACAGCAGATAGAAGATCTCTCTTTCTCTTCTCTGTAATCCTGCCTTTCAAATAACTAAAATAAATCTTTAAACAAACAAACAAACATAGAACCGTACACTTGCCCCATTAGGTATTTGCCCATAAGTTAGGTCCCTTTCTTTAGAGCCTAAGGAGATGTGGTTTTATATCTTCTGTACACGTTGAGCACTGACACTGCTGTCTGTGGCCTTAACAAGCTCTGTTGCAAATTTTGACAAAAAAATGACAATGTTTAAAACAAAACTGTCCAACGATGTTAAAGTCACTGAAAAAAATGCAAGAACTGGCCCAGAGGAAAATGGCTTGGAACACTTAAGAAAGCATCCACGCAGCAGGTGTCCAGACCGCCAGTGAAGCTGGCAGCTGTAGGAGTGTTTCTGTAACATTTTTGTGTAGGTGACCATGTCTCATTAAATGCGTGAATAAGATCCCAATATCTGATCACTGAACGAGTCTCGGAAGAAGTTCCAAGTTGTAGAACACAGGCCCTGTTGACAGTACTTTACATGGGCCGCAGGTTTCAGCTCTTGGCCAGGACTGTTGGCTTGACCCATGGCAGAGCAACGGTGTTGATTGGGCCGCGTGGACTCTGCCTCGATCCCCTGCAGCACCTGTGTCTGCTGAGGAACGGCGTCTTCACTGTGCCTGATGCGCTAGCTCTGGCACCTGTGCGGGCATCGTCCCGGCTCCGGTCTCCACTTCTCCCCATTGTCTATACACCTGGCTGAGGAGTTAGTGAAGAGAAGGCAGCAGGAAAGGCCTGGCCTTGCTGGTTCTATAGGGGATGGAGAGATGCAGGGTAGAGTGGATGGTACAGCAGGAGGGTATTATCATTATTTTTTTTTAACTTTTTTTTTTAAGATTTATTTTATTTATTTTAAAGACAAAGTTAAAAAGAGAGGTAGAGACAGAGAGAGAGGTCTTCCATCTGCTGGTTCACTTCCCAAATGGTCACAATGGCTGGAGCTGAGCTGATCCAAAGGACCCAGGAGCTTCTTCCGGGTATCCAATGTAGGTGTAGGGACCCAAGGACTTGGGCCATTCTCTGCTGCTTTCCCAGGCCATAGCAGAGAGCTATATCAAAAGTGGAGCAGCCAGGACTCGAACTGGCGCCCATATGGGATGCCATCACTGGGGCTTTAACCTGCTGTGCCACAGCGGCAGCCCCAGGTATTATCATTATTAAAATATGCATGGCCGGCACCACGGCTCACTTGGCTAATCCTCCGCCTGCGGTGCCGGCTCCCCAGGTTCTAGTTCGGGTTGGGGCACCAAATTCTGTCCCGGTTGCTCCTCTTCCAGTCCAGCTCTGTGCTGTGGCCCGGGAAGGCAGTGGAGGATGGCCCAGGTGCTTGGGCCCTGCACCCGCATGGGAGACCAGGAGGGGGCACTTGGCTCCTGGCTTCTGATCGGCGCAGTGCCGGCTGCAGCAGCCATTTGTGGGGTGAACCAATGGAAAGGAAGACCTTTCTCTCTGTCTCTCTCTCACTGTCTAACTCTGCCTGTCAAAAAAAAAAAAAAATATATGCATTTCACTGGTACCTGTGGCAGGATCTTTCAGCTCCTTTTTTTTTTTTCCAATATACTTATTTATTTGAAAAAGCAACAGAGACAGAGACAGATAGAAATCTTCCATCCTTTGGTTCATTCCCTAAGTGGCTGCAACAGTCATGGTTGGGAGCTGGGAGCCAGGAATTCCATTCAGATCTCCCACATGGGTGCAGGACTCAAGCACTTGGGCCATCTTCTGCTGCTTTCCCAGGTGCATTAGCAGGGAGCTGGATCAGAAACAGAGCAGCCAGGACTCGAACCTGTGCTCTGTTATGGGATGCCGGTGTCGCAGGTGGTGGCTTAACCCACTGCGCCACAATGCCGGCCCCTCAAGACTTTCTGAAAGAGCACTAATGATGAAGCAGAGAGAAACCTGGTCTGGAGGTGTTTGGCCTTGTGATCCTGGGCAGGTGACTTCATTCCCAGAGCCGTGATGTCCTCATCTGCAGATACACTCATGTTTTGTGGACTTTGGTGAGAGATTCCACGAGGTGGCTGTGAGAGCCCTGCGCACGTGAGGGGTTTTCAGAGCGCACACCAGGCGCATGCTGGGAGAAACCAAGCGTGCTCTTCGGAATTGCTTGCACCAAGATAAGCTCATCTTTAAAAGAAGATTTATATATTTATTTGGAAGGCAGAGTGACAGAGAGGGAGAGAGAGATCTTCCATCTGCTGGTTCATTCCCCAAATCACCACAACGTGGCCAGGGATGGACCAGGTTGAAGCCAGGAGCCTGGAGTGGTGGCAGGGGCCCATGTACATGGGCCCTCTTTCACTGCTTTCCCAGGCATGTTAGTGTGGTTTTGGATTGGAAGTGGAGCAGGTAGGGCTTGAATTAGCACCCATGTGGGGTGCTGGTGCTGCAGGCAGTGGCTAACCCACTGAGCCAGAGTGCCAGCCCCTAAACTTATCTCTTAGTTCCATTTTTCTGTGAACTTTCTGAAATATCCTTCTAAGTTTATCCAAATCATAGAATGTACAACACCAAGAGTAAACCCTGGTGACGTGGATGTGTCTGGTGGGCCCATTGACGGTGACAGAGGCCGTGCTGCGGTGCGGGATGCTGATGCTGGCCGAGTGTTCTTCCCTGTTGTTGAAAGGGCCCTGTGTCATCGGAAGCTGCCAGGGCCAGTCTGCTGCCCCAGCGCTCCCGGTAAGAGCGGCCCCAGGGCACAGAGCTCGGGCGAGGACTGGCGCTCAGGCCGCCCACTCTAACCGCAGCGCCCTTTCCTTGGTGCTTCTGCTGGTGGCCAAACGCTCGCCTGAACTCCTCACCCACTCCGTTCCCAGTTGCAAAGCTGGCAGAGAGCAGGAAGCCAGAGGATATGCAGTGTCCTGCAGGGCACTCAGAGGCGCGGGTTGATTGGACCTCGCAACAGGGGGCTGATCGAGGCCTGCAGGAGCCCCTTTTGGGGAGCAGGGCCTGGTTGTCTCCTGGAGGAGAGCCGTGCCAGGGTCCCGTGTGTGGCCTGGGCCTGCCCTCCACCCTGGAGATGGCCTCCTCATCCCCGCTGCACCTCCCTGCCTGAGGGCGTCCCTCCTCCGACTCCCATTTCCCCACTTGGAAAAGCAAGCTGCTCATGCGTGCATGGTAAGGTGGTTACTGTTATTGTAAGGATTACGTGATGTTTGTAACATGAAAAATAGGACGTCAGCAAGCGGAAGACATTATTATTATTGGAAGGCCAGAGAGGAATTGGCAGGGGAGTCACTTGAGCTGAGGGGCACTGGCTGAAGCAGACAGCGTGGCGTCCTCCCTGTCCCCAGGGGAGCACGGATTGGTGTGCTCGCCTCAGAGCAGTGAGGCGTGTGACAGCCCCACGCCCGTGGAGGGCCCGTCCATGACTGCACATGCACATTCTCTCTAAGAGTGCGTTGGGACGCATTTGGCAGACAACTAAGGAAGGCCCTGGAGGAGGGGTCCTTAGCTGCTCGGGCTGGTGGTGGTCTCTGCTGATGCCGGAGGGGCCTGCCCCTGGCCTTGGAGGGCTGCTGATTCAGTTGCAAGGCCCCACATATCTGGGCTGGGCATGGACTAGGTGCCAAGTGGCAGGCTATTCCGGGGATGAGAAGAGCATGGACTGTGGAGGCAGGCACCACCAGGTGGGAGTCCCAGCAGAAGTGCAGAGTTGTGTAGCCTTCGGAGAGTCTATCTCTATGAGCCTCAGTTTTCTCATCTTTAGAATGGGATACAGTTGTGACAGGGTTTCTGAGTAGATTAGTGATCAAGTATGTGGTCAGTGCAGTCGGCACGCCCCAAATGATTGCCATGTTTTTTATTTAAAAAAAAATTATGTATTTATTTGAGAAGCAGAGTTACAGAGAGGCAGAGACAGAGACAGAGAAGTCTTCCATCTGCTGGTTCACTCCCCAGATGGACACAGTGGCCCGAGCTGGGCTGATGCGAAGCCAGGAGCCTGGAGCTTCTTCTGGGTCTCCCATGTGGGCCATCTTCTGCTGCTTTTCCAGGCCATAGCAGAGAGCTGGATCAGAAGAGGAGCAGCTGGGACACTAACCAGCACCCATGTGGGCTGCCGGCACTGCAGGAGGTGGCCTTACCCACTGCACCACTGCGTCAGCTGCACTGTGGTTGTCATTAAGCATTTGTGGAATGAAAGAGCCATAGCGATGATGCTTGTCCAGGGAAGTCTCCTTAGAGATCGTCTTTTCCAGTCTCCACATTTTCCGGATAAGACTGAGGCTCTCCAGGAGTGGGTGATTTGTCCAGAGTCACAGCACGAGTTAGTAGTAGTGCAAGCGCAGAACCTGCGCCCCTGGCACCTTCCTCCTGATGAGCGTTTCCTCTGCTAGCCTGTAAGGAAGGCATTATCCCTGCGTCCCAGGGCCTGGGTGCACCTGTGAGAGAACTGGGGGCGGAGCCCGGCATAGTGCGGGCAGTGTGGCCTCTGTCCTCCCCTGAAGTTAGCGACTATCCTTTCCCTGCCCCCAGAAGACAGCTGCAGGCAGGGATGGACACCTTTTAAAAGCCACCCAGTTGCTCTGAGACTAGGGTGAACTACAGAGAGTCTGCAGCAAAGGCGGCCCTGGACCCGTGTTGGAAGGGGCTGGTGAGTTCCCGGGAGCTGGGAGCGGGGAATGCTGGGGAAGCTCTGTTGTGTTGCGCTGCTGCCCCCTCCTGGCTGGTGCTGAGCAGGGCTGGTGGAAAGCGGCGCTCCACTGGGCTTTGGAACTTTGGGCAGTCCTGAGCATCCAGTTGTCCTTGACTGGGAGACAGGTTTGCCTGTCCTTTGAACAGCCAGTGTTCAAGGCCAGTGGCATTGGTATTTGTCCTGGGCTGCCATTAGGATTTTCAGGTCATGAGACAGGTGGGAAGCTCTTCCTTAATGTCTTCCCTCATTCAGATTTTTTTTTTCAAAGATTTTTACTTTTTTATTTGAGGCACAGACTTACAGACACAGAGAGGGAGAGACAGAAAGAGGGCTTCCAGCTGCTGGTTCACTCCCCAGATGGCTGCAATGGCTGTAGCTAAGCTGACCTGAAGCCAGGAGCCAGGAGCTTCTTCCAGGTCTCCCATGTAGGTGCAGGGGCTCAAGCACTTGGGCCATCCTCTACTGCTTTCCCAGGCCATAGCAGAGAGCGGGATCGGAAGAGGAGTAGCCAGGACACAAACCAGTACCCATATGAGATGCTGACACCACATACGGAGGCTTAGCTTACTGCGCCACAGCGCCGGCCCCCTCCTTCAGATTTTTGACCATTAAATTGTGTATGGTGAGTGGAAAACTGAAGAGCCAGGAGGTAACGCGTGCCCTCACTGTCTTCAGGGTCTTTGCAGAGAACCAGCTACCTGGGTTAGCGCCCTGTAGGGGGTTGGTATAGTACCTGTTGTTTACATGGTGTGTGTGCCAGGCCCTGTGTGAGATGTGGTGACACAAGGACAAAGAAGGACACATCCTTTGCCCCAGGGGAGAGACTAAGGCGACCAAGAACGTGCACTTGGGAGTCAGGCGGACTCCACTGTGAGTGCTGACCGGCTCCCCGCTTACATCGTGTGCACCTGATGGAGTGTCAGTCCCTCTGAGCCTCAGTTTCTTTATCTGTCTCGTGAAGATAACAAACTATTGAACAGGGTTCATGTGAACATGGATGCATAGCATATGAGTGTAGTAGGTGCCCAGTAGATGCTGGCTAAGGTTCAGAAAGATCCAGCTGGGTGGGGGAGACATGCAAGCAGCGAGGCTTGGAGTGCGCTGTGCTGCCAGATGTGATGGGGAGGAGATAGGGGCCGTGCGAGCCCCGCATTGAGTCCAGGGCATTCGTCTGGCCCTTTGTTTTTATTCTCTCATGGGTCTCCTCCTGCAGGCATACTTTTTTGATGCCCCCGAGATGGACCATCTCCCGACAGCTACAGCTACTCCAAACCAAACCATGGCAGCAGCCAAGTCCAGCTAATGGGGAAGGTAAGAGATTCTTGCCATGCAGTGCGGTAAGCAATGGGCAGATGGATCAGTTCTGTGACTTTAGCAGGAAGGGCCAGGCCCTTGACCGTGGGCGTGGATGTGGGTGTGTGCATGTCTGTGCATCTGCCCCTTTTGGGGGAGGCTGTGTAGAGTTGGGGAACAGGAGCTTAGATCCTTCTGTAAGGGAAGCCCCTGCCTTTGGTCACTGTGCCCCCTCCTCTCCCTGTGCCCTCCAGTGGCACAACATGTGTTTGTCCCATATGGTAACAGTTCTGGTGGCTTTTTCTAAAGTCTCCGGCACTTCTTAGGCCAGCCTTGCACCCTAAGGATGGACTCCTCCTGAATAACTCACGGGGTTTTTATTAGTCAGATTTTTTTAAAAATTTTTTTTTCTTTCTTTCTTTGAAAGAAAGAGTTATAGAGAGAAAGGGAGAGACAGAGTGGGAGAAATCTTCTATTGGTTAACTCCCCAGATGGCTGCATTGGCCAGTGCTAAGCCAGGCTGAAGCCAGGAGCCAGGAGCTTCTTTTGGGTCTCCTATGTGGGTAGCAGGGGCCCAAACACTTGGGCCATCTTCTACTGTTTTTCCCAGGCCATTAACAGGGAGCTGGGTCAGAACTGGAGCAGCTGGGACATGACCCAGCACCCACTCGGGATGTCGGTGTTGCAGGTGGCAGCTTTACCCATCGTGCCACAATGCTGGGCCCAGTCAGCTTTTGTGACTTTTAACTGTAGTGCCTGAGAGGAGCTGCCTGGGAAAGGAAGGTTTGTTTCAGCATCAGTTTGGAGGTTATCAGGCCAAGATCAGGTGGCCCCACTTGTCAGGCGGTGGCAGAGCGTGTGCGGAAGGATCCCTTGGTGAGCCAGGAAGCAAAGGGGGGAGCTAGGCCAAACTGGACTTAAATAACCAACCCTCTTGCAAGAACTCCCTTCCAAGAGCAAGTGTCCAGTGCCCTGAGGGCCTCCTACCAGCCCACTTCCTGGCCACCATCATTTGACCAACTCCCACCCTATCCATCAACCATTAGCAGCAACCCATTGACTGCTCACATAAGATTTTGGGAATGAGTTTGGGGAGCCACGTCTTTTTCAGTCCAAAACAGCGTTCTCCAACACTTCCGAATTTTCCTGCTGCTTTTATCCTCAGGGCCTCTTCTGGTGATTCCACTGCCAGTGGTAGTGCAGTGGGTCAGAATACAGGAAAGGACCCAGCGTCACAGCTGGTCCCTGCCCCTGTGTCCTGTCTCCTCTGAACACTCAGGCTGCAGCCACGCTGAACCTGGTGCCTTGGACGCATCGTGCCTTTCCCCTTGCTGTTCCACTTGGCTGCAGTGTTCCTTCCCCTCCCCCAGACCCCACCCGCCCTGTGACCCTTTACACTCTGCACTGTGCTTCACTGCTCATGGTGCTTGAAACACAAGTGTCTGTGTGTGCGTTCACCTGCCTCCCCAGCTGTTTGTTCAGTCCTTTGTTCATCCACTCATCTGTGCCGGGTACTAGGGTGTCTCCCCAGTCAGCCTCAGTGCAAGGAATGTGTGTTCCTCTGTGTGTTGTAACCCACCACGTACCTGGTACATGTTGGGTGCTTAGTAACTGTGGGATGAATGGATGAAGCCACGCCCTGCACCAAGATCCTTTACTTTGTTTTTGTAATCAGTCTTTTCCTGGCCGCTCCGCTGTCTCCTGGAACAAGAGGGTATGTGCAAAGACCAGGGACTTTGGGTTCAGATGGAAAGAAAATTAAGTCCTAGTCCTGCCATTTACTAGCAATATGCCTTGGGCCCAGGGGCTTGCTCTTTTTGACCCTCGACCAACTTATCTGTAAAATGGAGATGACACAGCTGTGTGAGGAGAGTGTAGTGACGGTTGGACGATGTTCACAGACGCTCCTGGCACAAGTTAAGGTGCTCAGTCATAAAACCACAGCTGCTGCCCCTCTGAGAGTGGACCAGTCACTTGTACTGAACATTGATGGTTCCCACTGACTTTTCTGGGGCCTTTTATTTATTTTGCTGTTGTTAAGCAAATAGGGATTTCTCCTCTTAATTGAGTAATTCAGGCTGCAGTTGACAAGATGTGAATAGTCGAGGCATGGCCAGTGACCTCACTGGTAAGACGGCGCCCTGGCCAATGGGATGCAAGGGAAGCATTGTAAAATGTCACAGGCCACCGCCCTCCCCTCCTCCTGCCCTCTCAAGGCTGTGTGACGTTCGAGTCGAAAGAGTACCAGGCCCTTGTAGAAGGTCTGGGCCTGGAACAGCGAGGAAGCTGGGGCCTTGCCCGTGGCCAGCCCAGAGTTTGGCAGCAAACCAGCATGTGCCTTTCATGTTCTGTTTCACAGCGCACTTCCAGGTCACTCCAGCTCAGTGGCCACCCGCACCAGCCCTGTTGGCCCCATTGGACCAGGGAACTTCAGAAAGTTCCTAGGGGAGCCGTTGCAGTGGCACAGTGGGTTAAAACCCAGCCTACAGTGCTAGCATCCCTTATGGGTGCTGGTTCAAGTCCTGGCTGCTCCACTTCTGTCCAGCTCCCTGCTAATAGGCCTGGGAAAGCAGCAGAGGATGCTCTAAGTGCTTGGGCCCCGGCACCCACCTGGGAGACCTGGAAGGAGCTCCTGGTTCCTGGCTTTGGATATCAGCCCAGCTCCAACCTTTGTGGCCTTTGGGGAGTGAACCGGCAGATGGAAGACTGCGCTCTCTCTCTCTCTCTCTCTCTCTCTCTTTCTCTCTCACTATATATATAAATATGTGTGTGTGTATATATATATATTTACCTTTCTCTGTAACTCTGTCTTTCAAATAAAGAAAGAAAAAAAGAAAAGAAAAAAAGTTCCTGGGAAGATAGAATTAAAAGACAAGCTTATTTTGGTGTGAAAAAAAAATTGAAATCCATGTTGTTCTTTCATAATATTAATTTTCCATGAACTTCTTGACCATCTCTTATATGCATAGACTTCAGAATGTTTTGCATAAAATAAGCTTATCTCTTCATTCCATTTTCCACAGACTTTTCGAAGTTCCCTCATGGGTGAGGAGGCAGGGCTTGGCAGGTCTGAGCTAAGATGTTCTAGCTCTTAGAGCAGACACTCAAATGTAGATCTTAGGGAGCCACTTTCTGAGGTTATCCACTTTCCTGCTTGAAACCTTTTTTATCATTTATTTTCATTTTATTTGAAAGGCAGGAAGCCAGAGATCTTCCATCTGCTGGTTTACTCCCCAGAGGCTCACAATAGCCAGGGCTGGGCCAGGCTGAAGCCAGGAGCTGGGACCTCTATCTGGGTCTCCCAGGTGGGTGGCAGGAGCCCAAGTGCTTGAACCATCTCCTGTGGCCTTCCCAGGGTACGCACTGGCTGGAAATTGGAACAGAAGCAGAGCCAGCCTTGGGATTGGCCACTCTGAGGAGGGATATGGGTGTCCTAAGCTGCATCTTTTTTTTTTTTTTTTTTTTTTTTTTTTGACAGGCAGAGTTAGGCAGTGAGAGAGAGAGAGAGAGAGAGACAGAGAAAAAGGTCTTCCTTCCATTGGTTCACCCCCCAAATGGCCACTACGGCCGGCGCACTGCGCCGATCCGAACCCAGGAGCCAGGTACTTCCCCCTGGTCTCCCATGCGGGTGCAGGGCCCAAGCACTTGGGCCATCCTCCACTGCACTCCCTGGCCACAGCAGAGAGCTGGCCTGGAAGAGGAGCAACCGGGACAGAATCCGGCCCCCAACCGGGACTAGAACCCGGGGTGCAGGAGCCTCAGGCAGAGGATTAGCCTAGTGAGCCGTGGCGCCATCCTAAGCTGCATCTTAAGCCCTGCACCAGACACCCACCCCCACCTTTCCATCAGAGCTCACAGGCTGCCACTGTTGGCAGCTTCTGTATAGATGTGACTTTTATTTGGGGCCCTCCCGTGCTGGTCTGGAGATGGTTTAGTTCAGGGGCCCCCATACTGTGATTGCATGTCCTGTCAGCTGTGAGTCAGAGTGCTGTGTTCATTACCTACTGCTGCCCTACAGATTTCCACAGACATGCTCCCTCACATCTGTGGGTAAGGAGTGTGCACATCCCAGCCTGCTCCAGTCCTTCCGGTCCTCTCCCAAGGCAGCCAGCCGTCAGAGCACTGGCCAGGGCTGGGGGCTCATCTGAAAGCTAGAATGGGGACAGGCCTTCCCAGCTTGTGTGCTGGTTGGCAGGGTTCTGTTCCTGGCAGCTCGTTAGCTGGCAGGCTGCCACCTTGCTGGGGCCCTCAGCCACCTGCCGCGTGGGCCTCTCCACGGATGGCTCCCTCAGCCGTCAGCAGCCTGTGAGCAGGGCGGAAGTTACAGTCTGGATAATAGAAACACACAAGGGACATCTGTCACCTTTGCCACATTCCACTGATTAGAAACAAGTCACAGGGCTCACCCACACTCAGGACGACCCACAGGGGCCTGCATTCCTGGAGGTTGGGGTCCTTGGAGGCTGTGAGAGTCTCAGCCACAGCACACGCTGGTGTTGTGAGTGTCTGAAGTAGTTGCATGTGCTGTTACCAATCGGTAGAGTAACTATTAAAGCTCAAGTCCCAACTTCTGGGTGAAATCTAAACAGAAAGTCTAGTGTTTTCTTCTCACCACCTCTGCGGATTGTGGGGTGCCACCCACCTCCCAGTGAGCATGCTGGTGCCTGTCGGCCTCACGGGGTCATTGTCTGCGCACTTGTTGGGCTCATCCTGTGCGTGGACTCCTTTGACTGACGGCAGAGAGACTGTAGGACAGGAGGAAGGGGCACCGTCTGAGCTGACCTGGACTCCCCGTATCTAGCCTAATGCCTGCCTGGCACAGTTAGGACAAGTGCTCAGTTAACGCTGGGTAGATGGCTGTGGCCCTTTCCAAGGTCTAGGCAAAAGGCAGGATCTGGGCTGAGGTGCCTCGACCCACTGAGCCCTGGGCTGTCATTTGCTCTACTGCTCACAGAATTACGCAGGCCACTCTGGCCCGGCACTGGGGGCCTAGACATTCAGATCCAGGCTGCCTTAGGAGCTTCAGTCGACGGGTGAAACAGCTCAGCAGCGAATGGCCGTGCTGTGTGGGGAGCACCAAGGACGAGCGGCTGTCACCTGAGCACCGTGGGGCGCAGAAGGGAGTGGCCCCGCCAGCCCCGGGGAAGGTCTCACAGGAGGCTCTTGTTTGAACTGGGTCCTGAGGTTGAGTAGAAGCAGTTTCCCAGCTTCCTCTGGCTTTTGGGAAGGTGGCGACGTTGCCATTCAGTGGGAGTCGATGACACACGTGGAGAGGGACGGGGTGGGGAGCTCAGTGGCGACAGTGGCCCAGGTGTCTCCCTAGGCCCCGAGTACCCAGCTTCACCTGGGCTGGGCCTTCAGCCCCTTGGATTTTGCTTGTGAAGGCTGAGGCCAAGAGCCTGCAGAGAGTCGGCAGCGTCTGAGAAGAGCCTGGCCCTCTCACGTCCTGGGCGACACAGACTTGACGCATTGGGCCTTGCTTGGCTCTGTACACACGGAGGTCCGCGCTTCTGAACGAGGTAGCCACGGAGCTTCTTCACACCTCCCTGGCAGACGCCTCGGCCGCTCGGCCAACGGCAGGCGCTGTCCAGAGCCCTGGCACTGCCTGGTTAGGAGCTGGCTGTGCCTTCCCCTGCAGCCTCTGAAAAGACTGTTCTCTGATGCCACAGTGACCTTCCCCGTGTGTGGGGACTCTGAAGGGCTGTGCCCAGAGGGGCTGCCGCCCCGGGGTGGTGACGAGTCCTCTGTCCGGGGACGGAGGACTACACTGCAGTGTGCTAAGAGCTGTAGTAATGATGAGTGACGGCTTCCAGGAGTCCCTCGTAATTGACCCCTTCCTGGTTGGAATCGCAGGGTTGGTGTGCTTTAGCTTCCGCTCGCTCGTGTCTGGAGTGTTCATTTCCCAGGCTACGGGAATAAACCATTGTACTAGGTTCACACACAGCGATTCTCTTGTTCCTGAAATCAGCTTTTAGTCGGCGCTGGAAACCGTTTCACACAGCATCCAAACTGCCTGCCCTCGCACCGCACTGACTGGGTTTCCTGGCTTTTCCGCACCATCTCAGAAATGCCCCCGCCCCGAGAACCTGTTAGTTCCTGGGCTGCTTCTCCCTGTTTCCTTCTCCATCCCCTTTCTTTTTTTTTTTTTTTTGTTTTGTTTTGTTTTGTTTTGTTTTTATTTTTTGACAGGCAGAGTGGACAGTGAGAGAGAGAGACAGAGAGAAAGGTCTTCCTTTGCCGTTGGTTCACCCTCCAAATGGCCGCCGCGGCCGACGCGCTGCGGCTGGCGCACCGTGCTGATCCGATGGCAGGAGCCAGGAGCCAGGTGCTTATCCTGGTCTCCCATGGGGTGCAGGGCCCAAGCACCTGGGCCATCCTCCACTGCACTCCCTGGCCACAGCAGAGGGCTGGCCTGGAAGAGGGGCAACCGGGACAGAATCGGCACCCCGACCGGGACTAGAACCCGGTGTGCCAGCGCCGCAAGGCGGAGGATTAGCCTAGTGAGCCGCGGCGCCGGCCCTCCATCCCCTTTCTTTGAGGTAGAGTTAGGGAAATTGCCAGTAAGTGGACTAATGCAATCATTCTTTATTCCTTATTAGGTTAATTTCATTTCTAAAAAAGATGTATTTATTTATTTACCTGAAAATCAGTTTCAGAGAGAGAGAGAAAGAGAGAGAGATTGATTTTCCATCTGCTGATTCACTCCCCAAATGGCCACAATGGCCGGGGTTGGGTCATGCCAAAGCTAGGAGCCCAGAACTCCATCCAGGTCTCCCACTTGGGTGGCAGGGCCCAAGCGCTGGGGTCATCCGCTGCTGCTTTCCCAGGGACTTGAATTGGCCCTCATATAGGACACTGGCATTGTGGGTGACAGCTTAACTTTCTATACCACAACGCTGGACCCTTAAGCTTATTTTAATGGAATTTTTTAAAAGATTTATTTATTTATTTGAAAGTCAGGGGACTGGTGTTGTGGTGTAGCAGGTTAGGCAGCCGCCTGTGGTGCTGGCATCCCATATGGGTGCCGATTCGAGACCCGGCTGCTCCACTTCTTATCCAGCTCTCTGCTATGACCTAGGAAAGAAGTGGAAGATGGCCCAAGGCCTTGGGCCCTGCACCCGCGTGGGAGACCCGGAGGAGGCCCTGGCTCCTGGTTTTGGATCGGCACAGCTCTGGCCGTTGCAGCCAGTTGGGGAGTGAACCAATAGATGGGGGAACCTCTCTCTGCCTCTTCTTCTTTCTGTGTAACTCTGACTTTCAAATAAATAAATCAATCTTTATATATATATATAAAAATAAAGTCATAGTTACACAGAGAGAGGAGAGGCAGAGAGAGAGGAGAGGCAGAGAGACAGAGAGAGAGGTCTTCCATTCACTGATTCACTCCCCAGATGACTGCAACAGCTGGAGCTGCGCCAATCTGAAACTTCTGGGTCTCCCACGTGGGTGCAGGGGCCCAAGGCCTTGGGCCATCTTCCACTGCTTTCCCAGGCCACAGCAGAGAGCGGGATCGGAAGTGGAGCAGCCAGGACTTGAAACAGCGCCGATAAGGGATGCTGGCACTGCAGGCGGTGGCTTTACCCACGACGCCACAGCACCAGCCCCAGTGGAAAATTTTAAATGCAGAGGAAAGCCAAGTGAATAGTTAAATTTACAATTTGTTTTGTACAATTGTGTGCTGTTTATTTTATTTTAATATCAAATATTCTCCAGTGTTTGAATTTCAAATTAGTTTATAGACATCACAGCTTTTTTCATCTTATTTTTTTAAGATTTTATTTATTTATTTGAGAGGTAGAGCTACACAGAGAGAAAGAGTTATAGAAATCTTCCATCTGCTGGTTCACTCCCCAAATGGCCACAACGGCAGCCAGAGCCAGAAGCCAGGAGCCTCTTCTGGTGTCCCACATGGGTGCAGGGGCCCAAGGACTTGGGCCATCCTCTACCGCTTTCCCAGGCCACAAGTAGAGTTCTGGATTGGAAGAGGAGCTTCTGGGACACGAACCAGCCCCCATATGGGATGCTGGCTTCGTAGGCAGAGGCCCAGCCCAACGTGCCACAGCCCAGCCCCTTTCAACTTATTTGAATCAGATCCAAATAAGGTCCATTTAGTCCCTGGGTTGAGGTGTCTCTTACATGTTCTTAAATGACAGATTTCCATTCTGCCTCCCCACCCTCTCCCCTTGCCGTTTCTTGGTTGAAGACTCATTTGTTCGTAGACTCTCACTGTGCGGATCCTGCCGAATAGAGCTGCATGAGTCATTAGCCCGCTGCTCTGTCCTCTGTGTTCTGTGGATTGGTGCTGCATTTAAAGCCTCGATCAGATTCACGTTTGTCTTGGGCAAGATCACTTGGCGTAAGCTTAGATGCTTCCATCGTGATAGTGTCTGGTTCTGTCTTTGCTATTAGTGGCCATTAGTAAGCAGTGCCTAGATCTGTTAACCCCTTAAGAGTTTCAAAACCTTGGTGTAGTGCTTGCTTCGGCAGCATGTATACAAAACCATGATACCTCAATTCTGTCTTTCCTGGCTAACTAGAATATGTCTTCAATAGAAACCTCCCTTCATCTACTCTTTGCCTATCCAGGACACAGTGTGTGTAACCAAGGCAGGAGAAGTGATTCTTTTCCCTTGCTCTCCTACCTTCAGAACAGTCAGTACACCAGCACCCTTCAACCCCCAAGCTGAAGTCTCTTACAAGTGACGATCTTCTTCTTTTTTTTTCTTTTTTATAAGATTTATTTATTCATTTGAAAGGCAGAGTTACAGAGGGGGCGGGGAGAGACACAGAGAAAGAAGCAGGGAGAGATCTTCCATACATTGGTTCAAATCCCAAATGGCTGCAATGGCTGGGGCTGGGCTGGGCCAGGCCAAAGCCTGGAGCCTAGAATTTCGCTTAGATGGCAGGGACCCAGTACTTGGACTGTCTTCCCCTGCTTTCCCAGGTGCGTTAGCAGAGAGCTGGATTGGAAGTGGGGCAGTTGGGATGTGAATGGATGCTCATATGGGACGCTGGCGTCACAGTGCTGGCTTTGCTTCCTATGACACAACACTGAACCCAGTGTTGACCTTCTTCTTTAAAGTATTATTTATTTGTTTGAAAGGCAAAGTACAGAGAGAGAGAGAGAGTATCTTCCACCCACTGGTTCACTCCCCAAATGGCCCCATAGGCCGGGACTGGGCCAGGCCAAAGCCAGGAGCCAGGAGCTTCTTCCAGGTCTTCCACATGGGTGCAGGAGCTCCAGGACTTGGGCCGTCATCCCTTGCTTTCCCAGGCCATTAGGGAGCTGGACTAGAGTGGAGCTGGCGCCCATATGGGATGCCGGTGTCACGGGCAGTGTTGACTTTCCTGATGCTCAGCTTGCCGCCCTGTGGCCATTGGGCGCCTCCTAAAGGTGGTTTCTGAGCCTCTGGTTACTTCCTCGTGTCTGCTAGGATGAAATGTCCCCAGCTCATTTTGAGCATTTCCCATTCTAGGCCAGCCGAGCCATTCCTCCAAGGAGTCCTGGCTCCCTTCGTGGGGAATAGATCAGCATCTGGGGGCCGGCGAGATTCACTGCCGCAGCTGGCTCACAGTTTCCTGCCTTTTGAGTCTCAGGCCATTTGGTGTTTGGTTGTTTATTTGTTTTTTAAAGAAGGTGCAGTGTGGGTCTGTACCAGCACTTCCGATCGCTATCTAGTGGTACAATATTTTTACCCAATGCTTTGATCTTTCATCTTCATCTCCTCTCCTCCAAGCTGAGGCTCTCACTTGTCAGCAGTGCAGTGATGATGGACATGGGATATCACACAAGGCCCTGCCTGCTCTACCCACCATGCACTCACTACAGTCCAATAGCAGCAGTGCCGACACTGCCACTGGTGGCGGGAAATACTACTTTAAATGGTATTTTCAGTGCTGGAGTGCACTTCCTCACCGTGTTTACCAGGCAGCTTCTGGACCCCCCTCGGATACCCGCTCCCCACTGCTCCTTCCTCCCCGTGCTCCCCGGCTGCTCCTGTGTGTCTTCTGTGACAGCAACGTTCTCACTCATGCCAGCCTCACGCGCTGGGGCTCCTTGAGGGCACAGCCTCATTTACCAGTGTGGGCCCGGCAGGTGTTTAGGGACAGCTTGGTTTTGAGCAGGTGACTTGCTGCGCATCCCAGGTGGCACCCAGAGCGTTCCTGGATGCATTGGCAAGTTTATTTGCAGAGTCTCTCCTTGTTTGTTCATTACCTCCCCTGTGCTCGGAGCGGGGTCTACAGGGGCAAACCAGTTAGACACATCGTACCCTCCAAGAGTCCAGCGCCAATTTAATGTCTCAGGCATCCCAGAATAGAAGGCCTCCTGGATTACAGAGAGAACCATGGCTGTGGGAAGTTGGACGGGACCGGCTCACACCAAGCAGTGTGGACATCAGGCAGGCCTGGGATCAGGTGTGGGGGCAAGGGAAGGAGCAAGGAGAGCCCATGCTGCGGGGCAGTCACCGAGTGGCCGCGGTTCGGCTTGGGGGCCGTCTCTGAGGACGTGCTGGCGGATGGTGACGTGGGCCGTGGGTGGCGCCGGGGGCAGTATCTTCTTTCACTCATTGCCTTGGCCTGCATGCCAGAGATTCTCAGTACCTCCTCCCCAGGCCGCTCTTTTAAAGTCGGCAGCGAGGAAAGGGAATTTTTTGTCTTCAGATTCTTCTCTCATGTTGACAGTCATTTGGAGCAAGAAAGACGAGAGAAAAACAGAGCCTTTGTGTATGAAAATGGAGTCTTCCCCGGCTGCCCCGTGGGCCGGTTCCTCCCAGCTCCGTGCAGTATTTCAGAAGCCCGAGCTGCCGTTTACTGGAAGGCCAGTGAGGGCGGGAGTTTCTTTCACTCCAGCCAATCACAGCCTCCCCTTCTCCAAGCACGCCTCCTGGAGGTTTTACTGGCAGTTGTCTAAAGAAAAAAAAGTTCAAATTCCCTGTATTGCTACAAACTACCCTCAGTCTGTTGTCCTGCCTCATATCCTGCCATCGTCCCCGTATAACTTTGTGTTTCAGCTACGACAAACAGCTTTCCAGTTCCCAACTTTCCCAAAGTCTGCTCCAGAGAAAGCAGAGAAAGAAGGAACAGTGAGGTAGCTTTGGGATCGGGGCCCGAGGCCCCTGGATTTTCTAAGGAAGCAGAGCAGAGCTTTTAGAAACATCGCCTGCTGGCCAACAGTACCTCTGCCAGGGGCCCAGACCTGCGGGGCCAGGGCTGGAGGTTCCTGGGGTTAGAGGACAGTGCTGCAGCTACACCCCTTCCTGTAGGGGGCTCCCTGTCTTCCAGGCTTCTCTTGTTTTCCAGCTCTTGTCTGTGGAGTGTGGCAGTTTGCGACCCGGCATCTGCAGCAGCAAAGCAGAATGACCCAAGCCTGCAGGGACTGGATGTCATGGCACCCGCCTCCTCCTTCTGGCTGGGCCGCGCTGGAGCCTCATCACCTGTTTCACAGACACACGCGTCTTTCAGCCCTTCGTTGGCACCTGTCCGTGACCTCACTGACAATGCGCTGGCTTGGGATGGAATGTGGGGGAAGGGGTTCGCACTCCCTCGGGTGCCTCCTACCTGCCTCCCGTGGTCAGGTGACCCGCTTCCCCAGGTCCGTCTTGCACTCCTGAAACAGACCCAGCCCACTTTCCCACGTCCTTTCTCTGAATTATGTAGACCGCCTGGCTGGGCATCCTACAGTAGCCCAGCAGTAGGAACTCTGGGGTTAACTGGGAGCTTGAAAATTGGTCTTTGGTAACCTGATACTGGGCAGCTGAACCTAATGATTGCAAAATAAATACCTCATAGGATGTCTGCTTATTTTTTTTAAAGATGTATTTATTTATTTGAAAGGCAGAGTTGCAGAACAAGAGAGACAGAGATCCTCCATCTGCTGGTTTACTCCCCAGGGCTGAGCCAGGCCAAAGCCAGGACCCAGGAGCTTCATCTGGCTTTCCCATGCATGTACAGGGACCCAAACACTTGGGTCATCCTCCGCTGTCCTCCTGGGTGCATTGGCAGGGAGCTGGCACAGAAGTGGAGCAGCCAGAACTTGAATTGCTTGCTCTGATGTGGAATGCTGGCGTTGCAAGCGGCAGCCTAACCTGCTGTGCCCCAACACCAGCCCTGTCTGTGTGCGTTTAACCCCAAGTTTTTCCTTGGTGTTCTATCTTCAGCACACGGGAGGCTGCTGGGAATCTGGTACAAGGTACGGGCTGTTACAGTGTGTAGATGGGCATAGACGTCTGACTTTTACCTCCTCTGAGCATAGAACATCGGGTTTAAAGAATGCACTAATTTACAACCCATTTTAACATAGATTTTAGAAAATTCTCTTCCAGTACTCCGAGTGCCTCCTTTAGGTGAATTCCTGGCTCCAGTGCCAGGAATCAGAGGGAGAAACCAGATACCACAAAGCCACGTTTTGTTCTGAACGCATGCTCTCTGGGATCCTGCTTCCGGCAGGCCAGGTCTGCTGATTCCTTACCACTTCCTGTTGGCCTCTTCCAGACACAGTTCATTGTGTGTTTCTGAGATGGCTACAAAACACACATAGATGTGAAAGGTTGGCCATGTGGGTGAAGGAAGATGGGTACAAACTCGGGCTACTGGGAGTCTGACCCCATGGCAGACCTCCGTTCAGTGCTGACTATGCCCCAGCGACATACTCAGCACACATGTGCCAGGCTCGGGGCCAGGTAGAAGAGGGAGGGCCCAGCTCGCCACCAGCAGCGGCTTGCCAGGAGCCTTGGCCTCCGTGCACAGCCTGTGGTATGAGGAGGACCTCTGCTGTGCTCACTGCTGGGCCTGGCCCTGCCCTGCCCCTGGGCCTCACAGAACCGTCCTGAGCCTTTCAGACGCTGCCTCTCCCTCCTGTGTGCTCACACTGAAGGTGTTGCAGGAAGCATGAGGACAGGGAACAGAAAATACCCATTCCAGACAGCCATGCTCATGAGAGCAGATTAAAAACTCTCCACTTCGCATTGCAAAAGGTGCTCAAAGAAGTTGGGAAACCGGGACAAGATGTGAAAGGAAAGCACTCATCAGAATTGTGAAGCAGGGGCCGGCGCCGCGGCTCAATAGGCTAATCCTCCGCCTAGCGGCGCCGGCACACCGGGTTCTAGTCCCGGTCGGGGCGCCGGATTCTGTCCCGGTTGCCCCTCTTCCAGGCCAGCCCTCTGCTGTGGCCAGGGAGTGCAGTGGAGGATGGCCCAGGTGCTTGGGCCCTGCACCCCATGGGAGACCAGGAAAAGCACCTGGCTCCTGGCTCCTGCCATCGGATCAGCGCGGTGCGCCGGCCGCAGCGTGCCGGCCGCGGCGGCCATTGGAGGGTGAACCAACGGCAAAGGAAGACCTTTCTCTCTGTCTCTCTCTCTCACTGTCCACTCTGCCTGTCAAAAAAAAAAAAAAAAATGTGAAGCAGGAATCAGCTCATAGAACTCAGGGGAGAACTGGAAAGCAGAGGGAGAAGTCGTCTCACCCCGGTGCATATACACCACTGACAGTGCTTCGGGGATATAAAATGAAAAGGGAAAAATTCATTCCAGGCTAAGGAGAAATCCGTGAATTCAAGAAAAGGTGAGAAGACAGGCAAAGATGACCCAGAGATGTCTTAGTGATGTCCCCGAAGGAGAGGGAAGAAAAAGCAGAAGAGGAGAATAATGGAAAGAACAAAGACAACACATCATTAGCTTTTCCTGGGCCAGCCTTGTGGCACAGCCCGTTACGCTGCTTACAGCGCTGAAGTCACACCCTTTGGAGAGTGAACCAGCTCATGGAAGATCTCTCTGCGTGTCTCTTTCTCTCTCTTACTGCCTTTCAAACGAACAAAATCAATCTTAAAAAAAAGAAAAATATTTCTAAAAATTTAAGACAGAGACACCCTATAAAAAATGGGACTCCTCTTACCTGGGGAAATCAACACAGATGATCAGTGCTAAAACAGAATCTTGTAAAATTAGTGACTTAGGGCCGGCGCCATGGCTCACTAGGCTAATCCTCCGCCTTGCAGCGCCGGCACACTGGGTTCTAGTCCCAGTCGGGGTGCCGGATTCTGTCCCGGTTGCCCCTCTTCCAGGCCAGCTCTCTGCTGTGGCCAGGGAGTGCAGTGGAGGATGGCCCAAGTGCTTGGGCCCTGCACCCGCATGGGAGACCAGGATAAGTACCTGGCTCCTGCCATCGGATCAGCGCGGTGCACCGGCTGCTGCACGCCAGCTGCGGCGGCCATTGGAGGGTGAACCAACGGCAAAGAAAGACCTTTCTCTCTGTCTCTCTCACACTGTCCACTCCTGTCAAAAAAAAAAAAAAATGTGACTTAAATGAAAAGATTTATTTGAAAGGCAGAGTGACAGGGAGAGAGGGAGAGACAGAGACCTTCCATCCCCAAATAGCCACAACAGCCCAGACTGGGACAGGCCAAACCCAGGAGCCAGAAATGCCATTCGGGTTTCCTATGTGGGTGGCAGGAGCCCAAGCACTTGGAACATCCTCTGCTGTTTTCCCTGGCACATTAGCAGGGAGCTGGATCAGAAGTGGAGCAGCCGGAACTTGAACCGGCGCCCATATGGGATGCCGGCACTGCAGGCGGCAGCTTTACCTGCTGCGCCACAGCGCCAGCCCTGAGCCGAGGATTTCACTTGTCACCAAACTGCCCGTGTTGATAGCAGATATTATCGACCTGGAAGACCACAGGGAATACTCAAGGGAGACCTTTCCAACACGGCTTGCAGGGAACCCACTCCCATTTCAGAACGAGTGGCTAGACAGGGGTCTGACAGCTTGGGGGCTGGCTAAGTAGGTCTTTAAATCTGCCTGCAGAAATAAGAATGAATGATGTGAGGGGCGGGGGTGGGGAATACCTGCAACAGTGCCCCAGTACATTTTTTTTAAATGGGGAGAGCATTTTAAAAGCAGAGCGAGTGCACTGGTTGCCTTGTCATTACTGAGCATGAAAGAGCATTGCTTCCCAGCAGCTGCTGGAGGAGAAAGGCCGCAGGAAGTGGCCTGCACGTGACGTCTGTGCTGTCCAGGAGGGCAACAGCAGGCAGCTACAGCTGTGCCACACAGCAAACGATGGGACTCAAACGGGCAAGCCCTGGTCGACATTTTTAAAACATGGGGAGTAAGCGGATGAAATCGGCTATGGAGCGCGAAGTTGTGCCACCACGTGCCAAGTTGATAGGAAAGAGTTGAGCTGCTCATGTCGGCGTGAGTGTGAACCCCTGCTCCTCTACCCTCCTCGGCGTGGCCTCTGTGAAGAGGAGCTGAACGAGCGGTGAGGGGGCCAGCGTGACGGTGGACGTGCTATGACGGGGGTACGGCCTCCCATACATATGGTAAGTGTCTCCAGCTCTCCGGGCCAGGGCTGGCTGGCTCCGTAGTTGGCGCTTTCTCTCCCACGCCACTGAAGACAGATGTTACCCAGGAGTGGTCGAATCATGGCGTTTGTAGAAGGCATTTGCTGGGAAGGGCGTCCTGGAGGACTTTGAAGATGCAGAGGCCACACGAGCAGCGGCCTAGAGGCAGAGCACTGCGCGCCGAGCGAGGGAGCGGTGAGCAGCACCGTTCCAGGGTGTTGGGCCTGGGCTTGCTGCCTCCGGGCGTCTTCCACGAGCAACTTGTTGACTGCGGGCTCCTCACCGGTTTTACCAGCTGCCACGGGCAGGAGTGTGCTTGAGGAGACGGCGTGTCACAGATGGGGCTGCTGCTTTTCTTTTTCTACGATTTATTTATTTATTTGAAAGGCACAGTTACAGAGAGGCAGAGAGAGAGAGAGAGAGAGGTCTTCATCCGCTGGTTCACTCCCCAATTGGCCACAATGGCCGGAGCTGTGCCGATCCGAAGCCAGGAGCCAGGAGCTTCTTCTGGGTCTCCCACGGGAGTGCAGGGGCCCAAGCACTTGGGCCATCGGCTGCTGCTCTCTGCGGTGCATTAGCAGGGAGCTGGATGGGAGAGGAGCAGCCGGGACTGCTCACGATTCATGGTGAGAAGTGCGCTCCTACCTGGGCCTGGAGGGCAGAGAGCTGGGAAGACATGGGTGGCAGTGCTGATGGCCATCAGGCTGTGTGGCAGGTGGGCCGCGGGGCCTGATCGCTAGACAGAAATAAGGACAGTCTACACTCACCCCTCCGCGTATTGGTTCTAGCCGGGCTGCCCCTAGGCAGGAAGCTAGGCCTCCAAGGCCTGCTTCCCAGTGGGCCCTTGAAGTAGTCACGTGAAAAGCCCCTGATCCTACCTCCTCCCCATCTGCTTGGAGACCAGACACAGACCCAGCGGTCTCATTTCCCTGCCTCGGGGTCATGGGCAGAGGGGTAAATCAGACTGCAAACAGCCAGGGCAGTCTTTAAGGGGAGGAAATGAATTATTTGTGTAGCCTGGATTTCACACTTGGCACACACCATGTGGGTTTTCCCTCGTGGATCTCCTCCTGCAAGACCTGGCTCCCAAGGAGCAGGCAGCAGAGGGCACTCCCACCAAGCAGCCCACCAGGAGTGCATCCTGCTGCAGGGCAGGGCCAGCAAAGCAAAGGAGGAGTACTTGAGCCATCTCTGTCCCGGGCCTCCACTGACAGGAAGTGGAGTCAGGAGCCAGGGTCAGGAATCAAAGCCAGGCGTTCTGTCTGCGACATGAGCATCTTCCTTCCTTCCTTCCTTCCTTCCTTCCTTCCTTCCTTCCTTCCTTCCTTTATTTGAAAGGCAAGGTTAGAGACAGAGAGAGCTTCCATCCGCTGGCTTACTCCCCAAATGGCTACAATGGTTATGGGAAGCTAGGAGCCTGGAACTCCATCTGGGTTTCCCACCTACTGTGGGTGCCAGGGGCCTAAGCACGGGGGCCGTCTTCTGCTGCTTTCTCAGGCGCATTAGCAGGAAGCTGGGTCAGAAGTGGAGCTGCCGGGACAGGAACCAGCGCATATATGGGATGTTGGCATCCTAGGCAGCTGTGCTGCAGCACCAGGCCCTAAGGGGGTTTTTAAAATCATTCTCTTAGATGTGCTCATCAAGTGACTTTCTGATGACCCTACAGCTGCCGACAGAGGAGCTATTCCCACCCGTGTTTATCTGGCTCCAAAGCCCGTGTTCTGTGCCTGATAAGTCCTCTAATACAGCGCCCTGCCGGATGTTTCTCTCTTCATTGACATGGAAGCTGGAGCTCAGGGAGCAGTGGCAGCATCGTGGATACGCGTGGCAGTTGCAGCAGCACAGAGTGCCGGCCGCTGTGGCCCTGCTCGGTGGCCCTGCGCTGAGCAGGGTCGTGGTAGCGTCCTGACCTGACCTGTGAGCAGTTACGCCGTGCTCCTTGCTTGCTGCCACGACCCCATCCTTCCTCCCTGTGCTCCCTCAGCCCTTCCAACACACTTAGTATTAATTCCTCACAGTAAACCTTTGATTCAGATAGCAAAGGTTATTGTCCCGGATAGACATTGTCTGGTACAGTTAATTTCTTCCACTCATTAGTTTGCTTATTAATCAGACATCCTTGGGCTGCTTACTAACATGATGGGCACTTTGGAAACAATGATAGACAAGATGGACAAGTCCCTGCCCTCCTGAACTCTGCTGACAAATGGGAAGTCAGACAATAAGAAGTTAACATATATCACCGCCAAATGATTTAACATTGTGTTAAGTGCTACAGAAATAAAAGTAGCTTAAACAATAAATAATTGTCTCTCTCTCGTATAAGAGACGCCAGGAGGTAAAGCAGGCAGCCCAGGACCGGTGTGGTTGCCTCACTCCTCAGGTCTCCGATAAGCTCAGTACTTCATCTTCCCGTGGTCTGACAATGCTGCTAGAGCGCCACCCAACACTTCCAAACCCCAGGCAGCTGCGTGGGGCAAGGGATTGAAAAGAGGCAAGGATCCCGCGCCAGCTCCCTTCTGAAGGGGTTTCTGCACGCTCCCAGGCGGTGCTTTATGTTCCACCTGCCTGCACTCGCTCACTGGCCACCCCTAGCCGCAAGGGGGGCTGGGAAAGGCAGCCTTGGGCCGCGACTTAACCCAGCAGCTGCGGTCTCCGTTTGCTCTTCAGTGCGGCCAACATAGCTTCACACGTGAATGTGATGTAATCTTAGAGCGACTCATTAAGTCGTTATTGGCGACCATTACAGAGCAGCATCTGTGATCCCGTGTCTCTCACCAGCCTGTGAGTTCCCACCGAGGCTGTGGCTGGCGTTCTAGGGGATGAGCGTGGACTGTACCTGAGTACAAAAGGTGTTAGCAGCATTCGCCCGAGGTTCTCACTGACCTAACGCAATCAGAGAGAAGAGTTCATTAAGAGGCATTGGGATTGGTAAAAAGCCTTTCTCCCTACGGGCAGGAATCGATGATAACCAATATTTGTACAGCATGTATTTACAGCCTCAGGACACTATTAGGATGCTATCTTTGCCTATATAATTATTTTAAAGATGAAGAACTAGAAGCTCGGAGAGGATCCGGGTGTTCCACGGAGTAGGTGGCAGCGCTGGAACTAGAAACCAGATCCCGAGAAACCAAATGCAAAATTTTGAGGGAGATAAGATTTCAATAGAAATCGCTGAAGACATATCGTGAGCGGGCCAAAACATGCTTCGAGTTCACTTTTAGGCAGCTGATAAAGTAACCGGGAGAAATGAAGGTAAGTGTTTTTGCTAGAACATTTTAGATCAGGGGTTTAGATGCAGGGTTTAGATCAATCAGCACGACGACCGGGTTTTATAAAAGACTACGATTCCCAAAATGCCTCATGGCACGACCCAGACGACTTCCACTCCCAGCATGCCGCTGTTTGGAACTGCGAGTTCCAGAATGCAACGCTCCCAACCCTGGGCCCCAGAGAGCCGTCGAGACTACAATTCCCAGCATGCAGGGCCGCCCCCTTGTTCTGGCGCCCCGCAGGTCCCTGCTTCGCAGGGACTTTTTGGATTCCAGAGGCCGTTTCCTGGAGTCACAGCCCCGTTCGGATGACGTGAATTCGGGGCCGTTCTGGCCCGTCGAGCCTGTCCAGACGAAGTCCCAGAGGGATGGCTCAGGGCTTGTGCCCGGCTTTGCTCAGGCAGCGTTTGAGGCATCCCCAAAAGGGTCCTTCTGGGGCCTTCCCCCCTTTGAACTGCGGTGGCGGGCGGGCACTCTGTCTGCCGCACTGCTTGGAGTAGGGGCCGCCATCTCCATGGTCACGGCCATGAGTGGGCCCCTGGCCGGCGGGTCGCGGGACATCCTGTGGCGCGTGAGTACGGCGCTCTGTGGCGCGCGCTGCGAGGATCGGGCGGCGCTGGTGGGCCGCGGTCGCGCGTGCGCTCTGGCGGGAGTGGGCAGTCCCAGAGTGGCGTGGGGCGAGCGCGTGGAGAGGGGACCACTTGAGGGGCAGATGACGGGACTGGGTGGGGGAACAGCGCGAGTGGAAGCCGCTTATGGCTGGGATGGGCGACCTGCATGGAAATTGAGGCGGGGAGTGGAGTTTGGATGCCTCGGTAGTGGGTCCAGCAGGTGCAGAATAACTAAGTTGTTGATTCTGTGGGGTAAGAAGTGAGGAAGAGTGTCCAAAATTGGGGGGAGTGCGGCCTTCATCAGAGGCTGGGGTTGGGGACCCAGGTAAGCAAGGCAGGTCGAGTTGGGGGTGTGCCTTGGGATTGAGCTCGGAGCTGCTGCCTCGTTGAAGTTGTTGAATCATGGGTGCTGCATCTGATCCGCGGAGGGCAGAGAGAAGCGGGAGCGAGACCCTCTGTAGGAGTGGTGCTTCTACCCAGTGTACTCTGTACTCCTAGCTGAAAGCTCTTCTGTGCTATTATAATCACCCAGGTCCTCGATCACAAAGCCCTGTAGCTTGTCCCCCTGCACGGCGGTTGCAACCCGTTACTTTTCCCTTTCCCATCGCCCCTGCCTTTGTGTGGACACTGTCTGTAGCCTTTGGCTTGGGCGGTGCTCATGGGTGCCTCCTGACTGCTCTGTCACTTGCCTGCTGCTGGCCGGCCCTGCACCAATAAACACAAAGCCGTTGTACCTTCCAGAACACACATGTGGTTTTGACTTTCATGCTGAAACCCCTCCCCCTCCCCCATATCCCTCCTTGTATTCACTGACAGTCTTGTGCCTCCTATGTTGTAGGCACTGGGGATTCAGATGTGAATGAATATATTGTTAAAATGCACTAGTTGCTTAGTGCAAGAGAGTGTCTCAAATAATTGTAATAAATTGTAGATGTAAAATGCATATGGGTCCCATAAAGTGTATACAGCCTTTGGATATTTTTTTAAAGATTTATTTATTTATTTGAAAGTCAGAGTTACACAGAGAAAGGAAAGGCAGAGAGAGAGAGAGATCTTCCATCCGCTGGTTCACTCCCCAATTGGCCGCAACTGCCGGAGCTGCACCGATCCGAAGCCAGGAGCCAGGAGCTTCTTCTGGGTCTCCCACACGGATGCAGGGGCCCAAGGACTTGGGCTATCTCTTACTGCTCTCTCAGGCCATAGCAGAGAGCTGGATTGGAAGTGGAGCAGCCGGGACTCCAACTGGCACCCATATGGGATACTGGCACTGCAGGCGGTGGCTTTACCTGCCACAGCGCCAGCCCCACAGCCTTTAGATATTAATGTAACTATAAATTAGACTTAGTTGCTGTCAACTAAGAAAGACAGTTTCACCCCAGCCCCAAAGTGTGCTGTGACTGACTCCCAGCCTAGTGCAAGCCTTGTAATCAAATCTCTTGATTACAAGGGATTTGGGTATAAATACTGGTGATCAGCATTAGCATCCTATATGAAAAGGTAGGATTTGCATAACAAATAATTTAACCGGCTTCTTGACTGAGGTGCTGCTTTGTGTAATTGCAGATTTTGGGCTGGAGGATCATTTCAAGCATTGTTTGGTCCGTGCTGCTTCTACCCGTCTGCACCACGGTGTTTATCATCTTCAGCAGCATTGATTTATTCCATCCTGTACAATGGCTGTCTGGTAAGTGCTCGCCAATTTGGTGAAACCATTCCTAAGACCTCCTTCTCAACCTAAGAACCACATTATGTTTCCAATAATGTAGTGCTAATGATTGCCCATATTGATACATCAGAGTATCCGCATTGAGATAATTTCAAGCCATTTTAGCATAACATAAACCATCTTTTATTGTGTAGGTTAGTAAACCTGTCAGACTGAGTTCCCGGCTCCCAGCTAAAGCCTCTGCCCAGTCTCGACCGTGGCAGGCACTGGGGGAATAAGCCAGCAGATAAGAGCTCTCTGTATCTGTCTCTGCCTCTCTAATTAATTAATTAAAGATGAAGAAATTAAGGAAGATAAGTGCTATATTCTTGAGATTTAAAATTGCTAAAAAAATTCTTGGAGACAAAAATTTCTAAACTCATTAAAATATAACTTGCTTTATGCTAATTAATAATAGTTACCAATTATTGCCTGTCTGTGCTGGGCACCACGCTAAATACATGTCCGTATGTATGTGTACACACACACACACAGCCTGTTGTGCTCCCTATGACTATTTTTCACTTTAGAGAATTAGGTTATTTTTGAAGAGTTACCATCATTCATTCTGTGTTTTTTAAGTCTTATTTTTACTTATTTGCAAGGCAGAGTGACAGAGAGGGGGGGAGAGAGAGAGATCTTTCATCCACTGGTTCACTCCCCAAAAGGTGGCAGTGGCCAGGGTTGGGACAGGTTGATGCCAGGAGCCAGCAGCATTCCATCCATACCTCCCACATGGGTGACAAAAGCCCGAATACTTGGGGCCAAACTCCACTGCCTTCCCAGGGAGCTGGATCAGAAGTGCATTATCTAGGACTGCCATATGGAATGCTGCTGTGCTTTTATTTATTTATTCTCTAAAAATTTATTTTTTATTTATTTGAAAGGCAGAGAAAGAGAGGGCCTCCATATGCTGGTTCACTCCCCAGATGGCCACAATGGCCTGGGCTGTACTAGGCTGAAGCCAGGGGCCCAGCACTTGTTCTGGATCTCCCATGTGGGTGCAGGGACCCAAGCTCTTGGGCCATCTTCTGCTGTTTTCCCAGGTGCATTATCAGGGAGCTGAATGGGAAGTAGAGCAGCCAGGTCTCACACTGGTGCCCGTAAGTATGCTGGCATTGCAGGTGGTGGCTTAACCCTCTACACCACAACACTAGCCCCAGTCCTGGTTCTTTTAAAAATAATTGGTCTTGTTACTAAGTCTTAGTCTACTCAGCAAGTGTATATCCCATTTTATTTCTCTTGTTTAGGTTTTTAGGCATACTATATACATAGGTTGAACTTTGAAATGGAGTGTCAGTTGTTGGACTACTCCACAATGTGACTGTGTTAGTATTCACAGAGACGTGGTTCGTTCAGATGATTTATGGATTCTGCTGTTTCCAAAGATGTTACTTTGACTTTAGCTGTAGGAGCTAATTGGGTTTATTAAGAGATCTGAAAAGTATCATTTGCATTTTAGGGAGAAACTGTTGGTTTGCTGTTAAACATTGTGTCTCTTTTTTGCATGATGAAGTGTTTACACATGGTAGTATTTTATCTGATGTTAATGTCTGTAGCATTTAAAAGAAATTCTACTGTAATTTTAAAGTACACAAAGCTAAGTTCAAATAATAATTTGTGATTCTTGAGTTTCTCCAATGAACCTGTCTGCAAGGTACATTTAGAATCTTCAAGAAAAGATAATTTTTTAAAATTATTTTTTATTTTTTTGACAGGCAGAGTTAGACAGAGACAGACAGACAGAGAGAAAGGTCTTCCTTCTGTTGGTTGATCCCCCAAATGGGCACTATGTCTGGCACTGCGCCAATCCGAAGCCTGGAGCCAGGTGCTTCCTCCTGGTCTCCCATGCAGGTGCAGGGCCCAAGCACTTGGGCCATCCTCCACTGCACTCCCGGGCCACAGCAGAGAGCTGGCCTGGAAGAGGGGCAACCGGGAAAGAATCCGGTGCCCCAACTGGGACTAGAACCTGGGGTGCCAGCACCGCGGGCGGAGGATTAGCCTAGTGAGCTGCGGCACCGGCCCAAGAAAAGATAATTTTAATGTTAAAGTTATCCTTGCTGTTCAAGAACCCTTACATTGCAATATGTTGAACAGGACGTTGAGACTGAATAAACGTCACTAACCCATCTCTCCTGTGTTTCAGATTCCTTCAGTGATCTCTACAGTTCCTATATAATCTTTTACCTCCTATTGCTGTCAGTGGTAATCATAATCATAAGTGTTTTCAATGTGGAGTTCTACACAGGTGAGTTTCCCGTGTTAACCATGTTAAGAACATGAATATATTTTACTAAGGGCAGACTTCATGCATTTTATATGTGGACGAGTGTAACAGGCTGTGTTTTGTGTCAAAATTGAAAAGTGCACAAAATCATATTCTTTGAATGATATGCCTTAAAATTCATTCGGGTGCTAGTTTCTCTTGTTAAATTTAAAACTTTCAGGAAAAATATTATATAGGGCTACCTAGAATAGTCAAAATCAGAAAGTAGGAGGGTGGTTCCAGGCACTGGGTGTTGTTTATGGGCAGTGTGTCACTGGGGGAGATGGAAGAGTTGGAGATGAGTGGTGGGGATGGTGTACAGCACTGGGAGTGTACTCAGTGCCACCCAGCTGTGCACTGAAAACTGGTTCAGATGAGAAATCTCATTAACGTGTCCATTACCACAGGAAAACAAATGCAAACCTTGAAATAATTCTTGGCTAGTGTCTTTTTTTTTTTAAGATTTTATTTATTTATTTGAGAGGTAGATTTACAGACAGTGAGAGAGAGAGGCAGAGAGAAAGGTCTTGCATTGTTGGTTCACTCCTCAAATGGTAGCAATGGCTGGAGCTGGGCTGATCTGAAGCCAGGAGCCAGGCGCTACCTCGGCGTCTCCCATGTGGGTGCAGGGGCCCAAGCGCCTGGGCTATCCTCTACTGCTTTCCCAGGCTGTAGCAGAGAGCTGATTGGAGGAGGAGCAGCCAGGACTAAAACCGGCGCCCATATGGGATGCAGGCGCCGCAGGCGGAGGATTACTACTGCGCCACAGCACGGCTAGTGTTAACGCTGTGATTTAGCCAATGTATTATAAAAAGAATTCTTTTACAGGGTAGCAGATCTAGACCAGGTGATTTAATTTCAAATATAAAAGCCTGTCATTCTATGACTGTCACAAAATCTTTAGAGCACTACGTTTTGTCTCAGGAGAATCACCTGTTAGATTGTGGCGCTTGTTATACTCAGTTTCTCTTCTACTCTTCCTGCCTTTTCAGATTCCCGAGTCTGTCCTTAAGGCAGAATAACAAGGCTTTCTGCCACTTGTTCTCTGGCCATAACTTCATTCTTCCTTTTAGCTCTTCGGTTCTCCCTTGTGAAACCAGGTACAGCGTTTCAGACCCTAGCTGGGGATGCTACAGTGCATTTCCTTTTCCTTTGCTTTCCTGCTCCCTCACTAGAGGTGGTTGGGTCTCTTTCTCCAACTATTTTTAGAGATTTATTTCTTTATTTGAAAAAGTTGGAGAGGGTGGGGAGAGAGAGAGACAGAGACAGACATGTAGAGAGATCTTCCATCTGCTTGTTCATTTCCCAGGTGGCCACAATGGCCGGGGTTGGGACACGCCAAAGTCAGGCGCTTCATCTGGGTCTCCCACATGAGTGGTACAGGCTCAAACACTTGGTCCACCTGCTGCTGCTTTTCCCAGCCCTTTAGAGGGAGCTGGCTTGGAAGTGGAGCAGCGGTGCCCCTAAGGGATGCCGGTGTTGCGAGTGGCAGCTGTACCAGCTATGCCACAGCACTGGCCCCTCTTTCTCCATCTTGGAGCATGTGCTCTTTCCCCCTCTGCATGTACCTGCATCCTCTGTGTAGATTCCCACAAGTCATGAGTCACTGGCTCATTCCTTCAGTAACATTCCGTATGCATTTTCTGTGTGCTTGACATTGTGAGTGGAGAAGAGAACAGTGGTATGTCCCAGCTTTCTCCAGGGCATCACAGTTACTGGGAGACAGACAGTAGACATTAGCATGTTTGATTGCAGTACACTGAGTGGGAGTGGATAGGAGTACCACTTAGCCAGCCGTGAGTTTTTCGAGAGATGATGATTAAACCAAGCCTTGAGGGGAGCAGTTGTGTTAAAGAAGGAAAATGTTCTTGAGAGAGAAGGAATAGCATACAGAGAGGGTTAGTGACAAGAGGGGTTTAGTATATTCAGAGACCTGTAAGTCAAGTGCACAGTCCGTGTGCCTGGTGGGCATGTCTGGTGGAGAGCGAGAGGTGACAGCAGCCGCTTCCCCACACACCCTGTGCTCCAGCTCTTCTCTGTGTGGATGAAAGAACACCTGCACAGTAGGGAAGGCACACCCTGGCCAGGTGAGCGTCCCTCACCTCTCATCCATTCACACCTGCCTTGGATTGTCAGAGAAGTGTTAGTGATCACCTGTTTTAGTTTGTCACAGGTGCATTGCATGCTGACTTTCAGATGCTGACAAAGTCAGCTTGCTGGAGGGCAGCAGCCAGCTCTTTCTTCCTCTTTCTTTTAAAGATTTATTTATCTATTTGAAAGACAGATTGACAGACAAAGGGCAAGTGACAGATCTTCTTTCTGCTAGTCTACTCCTAAATGACTGCAAGGGCCATGTCTGGGCCCATCAAACCAGGAGCCAGAAACTCCATTCAGGTCTCCCACATGGGTGCAGGGGCCCAAGCACTTCCCAGGCGCACTAGTAGGGAGCTGGATCAGAAGCAGAGGAGCTGGGCCTGGAACCAGCTCTCTGATACCGGGTGGTGGCATTGCAAGAAGCAGCTTCACCTGCCATCTTTCTTCAGTTACTGTCTGTTCTGTTGTGGTGCTTCAGAGTGCCAGCGTGTGCACCAGGGAATTTTAGTGAAAAATGAAAAATGTTAGTTGTACTGTCTTTGGGTTTCATCCCTAGATGTTTTGGCTTTTCTTGTTTGTATATGTCTGTTATTGATCTTCTCTAATTTTGGTAACTTAGTATTTTTCTGCAGCGTTTTTTTTTTTTTTTTTTTTTTTTTTTTTTTTTTTTGACAGGCAGAGTTAGACAGTGAGAGAGAGACAGAGAGAAAGGTCTTCCTTCCATTGGTTCACCCCCCAAATGGTTGCCACGGCCAGTGCGCTGCACCGATCTGAAGCCAGGAGCCAGGTGCTTCCTCCTGGTCTCCTATGCAGGTGCAGGGCCCAAGCACCTGGGCCATCCTCCACTGCACTCCCTGGCCACAGCAGAGAGCTGGACTGGAAGAGGAGCAACAGGGACAGAATCCGGTGCCCCGACCAGGACTAGAACCCGGGGTGCTGGTGCCACAGGTGGAGGATTAGCCTAGTGAGCCGCGGCGCCGGCCTCTGCAGTGTGTTTCACAGTGTGCATTCCTTCCTCCCCTGTGTGTGTGTGGGAGGAGAGGTGTGGTCAGATCCTCTGACTCCACGTGCCGTGGGTTGTGACGCACAGTCCTGTGTTTTCCTTACAGTCGTGCCTTCCGTTCCCTGCTCCAGACTGGCCCTGATAGGAAAGGTCATTCACCCTCAGCAGCTCCTGCACTCCTTTGTCCATGCGGCCATGGGAATGGTGATGGCGTGGTGTGCTGCCGTCATCACCAAGGGCCAGTACAGTTTCCTCGTGGTTCCCTGCACCAGTACTGAGAGGTAAGAGTAGATGCGTTTCCTGAGGAGCCTTGTTAGCTTCTAAACCCCAGGTGACCCACGCAGGTTAGTAGTTTCTGGACACTCTTTGGTTTCCAGACTTCTAAAGAAGGGGCTTGTTTATCTATTTCAAATGTTTTTGGTGTTTTCTGTTTGTCGAATTCATCAAGTTTAAAAAACTGCTGTGTGTGCCAGGTGTTGTGCGAGGTATATTTGGTTTGTGAGAGTGAATCAAACATAGACTATAATAATCAAACCTAGACTCTCTTGGAGAGAACAGAAGGGAAATCAAGACCTGGATGTGGATGGATGCAGTAGGAAGAAGAAAGTGAGAGGTGCAGATACGCTCTGGGAAATGAGAAAGCAGGGAGGACCCACACGTGTCCTTAGATGAAGTGGCATTCAGCTTGGAGTGTGAAGGAAGGGTGGTATGAAAAGAAGGAAAAAATAATTTTAAATAATTATAATGCTTTTAATAGAGTGCTTTTACAGTGTTGACATTTAAACAGTTCTTTAGCACAGGGCATTGATACAAATTTCAAGTTGATATTTTGACTTTAAAAAACAAAAAAGAGGGCCAGCATTGTGGTGTAGTGGGTAAAGCTACTGTCTGTGGTGCTGGCATCCCCTGTAAACGCCAGTTCCGGCCCGGCTGCTCCACTTCTGACCCAGCTCCCTGCTAATATGCCTGGGAAAGCAGTGGAAGATGGGCCCCTGCCACCCTTGTAGGAAACCTGGAAGAAGCTCCTGGCTTCAGCAGGGCACAGCACTGACCATTGCAGCCACCTAAGGAGTGAACCAGCAGATGGAAGGTCTCTCTTTCTGTCTGTCCCTCTCTGTAAAACTCTGCTTTTCAAAATAAATAGAAATCTAAATAAAAATAAAAAGTAAAAACTGGAGTGGTCTTAAGATCCCTACTGTCCCCTGTATTTTAGTTTTCTTTTGACCCTATTTTTTTTTTAAGACTTATTTATTTTGCTTGAAAGTCAGAGTTACACAGAGAGAGAAGGAGAGGCAGAGAGAGAGAGAGGTCTTCCATTGGGTTCACTCCCCAATTGGCTGCAATGGCCAGAGCTGTACTGATCCGGAGCCAGGAGCTTCTTCCGGGTCTCCCACGCGGTGTAGCGGCCCAAGGGCTTGGGCCATCTTCTGCTTTCTCAGGCCACAGCAGAGAGCTGGATCGGAAGTGGAGCAGCCAGGTGCCCATATAGGATGCGGGACTGTAAGTGGTGGCTTTACCTGCTACGCCACAGTGCCAGCACCCTTAGCTATTGTTCTACAAGGAGTCTGCAAAAGGTTCATAGGAAAATGGATATTATGCAAAACTTATGCCTGGGCTTCAATTTTTTTTTTTTTAAATGGCTCATGTGGGATGCTGGCGTTGCAGGCAGTGGCTTACTCATTATGCCACAACTCCATCTCTCAATTTTTTTTAAAGATTATTTAATTTATTTGAAAGGCAGAATTATAGAAAAAAAGAAAGAGGAAGACAGAGAGAGACCTTCCATCGCTGGTTCACTCCCCAAATGGCTGCAACAGCTGGGGTTGGGCCAGGCCGACACCAGGAGCCTAGAACTCCATTTGAGTCACCCACATGGATGGCAGAGACCCAAGCACTTCTGTCATCATCTGCTGCGGTCCCAGGCACGTTAGTAGGGAGCTGGATTGAAAGTGTAGCAGCAGGAGCTGGAACCATGTGGGATGCTGGAGTCACAGCGTAGCCTCACAGCTGCTCCCCAATACCAGCCCCGGAATTTCAGTTTTCTTACACCAAAATAAAGTTAGCTTTTTATTCCATTTTTCTATGAACTTTCTGAAATATGCTCATATAAGACAATTTTTCCCCCAATATGTTTGCTTTAGTGAAAATTGTACTGTTGATAAACATTAAATAATAAATGCCATCTCTTAGTAGGGAAGTGTCAACTGTTCATCTTGATGAATCTTAAATTCTTTGCACTTCTCTTTTTTTTTATTTTTAAAGATGTATTTATTTATTTGAGAGGCAGAGGCAGAGAGAGAGAGGTCTTCCATCCGCTGGTTCACTCCCCAGATGGCCGCAATGGCTGGAGCTGTGCCAATCCAAAGCCAAGAGCCAGGAGCTTCTTCTGGATCTCCCATGTGGGTGCAGGGGCCCAAGCACGTGATCCATCCTCTACTGCTTTTCCAGGCCATAGCAGAGAGCTGGATTGGAAGTGTAGCAGCTGGGACTTGAACCGGCGCCCATATGGGATGCTGGCACTGCAGGCGGCGGCCTTACCTGCTACACCACAGTGCCAGCCCCTGCACCTCTCTTCAATGGAGAGGCAGTGAAGTTCTAGGGAGCAGAAGGCAGCAACAAGCTATAAGCTCTTAAAGGGATTAGTAGCCATTTGAAAAACAATTTTTAAATTTATTTGTGGGCACCTGTACCCATGTGGGAAGATCCAGAGGATGCTCCTGGCTCCTGGCTTCGGATCAGCTCTGCTCTAGCCATTGCAACCAACTGGGCAGTGAACCAGCGGATGGAAGACCTCTCTGCCTCTCCTTTATCTGTGTAACGCTGACTTTGAAATAAATGAATAAATCTTTAAAAAATTGTTCGGCCGGCGCCACGGCTCACTGGGCTAATCCTCAGCCTGCAGTGCCAGCACACTGGGTTCTAGTCCCAGTCGGGGTGTCGTATTCTGTCCCGGTTGCCCCTCTTCCAGGCCAGCTCTCTGTTGTGGCCCAGGAGTGCAGTGGAGGATGGCCCAAGTCCTTGGGCCCTGCACCCGCATGGGAGTCCAGGAGAAGCACCAGGTTCCTGGCTTCGGATCAGCGCGATGCACCATCTGCGGCAGCCATTGGAGGGTGAACCAACGGCAAAGGAAGACCTCTCTCTCTGTCTTTCTCTCTCAGTGTCCACTCTGCCTGTCAAAAAAAAAAAAATTAAAAATAAAATAAAAAATTGTTTCTATTTGTTTTATTTGAAAGACAGCAAGAGAGAGATCTTCCAGCCATTGGTTCACTCCCCAGACCCTGTGACAGGATTGGACCAGGCCAAAGCCAAGAATCTGGAACTCAGTCTGGTTCTACCATGAGGGTGGCAAGACCTTAAATACTTGAGCCATCATCTGCTACCTCCCAGGGCACACATTAACAGGAAGCTAGATTGGAAGCAGAGTAGCCAGAACTTGAACCATTCACTCTGATATGGGATACAGGTGTCCCAAGTGGTGTGTTAACCATTGTCCTAATGCCAATTATTAATATATTTACTGATGTTTCAGTCAGAGGTTTTGGCAAAACTAATCTCTTTCATCATTTTGTAACTCATAATCTAGAAAACAGTCAGTCTGGAGTCTGACTTCTCATGGTGGTAGGACATATGACCGTCCTACAACCTATACTTACTCATGAGAAATTGACTCCTGCTGAATTATGATGTGTTGGTACTCTACACCCCCGGACAACTGAGAGTTTATAGTCTTACGAAACTGTCAAGGGAGTTTTAGAGTTGATGTTCACCAAATAGACAAGTTCTTACGCTAACAACTAAAAGGCACTGTCAGGCAGAACTGATTGGGAAGTGGCTTAAGGCAGCATCCACCAGGGGATCCTCTTGGATTTAACTAAATATTCAGGACTTAAAACCGTAGATTGTCAGCTGGGAAGCATCCTGAGCTCCTCTGAGCAGGAGCCCCTGAAGCAGTGTTTACAAGGTCCCAGAGCCATCAGAGTTGTCTTGCTGGTGATGCAAAGCAGCTCCAAAGAAAAGAGGTCTGCATGAGACGGGTGTGGGGCTGCCTGTTTAAAGGCTTTGTGCCCTACAGGATCCAGGATCTCTTATGGCAACTTTATGAGCATAGCATCCAGTGTTCCCAGAAGGGAATGCTGTTATAAGAGCTAAGACAGGGAGAGGCCCAAAGTTAGGGGATCTCTACCAGATGCAAATACATAGACTTTGCTCAGTCCAGATACAGTTGTCCAACTCTCAAGCGACGTTGCTGATTACGGTAGACATTCTTACCCATATTGGGTTTCCAGGGGACAGAGCTAGAGTCAGATTCTTTTATTTATTTGTTTGAAGGAGTTACAGTGAGAGGGTAAGACACAGAGAGAAAGAGATCTTCCCTCTGGTGCTTCACTCCTGTGGTGTCCAGGACTGAGCGGGGAGCCAGGAGCCAGGAGCTTTTTCAGGTCTTCCACGTGAGTGGCAGGGACCCAAGCACTCGAGCCATCTTCTCCTGCCTTTCCCAGGCGCATTAACAGGGAACTGGATCAGCAGTGGAGCAGCTGGGACTTGAACTGGCACCCGTAAGGGATGCTCGTGTTGTACGTGGTGGCTTTATCCACTACACCACAATGCTGGCCTCTAGGGTCAGATTCTTAAGCTTGTGAAAAATGGGTTTTTAATAAATTCTGCTCATACTTGCCTAAAATTAACCTTTTTATTAGAATTTGGGCCATTCCTAAGTGATCAACTTAGAGCTTTGCCTTCAGTAACTGTTGAAACCAAAACAGTGATATATGTCCCTGACTGTTGAATCAATAACTTTACTTTTGCTTCCAGCTTAGATCATCCTGCTACACAGATGTGCTTAAATGAGTATCATCTTTTCTTCCTGTTGGCTGGAGCATTTATGGGCTACAGCTACAGCCTTCTGTACTTTGTTAACAACATGAACTACCTCCCGTTCCCTATCATACAGGTAAGATACCGTTTGGTCATTACCTTATGCCAAAATTTGACAGGGTAAAACTGGCCTTGGTGTATGGGTATATAAGTGGCCTCATCTGATTCATTTGAGGTTTGATCAGCAAAACCTAGGACTGAACAACTCAGTGCCATTTAGAGAGAAAAGATTTGTCTTCAAGGGGTTTTAGCATATTTTAAAAAATTATTTATTTCTATTAATTTAAAAAGCCAAGAGAGCGATATCCATGTGTTGATTTACTCCCCAGATGCGTGCAATAGCTAGTCTCCCATGTGGGTGACAAGGGCTCAAGTCTATGAGCCATCACTTGCTCCCTCCCAGGATCCACGTTAGCTGGAAACTGGAATTGGAATTGAAATTGGAGCCAGGACTTGAACCTAGGCACTCTGATGCGGGATGCAGACATCCCAAGAGTGTCTTAACTGTTGCACCAAATGCCTGTCTCCTTAGCATATTTTTGAGTGCTGTCACTGACCTTCCTTCTGCTGGTTTCAGAATGCTGCTTTGCTCTGCTCTGTCCTTTCTGCTAGGTGGTGCATTTGCTGTGACCAGCAGGTCTGGGGGAGGATGATAATGGCATTCATGCAAAGTGTCTCCGTGCAGCTGCCACCTTTTTGAACTTAACCTCATGAGCATGCAGATGTGCAAGTAATTTTAGAATGTGTCAGTTACTGTCTCACAAGGCAAGTGTGTATAAATACATGCAGTAGTTTCAGCTGGTTTGAGGGGTACAGTATAAACGTTCAGTTGGGTTTTAAAAAAATCTTACCTGTGGGAGTTGACCCTGGAGCTCAGAGCCATCTCCTCTGGTAAGAGAAGTATGGGTTGAGATGTCTCACTGTCAGAGCAGGGCTCTCCTCAGCCTGCTTCCACAATTACCAGTTGGACTATGACTCACTTCACTCCTGTGGCAGGCAGTGACCTGGGAATGGGAGCAAAAATCTTAGAACCAGCCTGTAACAGTAGGACCCAGTCTGGTGGGAGGAGGGGGCATATAAGCAAATGTGTCGTAATGAAAGCATCCTACATGAGACTGTGGGGGCTAGGGTGTCCCGGCTTCATTCCAGTTTGTATGTGCCTGTTGCATCCATGAGGACAATCTGATGCAAATAGACATGCCGCAAGGAGCCGGTGCTCATCGCCTGGGGCCTGGCCCTTACCTCCCTGCTGTCTGTGAGTGTATGAAAATGTCTCATTTAGAAATTATTTTCTTGTGAGGATGAGTTAAAAGCAGGATGTCAACTTTGCTACCTCAAAATTTCACAAGGAGACCAACTCCAAAGTCCTTTGCAGAGATGTCTGTGAGAAATTGTCTTTGATCTAAACGTCATTAAGAAATAAAGCAACAAAGAGCAGAAAAATGAGATATCTGAGAATACCTTGCTGGACTTTTGTGACCTCCATTACATGTGACCATGTATTTAATATCATGGATGTATGGCCGGCGCCACGGCTCACTAGGCTAATCCTCCGCCTTGAGGCGCCGGCACACCGGGTTCTAGTCCCGGTCAGGGCGCCGGATTCTGTCCCGGTTGCCCCTCTTCCAGGCCAGCTCTCTGCTGTGGCCAGGGAGTGCAGTGGAGGATGGCCCAAGTGCTTGGGCCCTGCACCCCATGGGAGACCAGGAGAAGCACCTCGCTCCTGCCATCGGATCAGCGCGGTGCGCCGGCCACAGCGGCCATTGGAGGGTGAACCAACGGCGAAAGGAAGACCTTTCTCTCTGTCTCTCTCACTGTCCACTCTGCCTGTCAAAAAAAAAAAAAATATCGTGGATGTGCAGTGGACACACAGGAGCAGTCCAGTAGTTGACACTGATAATGTGTTGTTTCTACCATGTACCATCAAACTGATAAAAATTTTAAGTGATGGATGTCCCTTTTATTTTAAGATTTTTAAATTGTTTAAAAGGCAACATGACAAAGAGGAAGATACAGAGAGAGAACTAGAGAAAGAGAGAGGATCTTTCATTTTTTTTAAAAAAAGATTTATTTATTTGAAAGTCAGAATTACACACAGAGAGAGGAGAAGCAGAGAGGTTGGTCTTCCATCCGTTGGTTCACTCCCCAATTGGCCACAACGGCTGGAGCTGCGCCGATCCAGAGCCAGGAGCTTCTTCCAGGTCTCACACTTGGGTGCAGGGGCCCAGGGACTTGGGTCATCTGAGAGAGGATCTTTCATCCACTGGTTCACTCTCCAATGGCCACAACAGTCAGGGCTGTGCCAGGCTTACGCCAGCACCCTAGAGCTCCATCTGGGTTCCCCATGTGGTGACAGAAGCCCCGGTACTTGTGCCATCATCTTCTGCCTTCCCAGGCACATTGGCACTGAGCTATATTGGAAACGGGGCAGCTGGGATTTGAACCAGCATTTCACTAGGGGATGCCTGCTTCGCAAGTGGTGGCATAACCCACTGTGCCACAGCGCTGGCCCCAGCACTAAAATTTTTATAATTTCTTGTAAATTTTTAGATGTAGTCTTTTATCTCTGAAGTATTTTCTGTAGCGGTGATAGGTAATATTCAGCTTTGACTTTATTTTCAGCTTTTGCAAAATATTGATTTTTTTTTTCTTGAGAAACAGAGACATACAGACTGAGAGCCACATTCCTTCTATCTTCTGGTTTACTCCTCAAATGCTGGCAGTGGCTGGGCTGGGGACCAGAAACTCAGTTCAGGTCTTGTGTGGGTGTCAAGAACCCAATTATCTGAGCCACCATTTCTGCCTCCCAGGGTCTGCATTAGCAGGAAGCTAGAAGCAAGAGCTGGAGCTGTCAGTTGAACCCAGGCATTGTGATGTGGAATGTGTGCTAACTGGTTGGCTAAATGCCTGCCCCAGAATATAGATTTTTAAATTTGAGCAGAATATATATTTGGGGTATCTCTTGTGGCCATGAGTGTGTGGTGGAATTGATGTGCATCGTAGAGTGCTGATCTCCATCCTGGGATTGATTGGAGCAGGGGCTGGGCCAGGTCAAAGCAGGAGTTGGGAACTCCATCTGGGTCTCCCATGTGGGCAGGAACTCAGGCACCTGGGCCATCTTCCTCTTCTTTCCCAGGTGCATCAGCAGGGAACTCAAATGGAAGTGGAGGAGCCAGGACTCAAAGAGGGACTCTAATATGGACGCAGATGTCCTAAGGGGCTACCTAATCCTTCAGTACCACAAAGCCTGCCTCCAACTTTTTTTTTGTTAAGAGCCAGACTGATCAGGGGACATTAGGCTTTAAAGGCATCCTTTTTTCAAAAACAAAAACAAGCAGTGACAACTGTTAGTGTTATCACTCCAATTTTTGGTGCTCCCTGTCAGCTAACGTTCCAAGAGTGTGTTGTAACGTTTTTATTTTAAAATATTCCAGTGCTATAGATATTGAAAGTCACACTTGACTACTTCCTGTCCCATTTCAGTCTTTGTGCCAGAGATAACCATTGTTTCCAGGTTAATGTATATTCTTCCAGCTCCTTTTTTATACGTTTACATAGATAGGTATACCTGTAACATTTTTCGGAGGAAAGGTGGCAAATATAGCTTCATATTACATGTATTATTCAGTGAATACTTTTTTCATGTAACCTTTGAAAAAATGGATCTTTTAAAAAACCATCAATTTTTAAAAAACGTTTATTTATTTGAAAGGCAGAATTAGAGAGAGATCTGCTACTGCTTTCCCAGGCACATTAGCAGGGAGCTGGATGGAACGAGGAGAAGTTGGGCGTCAAACCAGCACCTACTTGCTAATACCACTAAAGGTGATTCTGTTACTCTTGCCAGGTTTTGAATGATCAAGTGATAGGGAAAAGCAGAGTGTTAGCATGGAATAGGGGACAAAGAAATGGATAGTATGGCAGGGCTTGGCAAGCTATGCCACTAAGACTGTTGAAAGTATTAAATGATGTAAGATTTATAGAGCACTTAGCATAGTGCCTGGTCTGTGCTAAATATTTGCCAAGGGTGGCTCATAGCAAAACCACAAAAATCCTATGGGGAATTAGCAGTCACTTCAGTTTGGGAACAAGAGGAGGTACAAGAGGTGTTCTGCACACATCTGCTGAAGTGTACCTGCTTCCCTAGCTTCTGTGTACCCTTGTGGGTAATGGTTGAGATGAGAGCAACAGTAGGAACAGAATAGGAACTATGCCCAGTGGGAGGTTGGCATGCATGGTGGTGTAGCACCCAGTGGCTGCGTGGAGTACTGCACTTCTGCATTTTGCAGTTTAAAAATATTTGAATAAACCAATGTAATTGAAGCTGTACAGTCTGCAACTGAGTATTCACATGGGCTGCTCTAGGAGGTTACTGTGGGCATCTGCAGAGGTGGTTTGAAGATGTAACGTTTACATAATATCTGATTCTTTGTTGTCCTTTAGCTTCTGAAATTCCTCAACGCAAAAGCAGTCCTAGTATTAGCACAAAATAAAGCCAGAATTTGGAAAGTTCATCTTTGATTCATTAGGTTTCCTTGGATTCTTTTTAATAATTTGTTTTTCTCCAGCGATATTTTGAAGGTGGGGAGTAAGAAGGAGAGAGGAGGAGACAGCCTTTGTTTAAGAAGTGCAGGGTTTTAATTTTATAATTGTGAATTTTGTGTTTTAGTTTCTTTATTTAGTTTCTTTGAAGATTTACTTATTTGAATGGCAGAGTTAGAGAGACGGAGGGAGGGAGGGATTCTGTCTGCTGATTTACTCCCCAAATGGCCTCAGTCACTGGAGCTGGGCCTAGAACTCCATCTGGATCTCCTACATGAGTGGCAGGGGCCAAGCCATGTTAGCAGGGAGCAGGATTGGAAGTGGAGCAGCTGGGACTGCAGCTGGCATTCATGGGATGCCAGCATTGCAGGCAGCAGCTACAGCTTGCTGTGCCACGATGCAGGCCCCAAGTGCAGTTAAAAAAAAAAAAACACAAACTTTGATGTGTTTTCTAATTTGGTTCCTTTCTCTTAGGTCATTAAATTGGCAGGTACATACTAAGGATCCATTTCTATTTAGCTGACTCAGTCTTGTTATTTCCCAGAAGGAGATGTAACTTGCTGAAGGTTGCACAGAGGGAGGGAGCACTAGAATTCGTGTGTCCAGGCGCCTGGGCTAGTGTCTTCTTCACGGCTTTACTTTTCTGCAGACAGCTGAGTGTATAGGCAGTGTGCATGATCTTTAGGATTTGTGGCTCAGATTTTCTTTCCATGTGCTAGTTGGTAACATTGCTTACGTTACTAACCCTTCTCTGCCGTGGTTTCTTCGGCTCTAAGATGTGGATGACAGCAGAACTTCACAGGGCTGCAGTGCTTAGAACAGTATGCGGTAGGCACCCAGAGAATGTCAGCGGTTACTGTTGTTCCCGTCGTCCCCTCACCCCTGACCCCATTCGCAGTTTGGCTTTGTGCACTTTTAGTTACCCAGCCACAGTCCTAAAGTATTACATGAAACATTCCAGAAATAATGTCTTATGTTACTTGTATTGCAGTATATTTCACTATTTTATTGTTATTGTTGCTGATCTCTTACTGTGCCTCATTTATAAATTAAACTTCATCCTAAGCATGTATGTGTGGGAAGAAAACATGGTCTGTGTCTGTGGCTTCAGGCTTCCACTGGGGATCTTGGAACGTATCCCCATAGATAAGTGGGACCACTGTGTTAGTGTATTTTTTGTACTTTTTTTTTTTTTTAATTTTTTTATTTGAAAGGCAGAGTTAACAGAGAGGAGGAAGGGCAGAGGGAAAGTGATCCTCCATCTGCCAGTTCACTCCTCAATTGGCTGCCAGGAGCCAGAAGCCTCTTCCAAGTCTCCCACATGGGTGCAGGAGCCCAAGCACTTGGTCCATCCTCTGCTGCCCTCCCAGGCACACCAGCAGGGAGCTGGATCTGAAGTGGAGCGTCCACATGGGATGCTGGTATTGCAGGCGGAAGCTCAACCTACAGTGCCACATACCGGCCGCGTTTTTTGTGCTTTCTCCACTTCCACAGTGCTTAGTGTTAAGTAAGGATTGATGATGTTGATTTTCTTATTTCTGATCTCGTGTCAGTGAGGTGGTCCCATAATGCAAAAACACTACGTATTTTAACATCAGAATTAGTTAACATTTTGCCCATGGAATAGCCTTTATCTGTTGGTACAGTGATTGTGGTTTTTTCTATGTTGACTGTTTGCTTTAGAATGCTGTGGAATGTGTCATTTGATTCTGCCTTTCCTTTTATCCACAGCAATACAAGTTTCTGCGCTTTAGGAGATCTCTGCTCTTATTAATGAAACATAGTTGTGTGGAATCACTGTTCCTGACCAGAAATTTCTGCATTGTGTATTATTTTCTTGGTAAGAATCTCTGCTCTTTGATACAGTGTTATGAGCTCATAGCTTAGAAAATGTCAGTTAGAAAGACATCTAGATTTTGTTTGTGTTGAAGGTATGTGGTTAGCCCAACTGATTCATTTTTTGAAATTATCAGATAATATGTATTTAGTTAAGGGAAAATATTGTTAAAGAAAATGCGATGCTTGCATGTGATAAAATATTGCTCAGCTTTTCAAAAGAAAGCAAGCTTATCATGTTGAGGATGTTATGCTAACTGTGATAACCCAGTCACAAATAGACAAATACTGCCTCACTCCACCAATATGAGGTATCTAAAGTAGTCAAACTCATAGGAACAGGAAGTAGAATGGTGGTTGCTAGGGCCAAGGAGATGGGAGAAAGGGCAGTTGTTCAGGAGGCATAGAGTTTTGGTTTTATAAGATGAAAAAGTTCTAGAAATTTGTTAGACACAGTGTGTGTCATTCACACTACTGCTTTCTACCCTGGAAAGTGGTTAGGGCTGCAAAGCTTATGTTGCTTTTACCACTGTAAGAAATGTATGCTATTTTAAAAAGGAAAGAAAATAATGTGTCGTTTGGTCATTACTCTAAGTAATGTAACTTTTTATAAGTTTGTAACTTTATACCAATGCAATCGAAATATACTGTTGGTAAGGGAACCTGGTAGGATTTAACATGAATTTGAGGCACAACATCTAGAATAATGAATAGTAATAAAATGATTATTCTCATTAGCAACACATTAATACAAACAAAATCTAACACTTGGAAGTACTGTTTTCAGACTTTTTCTGATCCTTCTTTTTTCTGTGGTGATATAATTTATAAAATTGTTCTCACCGTGTATTGGTCATTCTGTTTGCTGTTTGTAGTTAATACGCTCCATTTTCCTACATAGCCCTTGTAATTGTCCTGATGTCAGCCTGGCTGCTCCCTGGAGGTGTATCTTTGTGCTGACATAGCGGCTGTGGCAACATTCCCATGTGAGATTTTTCTTCTATAACTCTGTGGATATTCAAGTCAGAAATCATTTTCAGCATTACCACTATTTTTTTAAAAGATTTATTCATTTATTTGAAAGTCAGAGTTAAACAGAGAGAGGAGAGGCAGAGACAGAGAGAGGTCTTCCATCTGCTGGTTCACTCTCCAGTTGGCCACAACTGCGGGAGCTGTGCTGATCCAAAGCCAGGAGCTTCTTCTGGGTCTCCCATGTAGGTGCAGGGGCCCAAGGACTTGTGCCATCCTCTGCTGCTTTCTCAGGTCATATCAGAGAGCTGGATCGGAAGTGGAATAGCCAGGACTCGAACCGGCGCCCATACGGGATGCTAGCAGTGCAGGCTGTAGCTTAATCCATTATGCCACAGCGCCAGCCCCTACCACTTTTCATTTCTTTGCTGGATGTTCATCATTTTTGGCCAGTTTACTCTTTATTTACACTGTTCATTTTTATGAAATATCATATGAATTTATCAAGGAAGCAACACAACTGCATATTTTCCTCTGTGTGTCTAGTCTCAGTAACAGCTGTGAGTGACCGTCTCTAGCAGACTGGGAGGAGTGAGCAGTGATGGCTCAGTCACAGATGGTAGCACACATCTGTCATCTGCTTACTGGCTCTGAACAGCTAGAAGTGCCATACGCAGTCGCTCATGGTTACCACACCATTAAAATTGGAACGCTGGTGTTGCGGGACTGCTATGTTTTAACTAAACCCTGGTATCTGAAATATATTTATAGCAAAACTGAAAAAAGCAAGGGCCACCAGTGTTCATAGAGTACTCTTTCTCTACCTGTTGCTAATCAGACGGTCGCATTTGACAGGTCTTGGTGTCTGCTTTGCGATTTCTTTGACATCGTTTGCAAAGAATGATTCAGGTCTGTTTTATTAACTTTTATGTTCTTAGCTTGGTATTTTTCGCCCCTCAGGCCATATTCCCAAAGCTTGGATTAGCACTGCTATGGACCTTCACACGGATGAGTAAGTGATGGATAAAAAGTCTGATTGTAACTGTTTCCGTTCTTTTAGATGTTTACTGCTTTCCAGATGTTTTTATTTATTTTGTTTAATTTGAAAGACAAGGAGACAGAGACAGGCAGACAGAGATCTTCCATCTACTGGTTTAGTACCCAATGGCTGCAACAGCTGGGGTGGGCCAGGCCAAAGCCAGGAGTCAATAACTCAATCTGGGTCTCCCATGCGGGTGGCAGGGACCCAACTACTTGAGCCATCATCTGCTACCTCTTAGGGTGCATGTTAGCAGGAAGCTAGCATTGAGAGTGGCCCTGGAATTTGAACCAAGTGCTCCAATATGGGATGTGGTGGTATAACCACTGCACCGACCACTCACTCCAGTGTTTTTAAAATTGCATTCATTTTTGAATACATATAGCATACAATCCCAAAGATATATAGAAAGACTCTTTCTATCCCTGTTTCCAGTCACCCATTTCCTCTCCCCAGAAATAAGCCATGCTAATCTCTCTTGTTGTAGTTATTTGCTACACCTTTTACACTATACAAAAGTGTGTGTTTACTTGAAAGGCAGAGTTATAGAGAGAGAAAAAGAGAGAGAGAGAATCTCTTCCATCTGCTAGTTCACTCCCCAAGTGGTCACGATGGCCAGGCTGGGTCAGCTGAATCCAGAAGCCTGGAGCTCTATTCAGGTCTCCCACCTGAGTGGCAGAGGCCCAGGCACTTGAGCCATCTTCTACATGAGCAGGGAGCTGGAGTGGAAGTGGAGCAGCTGGTACTGCATTCGATCCATGCTCCTGGGGTGCCAGCATTGCAGGCGACGGCTTAGCCTGCTACGTCACACAGCCAGCCCTTGTTCTTTTCTGTCAGTCATCCTGTGGTACCTCATGGTATACACCAGTGCTGTGTTATTGCCTGAATTTTGCCCAAGAGGAAACTGAAATGTTGCAAAATCTAGTGATCCGGTGAAGTTCGCAAGTGGCTATTATGTGGTAGCACTGGGTGTGTTCCTGTTGTCCCCAGTGAACTTACATATAGGTAAAGGTTTAATCTGTTATTTGCCTGAAAAGTGTCAGTTTCTCTCAGTATCGTTCTTTTTTGTTTGTTTGTTTTTTAGATTTATTTATTTATTTAAAAGAGAGGAGAGAGGTCTTCCATCTGCTTGTTCACTTGCCAAGTGGCCACAGTCTACCGGGAGACTTTTTGTGTTTTATGTGGAATTCACTAATGTCCACTTTTGGGAGTAGGGATATTGGCATAGATGATTATTTAAGAGATGTTTTGTTTTTCACAATACAAATTTCTATTCCTTACTTTTCATAGTTCCTAGGTAAATTTACTTTTTTCTTCTATTTAATTACTAGGCATGAAACCAGATACCTAGATCATTTTATTATGTTCAGATTTTAACTTTTTCCTTCAGGAAGTGTTTTGTTGGGGTGCATATTGTTGTGCAGTGGGTTAATCCACCTTTTGGGACACCTGCATTCTGTATTGGAGCACTGGTTTGAGTCCTGGCTATTTCACTTCTGATCCAGCTTCCTTCTAATGTACCTGTGAAGGCAGTGGATAATGGCCCAAGTGCTTGAGTCCCTGCCTCCCATGGGGAAAACCTGGTTAAAGTCCCAGATTCTTGGCTTTGACCTGGCCCGACACAGCCCCAGCTGTTGTGGCATTTGGGGAATTAACCAGCAGATGGAAGATCTCTCTCTTTCTATGTCTCTGTCATTTTGCCTTTCAAATAAGTAAATAAATCTTAAAAAGAGAGAGTGAGAAATGTTTGTTTATATAGCTGAGTGCCTGTTGTTCTGTCCTTCATGTATATCAGGTTTTCAGTAAATTCCTTCTTAGAGGTGAAATTAACTCCATGATATGTTACACTCTCCCTCCCCACCCCCCGGCCTCAGACACTATGCTGAACACTCCTATGTAGGCTGTTTTAAGTCTTGTGGTAGTCCCTTGGTCCAATGAAGAGGTTGCGCCACAGTTATAAGGGTGAAGAAACTGAGTGGGACAGGTTGAGTGCCTTGCCTTACAACAGCACTCACAAATGGCAGGTCAGCGATTCCGATCCCCGTCTTCACGGGAACTTGTTGTATGGTTATAGGATTATGACTTTGCTCACTGATCTGTTCCAGTGTAGTGATGGCAGTGTTTGCCTTATTTCTAACAGTTTCTTATGTTCTAGAAGTAAAGTTCATTATTTTTGTAACACATGCTTAACCATTATAAAATTGTTTCTAAGTTATGAAAATAAGGTTAAAAGTCTGTTCCAGGAGAAGTACCAATCATGTTTAATGATTTTAATTATTAAGCAACAAAGCAGTTCTTTGGGTGAACTTTTACCCAGCTCCAAGGAGGACGAAAGAAGAGACTATCCACAAAGTTGTTTAGAGATAGGATTCATTTCTCAGTGTGGAGTCCGAGTCTGTTAATGTTCACGTTCTGTTTTCCCATAGGATCAATCACTAATTAAATCAGCAATTTTTGCTTTCATAGGCGGTCTCATAGGCCTCTTGACTCCGTGAGTGGCCTCTTGAATATCTCACTGCTCTACCATGTCTGGCTGTGTGGAGTCTTTCTCCTGATGACTTGGTATATCTCCTGGATGCTCTTCAAAATCTATGCCACAGAGGTTAGTATTGAGTTTCTCGTTCATACCTCTGTGTTTTGGAGTGCACACATTGATTCTGAGTAGAGCACTGATCAGTGTGCGTGCCGAAAGCAGTTAGAGTAGGTTGGTTTGTCATCTCTCTTGAGACTTTATTAGGTTATATCATTTATAACCATCATTTACTGTGTGTTGGTTTTTTTTTTTCCCCTGAGGAAAAGAGTTGATGTCCACTTCATCTTTGGGAATTAAGTTGAAGGATTACTATGCTTTTTTGTAGTCTAGTTCTCTTCTGGAGGATTCTCTTCTCCATTGAGTATGTACTAAGTGAACCTGAATTTTCAATTATTTTGACATAGACACTATTAAAATATTTAAATATATGGAAATTAACTATTTGGTTTTGAAGGAAAGTTTTTTTTTTCCCCCTTGACAGGAAGAGTTAGTGAGAGAGAGAGAGAAAGGTCTTCCTTTCATTGGTTCACCCCCAAAATGGCCGCCATGGCCAGCGTGCTGCGGTTGGCGCGCTGCACCGATCAGGAGCCGAGAGCCAGGTGATTCCTCCTGGTCTCCCATGGGGTGCAGGGCCCAAGTACTTGGGCCATCCTCCACTGCCTTCCCGGGCCACAGCAGAGAGCTGGCCTGGAAGAGGAGCAACTGGGACTAGAACCTGAGGTGCTGGTGCCGCAGGTAGAGGATTAGCCAAGTGAGCCGCGGCGCCGGCTGGAAAAGTTTTAATATTATATTGAAAATATCATTTTGGAGATGGAGGTGATGATGTCAGTTTGGATGTGCTATCTCCTTTTCTAATAAATTTCTATTAACACTTACATATGTAACAAAGTATGGAAGTAATCACGTGCGTCGTCTTTTTGTCTGTTTGCTAGGTGCACGTGTTCCCTGTTCAGCTCCCGTTTGCAGAAGAGTCAGATGAATGCCTCCCAAAGGTTTTAAACAGCAACCCTCCCCTCATCATAAAGGTGCCGTGACTGTGCGCTTTGATCTTTATGTGTGCGCTTCTCATCTAACAGAAGGGACTTCACTTAGAATATTTAAGCATTTAGAAAATTTTTGAGAGCTTTGAGTATTCTAATATTGGTGTTATAAAAATAACCCACCTACAAACGCTGTTTTTTTTAGTTTTTGTTGCAAGTGTATGTTGTAGCATATGTGTACAACCTAGCCAATTCTCTATTCAGAGAAGATATAAATGTATCTCTAAGCATAGAATATGGTGATATTCAACTATATATGTTAGCTTTTCACAAATACTGTTTATATTTTAATCACTAAATCAAAAACATTTTTAATCATAATGTTGTTGGCTTTTGTGATCACAGATAGTGGTTGGTAGTGGGAACATTTAGTGAGTTCTCTCTGAATATGAATAGGTGATAATGATCCTAAAATAAATTATAATCAAAAGAGTTTAAGGAAGTTACAGTAAGTTTACAAATCATGTCAAGTGAGCATAAATTGTTTTAATTCAGATTGTAATTTGAAATTTTAAAGCACATCATTTTAAAGTATGTATGATTCTCTGGAAAGGTTTAATACTTCAAAAAGAATTGAAAGAAAAGAACTGAGTTTTGATCACTCTCTGGAGAAGTTATAAACAAATAAGAAAATGAACCATGAGCCTCTAATTACCTTTAAACATCAATTATGACTAATTTGTTAGATAAAAATTTTGGTTACTTGGCTGCTCACTAGCAGATCTTTTCTTAGTGAGCAGGTGTCAGTCACTGCTAGTTGCTTCCAGTAGGATGATGTCTAAGGCATAGCACAGCCTTGTGGAAAAGGCAGACACAGAAAATGATTACAGACTACTGTGGCAAGTGCAGTGAGGCCATTCATTCTGCTTGGGCCAATACCAGAAAGCGTCTCAGATCTTGAAGGGAGAGTAGAGAGTTTTGCCTGGGAAACAGAAATTGTGTCTCTGGTGTGTCAGGCACTGAGTTCGGGTGTGGTAGTAAGATGTGGTAGCAGTATGATGTTCTCACTGTTTGGGAGGAAGCCGATGAGACAAACAGATAGGCAGTAGTAATATGTTTTCCAGGTGCCATGGTTGGGAGCTGTGTGAGGGAGGCCAGCGAAAGTGCTAGGAGGAAGTAATGTGTACATTTCCCCCCTGAGAGGTAGAAAAGAACACAGAGAATTCTGGAGTTCTTCAAGGGTGGGAACATCCGGTCCCTGGGCTATCTGGCCATGACAAGGTGACTGCAGGCAGGCCTCAAAGCTCAGCATATCTATAGCAGGCTAATTTTTAAGTAGATAATTTTTTAAAATAAAGATTTATTTATTTGAAAGGCAGAGTTACAGAGAGAGGTCTTCCATCCACTGGTTCACTCCTCATGTGGCCACAATAGCTAGGAGGCTAGGCCAAGCTGCAGCTCAAACCTGGAACTCCTTCCGGGTCCTCCGCTTGGACCATCTTCTGCTGCTTTCCCAGGTGCTTTAGCAGGGAACTGATTGGAAGTGGAGCAGCTGGGACTCCAACCAGTGCTCATCTATGGAATGCTGGCGTCACAGGTGGCTTAATCTGCTGCCCCACGATGCTGGCCCCTTAGGTTGCTAATTGTTTGTGACCTGTGAATGATGTTACCAATAACCAAATGCCCTTGGTAGAAGAAAGAGTCCCCAGGCCTGTCTGCAACCTACAGTGGATAGCAAGAGTAGAATCAGGAAGGTTTTGTACGTCTAGAAGGAAGATGTGGTGCTGAAGTGTTTTCATTCAAAAGCCCATCTGATTTATTCCTGGATTGAAAGTCATGCCTTGCTTAACGGTGGGGATAGGTTCTGAGAAATGCAGTTAGGTGATTTCTTTGTTGTGCAAAGATGCCTAGATGTCATCAGCAGATGTACTCTCATGGGATCACAGTCGTATATTCAGCCGGTTATTTACCAGAATAATGAGCCCAATTTGTAAATAAGATTTTATGTAGAGGTTATATCAAATAATGTGTTTTTTTTTTTCTTTTAGTATTTAGCCTTGCAAGACCTGATGTTGCTTTCTCAATATTCTCCCTCACGAAGACAAGAAGTGTTTAGCCTTAGCCAGCCAGGTATTGCTAAAAGTAATGGACTTGATTAAGCATGTGTGTGCAGAAAGTGTTCCAGAAAAGTTTCGGTGAGAGAGGTGTATTTAATAAAATACCTCACCTCAGCGAGTCTATTAAATTCTATTGATTTAAATCTTACACAACTTAAGTATTTGCATTGCCATGGGTAAAATTTTTGTCACCAGGAAATTTTTTTTTAACTTTATTTATTTGTTTGAAAGGCAGAGCAACAGAGAGAGGGAGAGATTTATCTGTTGGTTTACTCTCCAAGCGGCTGCAGCAGCCAGGTCTTGGCCAGGCTGAAGCCACGAGCCAGGGTGGATCCAGGTCTTCCACATGGGTAGCAGAGGGCTGAGTACTTGGGCTACACTATTACTCTGTTACTTCCCAGACTCATTAGCTGGAAGCCGGATCAGATCAGAAGTGAAGTAGCTGGGACTCAAACCAGTGGTCTGATAGGGGAAATGTATCACAAGCAGTGCCTTAACCTGCTACACCACAACACCAGCCCCACCAGGAAAAATATTTTTAAACTTTTGTGTCTTTTAGCTCCCTCAATACCTTAACCCAAATAAATTCTGAAATAGGTTGACAGTTTGAGAATAGAAAAGCACAGTTTAAAAATCCTAAAGTTTTAATACTACATGGGGTCTTTAAAAATCATTTGGTCTAAACCCTAGCTGGGAGATCTCAGAGACTAAGTGATGTCAGAACTGGAGTAAGAAGGCGTCATTTGACTCCCAGGTACAGAGCTCCCTCTTTCTGCTGTGCTGTTCCTCTCTGTGGGCAGAGTTAGGTAGGACATGGAGTTGATGGTGAACGGCTGCTCTTGGCGGCTCTGAAACGCTCCTCTGCCATTGCTCGCCAGCTGCCCGGGCTGCAGCTCTGCACGCTCTCTGTGTTCCGGCCCAGCGACAGCCACCAAAGCGGAGCGAGAGTCTGCCTGGCTTTTTGTCTCCTTTCTGATTAGCTCTCCTTGTTCACTTGCCAGTTCTCAGATTGTAAAATAAACCTTCTATAGTTAAAGCTTTTATGGAAATGAAATCCAGTTATATAAAAATATGATTGATTGGTACCCCTTTCCTTTTAGTAGCATGAGAAATCCAAAGCCAGCACTATAGAAATGAATTGTAGTCGTTTTCTACCAGCCTCGGGGTAATGTAGGAATTCTACAAATGTTAATATTTTGATCAGAGATTCAAGTAAACTGCAGCAGGATGGCATGTGCCCTTGCAGAGAACTTGCATTCAGGGCATGCTGTTAAAATTTAACTAGACTGTTACACTGTTCCCAGCGGGCCTTGAGTTACAGCAATGCAAAACATCCTGGGACCTGTTGATGAGGCATTTTGTGTGTTTGTTTACAGGCTAAGTGGTATTTTTCTTGAGTTGTGAAAGGGGGAAGTAGGAGTGAGTTTTTGGCATACAGCACGGGGAAACCAACCTTTAGTTAACTTCTGCCGTTCTTAACATAGAATGAAGCATGCTTGATTTTTATGTAGCTCTAAGAGACAAAGATTTTAGAAAATCAACAGATAATGAGAAGTAAATAGCTTTTTAAGGGAATGGAATCACAGTATTTTATGTCATAATAAAGTAGCAAATATGTAAACTTTCCAAATATAAAATGTGAGCATTATCAAATAATGTGTCACTCCTACAGATAGAATAGTAAACAGGGGCTTTTATATATGGTATTCTCTGCCCATACAAGGTGAATATGTTCTAAGACATCCAGAGGCTGCCTGAAGCCTCAAATAGTACTAAATGCTATATCTACTGTGTTTTTTTTTTCCTATATATACATACCTATTTATTAATTAGACATAGTAAGAGATTAGTAAGAGATTAACAACAACTTGTAGTAATGGAACAGTTATTATGACATGCAGTACTTCCAGTACTGTGCTCTGGGGTCTTTATTAAGTAAAATAAATGTTACTGTTGTCACTTGAACACAAGCACTGTGGTACTGCACACTTGATCTGCTGAGACAGCCGCAAGTGGCTAACAGCAGGTGGTGTAGTCAGTGAGGCTGTGCCAGGCGGAGGGAAGACTCATGTGCCTATGGGACAGAGCAGGATGGTGCGAGACAGTGCCAGATTTCCTCCTGCTACTCAGAACTGCATGCAGTTTAAAACTTGAATTGTTCTAGAATTCTCCATTTACTATTGTCAGACTGTAGATGACTGTGGGTGACCTAAGACAGTGAAGCTGCTGATATGGCGGGACGAGTATAAATGAAATACAAGGAAGCACGTGGGTCAGACACAGTGACATAGGGACATTGGGGACCATGGGGGACATCACATTGATGGTCCAGATTTCATTGTCTGGATTCATTTTTTTTATGGTCTAAGTAAGCAGTCTATTCAATACTGTTGAACAGGTAACCGTGGTCTTTCTTGCTCCAACCATGACCTAGCGTTTGGTTTTATTTTGGTCACCACATGAGAGGCTTTTTATTCTGAAATAGCAAGTTTCTTCTTGTAGACTCTTTGAGAAATTAACTTCTCTAAGTATTTATTGAATTCCTGCTGTATATTAGATGACACTAGTATGAATATTAGCTTGACTAAGAAAAGTGGGCCCTGGTGCAATTATATAGCATTTCTCATTGATTTTTTCCCCCACTTTGATAAAAGAATATAAGATTATCTGCATTTTAAAAGCTGGTGTTTGGCTCTCCTAGGTGGACATCCCCATAACTGGACAGCTATTTCAAGGGAGTGTTTGAATCTTTTAAATGATATGACTCAGAAACTGATTCTCTTTCAAGAAGTTGCTGCTACGAATGGCAGAGTGTCTTCATCGTATCCAGTGGAACCTAAGAAATTGGTTTCTCCAGGTAACTCCTAGTTCTACTGAGGGAGGAACGTGCTTATGTTGTGCTTCCTAGGAAAGATGACACTAGTTAACCTAAGGATAATTACCTAAGTGTGGGATATGTGTTTTCAAGAAAAATCTACCCAACATGTGGGGTGCTGTATTAGACCAAGAAAAAGACCTGGATATCATTGTAAATTGAAAATTAAGTTCAAGACATCACATTGTTGTACACCATAAATATATATAGCTTAAAAATATTACGCCCTGTATTGTAATATTTAAAAGGCTGACAGTTGGGACCAGAGTTGTGGTGTAATGGGTTAAGTCCCTGCTTGCAATGCTGGCATCCCATGTGGGCACTGGTTTGATTCCTGGCTGCTCCACTTCCAATCCAGCTCCCTGCTAATGTGCCTGGGAAAGCAATGGAGGATGGCCCAAGTCCTTGGGCTCCTTTATCCACATGGGAGACCTGGATGAAGCTCCTGGCTTCGGCCTGACTTAACTGTAGCTGTTGCAGCCATTTGGGGAGTGAACCAGAGAATGAAGGATTGATCTCTCTGTCGTTTTCTCTCTTCTCCTCTCTCTGTAATTCTGCCTTTCAAATAAATAAATAAACTTTTGTTTAAAGTTTTTTTTTTTATTTTTTAATTTATTTATTTGATAGGTAGAGTTACAGACAGTGAAAGAGAGACAGAGAGAAAGGTCTTCCTTCCGTTGGTTCACTCCCCAAAGGAAGTACAACACCGCTATGGACAGCACTGCACCAATCCGAAGCCAGGAGCCAGGTGCTTCCTGCTGGTCTCCCATGTGGGTGCAGGGCCCAAGCACTTGGGCCATCCTCCACTGCCTTCCCTGGCTACAGCAGAGAGCTGAACCGGAAGAGGAGCAACTGGGACTAGAACCCAGCGCCCACATGGGACGCCGGTGCCACAGGCGGAGGATTAACCAAGTGAGCCACAGCGTCGCCCCCAAATAACTAAACTTTTTAAAAAGATTTATTTATTTATTTGAAAAACAGAGTTGCAGAGAGGCAAAGAAAAAGAGGTCTTCATCCGTTGGTTCACTTTCCAAATGGCCACAGTTGGAACTGAGCCAGTACAAATCCAGGAGCCAGGAGCTTCTTCCTGGTCTCCCACGTGGGTGCAGGGGCCCAAGGACTTGGGCCATTCTCTTCTGCTTTCCCAGGCATGTTAGCAGGGAGCTGATCAGAAGTGGAACAGCCAGGACCTGAACTGATGTCCATATGGAATGCCAGCTTTGCATGAGGCAGCTTAACCCACTTTGTCACAACACCACCCCTTCCATCCCCCACGCTGTGTTTTTTAAATTACTTCTCTGGTAGGGTCATGGCTTCAAAACATAGATTACAAATCAAAAATGATTTAAATAAGTCCATTAATGTCATTTTTTTTAACATCTATTTATTTTATTTATTTGAAAGTGAGATTTACAGAGAGAGGAAGAGATCTTCCATCCACTGGTGTGGCTGCAACAGCCAGGTCTGGGCCAACCCAAAGCCAGGAGCCAGGAAGAACATCTGGGTCTCCCACATGGATGGCAGGAACTCAGGCACTTGAGCCATCATATGGTGCCTTCCCAGGCACATTAGCAGGGAGCTAGATCAAACCAGAGCAGTTAGGACTCAAACCAGCACTCCAATATGGTTTAAATAGCATAAAAACCAACTGTGCTACAATACTGGCCCCCAATGTTTAATTTCTTATGGAGCTTTTATTAAGAAGGTAGAATTTCCTATTGCTGTTTGTTTATCTTTGTGCCTTGTGCTCGAGTAGCAGGAAAAAATTCCTTTATTTTTGTACAATAGGCTCTATAAATTACTAGATTTATAAAATGATTTTTTTTTTTAAATTTTTGATAGAGTGGACAGTGAGAGAGAGAGAGACAGAGAGAAAGGTCTTCCTTTTGCCGTTGGTTCACCCTCCAATGGCCGCCGCGGCCGGTGCATCGCGCTGATCCAAAGCCAGGAGCCAAGTGCTTCTCCTGGTCTCCCATGGGGTGCAGGGCCCAAATACTTGGGCCATCCTCCACTGCACTCCCGGGCCACAGCAGAGAGCTGGCCTGGAAGAGGGGCAACCGGGACAGAATCCGGCGCCCCAACCGGGACTAGAACCCAGTGTGCCGGCGCCACTAGGCAGAGGATTAGCCTATTGAGCCATGGCGCCAGCCTAGATTTATAAAATGATTTTTAATGATGCTGTTTACCAAACAGATTTATAGATACTCTGTGCATATTAGTATTTAGTGTGAATTGTGTTAATTTGAAAGAACTTTGGGAAACTTAGAAGATTTGCACTTTTTCCTATGCATTTTTATAATATAAATTTAGTATATTTTGCCAAGTTATAGTTAAAGTAGGAACTTGCAGTAAAGTGGGCAAGGTTCTTTTTTTTTTTTTTTTTTTAGGATTTTATTTATTTATTTGAGAGGTAAAGTTACAGACAGACAGAGGGAAAGACAGAGAAAAAAGTCTTCCATCTACTCTACTGGTTTACTCCCCAAATGTCTGCAACTGCTGGAACCAGGCCGATCTGAAGCCAGGAACCAGGAGCTTCTTCCGGGTCTCCCATGTGGGTGCAAGGGCCCAAGCACTTGGGCTGTCCTCTACTGCTTTTCCAGGCCGTAGCAGAGAGCTGATCAGAAGAGGAGCAGTCAGGATACAAACCAGTGCCCATATGGGATACAGGTGCAGTAGGCAGAGGCACTGTCCCCTGTTCTTCTTCTTTTTTTTTTTTTTTTTTTTTTTTTATAAAGATTTATTATTTATTTGAAAGGTAGAACAATAGAGAGAGAAAGAGTGAGAATGAGCAAGCAAGCAAGAGGTATCTTTGACGTTTGCTGGTTTACTCTCTGCAACAGCCAGGGCTGGGCCATACTTAAGCCAAGAGCCAGGAATTCCCGTATGGATGGCAGAGACCCAAGTACTTGGGCCATCTTCTGCTGTCTTCCCAGGGACATTAGCAGGAAGCTGAGTCAGAGGGGGAGCAGCCAGGACTTGAACCGTGGCAAGTGGTGGCTTAACCTGCTGTGCCATTATGCCTGTCCCTGCAGAGATTCTAATGTGAAGTTGTTGCCACATCAAAATAGAATGGATACTGTTAATTGAAAACAGCTTAGAGTTAGAGAAAGTGGCCTTGGAGATGAAAAGATGTTTGTGAAAGGGAAACAAAGGAATGGCTACAGCAATCCGTCAGAAAATGTATAAAACTCCTTGACTAGTCACTGAAGTACGGTAGTAAAACTTGGATCTGAGGCTGTAAACCTAAGTGGAAGCAATGTACTGAGCCATGGGTAAAGGTGTTACGCACGCTATTGGTGTGTCTGAAACTCGAGAACCCCCTTCATCGCCTGCTTGAAGGTTCCTCTTCAGCACTGATCTGTTCTTTTACAGAAGAAACTGCTTTCCAGACTCCAAAATCTGGCCAGGTGCCTCGGCCGTCAGTGCCGTCGTTAGTTAAAACATCGCTGTTTTCTCCAAAGCTGTCTACACCTGACATTGCAAGTCCCCTCGGGAGTGCATTTGGCCCGAGCGTAGTGGATCACATGGCTGGGCTTTTTGATGTGAACACTTGCTGTGGGTCTCCGCAGAGCCCTCAGCTGATCAGAAGGGGACCCAGGTTATGGACCTCTGCTTCTGGTGAGGACTGTTTCTTTCTAAAATGCGAAGTGCTGTAATGGCAGGGGATCATATGCCCTAGGTTCGCACTCACTGGCCTTTTGTTTTTAATATATAGATCAACAAACGACAGAATTTTCTAATCCTTCTCCATATACCTTACTTAGAGCCGAGGGTAAGGCAATGAGAGAGCCCAGCATGGTTTATTCGTGGATGCAGAATAAGCGTGAACAGGTAGGGTGATCTGGTTGTAGGATTTATGTTTGCATGTCATATTGGGAGCATAAAGGGTCTTATACTGTTAAATCATTAGGAGTAAATTGTTTTTTGTGTGCTTCATGTATTAAGTTGACCCATATGAAATTGCAAATATTCTGGTTTTGAGCTATATTCATTATGTTTTCATATGGTTTAGCCTACCACAATGCCTTTAACATGTGATTTCTTTCCTTTAAGAAATATTTGGGTTCTTTTTATACGCAGAGTGTGGTTTTAGGCACTGGGAAGATAGCGAACAACAGATTCCTTCCTTATATAGTGTTCACATACTAGCAAGGGGAAACAGATGAGCAGCTGAACGTATTATACTATATTTCTTTGAAATATAAAGTGCCGTTAATTGTAAGATTGATTTTATGTGCTACTAACAAAGTTGCCTAAACTATGACATGGTTTTAGTTGTATGATTCACACTACAAAGTCATGTTTGATATGAAAACTATGTTTGAAAAGTAAAAAAATTGATTTGCTTGAACTGTTGCACAGAAAAATCAGGCAGTTCAGGGAAACAGGACCTACGCGTGGACACAGCATTGATAGGGAGCAGCAGAAGGCAGACTTGGGGCAGGAGTATCCCTGGCCTGTGGGAGGAACATCATGGACCCTCATGTGGCTGCAGCAGAGTTAGCAAGGAGGGAGGGCAGCTGAGTGAAGAGATCATAGAAGTAGCAGACACCTAGATCTCGTGGGGCCTGTTAGCTCTTAAAAAAAAAAAGTGGCTTTGCTGCACATCAATGGAAAGCGACTGGTTTTGCCCACAAGAATGACAGGATGTAATTTATATTTTGCACATGCAAATCTTTTTTTAAAAGATTTATTTATTTATGTGAAAGGCAGAGTTAGAGAGAGGCTGAGGCAGAAGAGAGAGAGAGAGGTCTTCCGTCTACTGGTTCACTCCCTGGATGGCTGTAACAGCCAGGAGCCAGCAGCTTCCTCCAAGTATCCCACATGGGTGCAGGGGCCCAAGTATTTGGATCATCTTTTTTTTTTTTTTTTTTTTCAACAGACAGTGAGAAAGAGAGAGAGACAAAGGTCTTCTTTCCATAGGTTCACTCCCCAAATGGCCGCTATGGCCAGCGCACTGCGGTCGGCACTCTGCGCCAATCTGAAGCCAGGAGCCAGGTGCTTCCTCCTGGTCTCCCATGCTGGGGTGCAGGGGCCCAAGCACTTGGGCCATCCTCCACTGCCCTCTGGGGCCACAGCAGAGAACTGGACTGGAAGAGGAGCAACCAGGACCTGAACCTGGGGTACTGGCACCGCAGGCGGAGGATTAACCAAGTGAGCCGTGGTGCTGGCCTTGGATCATCTTCTACTGCTTTCCCAGGCCACAACAAACAGCTTGATCTGGGCCGGCGCCGCGGCTCACTAGGCTAATCCTCTGCCTTGCGGCGCCGGCACACCAGGTTCTAGTCCCGGTCAGGGCGCCGGATTCTGTCCCGGTTGCCCCTCTTCCAGGCCAGCCCTCTGCTGTGGCCAGGGAGTGCAGTGGAGGATGGCCCAGGTGCTTGGGCCCTGCACCCCATGGGAGACCAGGAAAAGCACCTGGCTCCTGGCTCCTGCCATCGGATCAGCGCGGTGCGCCGGCCGCAGCGCGCTGGCCGCGGCGGCCGTTGGAGGGTGAACCAACGGCAAAGGAAGACCTTTCTCTCTGTCTCTCTCTCTCACTGTCCACTCTGCCTGTCAAAAAAAAAAAAAAAAAGAAAAGAAAAAAAAAGAAACAAAGAGCTTGATCTGAAGTGGAGCAGCAGGACTTGAACCTGCACCCACATGGTATGCCGGCACTGCAGGTGGTGGCTCTGGCCCTGAGACTAGACTCTTTTTTTTTTTTTAAGATTTATTTATTTATTTGAAAGAGTTACACAAAAAGAGAAGGAAAGGCTGAGAGAGAGAAAGAGCGAGGGTGGAAGGGAGGAAGGGAGAGAGGGAGGTCTTCCATCTGCTGCTTTACTCCCCAGATGGCTGCAACAGCCGGAGCAGAGCCGATCCGAAGCCAGGAGCCAGGAGCTTCTTCTGGGTTGCCCACATGGGAGGAGGAGCCCAAGCACTTGGACCTTCTTCTACTGCTTTCCCAGGCCATAGCAGAGAGCTGGATCAGAAGAGGAGCAGCCAGGACTCAAACCGGTGCTCATATGGGATGCCGGCACTTTAGGCCATGGCTTTAACCCGCTGCACCGCAGTGTCAGCCCCAAGACTAGACTTTTTTTTTTTTTAAGATTTATTTATTTGAAAGAGAGACAGAGAGAGAGAGGTCTTCTGTTCGTTGTTCACTCTGTAGATGGCTGCAAGGCCAGAATTGCACTGATTCAAAGCCAGGAGCTAGGAGCTTCCTCCAGATCTCCCACGTGGGTGCAGGGGCCCAAGGACTTTTGTCATCTTCCACTGCTATCCCGGGCCATAGCAGAGAGCTGTATTGGAAGAGGAGCAGCCAGGACTAGAACTGATGCCCGTATGGGATGCTGGTGCTTCAGGTCTGGGCTTTAGCCTGCTGCGCCGCAGTACCGGTCCCCCTCAAGACTAGATTCTTTTTTTTTTTTTTTTTTTTTAAGATTTATTTATTTGAAAGGCAGAGTTACAGAGGGAGAGGGAGAGGTTTTCTTTCTTTCTTCTTCTAATTATTTATTTGACAGATGGAGTTAGACAGTGACAGAGAGACAGAGAAAAAGGTCTTCCTTCCATTGGTTCACTCCCCAAATGGCCGCTACGACTGGCGTTGTGCCGATCTGAAGCCAGGAGCCAGGTGCTTCTTCCTGGTCTCCCATGCGGGTGCAGGGCCCAAGCACTTGGGCCATCCTCCACTGCCCTCCCGGGCCACAGCAGAAAGCTGGACTGGAAGAGGAGCAACTGGGACTAGAACCCAGCACCCATATGGGATGCCAGCGCCGCAGGCAGAGGATTAACCAAGTGAGCCACAGCGCCAGCCCCAAGACTAGATTCTTCTCTCTCTTTTTTTTGACAGGCAGAGTGGATAGTGAAAGAGAGGGACAGAGAGAAAGGTCTTCCTTTGCCGTTGGTTCACCCTCCAATGGCCGCCACGGCTGGCGTGCTGTGGCCGACGCACCACGCTGATCCGAAGGCAGGAGCCAGGTGCTTCTGGTCTCCCATGGGGTGCAGGGCCCAAGCACTTTGGGCCATCCTCCACTGCCTTCCCGGGCCATAGCAAAGAGCTGGCATGGAAGAGGGGCAACCGGGACAGAATCCGGCGCCCCGACTGGGACTAGAACCCGGTGTGCTGGCGCCGCAAGGTGGAAGATTAGCCTATTGAGCCATGGCGCCGGCCAGACTAGATTCTTAATAGAAGCAAAAGAACAATGTGAAAACTATTGCCATAACTAGTGAGAGCTGGTAGTTCTGAGGCCGGTATGACGGGGGTGGGAGGCAGTGCTACACGAGCTGATGAGTCTGGATGTGTATCTTCAGATAGTTGTGATAGGATCTGCTTGTGTTTTGGTTGGGGTCTATAAGAGAAAAAGTGTCAGTGTTGACTAAAAGTTTTGTTCCAAGGATCTGGAATACTTTAATTTGCCATTTTTTGAAAAGGTTTATTTATTTGAAGGGCAGAGCTAGATAGAGAGAAATCTTCATCTGCTGGTTTGCTCCCCAAATGGCTGCAGTGGCCAGAGCTGGGGCAATCTGAAGCCAGGAGCCTGGAGCCTTTTCCAGGTCTCCCACGTGGGTTCAGGTGTCCAAGCACTTGGGCCATCTTCCACTGCCTTCCCAGGCCATTAGCAGGGAGCTGGATTGGAGGCGGAGCAGCTGGGCCTTGAAGCAGTGCCCGTATGGAATGCTGGCATCACAGGCACCAGATGTTTCCGCCATGCTGTGGTGCCAGCCCCTTAGTTGCCATTTATTGAGTGATTTACTTGAGGAGGAGATTTGATAGGCATGGGAATCAGGAGTTTGATTTGAGACAGGCCAATTTTGATAGACCTATCAGACAACCAAGTGAAATAGGAAGTGAGATATGTATGTGGAATGTAGGGAAAGGTGTGTGCTATAAATGTAAACTTCAGACTCATCAGTGTATAGATAGTATTTAAATCCAGGAGACTCAATGTTGACTCTTGAGGAGTAGGGATACAGGAGAAAAGAGATTCCCAGCGGTCAGGGTTGTGGTATAGCAGGTGAAGCCTCTGCCTGTGATGTTGGCATCCCATGTGGGTGCCAGTTCATGACCAAGCTGCTCTACTTCTGATCCAGCTCCCTGCTGGTGTACCTGGAAAAACATTGGAGGATGGCCCAAGTGCTTGGGCCCTTGTATCCATGTGGGAGACCTGTGGGATGTTCTGGGCTCCTGGCTGCGACCTGGCCCAGCCCTGGCCATAGTAGCCATTTGGGGAGTGAACTCTGCCTTTCAAGTAAATAAAAAGTAAATCTTCAAAAAAAGATTCTCAAACTGGGCCTTGCAGGGATTGAAGATGGATTTGAGGAGGAGTAGCAGAGGAGTCTGAGGAATGGCTATTGAGGTGAGTAGAGAGCCAAGAGAAGGAAGTGTCTCGGGAACGAGGGGTGTGTGGGCACAGGACACCAACTGAGAAGTGACTGGCGAGCCCGGAATGTGGAGGTCACTGTCCTGGACAGGAACTACCGGGTGGAGTCATGGGACGCAAACCTGACTGGTGTGGGTTTGGGAGAGGAATTGAAGACTGCAGGAAGGACTGCTCCTTTAGGGAGCTTTACATTTTTTTTTTTTATAAATTGTAGTTTAGTTGTACTTCTGGTCTGATTGTTTAAGCATGTCTTTCTGGATTCTAGATGTGCTTATTTCTATTTTTTTTAAGGTTTATTTATTTGAAAGAATTACACGAGAGAGAAAGAGAGGCGGAGAGAGAGGGGTCTTCCATCTGCTGTTTCACTCACCAGATGACTGCAACGGCTGGAGCTGCACCAATCTGAAGCCGGGAGCCAGGAGCTTCCTCCAGGTCTTCCCACACATGTGCAGGGGCCCAAGGACCTGAGCCATCTTCTATTGCTTTCCCAGGCCATAGCAGAGCGCTGGATCAGAAGTGGAGCAGCTGAGACTCAAACCGGCGCCCACAGGGGATACAGGCACTGTAGGTAGCAGCTTTACCTGCTACACCACAGCACTGGGCCCAGGAGTTTTACTTTTAAGTGGAGCAGAGAAATGAGGCAACAGCTGGGGGTGGGGGGTCATTGAGGGGCCAATGAATGGCTTTTTAAGATGAGGGGAATGCTAGCGTGTTTGCTGATGGAATGATAGATTAGCAGAATGAGGGCATTTTATAAATTTCGGGATCCTGTGAGGCTCTGAGTGCTGCTGTGTCACTTTTTGTGCAGCAGCTCAGCAGGTACTGCCTGCTGCATCCCTCTGACTAGTCACGTAGCTTCGGTACAGTTCATGTGAGTTAGCCTTCAGGTCGACGTAAGAAAATCTGTTTCCCTATAAATATCATCTAGTAAACGAGTACCTCAGGGGCTGGCGCTGTGGTGCAGCGGGTTAAGCTGCTGTCTGAGGTGCTGGCATCCCATTCGGGCGCCAGTTCGAGTCCCGACTGCTCCACTTCCAATCCAGCTCCCTGCTAATACATGTGGGAAGGCAGTGGAAGATGGCCCAAGTACTTGGACCCCTGCACCCAACAGGGAGACCAAGATACAACTCCTGGCTCCTGGCTTCAGCCCAGCCCAGCCCCGGCTATTGCAGCCATTGAGGGGGAGTGTGATGAACTAGTGGGTGGAAGATCTCTGTCTATCTCTCTCTCTAATTCTGACTTTCAGATAAATAAATAAATAAAAAGAGTAGCTCATGTCTTATAATAAATTTTTTTCTGTAGGGGAAACCTACGTTTTTTGGTATTAAGTTAAAGGGCAAGGCAGTTGTAGCAAATAGAGAAAGAGTATGGTGTTAGAAAATACCACCAAAACACCTTAGAATTCCTTGTCTTATGTCAGGGCTCTAATTTGGGGGTTAAATGTGTGCACCTGGGAATATAGGCAGGTGTCAGCTAACATCAAGGGCTTTTTCTGACAAATGTATCCTCTGGCGCTTTTGTTGTGTGAGCATTTTGGATGGCTTCAATCTTATGGGACCGCTGAACCGTCTTTACTTGGCGTATGACTACAGTTCAGGTGATTTATCCAGTTTATAGTACGAAGGCATTGCTTACATGTTTACTTTAAAAATTGTTCTTTCTCTGCAAGATATGAGGTATTTCATTTTTTCAATCAAATTTATGTCAGAAACAAAAAATGTATATCTGAATAAAGTATTAAAATGTAAATATTTATTTTTTCCCACTCAGATTAAGAATTTCTTGTCTAAACGAGTGCTGATAATGTATTTTTTCAGTAAGGTAAGACTGTAGTTACAGTGATGGGAATCGGGGAGGGGGATGAACGATCACATGAAGCAGCAGGTAGGGTCCGAGCTGTAATCAGCTTAGCCCCGGCAGCCGTGCAGCTTTGCGTAGGCCTCTGAACCTCGCTGTGCGGGAGCTGCTCTTGGACGTGCAGCACACCTCAGTAGCGGCCTGAAGCGTGGCTCACCGGCTGGCCTCCCGAAGCTGTTGGCTGCCGGCAGCTTCGTGCTGGGGTCCAGCACTGGCCCCTTTCAGCTGCCTGGGTCTTCAGAAAGTGAGCAAGTCTCTCTGAGGCTTCATGGCTCGTTGTCCTGCTGACATCTCTGTGGCCATTAGGTGTTCAAAAGAGAGATGGCTGTACATGTATGATGGCTAAAAGTTGTAATTTAGGCCACAAATGAAATGACTTTCCAGCTTGCCCTGTCAGCTGTTCTAGCTGCCACAGGAGTGTAAGTTTCAGCTGCACAAACTACAGATTTACTCGTTTTTACTTTGTTGTTGTCTGTTAATTGATCCCTTGACAAACAGCTTGCCCAAATGTAGAGGAAGAGTGAGGGCTGCTCTGATTCTCATTTTGCAGGTGGATTTATTGTATAATAAGGAGTTGTAGATTCTGGTGCTTGATGGTGAGAAATGCAGTTTGGTAGGTTTACTTTGTTGTACTAAATAGACTTCATTGGGTACATAATGAAAAGCAGTAATTATCTAACTGGGCCAGTTGTTGCTGCGTGCTGTTTAACCTGGTATTTTAAAGAAGTTCCCAAGACGGGTGTTGTAGCACAGCAAGTTAAGGTGCTGTTTGGGGTTTCTGCATCCCATATCCCATCTTGGAGTGCCAATTCGAGCCCAGGCTACTGTGCTACTGATCCAGTTTCCTGCTAGTGCTCCTGGGAAGGCAGCAGGTGTTAACCCAGGTATTTGGGTCCCTGCTAGCCATGTGGGAGACTAGGATGGAGTTCTTTCAAGTGACTCTGCACTCATTTTTTGAGATACATTGTGCACACTCCTTTATTAATTGAGAACTCTAGGCACGTGAAAATTTAGAGATTTGTCAAGAGTTACACAAGAAGTTGATGGGAGAACGCTTTATTGTAACTAAATCATATTGCGAGAGGATTTATTTTGGATTTTACTTCTTGGAACAGCTGAGACTTTTCAGTTGTTGTAGTCTACATAGTTGACTAAATGACATAATAGAGTTTTTGCCCAGAGAAACTTACTTTGATGTCTTTCTTTTATTTGTAGCATCCAGAGGCCTCCATTCAGGCTGTATTTTCAGATGCCCAAATGCACATTTGGGCATTAGAAGGTAAGCAATCTCTGGGGAGTATTGGGCCCCTGCCACCCAAGTGGTAGACCAGGATATAATTCCAAACTGCCGACTTTAGCCTCGCCACACTGACTGTTGTGGCCATTTGAGGAGTGAACCGGTGGATGGAAGACTTCTCCCTCTCTGTCACTCTGCCTTTCAAATAGATATGGGATGTCGGTATCAGGCAGCAGCTTAACCTGCTACAACATAATGCCACCCCTTTTACCGATTTTTTTTTTTTTTTTTTAATTTTTTTGACAGGCAGAGTGGACAGTGAGAGAGAGAGACAGAGAGAAAGGTCTTCCTTTGCCGTTGGTTCACCCTCCAATGGCCGCCGCGGCCAGCGCGCTGCGGCCGGCGCACCGCGCTGATCCAATGGCAGGAGCCAGGAGCCAGGTGCTTTTCCTGGTCTCCCATGGGGTGCAGGGCCCAAGCACCTGGGCCATCCTCCACTGCACTCCCTGGCCACAGCAGAGGGCTGGCCTGGAAGAGGGGCAACCGGGACAGAATCTGGCGCCCCGACCGGGACTAGAACCTGGCGTGCCGGCGCCGCTAGGCGGAGGATTAGCCTAGTGAGCCGTGGCGCCGGCCCCCCTTTTACCGATTTTGACAGGCAGATTTAGAGAGAGACAGAGAGAAAGGTCTTCCTTTCCATTGGTTCACCCCCCAAATGGCCGCTACGGCCGGCGCTCTGCGTCGATCTGAAGCCAGGAGCCAGGTGCTTCCTCCTGGTCTCCCATGTGGGTGCAGGGCCCAAGCACTTGGGCCATCCTCCACTGCCCTCCCGGGCCACCGCAGAGAGCTGGACTGGAAGAGGAGCAACCGGGACAGAATCTGGCGCCCCAACCGAGGCTAGAACCCGTGGTGCCGGCACCGGCCCCTTTTACCGATTTTTGTATCGCATTGCCTCCTTGTCTTTAATTGTAGTTCTTTTTATATCTAGAATATCAATCCCTTCTCGAATAGATGTATTGCAAATGGAAATTCCTGAATCCTGCTTCACTTGTAACTTTTTTTTCCCCCTTGAGGTCTGTCTCACCTAGTGGCGGCATCATTTACAGAAGATAGATTTGGAGTTGTGCAGACCACACTACCAGCCATCCTTAATACTTTGTTGACACTGCAAGAGGTATGCAGCCTGTGCGGTGTGAGGATTGGGAGAGGGTTGTGGGCGTCTGCCCCATTCATTTCCTGTTTATTTCTTATGTATCAGATTTACTGAATTAAAACATTTTGGAAGTTATAGTAACAATACTGTTCTTTCTCTCAGGAAATTAAAATCTAAAAGAGATCAATAAGAGAAAAGTTTTAATTTGCTTATAGAAATTTTGTAGAAACGAAAAATATACTATATTGGTAAGCTATACCTATGGTATTCAGATAACTTAGGATATGGGAATTATGTTCAGTGATGTGGGTGTGGACCCTTGCACAGTTTGTAGCTGCTGGAAGTGGCTGTAGGTGAATTACACACTGGTAAGTTCCCTGGTGCCAGAGGATACCTAGCACCAGACTGGGTGTTTAGTTTTAACTACAGATCTTTCTAGTCTTATATTTAAGAACAGTCTGAGAAATAAAACATGCTTCCTGCTTTCCAGTAGCCTTCCTTCCCTAACTTTATTATTTTTAAAAAATTTTATTGGAGCCAATGCTGGACAGAGCGGTTGAAGTTGCTGCCTGCAGCTCTGGCATCGCATATGGGCGCTGGTTTGAGACCTGGCTGCTGTACTTCCAGTGCAGCCTGCATGAGGCTCCTGGTTTGGACCTGGCCCAGCCCTGTCCCTGTGGCCATCTGGGGTGAACAGCAGATGGAAAGTCCCTCTCTGCCTCTCCCTGTCTGTCACTCTGCCTCTCAAATAAGTAAATAAATCTCTTTTAAAGAGATCTCTTTTAAAGATTTATTTACTTATTTGAGAGGCAGAGTGACAGAGAAAGAAAACAGATCTCCCATCCACTAGTTCACACCCAGAAAGACTGCAACAGATAGGGCTGGGGCAGGCCAAAGCCAAGAGCCAGGAACTCCATCTGGGTCTCCCATGTGGGTGCAGGTGCCCAAACACTTGAGCTGTCTTCTGCTGCTTTCCCAGGTGCGTTAGCAGGGAGCTGGCTCAGAAGTGGAGCAGTTGCAACTGGTGCTCTAATGCTGAATGCCAAGTGGTGGAAGCAGTGACTTAACTCGCTGCACCACAGTGCCATTCCCTTCTTCCCTAACTTTGTATTGGGTGATATGTGTTATGCCAAGTGATAGTATTAGTTATGTGTCACATGAGAGGTATAAACACTGAGTGCTTGAGGCATATAGGTAGTGACTGAGGTGTACAGTAGGTTCTTGGGAGCTGATGATATGCAATTAGGCCTGAGGGGTAACAGCTGGTGCCTTTAGGTCTTGAAAAGCCATTTACCGTATGAAGAGGAGGGTTGGCCTTTTTCTAGTGGTGAAAGTACTGGTTTGAGAAACCTGCATCCTATATCGGAGTACCTGGGTTTATTTACCTCCTGGCCCTAACTCCTGATTCTAGTTCCCTGTTAATGCAGATCTTGGGAGGCAAGAGTGATGACTCACATGGTTGGGTTCCTGCCACCCATGTGAGAGACCTAGGTTGAGTTCCTGGCTCCCAGCTTCCATCCCCTTTGCTATTGTGCGTATTAGGGGAGTGAACCAGTGTGCAGGAGAGCTCATTCCTCCCCATCTCTTATCTATGTACCTCTCAAATAAATCAAGAATGCTTTTATTTTTATTTTTACATTTTTTAATTACTTTTTTTTTTTTGTGGACAGTGAGAGAGAGAGAGACAGAGAGAAAGGTCTTCCTTTGCCGTTGGTTCACCCTCCAATGGCTGCCGCAGCCGGCGCACCGCGCTGATCCAAAGCCAGGAGCCAGGTGCTTCTCCTGGTCTCCCATGGGGTGCAGGGCCCAAGGACTTGGGCCATCCTCCACTGCCATCCCGGGCCACAGTGGAGAGCTGGACTGGAAGACGAGCAACCGGGACTAGAAGCCGGCGCTGCAGGCGGAGGATTAACCAAGAGAGCCATGGCACCGGCCCTTATTACTATTTTTTTAAAAGATTTACTTATTTATTTGAAAGGCAGGGCTACAGAGAGGCAGAGGCAGAGAGGGAAAGGTCTTCTACCCGCTGGTTCATTCCCTAAACGGCCTCAACAGCTGGAGCTGGGCTCATCCAAAGCCAGGAGCCAGGAGATTCCTCTGGGTCCCTGATGCGGGTACAGGGGCCAAGGACTTGGGTCATCTTCCACTGCTTTCCCAGGCCAGAGCAGAGAGCTGGATCAGAAATGGAGCAATGTAGCAGCCGGGACTTGAATCAGTGCCCATATGGGCTACTGGCGCCACAGGTGGCAGCTTTACCACTACACCCCAGTGCCAGCGCCAACAACATTTGTAAAAATAATATCAAGAGGAAGTATTCCTTTATTCAAAACTCAATTCATTTTACTCCTCACCCATCAAAACAGTTCTGAATACTGTTTGTGTCCACTTTCTCATGAATGTTACTGGAGACATTTTTGTTTACATGGGTGGTTTTATTGTTTAAATTCTTCCCAAGCTACATTTCTCTGAGTAATTTTCTAGTATTTCCCCACAGATTCTAATATTTGGCTTGTGTAGCCATACAATAAGGTAACCGTGATTTGGGCATTGCCTTTGGTGCTCATAAAGTAGTGTGTTTATTATCCCTAACTTTATAATTTAAACCAGAATGACAAAATCAATTACACTGTATGGAGTGATTTCATAGCACAGTTTTACTTGGTCCTCATAAGCATCGTGGAGAGCTAGCACAAGGAGGTGTTCAGTCCTGAGTTACGGGTGAGGGAAGCTCGGTTGTTTGGCCACCTCCTTGGTGCCAAGCAAGGCCTTGGGCGGCAGAAATGTGACTTCCTGCTGTAGTCGCAGGGCGTCAGCTGTGAAGCACCTAGGGAGGAGCTGCAGATCCACACCCTTGTTCTTCCTGGGCTTGTTCACCATCTTAGCCTGGCCTTTATTTTTTCTTCAGATGGGGTTCTATCTTCAGGGACAACGATTTCACCCATAGAATTGTGGCTTTCAACCTTTCGGACCATGATCTACAGTATGTTTCCTTTAGAAGGAAGATTCTTGGGACCTTTCCCGTTCCCAGCCCTGGCTGTGTGGGTGTTTGGGGAGTGAATAAGCACATGGAAGATCTCTCTTTTCTGTCTGTCTGTGTGTGTCACTCTACCTTTTGAATAAAATTATTTATTATTTATTTTTAAAGCAAGCTGGTTAAAACTCACTGAGTTGATTTCACACTGGCTTAGAGGAACTTTGTTCTCATTTCTGCTGCTGTCACATTGTTAGTTCTTCATCCCAGTTGATTAGCGGTAAAGCAGTCTGCTTGTTTGATTATAGTCATCCCTTCCCTCGGGGAGCAAGGTGAGAATTAGGGATTTGTCAAGAGGTTGGGCTCTATGTACTTTGCAGAGGAGTTGGAATGGAGAATAGAAAGAGATGAGCCGATTTTGTAGCGTTGGGAAGAGGTTAAAAGAACAAAGAACTGGGCCAGTGAACTGCTGCTAGGCTCCTGAGGATGGAGCCCTTTGTTTCCCTAAGCCACACAGCAGTCAGCCTCTGGTCCTGGTCTGCAGTCATCAGATTTTGCAAACTGTGGGGAGCAAACCGGACTAGACTGAGTTACTGGAATTAAGACTTATTCTATGCATCTGCTCTCCCACAATATGGCGCTGGGAGAGAAGTAAACAGCTTCCGCACAGCTGCCTCCAGTTCAACCAATAAACTGTAGGACTTGCTCCTGATTGGAGGAGAGCAGCGTACTCGGCGTGTGGGCAGCCGAGTTGGGATTGGCAGAGGAGGACTATAAAGGAGGAGAGAGACGGCATGCACCAGGAACATCTATGGGGAACATCTAAGGGGAACACCTGTGCAGCCCCCCAGAGAGCCGGCCGGCGGTGTGCCGCTCCCCTGCGGAAGTGGGGAAAGCGGCCAGGGGGAACCGCCCTTCCACGGAGGTGGAAGGGACAGTAGCCAACCCGGGAAGAACCAGCAGCAAACCCGGGGAGGGCCGAGCAGACAAAAGAACAGCGCAGGGTCCTGTGTCGTTCCTCCACGAAGAGGGGGAGCGACAGCAAACTCCCTCACAATCTTTGTTTTCCCTCCCCACATCCTGAGGTTGATTGTAATAAGCAATTGATGGTCCACATGGCTAATCTGCCCAGCCCTGGCTGCACAGTCCTTTGACTTCTCTGTTCACTACCCATTTGTGTACCCTGTCAATCTGTGACTATGATGTGGGCCTCATAATCCTCTGATTTAACTCTAAATTTTAGTCTACCCTCTAAGCCAGACCCTTTTTTTAAAAATTTTAATTAGGTTTTTTTTTTTTTTTTGACAGAGTGGACAGTGAGAGAGAGAGGGAGGGAGAAAGGTCTTCCTTTCCTGTTGGTTCATCCCCCAATGGCCGCTGCGGCCGGCGCACCACGCTAATCCAAAGGCAGGAGCCAGGTGCTTATCCTGGTCTCCCATGGGGTGCAGGGCCCAAGGACTTGGGCCATCCTCCACTGCACTCTCGGGCCACAGCAGAGAGCTGGCCTGGAAGAGGGGCAACCAGGACAGAATCCGGTGCCACTACCGGGACTAGAACCCGGTGTGCCGGCGCCGCAGGCTGAGGACTAGCCTATTGAGCCGTGATAGATTCAATGTGATATATAGATACAAGTCTAAGAACATAATGGTATTTCCTTCTTCCCTCCACCCCCCCCCCCCCCCCTGTTTTTTTAAAGATAGAAAGAGAGAGATTCCATCCTCTTAGGCTGGGCCTGGACTAGGCCAGACCAAAGCTAGGAGCCAGGAGCTTCTTCCATGTGGGTGCAAGGACTCAAGTACTTGGGCCATCTTCCAGAGCTTTTCACAGGTGCATTATCAGGGGGCCAGATCGGAAGTTGAGCAGCTGGGACTTGAACTGGCACCTGAATGGGATGCCAGCACTGCAGGTAAAGGTTGAACCTACACCGTAGTGCAGGCCCCCCTGCCTCCCCCTTTGTAAGTCAGAATCCTTAAATGTTCATGCGCCAGAGCTCCCTTTGGCAGTCTGGTGAAGCCTATTGACTTTTTCTTAGAGTAATGTTCTTAAATGCATACCATAAAGTGCTTGTGATTAGAAAGGAAATGAATTGTATTGAAATATTAACTCCAAGATACTAAATTTGTGATAAAGTAGTATGTGCTATTTTATTTTAAAATTTTTTGAAAAGATTTATTTATTTATTGGGAACTAAGGGTTACAGAGAAAGAGAGGGACAGAAATCTTCCATTTGCTGGTTCATTCCCCAGATGGCCACAGTGGCCAGGACAGAACCAGGCCAAAGCTGAATCTGGAGCTAGGAGTTCTCTCACATGGGTGTTAAGGGCCCAAGCACTTGGGCCATCTTCCACTGCTTTTCCCAGACCATTAGCGGGGAGCTGGATTGGAAGTGGATCTGCCAGGACATGAACTGGCACCCATATAGGATGCTGGCACTGCAGGTGGTGGCTCTACCTGCTACACCACAGTGCTGGTCCCAGGAGCTGAGCCTTGAATCCACTGCCTGGGATGCCAGTGTCAACTGCTGTGCCAGATGCCTGCCCTATCTTATTTTCTGAACTCTAACTGTATCTGATGCCTATTTTTTCCCTTGTTTGCCTAGAGGTTTTTTTTTTTTTTTTTTTTTTTTTTTTTTTTTTTTTTTTGGTCTCTGGCTCTGCCTTGTAACCCTCATGTCAATGGTTTGCCTTTATAGACTTCTCTTGTTTCTCTATGGGTTGGAATAGAAGCAGGAACCTTGTCTCTGTATTCCCAGCATCGGATATGGTACCTGGCAAATGATGGAACTTACTGAATTCTTGTTGAATGGTTCCTGGATTGCACCATTGCTGGGGCATTGGACAGAGGCCTCTGTTCTGGGATTTGGAGTGACAGTTCTGCTGTGGTGGATGATTATAAGGACCCCAAATCACCCTTTCATTTTGAGAGGCAGGGGTGTTACATTACTCATATGAGCCCTGTTAGATGTTTTTGGGTATTTGCTCTTAGTGGAGAGAATGAGGTCTGAGTATCTACCATAATTTAAAGCAAGTTGTGCAGCTGGCTTCTGGGTGTTACTAAGGAACAATTGTATGGAATTGTTCAGTTCTTTGGTTTTACTTTCCAGGCTCAATAACATCAGCCATTTCACTGTGAATCATTAGAAGCAAAATGTGAAAGGGGAGGGGAGCCTTTTGCTCTCAAACCGTGCAGGGGGCACGGAGTGGAGAGATGGGTCTGCTAGAACAGCGGCTTCCACCAGTGCCAGGCTGTCCTGGGAGGGCACAGTTACTGTAGGAGCTCATGAGTCCTCACGTGTTTCTGTAATCTGAGCAATGAATGTGTGTCTAATGAGTTTACTACAGAGGTGTTTTTGAGAGGTTTCTGTGTGTTGTGGTTAATTAAAATATCAACTCATTTGAAAGCATTCTTGCGTTCATAGCAGTACTCATTTCTTCCTCAGTAGATGCAGAACAGTTCGTATCCTGTGGGAGTCTACGGTTAGCTCCTAAGGACATGACTTCTAAAAGCCTTATACCCATTTTTTATTTGAAAGACAGTTACAAGGAGAAGGAAAGAGAGAGAGGGAGAAATCTTCCATCCATTGGTTCAGTCCCCAGATGGCTGCAATGGCTAGAGCTGGGCTGATCAGAAGCCAAGAGCCAGGAATTTCTTCTGGGTCTCTCACAAGGATGCATGAGCCCAAGCATTTGGGCCGTTTTCTTCTGCTTTCCCAGGCACATTAGCAGGGAGCTGGATTGGAAGAGGAACATCTGGAACTTGAACCGGTACCCATATAGGATGCCAGCACTGTAGGTGGTAGCTTTACCTGCTATGCCACAGTGCCAGCCCCAGGATTTCAGATTTTTGGATTTGAGATGCTCAATCTATAGTATCTTACTAAGTTATTATGAGAGTTAGAGAAAATGTCTACAAAAGTCTAGAACTATACCTGGTAGGTGTTAGGTATACAATTTTTTTTTTAAGGTTTTTTTTTTTTTTTTTTTTTTTTTTTTTTTTTTTTTTTTGACAGGCAGCGTGGACAGTGAGAGAGAGAGACAGAGAGAAAGGTCTTCCTTCCGTTGGTTCACCCCCCCAAATGGTTGCTATGGCCGGCGCGCTGCGCCGAGCCAAAGCCAGGAGCCAGGTGCCTCCTCCTGGTCTCCCATGTGGGTGCAGGGCCCAAGCACTTGGGCCATCCTCCACTGCCCTCCCGGCCACAGCAGAGAGCTGGACTGGAAGAGGAGCAACCGGGACAGAATCTGGCACCCCGACCAGGACTAGAATCCCAGGGTGCCGGTGCCACAGGTGGAGGATTAGCCCAGTGAGCCGCAATGCCGACCATGGATAAGTAATCTAAGCCATCAGCATCGGAACTATATTGGTGCATAAAATGAGTGTTAGTAGTAATTATTTAATCTCACTGCTGATTGCTAGTATTTCAGTTCTCCTAACCACGGAACACATCATCGGATATATAAAACAGTGTTTCCTAGATTGGAGTTTTTCATACACTGCTTTCATGATTGTGGTTTTACCTGTTTATTAGCGCCTAGTGTTGTCTTAATTTTAGTCATATTTATCTGAACATTTATTTACTTAGTTTTTTAAGTGATTCATTTTTAACATAAATTTATTTAAAAGGAAATTTTATATCACTATTATAAAAGCAAATCTAGGAGTTGGTGCTGTGGCATACAGGTAAAAGCTGCTGCCTGCAGTGCCGGCATCCCATAGGGCACCAGTTCGAGTCCGGCTGCTCCACTTCCGATCCAGCTCTCTGCTATGGCCTGGGAAAGCAGTGGAAGATGGCCCAAGTCCTTGGGCCCCTGCACCCACGTGGGAGACCCAGAAGAAGCTCCTGGCTCCTAGCTTCTGATTGGTGCAGCTCTGGCTGTTGTAGCCAATGGGGAGTGAACCAGCAGATGGAAGACTTCCTCTCTTCCTCTTCTTTTCTCTAACTCTGACTTTCAAATAAATAAATAAGGAAGTCTTCAAAAAAATAATAAAGCAAATCTGGTTTGGAATCGCTGAACCTGAAGCTCATCTGTTCTGAAGGAGCTCGGTGAGATTGGAGGGATGCCAAGGACAAATCAGCTCCAAGCCGAGGCTTTCCTCCTTATACCATTAGGGTCTGTTGCGCCTTATTTATTTCTTGCAGTTTTTTTTTTTTTTTTTAAAGATTTATTTATTTATTTGAAAATCAAAGTTACACAGAGAGAGAAGGAGAGGCAGAGAGAGAGAGAGATCTTCCATCCGCTGGTTCACTCCCCAGTTGGCCACAATGCCGGAGCTGCGCTGATCCAAAGCCAGGAGCCAGGAGCTTCCTCTGGGTCTCCCATGTAGATGCAGGGGCCCTAGGACTCAGGCCATCTTCTACTGCTTTCCCAGGCCATAGCAGAGAGCTGGATCTGAAGTGGAGCAGCCAGGATTTGAACCAGCACCCATATAGAATGCTGGCACTGCAGGCTTTCCTGCTATACCACAGTGCTGGCCCAAACAGTTTTTTTTTTTTTTAATAGTTCAAACTCTGTAAAGATTGATGCATTGTTACTTTTATTCTTTCTTAGAATTATTTCAAAGAACGGGGCCAGCGCTGCGGCTCACTAGGCTAATCCTTCGCCTTGCGGCGCTGGCACACCGGGTTCTAGTCCCGGTCGGGGTGCCGGATTCTGTCCCGGTTGCCCCTCTTCCAGGCCAGCTCTCTGCTGTGGCCAGGGAGTGCAGTGGAGGATGGCCCAAGTGCTTGGGCCCTGCACCCCATGGGAGACCAGGAAAAGTACCTGGCTCCTGGCTCCTGCCATCGGATCAGCGCGGTGCACTGGCCGCAGCGCACCAGCTGCGGCGGCCATTGGAGGGTGAACCAATGGCAAAGGAAGACCTTTCTCTCTGTCTCTCTCTCTCACTGTCCACTCTGCCTGTCAAAAAATAAAAATAAAAAAATAAAAAATAAATAAAAAAAATAAAAAGAATTATTTCAAAGAACGAAGAGAAAAATTACTTATAAGAAGTTCATTCTCTTATAATTATCCATATTGTAGTGTTTCATCTACTTGTTCACTCCCTAAATGCCACAATACCTGGGACTGGACCAGGCCAGACTCCACCAGTGTCTCCCATGTTGTGGCAGGGACCCAAGTACTTGAGCCATCACTTCTCAGGGTAACCATCAGAAATAGAGTGGGAACTCGAACCCAAGTACTCTCATTTGGGGGATTGGCGTCTCAACTGCTGTGCCAGTGTCTCTCCTGCAGTTGTAGTCTATAATCTTCAGATAATAATATTCTAGGTGTATTTTCTCCAACTTGAGAATTGATGATAGAATAATACATTCTTAAGGAGAAAAAGGAACTATTTGTGATAGTCTCATCTAGTGAGCCATTGTGTTCAACTTGCAGTCTTTTGAGTCCTCCTATTTTGCTGAGAGTTCATGAGATGGCTCCCTCACTTGTGCACCAGCACTTACTTGACCTAGTTGGTAAGGGGCTGAGTGCTATAGATTATGAAAAGGAAACAAGTGAGATTGAAGTCATGGGTTTGATTATGAGTTTATATTTTTAAACCTAAAAATGAGTATGTTTTGCTATTACAGTATAAAGAAAATGACTGTATTGTCTTCAACAAAATTATGAGCTACAACATTTTCAAAAATACCGCATTTTGGTGGTACAAATGCAAGAACCAGAACCGGAAGCATTGATGAGTGGGAACCTGTTAGAGCAGTGTCTTCAATTTGAGATCAAGGTTTTCCAGGTGGATGTGTCCCAGCTTTATGCGTGACACTGAGGAGCAGCTGGCTGCATTCACAGGACATTGCCCATTTCAGATGTGTAGATCTAAAAACTGGGAAAATATGGGACAAAAGTTTAGACAATAAAAGTAAAATAGGGGCCGGTGTTTATGTAGTGGATAAAGCTGCCGCCTGCAATGGTGGCTTCCCTGTGGGTACCAGTTCAAGTCCTGACTGCTCCACTTCCAATTTTTCCCCCTGCTAATGGCCTGGTAAAAGTGGCAGAAGATGGCTCAGGTATATGGGCCACTGTGCCCACGTGGGAGACCTGGAAGAAGCTTCTGGCTCTTGGGTTCTGCCTGGCTTTGTGCTGGCTGTTGCAGCCATCTGGGCAGTGAACCAGTGGATGGAAGATCTCTCTTCTGTGTCTCTCCCTCACTCTCTGTAACTCTGACTTTCAAATAAATCAATCAATCTTTAAATAAATAGATTTTGTTGGACGCAAGTGGTTTCTGATGACTATTTTTCTTGGTGTGCTGAGGGTTAACCAGAATGTTCTGCAAGAAGATCTATCTATCTATCTATCTATGGCCGAGTTACAGAGAGATCTGGAGCCAGCGCTGTGGCGTAGTGGGTAAAGCTGCTGCCTGCGGTGCCGGCATCCCATATGGGCACCGGTTCAAGACTGTTCCACTTCTGATCCAGCTCTCTGCTATGGTTGGGAAAGCAGTGGAAGATGGCCCAAGTCCTTAGGCGCCTGCACCTAAGTGGGGGACCCAGAAGAAGCTCCTGGCTCCTGGCTTCAGTTGGCACAGCTCTGGCCATTGTAGCCATTTGGGGAATGAACCAGTGGATGGAGGACTTCCCCTCTTTCTTTCTCTGGCTCTGCCTATCAAGTAAATAAATCTTTAAAAAAAAAAAAAAAGTACGTCAAGTAGATCCCAAGATTCTGTCTTGCTGGGTGATTGTTCCTTCCCTCCAGTCCCAAGTTTATCCTCCACGCAGAGAGAAGGACTGGGCGTCAGGCGCAGTTGTGAGCATGCCCTGAAAGTGGGGATGAAGGCCGCAGTTCTTCCCTGGGTGCTCAGAGCAGGAGCTCGAGGAAATGCGTGAAGAAGACCTGCAGTGAGTCCTGGGGGCTCGCTCCGGAGAAGTCCACGTAGATCGCGCAGCGAAGCCTCCAGCTGTGCGTGCAGAGCTGCTGGTCAGTTCTGTAGGACGTCCCACTCGTGGGCAGGAGCCAAGACTCCCAGGTCTCTCAGGAACGTCTAGTGCAGAAGGTAGAGACCAAAAGAAGCAAAGTGGCAGCTCGTAAGAAATTATGAAAAGCCTAAAAAAGCTATCATTTAAATCCTCAGGATAAGAGGATACTGTATCCTTGAAACAAAAATAGAATGCTAAAGGGAAAAGAACACTCAGATGACATGAAAGAGCCTTGAAATTAAAAACATGATTTTAATTATTTTTGTTTCAGTTCTTTCAGTGGTTATATCCATAACTATAACTAATATGCTTGTACTGTTATTTCTTGTTTTGCTAGACTTACCTTGCCATAATAGGTTAACACACTTTTCATCTTCACATCTGCCTTCTCTTAATGTAGCTTTATAATTTGCCTTTGGACTTTGAAAGATATTTTAAAATCTATTTTTTAAAAAAGATTTATTTGAAAGGCAGAATTAAAGGGAGAGACACAGATTCACTGGTTCTCTCCCCAAATGGCTGCAACAGCAGGCCTGGGCCAGGCTGAAGCCAGGAGCCAGGAGCTTCAACCGCGTCTCCCATGTGGGTGCAAGGGCCCAAGTACTTGGACCATCTTCTGCTGCTTTCCCAGATGCATTAGCAGGGAGCTGGATTGCAAGTGGAGCAGTTGGGACTTGAACTAGTATCCATATGGGATGCCGGCATTGTAGGTGGTGACCTAAACTATTACGCCACAACGCTGGCCCCAAATTCTGTTTCTTATTTTTTCAATGATTACAGCCGGTTTCACTTGCTTTGGTGTTGTGGCTGAGACCCACAGTAAAGGTGTTGCTGGAAGTCCTGCGCCCCACGCTGAGGAGGCTGGCAGCGTCGCCTGTCCTGGTTCCACATTCTCAAGGCTACGGAGTTGCGGCTGCTCAGCAGGGCGCAGGTCTGGACTTTGCTGCAGCCTGCTAACTGCTGGCGTCACTGAGCCTCTCTTGCATGGTTTTTCAAGCTATTTTGATAATGATCCAAAATAAGGAATATATTTTACAGTATGTCTGTGCGTATTTATAATTCTATCTGCCTCTCTCTAAAGTAAAATCTTACTAGTTGCACAGAGTTGCCTTAAGAAAATTTTTTAAAAATTATTTATGTTTAATTATTTAAAAGGCAGAGAGAGAAATCTTCTATTCTCTGGGTCACTCCACAAATGACTGCAGTAATTGTGGGGCTGGGCCAGGCTGAAGCTGGGAGCCAGGAACTCCATCCTGGTCTCTCGGGGGTGACGAGGACTCGAGTACTTGAGCCGTCATCTGCCGTCTCCCTGGGTATGCGTTAGCCAGAAGCTGGATGGGACGCGGATCTGGGACTCCAATCTAGGACTCCTGTATGGGATGTCAGTGTCCCAAGCTGCAACTCAACTGCTGTGTCAAATGCCTACCTCAGAGTTCCTTTTCTTGATAATGTGAACGAATGTGTTTTCTTCATTTCTTGTCTAGGCAGTCGACAAGTACTTCAAGCTTCCTCATGCCTCCAGCAAACCACCCCGGATTCCGGGAAGCCTTGTGGACACTTCTTATAAGACATTAAGGTTCGCATTCAGAGCATCCCTGAAAACTGCCATCTATCGAATAACCACTACGTTTGGAGACAATCTGAAGTAAGCATACCTGTTTTGATCCAGGCTAATAGTCTACTCGCAGGGGTCTCTGGGATGCAGATGAGTTCATTGATTGTAAAGGCTCACGTGGTGAAGTGCGTTCTTTGGTGATGATGCCCACATAAATGAACAGCTTGGATGTAGGCATAACCCTTATGTTTTAAAACCTGGCCTCTTACAAACTTTGGAGATTTCTCTCAAATGAACGAAAGAATAGAAAGTTATAAAAGCAGCAAGTGTAATTGTTTACATATGTGTGTATATATTCTAATTACTAAAGACCTTTCGAGGAGAAAAAAGACAACACACTGAGTCCCTCTCCAAAAAGAATATGAAGGCTAGTTCTGGTGTTACTTCTTAGTCAGCAGACAAGACTGGGGTGAGCAGCATAAGCCGCGGATGAGACCTGCCCTTTCTGAATCACACTGGGAAGGCACTGACAGGTCCCGGCCTCTTCCGAGCCTAGCCTGTTTATATTTACAGTCATTGATGTTTACCGCTTTTCTCTCGTGAAATGCTCCAGCGAGGCAGGCTGAGGGACAGTAGTTTATTAATTGAACTATGTTTATCATAATTATAAATGCACTGTAGGAGGCATGGCAGGTTGCTCTGCGTCTTCTCTCTGCAGTCATACGGAGCTGACGACTTCCTCAGGATGCCTGCTTTCAGAATCTGGTTACGTATGCTGCTGCTTTTACTTCTGTAATACGAGGCAGCAGCAGGATCCAGTATTTGCGGAGCACTTTGGTTCTGAGTGGGAATAAAAAGAGCTGAAGAATCCTCTTAAGAGGTTCATTAACTTGCTGAAAAACCAAGAGAAAAGGGGCTGGCTTTGTGTGGAGTGAGTTAAGCAGCCGATTGTGGTGTTGGCATCCCATATCGGAGTGCCAGTTCAAGTCTTGGCTGCTTCCCCGCCCCCCTTTTTAAGGGTGGGGTTTGTCATGAAAATGTAGTCAGTTAAAGGTGGTCAGGGAATAAATTTTTTTTTTAAAGATTTATTTTATGTATTTGAAATAGTTGCAGAGGGAAAGAAGGAAAAATATATATAGAGAGAAAGATTTTCCATCCTTTGGTTCACCCCACAAAGGCCCACAACAGCTGAGGCTGGGACAGCCCGAAGCCAGGAACCAGGAGTTTCATCCAGGTCTTCCACGTGGGTACAGGGGCCAAGGATTTGGGCCATCACCTGCTGCTTTCCCAGGCACATTAGCAGAGAGCTGGATTGGAAGTGGAGCAGCAGGACTTGACCTGGGGTTGCAGATGGTGGCTTAACCCACTGTGCCACAACACTGTCCCAAGTTGTTCTCTCTTCTAATCCAACTCCCTGCTTATTTGCTTGTGAAACACTGGAGGATCGCCCAAGTGCTTCAGCCTCTGCCACTCAAGTGCGAGACCCAGATGGACTTGTGGGCTTTTGGTTTGGCCTGGACCAGCCCCTGCCTTTGTGCCATTTGGGGAGTGAATCAGCAGATGAAAGATACCTGTCTTTTCCTCTCTCTCTATCTCTTCCTTTCTCTGTCCCTCTGCATGTCACATACAAGAATAAATACATCTTTAAAAACCAAAACCAAAAAAATTACTTATTCAGTGTCTTCTAGAGATGTGCTGTCCAAAATTTCTGTTAATTCAAGTTAAATAAAATTTAAAATTCATTTTGTCAGCCACACTAGCCACATTTCAAGTACTCAGTAACTACATATGGCCTGTGGTTACCAGACTGGACAACATACATATAAAACATTTCTATCATTTTATTTTAAATTTGTATGATAGAAACACTCCATCCTAGTCTCCCACATGGGTAGCAGGGGCCCAAGGACTTGGGCCGTCCTCTGCAGCTTTTCCAGGTGCATTAGCAGAGAGGTGAATGATAAACGGTACTCTTATTTATGATGCCAGGATTACAGGCAGTAGTTTAACCTTCTGTGCCACACACCAGCCCCAAAATAATTTGCCCTAATGTCTTGGCTACGGTTATGCAGGTAGTAAGTTGCAAAAACCAGAATTCAGACTTAAATCTTTCAGCCCTTGTTCTATCTGTGATGTCTGTATTGCTAACTAGCGAACTGTTGTCTCCCCAACCTCTAATCAGCTCTTTTTTTGTTTCTGTTTTTAAATTTTTAAAATTTATTTATTTATTTTGTACGAAGGGCAGGGACTTAATCAACACAAGCTTATGACCCACACTTACTGAGAATTTGTCGTTCATGGGGAATAATTGCGATCCCCAATCCCTGTTGAATGGGGTTCAACGGGTTACCCGCGCCTACCAGTGTAGGGTAGGTACATGCTGAGCCAGTCAGGGTAGTGCACCTGTAGCCCTGAACATCTAAGGACATCACAGACCTGTTATTGCTCAGTCTTGGGTGGCTGAACGCCACTTGTCCTTCTAAGAAGTTGGGGGACACCGACTGCTCAGGGATCGTGTAACTAGTGTGCATGCCAGAGCCTCATTCGTTATCAGAATTAAGCAGACAAATCGCTCCACCAACTAAGAACGGCCGTGCAGCACCACCCACGTAACTGAGAAAGAGCCATCAATCTGTCAGTCCTGTCCATGTCTGGGAGATCAGCTCTCTCTGACACTGTTAATGCTGCCAAGAGAAGGGAGTGCCGTCCAACCTGCTGTGCTTCAGTTGCTGTTGAGAGAGGTACACTGGGCTCATCCACTTACAATGTCACTGCACTAATTTATTGTGACAGTGGCTGTCACCCAACTGTTCCCTGCTCAGAGCCCCACTTCTGAGAACCAGGAGTAAATGCAGTAAACCCTTGAGCTGATGGTGTGCTTTTTCAAAAGTAAATTTTACAGTGTATATTTGAGGTTTACAACATGACTGTGGGATGCATATAGATAGCAAAATGATGCCTGCAGTGAAGCAGGTTAACATATCTGTCATCTCACACAAGTTTTGGCTGGTGGCAGGAGGACCTGAAATTCTTCTTTGACCAGAACTTCTAATGCAGTTTTATGGATTGAAGTCTTCACATTGTACGTTAGATCCTACAGAGTTGCTCATTCTACATCTCTGCTACTTTGTATCCCTTGACCTACATTCCTCTATTTCCTCCCCCCCTTTTAATTTAGGTGATTAAAAGTTATTGATTTTCATTTTATTTGAAAGACAGAGAAATAGGCACACAGACACAGATCTTCTTCACGCCCCAAATGCCCACAACAGCCAGGGCTGGGCCAAGCTGAAGCCAAGAGCTTGGAACTCACTCTAGGTCTCCCGTGTGGACAGCAAGGCCCTGAGCACTTGAGTCATCACCTGCTCTGGTTCTCCGTCCACAGTACCAAGTGGAGAAACCTGCCCTCAAACCAGACCTTCCTGTGGGATGCCGGTAGCCCACGTGGGATTTAACTGCTGAGCCAAACGTCTGCTCCTTGATTTAGGCCCATTGTATTTGCTGCTTTTCTAGTATGTAACATAGCAAGATGGATTTGAGGGGCAGAGGTCGTTCCTAGTGGTGGGCGCACTAACGATAGATGGTACGGGCTACTTCACTGCTGGGAGTCCAGGGAGCGCCACAGCTGTGGTGCTGGAGAGCGCTCGGAGCGGGCAGTTAGAGACGCCAGCCTCAACCTCCGGAGGGCACCTTTGCACAGGGCAGTGCTCGGCGTGCTTTCCGTGTGGCTTTGAAAGCAGAGGTGTTGTGTATAAGGCGTTTTAGGACGATTTGTAGCAAGCTGATTAAAATAAGGCCGTCTTTATACTTTAAGGTGGTGACCTTTGGTTACTTGGAATTTTATTCAGTAATGACACGTTACAGTGAATACAGTGAATCCTTCGCTGTATTCCAGCTTTGCCTAAATTTGACAGGCAGTTTTGGACGCGTTTCCGCGCTCTGTGCTGGTTTTGTCCAGGTGCCGCATTTCTGCGGTGCTGAGGGTGCAGCACACTGAGCGCCCCCTCCAGAACATGTTGGGTTCAAAGGGAGACGGAAATCGAAACCACCAAGCTGTTACCTTTGAAAACGATTAATGTAGTCTATTGTGTTTTAACCAAACATTTTAGTTTAAAGGATTTTCTATTAAAGGCAATTCAAATACTCTGCAGCTCAAAGATAATGTTGGAATCTGGTTTAAATAAAATAATAAAATCCAGAAAATGGACTGCAAGGCCTGCAGCTCTGCACAGCAGGTTCCACAGCAGAGCAGGTTAACATCGATGCCTTCACTTGTCAGTCTCAATTTGCTCTGGTCCTTTAGAAGGTAGAAGCATGCTGTTACTGAGTGCAAGCCCTCCTCTTCAGTAGATTAAAAAGGGTTTTTATCCGATGTTTTTCAGAAGTACTAAATAAGTGAAGATTTCTATTCATTTTTAATTGTTTTGAAAAATATTGACTCTGTGCTCTGTGGTTCACTTAATATGCTTAATGTAAAATAAAGCTTATGCTTTGAATTTATGTTTCATTTAGTGCTGTGCAGGCATCTGCAGAACATCAGAGAAGACTTCAGCAGTTCTTGGAGTTCAAAGACTAGTTAAGTAATATAAACTGTGTTCATTACACTGCTGATACAGCTACAGATGGGACAGTAAATGTTCGGCATTCTTGGATCAGAAGAAAATGGACTAATTAGATGCTTCCTTTGTCGTGGTGGTTGCTTTGAAAACTATACTTTAATGGGAGAAATCATGGAAAGAAATTCTCAACAGAATAACTGAAAACTGCCTTTTCTGTACCGATTGTTTTTTGTGTGTGTGGTATAATAAAATCTTTATTCAATTTTACAGAAGCATCTATGGCAGTAGAAATGTCTCAAGCTCATATAACTTAATAATAATCACTCAAAATTTTTTAGAATTTGCTTTTGAAAAGAATGGAGCCAGTTCAGAAGTTACATATGTGTCGACTAGATACAGTCTCCCTAATCATTCTAAGAGTTTAGCTCTCTATAAACGTCAGGTGACATAAACCTTTCTAGAGTAGTTTCTGTTTACTGAAGGACCAAAACAGTAACAGTGGAGAGAAATTCACAGAAAAATATTGTCTGAAAGACATATTTTGTTAATCTGTTAGGTTGTGTTTTTGTTTCCAGGGACAAATTAAATTTGCATGATTGTCCAAAAAAAGTCTCAATTTACAGATGCTAACTCTATATAAAGGAATGTGGAAAAATTCAGTTCTTAAGTTACAAGATTAAACGTTCACATTTGGTTTTTGAAAAACAATAGACAATATGAATTTATTTTGTATCATGCTAGTAAACAATAAGTATATGAGTATTTTCCCAACTAGTTTTGCTTTCTTTTTCTGGAACAAAACATTAAGTAATTGCAGAGTTTTTCTTTTTTCGTTTTTGGCAGAGTTTTTCAAGCAAGAGAAAAAAATTTTCAAGAAAACCCAGGGAATGTTCCTTTTTTACCCCCATGTTTCATCTTCATTAGGTCGGGTTATTTCGTCTTGCTTGTCTGGCCTCACAGAGGGAGTGGCCTCTGCTGTGGTAACTGGCTAATTAAAATATAATAGGAAAATCTTTAAAGCCAGATACAACTTAGTCATGAAAGAGTGAGTGAAAGCCAGCGTCAGAGAGATTACTGTACTTGGAGCGTGTTGTAAGTCCCGAGTGTGAGTGAGGTAATTTTATAATTTATTAGATCAACTTCTTTGGAGATGAAAGATTGGAAGTCCTGGTGGTAGATATTCGTAGGACCAGCTTTGGACTGAAATGCTCCCTTGTGATTCTTTGCTTATTATCTTTTCCCTCTAGAGTCCCCCGATTTTTTTCTTTCAAGTCAGCACAGCATTGTGTATGGGAGTCTTTAATGTGGCATATATGTCTACCATTTGTCTGATTCATTGATGTATTATATCTTTACAACAGAATATTTTAGCTCCGGGCCCTGTTGCCCCTTCCACCAGCACATGCCAAATTATAAATGAATCCTGCTGGCCTTTAAAGTGTCTTTATGGGACAGACAGTTCCCCATTTGTCAAGCATTTGGGTGTTTAGGCTATTGCCCTTGGCTTTAGCTTTTCTTTTTTTTCTTTCTTTTTTTCTTTTTTTTTTTTTTGCATTGTGTCTGAAGTTGCGTTGACCTCCGTTGTTGAATGTTAAAAGTCGAATTTTGATGAGGTGGCCTCTTAGAGATGACCAGAGATTGTGGCCGGGTCGACTGAGAACTGTGTGTTCCATGTTTTAGAGGCATGCGCTGTGCTGCCCCTGGCTGAGGCATCTGGGGAGACAAGGATTCCTAACCTGCTTCCTTTAAAGAAGAATTGGGTATTTGACCCATTATGTTTTCCTGAGGCTAAAGATGGGATGATTCCTTCCAACTCTTGACTTGTGTAAAATGAAAATGTCTGAGTTTAGGTTTTTGCCGTATACTTCAGGGAAGGTTATATGGGATGCTAACGTGAATGCTTCTGAGATGTTTGTGCCTGCCTTCTCTCAAGACAATGTGCTGTGCACGAACTACAGGCCACGTCGTGTCTGCCTGTTGGCAATGTGGAAACTGCCTCCCTAGATCTGTGTGTTTAGTAGATAAGACCCGGCCACTGTGTATTGATAATCTCTCCATCTGTTGGGGCTGGGGTCTTACTACAGAGGGCTTCTACATATAAGGAGGACCTTGGGGGAGCCAAGAAGAGAGAAGCATTTCCTTGAAGTCACCTCCTGTCCAGTTGCCCACTGATGCTGTAACATTGGCATGAAAATTAAGAGAATGTTCTTTCAAAGCCTCTTTCTGGCTGTCAGTCAAAAACATGAGTGTATCAGCTCTTGTAATGTTTGCGTGATCCTCACGAGAGGTGTGAATCCACACAGCTTCTTCCCAGGGAAGTGGGAAGCTGTTCTCGAATGCACGTTGTGCAGATGGGTGGACTTGGCTAAGCAGCAACTCGGTACTTTGCCGGGTTTCTCCCTCGGTCACTGGCTTTTGTGTCCTCCTGTAAATATTTATGATGCTCTGTTTATATACTTTGTATATCATTGATACTGAATTGGGTGGAAAAATAAATGACCAGTTTTTAAAACCGGGACTATTTAGTGAACTATGTGTGTTTACAAGGTCAGTTAATGAATTTCTGGGGTGGGTGTGTGGGTGTGTGTGTTTGTGTGTTTAACTGTTGCAGTTTAGTTGCTTATAAAACTTGAAAAGGTTTAACTTCATTTGAAAGGCAGAGTTACAGAGGGAGGGAGATCTTCCATCCATTGGTTCGCTCCCCCAGAAGGCTGCAAAGGCTGGGGCTGTGCCAGGCCGAAGCTAGGAGCCTGAGCTTCTTCAGGTCTCCCACGTGAGTGGCAGGGACCCATGCACTTAAGCCATCTTCTGCTGCCTTTCCCAGGCCTTTAGCAGGGGGCTCGATCGGAAGTGGAGCAGCTGGGTCTTGAGCTGGTGCCCATATGGGATGCCGGCGTCACAGGCAGAGGCTTAACCTACTGTGCCACAGCACTGGCCCCAAGGTTTAACCTCCTGAGATCAGCTTTTGCCCTTAAGTAGACTCACTTGGTGAGCAGTCCGCGTTTCGTGGTAGCTCCGAGGAGCCTGAATTCTCCAAGTCTGTCTTGGTTGTCTTTCTTCCAGAACTAAACAAAGCATGAGGTGCTGAAAGCCTTGTCTTCACAAAGTTTCTTTCCTTGCCAAGATAGTGCTTCTCAAAGGAGCCTATCTCCCAGGCTAACATTCTGGCATCGTTACATGAATTGGCCTGAACTTCACCTCTAGTAGGTAGTTGAAGTACAAGGGTCCTCCACTCGCTCTCCTGCCCTCCCGATCCGTAGTCCCCTCTCCTTAGAACCAGACAGCTTCACACACAGACGGCCTCATTCAGCAGTTACCAGTCGGACTGTTCGTAGCAAGCTGCTGACGGCCACTTTTAAATAAGCAGAATTTTCATGGTGTGGAGGGCAAGAAAGGGGACGGCAAAGCACATCGCCTCGCTCTTCTCAGTCGGCTCCTGAGCGGCCTTGGCACTTGGGGCCGTGATGTGGCGGGCGATGCGGAGCTGGCCGATGGCTCGGCAGCGTTCACTGCGTGTCTGTTGTGGCACAGCTAGCCGGCTGGACAGGATGGCCCTCGAGGGCTTGACAGTCTAGCGCAGTGGGTTGGGGGCTCAGTGGGCGTGCGATTCACCGGCCAGGCCTGTAAGGTGTGCAGAGTCTGGGCCAACAAGCGTCCAGGTGGTGCTCCTGCCGCCCACCAGGAGGCTGCACGTCGGGATTTGGGTTTGCCCCGTGCTGCCCTCTCGGGCAAGTGTCTGAGGTATATGAACTGTGACTGCTGTTCTTCAGCCAGCTCGTTGGTTGGAAAACACCCACAGGTGGTGCTGACAGCCACTCGGGCTCGTAGACTCGGGTTGGAGTTGCTGTGGTGCGCTTTTACGCACGGCGCTTGTCCCATTGCCTGAGTTCCTGCCTTTTTGCAAACTTCCCATTTATTTATTTTTAAGATTTATGTATTTGAAAGGCAGAGTTACAGAGAGCAAGCGAGCGAGCGAGAGTGCTCTGCAGTATTGCAGAGTGCCTGACAGCGCTCTTCCTAGCTAGCTCGCAGCGACAAGCACACAGTCTCCACCTGCAGTTAGCATAGGAAGGAGGGTTGATCCTGAGGGCCAAGGGAAGTCTTGGTGGTAACAAGCATGGATTCTCTTCTAGACCCCATGCCTAGGGGACTTTCAGGACCTCTAAATGGTTCTCCGCCTCTTTGTGCATCGGTGTTCTGTTCTCTCTGCAGCTGGCATTCTACTCCCTGCAGCGTCCCTCCGCCTCCGGGGTTCCCATGTAGTAGGAGTTGACCCGCTGTCTGTGAATGCCAGTCAGAGTCTAGACTCAGAGGGGCCCCAGTGCATCAGTCTGTCCGAGGGTTGAATGAGGCTCGCGGGACAAGATCCTGCAGTGCCAGCCTGGCTGCTGAGAGCCCGTCTGTTGATCAGGATGAGGTGGAGGGCGGGGGGCCATTGTGAGTCTCCCAGGATAAAGGACAAAATTTGGAGTTGAGGGCCTGCAAAGAGGAGCTGGAAATCTCATTGCTTGGGTTGGAACCCCAAATCATAAATCCTCCTGAGGAAAACACCCTAGGCCTCAATTGTAAAAGTACTCTACAGGCAAGTTCTCAAATACAGTGTCTCCACACAACTGAAACTAACCGGGAACAAGAAGAAAACAGCAGGAATGAGAACCAAGAAAAGGAACAGAGAGAGAGACAGAGAGAAAGGTCTTCCTTTGCCGTTGGTTCACCCTCCAATGGCCGCCGCGGCTGGTGCGCTGCAGTCGGCGCACCGTGCTGATCCGATGGCAGGAGCCAGGTACTTCTCCTGGTCTCCCATGGGGTGTAGGGCCCAAGCACCTGGGCCATCCTCCACTGCCTTCCCGGGCCATAGCAGAGAGCTGGCCTGGAAGAGGGGCAACCGGGACAGAATCCGGCGCCCTGACCGGGACTAGAACCCGGTGTGCTGGCGCCGCAAGGCGGAGGATTAGCCTAGTGAGCCGCGGCGCCGGCCTAGTTATTGTTTTTTAAAGATTTATTTATTTTATTTGAAAGTCAGAATTACACACAGAAGGAGAGGCAGAGAGAGAGAGAGGTCTCCCATCTGCTGGTTCACTCCCCAGCCGGCTGCAATGGCCAGAGCTGCGCCAATCTGAAGCCAGGAGCCAGGAGCCTCTTCCAGGTCTCCTACATGGGTGTTGGGGCCCAAGGACTTGGGCCATCTTCCTGCTTTCCCAGGCCACAGCAGAGAGTTGGACGGGGAGTGGAGAGCCAGGTCCTGAACTGGCGCCCACATGGGATGCCGGCACCACAGTGGTGGCCTAACCCACTACACCACAGCTCTGGCCATGGTTATTTTTTTCAATGAGATTAAAGCATAAAATTCTGATTCATTAGGGGATTGGAAGGTATATACATGCATATATACTTTATGGTTCTATAGTTTTAAAAATTTATATAAAATTTTAACACAAAAATATTCTAGATAGAGAAATAGGTTAACCAAAATTAAGCAGTCTGGGTAGGTTTAACTGCAGATAAGACAAAGCTAGAGTGCCTTGGAAGCTAGGTTAGAAGAAAACTCCAGAATGAAGCATGAACAGAGATATTGAGGACAAGATACACATGATACGGGAGGGTGTTTAGCCAGAGGTTAAGATGCCCACGTCCCACTTCGGAGAACCTAGGCTCAGGTCCCATATCCAGTGCTGATTGCAGCTTCCTGCCAATGCAGCCCCTGCAGGCAGTGGTGATGCCTCAAGGACTCGGGAGAGCTGGAGAGCATTCTGACTCTTCTCTGGTAGACGTTTGGGAACTGTCTCTCAAAAAGAAAAAAAAAAAAAAGATGGCAAAATGAGAAAATTTATGAGCATAATTGGAATCCTGGAAGGAGAGGGGGATCTAATGGAGAAGTAATTTTGGTGATTTAATAGAGAACTTAGAAAAATTGATGACATAAAGCCACAGATTGCAAAAGCTCTGTGGATGTTAAAGGAAGCTGCACTGGCATACATCATAGTGAAATTGCTAAAAAAAAAAAAAAAAACAAAGAGGTTGATTTATAGAAGGCCAAAACAAGGACCGGCCCTGTGGTGTAGTGGGCGAAGCCTCTGCCCGTAGCACAGGCATCCGTATGGGCACCGGTTCCTATCCTGGCTGCCCCTCTTCCAATCCAGCTCTCTGCTGTGCCTGGGAACGCAGTAGAAGATGGCCCAAGTGCTTGGGCCTCTGCACCTGCGTGAGGGACCCAAAAGAAGCTCCTGGCTCCTGGCTTCAGATCAGCTCAGCTCCGGCCATTGTGCCCATTTGGGGAGTGAACCAGCGGATGGAAGACCTTTCTCTCTGCTTCTCCTCTGCCTATAACTCTTCCTCTGAAATAAATAAATAAATCTTAAAAAAAAAAAGATCAAAACAATAATTAGCCAACTTCTCAGCAAACACAGATGAACACAGTGGAATGGAAGGTATAAAGTCCTGGAGTTTTCAAAGCAATCTGCTCTCTTGGACTTCCGCATGGATCTTCCAAGTGGCAGGGAAATACAGACATTTCACACAGAAGTGGGGAGTTTCAGCAGCAGCCATCCTAAAAGGAACTTAGGTTATCACAGTAGCTTTCTCAGGGAGAAGGAGGAGAATGGTCAGAGAAGCAGGAAGAAATTGAAAACAAAAAGATAAGTATGAATGTTGATTTATGAAACCTACAGCGTTTTAAATATAGAAAGAATTTTATTACACAGCACAATGGCAGATAAGTCAGGTTATTACTAAAAAGGAAAAAGAAATATAAAACAGGACCAATAGAATGCACATAGTAAAAATGTAGATTTAAACCCAAACATATTGCTAATTACATTAAGCAGATACATGAAATATTCCAATTAAAAAGCAAATAGAAAATAAAATCCAACAACTATTTGCTATTTTTTAAAGGATTTATTTATTTGAAAGGCAGAGTTACAGGGAGGCAGAGGCAGAGAGAGAGAGCTTCCATCCACTGTTTCACTCCCCAGATGGCCACAACAGCCAGAGCCATGCCGATTCAAAGCCAGGAGCCAGGAGCTTCTTCCGGGTCTCCCATGTGGGTGCAGGGGCCCAAGCACTTGGGCCATCTTCCTCTGCTTTCCCAAGAGCAGTAGCAGGGAGCCAGATTGAAAGCGGAGCAGCCGGGACTCGAACCTGTATCCATATGGAATGCTGGCACTGCAGGAGGCGACTTTACCTGCTATATCACATTGCCAGCCCCCCCCCATTTGCTATTAAGAAATATATCTGATATGTAAGGAGAGATATACTGAAAGTAAGAAATGGGCTGATGTGGCGCAGTGGGTTGAGCCGCTACTTAAAATACCAGCATACCACACGGTGGTGCCAGTCCAAGTCCCACTTCCGATCCGCCTTCCTGCTAATGTACTTGGACTCCTGCCACCAATGTGGGAAACCTAGGTGGAGTTCCTGGCTCCCAGTTTCATCCCTGGCCCAGCCCTGGCTGTTGTGGCCATTTGGGGGAGTGAACCAGCAGATGGAAGATCCTCCCCGTGTCTCTGTCTCTCTCTGTCACACTATCAAGTAAATAAATAAAAGCAGGAAAAGATGAGGCATGCACGCAGTGAAGAAAAGCTGGTGTAATTATGCAAGGTTTTGATAAAGTATATGCATACTTGAAGGCAAAAAGCCTTACTAGAGATAAAGAGGGCCACTTCAAAATAACCAACGGCTTGGGGCCGGAGCTGTGGCGTAACGGGTAAAGCTGCTGCCTGCAACTCTGGTATCCCATATGGGCGCTGGTTCAAGTCCCAGGTGCTCCACTTCCAATCCAGCTCCCTGCTAATGTGCCTGGGAAAACAGCGGAGGATGGCCCGGGTCCATGAGAGACCCTGATGAAACTCCCAATTCCTGGCTTTGACCTGGAGGAGCCCTGGCTGTTGTGGCCGTTTAGGGAGTGAGTGAGTCAGCAGATGGAAGACCTTCTCCCCACCCCCAACCTGGTGACTCTGACTTTTGAATAAATAAATCCTTAAAAAATTTACAAAATAACAAAGAGGATGCAAGCTTCAATTCCCGAGAAAGATACATTTCTAAATGTGAATGCACCCAGTGACACAGCTGCGAAGTATGTAAAGCAATTTGGGCAAAAGGTGCACAGGCACTTTGCAAAGGAGTTCATCCAGATAGCCTATAAGAGAAGGAAGGTGTGCAGCACCATTAGTCACTAGGGAAACACAAACTTTTTTTTTTTAACTTTTATTTAATGAATATGAATTTCCAAAGTACGACTTATGGATTACAATGGCTTCCCCCCCATACCGTCCCTCCCACCCACAACCCTCCCCTTTCCCACTCCCTCTCCCCTTCCATTCACATCAAGATTCATTTTCAGTTATCTTAATATACAGAAGATCAGCTTAGTATACATTAAGTAAGGATTTCAACAGTTTGCTCCCACACAGAAACATAAAGTGAAAAATAATAGATGATTTTTTTTAAATGATGATGAAATCAGATCAGACCTATTGTCATGTTTAATCCCAGTGAGAGTCAAGTTGGGAATTGATAATTTCTTTTTTTTTTTTTTTTTTTTTTTTTTTTTTTTACAAAAGATCAGTTTAGTATGCATTAAGTAAAGATTTCAACAGTTTGCACCCCCATAGAAACACAAAGTGAAATACACTGTTTGAGTACTCGTTATAGCATTAAATCTCAATGTACAGCACATTAAGGACAGAGATCCTACATGAGGAGTAAGTGCACAGTGACTCCTGTTGTTGACTTTACAAATTGACACTCCTGTCTATGGCATCAGTAATCTCCCTATGCTCCAGTCATGAGTTTCCAAGGCCATGGAAGCCCTCTGAGTTCTCCGACTCTTATCTTGGGGAAACACAAACTTAACATATGATGTACCACCTGCAGATCCATCAGAAAGGCTAAATATAGGCAACAGGTGTTTATAAGGATGTGGAGAAACCAGAACTCAGAATCATTGAAAGGAAAGAAAAAATTGGCAACATGTAAAGCTAAGCCTGTGGCCACCCTGGGACCTGTCCATTCCACTGATTGCTGTATTCTTAGGAGAAATGGGTGCATACGCCCAGCAAGGTCACCTTTACAAAGCCGCATTTTTCAAGGACAGTTCATGTGTCTGCCAGTAGAATGGATAAGCGGCGCTGTGCTGTCACAAGGCAGTGCTGCCCAGCGGTTAGAGTGACCACTGCTGTACGTAACCACACGAGTGACGACGCTCACAGACCTTCTAAGCAAAAGAAGCCAGACACTAAGGAATGTGATGTGCGATTGCGTTCATTATATGTGTTTCAAGATCGGTAAAACTTAATGAAACAACAGTGGTCATGGGAAAGAAGGTAGCATATTGAGTTGGTGGGCACGAGGCCAGCCTCTGGGGGCTGCCGATGTCTGTGTTTTGGCTTGGGTCACGTGGGCATCTACATACATCAAGCCATGGGCTGTCTATGTGAGATTTATAGGCTTTATGTATGGTATGCTGTAAAGAAAAATACACTGCAATGGACAGAACCGCAAGGAAAAGCAGACAAATCCCTCATTCTAGCAAGATGCTTCTCACCCCTCTCTCAGTAACTGGTGGAACAGGTGGATCAGGAATCGGCAAGGGCGGAGGTGATTTGGGTGACATATCGGTGATCCATGGACCCCCAGCAGCACCGCCCCTGGTTGCCGCAGAGCGCGCCTGTTCCTGAGGCTCAGGCTCGCGCTCACAGACCTGCCCAATGGGGGTCTGTGGAGCGAGCTGCCACGGAGTCCAAAGATTAAATCATTTCAGGTATGGCTGTGAAGGTAGGGCTCAATTGAAAATAATCATTAGAGCATTGCAAGTGTTCTGAAAGAAATGCACTTTTTTTTTTTTTTTTAATTTATTTGACAGAATTAGTGAGAGAGAGAGAGAAAGGTCTTCCTTCTGTTGGTTCACTCCCCAAATGGCTGCTACGGCCAGTGCTGTGCCGATCCGAAGCCAGGAGCCACTTGCTTCCTCCTGGTCTCCCATGTGGGTGCAGGGTCCAAGCACTTGGGCCATCCTCCACTGCCTTCCCAGGCCACAGCAGAGAGCTGGCCTGAAAGAGGAGCAACCGGGACTGGAACTTGGCACCCATATGGGATGCCGGTGTTGCAGGCAGAGGATTAACCAAGTGAGCCACGGCGCCAGCCCCAAGAAATGCACTTTTAAATCACCTACTGGTTCAAGAAGGAATCACATGGGTAGAAATTAGAAAAATATTTCTCAACGAGTGATAAAAATGCATGTTGAACCCACAGCCATGCTGGAGTGTAGAGGGGGAATCTGTACAGTAGTCGCCTACGTGTCTGTGGCTTCAGCCAGCTGCTGTCAACTGAGGCCCACAAATATGAAATGGAAAACTGCACAAATAATTTGTAAAATTTATTTACTTTTTGAAAAAGATTTGTTTATTTGAAAGGCAGTTACACACAGAGAGAAACAGCGGGACAAGTCTTCTTTTTTTTTTTTTTTTTTTGACAGGCAGAGTGGACAGTGAGAAAGAGAGAGAGAAAGGTCTTCCTTTGCCGTTGGTTCACCCTCCAGTGGCCGCCGCTGCCGGTGCACTGGGGCCGGCGCACCGCACTGATCCAATGGCAGGAGCCAGGTACTTCTCCTGGTCTCCCATGGGGTGCAGGGCCCAAGGACTTGGGCCATCCTCCACTGCACTCCCTGGCCACAGCAGAGAGCTGGCCTGGAAGAGGGGCAACCGGGACAGAATCCGGCGCCCCGACCAGGACTAGAACCTGGTGTGCCGGCGCCGCAAGGCGGAGGATTAGCCTAGTGAGCCGTGGCGCCTGCCCAGGACAAGTCTTCCATCCACTGATTTACTCCCAGTTGGCCACAAAGGCCGAAGCCAGGAAGCCAGGAGCTACTTCAGTGTCTCCCACAGGGTGGCGGGGGCCCAAGTTCTTGGGCCATGTTTTGCTGCTTTCCCCAGGCCATTAGCAGGGAGCTGGATCAGAAGTGGAGCAGCCGAGACATGAACTGGCTCCCATATGGGATGCTGGCATTATAGGCAGCAGCTCAACCCGTTATGCCACGCCACGGCCCTTCTCCTCTCTACCCCCAACAATGTGAGAGACCTGGATGGAGTTCCAGGCTCCTGGCTTTGGCCGGTCCAGCTGGGACTCGAACCAGCACCCATATGTGATGCCAGCACCACAGGCAGTGTGGCTTAACCCACTGCACCACAACACCAGTCTAATTTGTAAGTTTTTGTTAATCTTACTCTGCCTGATTTGTGAATGAGAAATTTTCATGTATGTATAGGAAAAAAACATAGTGTATATGTGTGTGTGTATATATATAGGGGTGGACACTCAGGTTTCAGGCATCCATTGAGGATTGTGGGATGTATTCTCAAAGATCAGGAGGCATGAGAGAGAGCAGACAGCAGTGAGCTAAGTGCCATCTCAAAAGTCCAGAAACGGGATGTCATCACTGTGGCCCTCGCCACTTCCGTACTTTTCCAGGCCCGTGTCACAGGGTATGACCCTCGTCAGCTTATTTGCTCTCTTTCCAGGGACCTGTGAACTCAGGTTCAGGGCTTGCATTTGATCCTCTGGACACACGCAGCACACGGCTGCACCGAGCTCATCATCCGTGACTTAGGGTTGTTACAGACCCAGGGCCTCAGCCTCAAGTTCACCAAAGCCAGGCAGGTGAAGAGAAGAGCGTGGCTGGCCGAGCCAGGACCGGGCAGGCGTGGCTGCTGGGCTCCAGGGGGGTGCTGTGGGGCAGGACACTGGCCCTGTAGGGTTAGATGTCCCCGCTTGTTTACAAGAAGGCAGAAATTCGGATTTTGATGTGAACGCTCCGTTTTCCAAGTACTGGCAACTAATTAATTTAGAGCGAGAGCCAAGCAAAACCTCACAGGGCCCCGACCGTTGGGCGCAACCTGTGTCATTTCACACGGTGAGAGGGGCGAGAACACTTTGTATCTCGGCGTCCCGTCGACCGCAGCATGTTTCCGCCTGCAGGAAAGGGTCCTCGCGGCTTCCTAGCTGGATCTCTGGGTCCTATCAGCACGGAGTTTGCGGGGCTTTTTAGAGCTTGCTTTGTAGTCGGCTGTTTACTCCAGCTGAATCAGACATGTGCTCCCGCAGGGTTTTTTCCCTCCTTTTGTTGTAACATTCTTAATGATGCATTCTGACTTTTTCACTCTGTTTTCTACACATTTGTCACCACTTCTGCCTTTGGATCTTCATGCTGGAAAATCTGAGGCTTACATGGAAGATTGATTTTTAATGCCCCTTGCGTTGTTTTTCTGCTATAACATTTGCATGCAATTATGACATTTCAAAAATAGGAGACCAGGGGGTTTGCAAAAGGAATCTTCTGGGCGGATGAGCAAATGGAAAGGCCGGCCTTTAATTTTGTTAACATCCCAATTACATCGTGGGAACCCTTGTGAAGGTTTCTGTCCCTTGTAATGCAACACCTGGTTCCTGTTCCAGGGACAGCGACCAAGCCTGGCGCACCCAGCTCTTGCTCAATCCCGGGAGTTGATTGGATCGCTCATGTTTTCTGCTGGCCAGCAGAGGTCACTATTTCGAAGTTGTTAGAGGGAAAACTGTCTACAGTCCATAACATCTCTTTTTTTGTTGGGGGAGTGGAGAGGGTTCACAGTACTGATGGGAAGTTTTAGGTTTTTTTTTTTTTTTAGATTATTAAAAATTTTATTTGAGAGGCAGAGTTACTGATAGAGAGAGGGGAGACAGAGAGAGGTCTTCCATCCACTGATTCACTCCGCAGATGGGGGCAACGGCCGGAGCTGGGACAATCCAAAGCCAGGAGCTTCTTCCGGGTCTCCCACATGGGTGCAGAGGCCCAGGCACTTGGGCCATCTTCCACTGCTTTCTCAGGTGCATTAGCAGGCAGCTGGATCAGAAGTGGAGCAGCCGGGACTCAAACTGGCACCCATAGGGGATGCTGGCACTGCAGGTGAAGGCTTAACCTACTATGCCACGGTGCCAGCCCAGGGAGGTTTTTTTAATTCATACTTTTCTGTACTTTCAAGATTTGCTACAAAATGAGTTATTTTTATGTGTTATAAGGTGCTGATGGCTTGAGCAGACTTCAGTAGGTAGTCACTGCTGCAATGTTGAGAGGCATCATTTAATGAGCGCCTGTTATGTGCTGGGCCCTGTGCTCCATACTCCACATGTATTATCCCTCGAAGCCATCTACTGTTCAGGGTTGTTGCAAAGGTAACCAGAGGAGCCTCAAGGAAGGAAATGGTCTGCCCATGGTTACAAGTTGGCGGACTGGAATTCACATACAGGCAGGTCAGTCTTCAAAACCACGCTCTTAGGGGCCAGCACTGTGGCGCACTAGGTTAATCCTCTGCCTGCGGCGCTGGCATTCCATATGGGCGCCGCTTTGAGTCCCAGTTGCTCCTCTTCTAGTCCAGCTCTCTGCTGTGGCCCGGGAGGGCAGTGGAGGATGGCCCAGGTGCTTGGGCCCTGCACCCGCATGGGAGACCAGGAAGAAGCCCCTGGCTCCTGGCTTCAGAACGGCACAACGCCGGCCGTAGCAGCCATTTGGGGAGTGAACCAACGGAAGGAAGACCTTTCTCTCTGTCTCTCTCTCTCACTGTCTATAACGCTACCTGTCAAATTAAAACAAAACAAAACAAAAAAACCACGCTCTTAGATTTCCTGGGAGCTGCGTCTTTTTCCCAATGAAGGCATGTTGTCGGAGTAGTGTGTGCTTTTGAAGCAAAACCTTACAAACAGGTTGATGTTCATTCCTCTGCAAAATCTGCTGCGTGCTTGAAGAAGTGTGACTTTGCCTCTGGGTCGTCTGCGGGAATGGGAACTGTGGTGTCCTTGTCAGCTTCGCCCCGGCCTCAGGTGGAGACAAACGGCGGCAACGCAGTGTCTCCAAACAGGCCTGGACTAGCCAGTAGAGCTCGCAGGGCTGGCCGAAGACCCGCTAACCGTGAAAGGAAACAGGCTGTGAATGACGAGGTAAACAAGTCTTAGTCGACTTTAATGCTGGTGTGGATGTTGGCACGCCCCCCATCGGGGCGCCTGTTCGTGTCCTGGCTCCTCTGCTCCCCAGCCAGCCCCCTGCTCGTGTGCATCTCAGAAGGCAGTGGAAGGACGGCTCAAGTGCTTGGGTCCCTGCCACCCGCGTGGGAGACCCCGGTGGAGCTCCTGGCTCTTGGCTTCGGTCTGGCCCAGGCCTGGCTGTTGTGGGCATTTGGGGAGTGAACCAGTGGATGGAAGACTCTCTCTCTCTGAATCCCCAGACGTCCGCTGAGCTGGGGATTCCTGCCTGTGTTCGTCCCTGGGCTTCGAGAGGTTGTGCTGACGCTAGAGCAGGAAGAAAAGGCTGCCTAAGGATGACACTGGGTTCGGGAGTCGTGTACTTCTGTCCATTATTATTTTAAAAAATGTTGCTATTCTGTGCTTAATATTAACCACAATAATAATTAGCAGATTAGGAAATGAAGATGGCTAATTTTTGTTGTCAGCAAATTCAGCCAGTTTCCCCCGGGAGAGCAGTAGCTCCCTTAGCAGTAGGGGTGCTGTGTGTGAAGTGAATAGCTTCTTAAGCCATACCCTTGGGGCTGGCACGGCATAGTTAAGCCACCACCTGTGATACCAGCGTCCTATATGGGCGCCAGTTCAAGTCCTGGTTGCTCCACTTCTGATCCAGCTCCCTATTAATTTGCTAATGTGCCTGGGAAAGCAGTAGAAGATGGCCCAACTCCTTGAGCCCCTGCACTCACATGGGAGATGCAGAAGAAACTCCTGGTTCCTGGCTTTGGCCTGGCCCAGCTCCAGCCATTAAGGCCATTTGGGGAGTGCACCAGCGGATGGAAGATCTCTTTCTGTCTCTCCCCACCCTCTCTGTAACTCTGCCTTTCAAATAAAATAAATCTTTAAAAAAATACCTTTGGGCCTGAGTTTTTAGAGAGGCAGTGTGCTGTGGGTAAAGGTTCAGCGGTCATGTGCTCAGTCAGTCCATCAGTGACCACCAGATGCTGTTGTGGACCCCAGGAGCACAAGTCAACAACCCAAATAAGTTTCCCATTCCAGCAGGTGGCGCTGGACTGTGACTCTGAGGGTATCGGAATTAAAAGATAAGGCGTGTTTTCCATGAAATTTTGAAGTCCCTTGACGTAAACAGATGCCCTGTGGTGATAAGTGCTCCAAAGGACAGCTGGGGTGGGGAGAGTAGAATGAGGTTCTTTTTAAAAAATAAATAAATATTTATTTATTTGAAAGGTTGAGTTAGAGAGAGAGAGAAGGAGAGACAGATCTTCCATCTGCTGGTTCACTCCCCAAATGGCTGCAACAACCAGAGCTGGGCCAGGCCAAAGCCAGGAACAAGGAGCTTCTTCTGGGTCTCCTACATGGGTGCAGAGCCATGGGGACTTGGGCCATCCCAGACATATTAGCAGGGAGCTGGATCAGAAGTGGAGCAGCCAGGCAGGACTCGAACCAGCGTCCATATGGGATGCCATGCCAGCACTGCAGGCTGGGGCTTAACCAGCTGCCCAACAGCGCCATTCCTTGGAAGGGTTTCTATGTTAGGGTTGGTCAGGGAAGTGCCCCGATTGAATGACGTTAGGTCAGAGGCCTGTGCGGCTCCCTGGCGGGGGAGAGATCCACAAAGCAGAAGGGCTCAGGGAAGAAGCCTGCGTGGTAAGTTCAAGGGTAGCGAAGCACAGGATGGCAGGTGCACAGGGTGAGAGCGGAGAGCGGTCATGGGGCCAAAGACATGGGCAGGCGCCTGGTCCATCAGCCAGACAGACGGTGGGAGGGACTTTGCTCGCGCTCTGAGTCAGCAGCAGCCATTGGAAAGTCCTGAGCAACATGGGCCGACTGCTGTTTAAATTAATTCTGGCTGTTCCATGGGAAATGGACCGGGGAGAGGGGGTGGCAGGCAGAGTGAAATCAGGGAGACTGGTAGGGGGCTGCTGGTGTCTACCAGGTGAGATGTTGGGGACTGAGACCACAGTGGTGGCGGTGAGGGCAAGCAGATGGAAAACGTCTCTGCGCACAAGATTATGCAAGAAGATGTCAAGCAGATATCGCAAAAACGGATTTTGGAAACCGAAAGATTCATTTCCAACATATTCATGAGTATGGTTGTGTCTTCCATGTTTCAGAATGCTTTGTGCATAGGGGTATGCCACCCACAGTGTGTGTCTGAGGAGAAGCACATGAAAGAGAGTGTTGGGTTGTACTGTGTGAGCTTGTTTATGTTATAAGAAAAATTTTAATAAAAATGGACTAATCAATGACTCTACTCCTTATTCCACATCTCGTCGTTTCAGCCTTGTTTACTTGTTTTGTTTTTGACCTGTTCGATCCATTCAGTACACAAGTTCAAGTCCACAGACTGCTTTCTGAGCATCTCCCATATAAATGGCAGTCAGAAAGTGCACCCACGGACATGCAACACGGCAGGGAAGAAGCACTCTGAGAGGGGCCATCCCTGGGGACGGTCGCAGGGAGGAGGAATGGCAGGGGCTGGGTCGGTGTGTGGTTGGGAGGAAAAGCAGACGGCATGGAGTAGGGGCCAGCTGGAGACCTGGGAATCCTGGCGGAGGGGAGTGGCCAGCCAGAAAGGCAATTCCGGGTGAGAGGAGGAGAAGGGGCAGCGACAGGGACTGGGCCGTTCAGCTGGAGATGAGAGGAGGTGACCTGGTGGGAAGATCCTGCTGGTCGGCGTCAGGCAGACCCAGCTGCACCCCGCGGCTGCCAGTGGCCTCGGCCTCCTTTTCTGCGTCTCTAGGAGACAGCAGTACCATCTTCACAGGCTTGCTGTCCACAGTGAACGTGAAGATGTAGGGTCACCTGCAGCGTGGGTGGAAGAGCACCTGCCGCAGGTGTGCTACCACGTGCCTCCGGGAGCCACGGGCCCCTTCTCCTTGCATAACCAGTACTGTCCCTCACAGTGCCTTCCTGTCCTCCCTAGCAGCGTTCAAGGTGCATTTTGTATTAAGTTAGATGCTGTTTCCCCGCCGAGAACAGCAGTGTCCGAAGAAGCACGTTTCTGTGGAAGAGCAGGTGCCTAGTGATGAGCACAGGGAAGGCGTGGAACTCAGGGGCCTGGTGAGTGTGGCACCTTCTTTGCGTCCGGAAGCCACCGTTGAGGACGAGGAAGCGGAGGAAGTGTCAGACGCGAAAGCTGCTATCCTTTTAGACACCCGCTCTTGCTTCCCAGTACCGTCATCGCCCGGGGGCCTTCTGGTCCCTCCGCCTCACCTGCACCACCCCTGGCTGCCAGTCCAGGCCCCTGGGCACCTCCCTGGGACTTGCGCCTGCTCCTCTAGCAGCACTCTTGCCTCTTTCCTGGTCCATTTCCCACGTGATCTGCTGTTTTCAGAGCAGACCTGGTCATGGCAGTCTTGAGCCCAAGCTCCTCCATTGCTGTGAGGATTCAGCCCTTCCCCTCCCCATCTCCTCCGGTGCCCTCCTGGCCCTCACTCCAGCTTCATGTGCACGGCCCCTGGCTTGGTTCCTCTGGTTTCGGAGCTCTTAGACAGTCTCCTCTGTCCTGCTGGAAAGGGTTCCCTCAGCTCTGCAGATACCGCCCATCCTCTTAGATCCCAGTGTCATCATTACGTCCACAAGAAAGCCTTCTTGGACCCCTGTAAGATGGGGTCAGGCCTCTGGCCCCTGTCTCCACTTCACGTCCTCTCAAAGCACACAGCACGTCTCCCCATGTCTTACCACTGTCTGCGATTACGCCCTCACTTGCATGACCATGGAATACTCTTCCCACCAGTGGGACGCTCCACGAGTCTGGCACCTAGGACAGTGCCCACCACTGGTAAGGATTCAGTCACCTGCTCTGGGATACAGACCTTGGTGACCGCTCTTTGCATCTTAGCTACTGTCTGCTGACCTCTGTGGATGAGATTTTGGAGGAGGGCCTTGTCCCTCTTTCAGTAATTCCTTCGTTCACTGGATTAACGTGTGCATTTACTCATCTGTCGTTCGCTGAGTACCCACAGACACCAGGCACTGAGCTCCGTGCCAGGGCTCCAGGGGGGAAATGCTCAGTTCCTGCCCTGCCCCACCCTGCTCCCGGGGACTCAGACGGCTGTAAACTAGAAGAGCAACGTGGCTGGAGCAGTGATGCAGGAAGCCCACGGGGGGTGCACTGAGGAGGATGGATTGGAAGTGGCCATGCTGGACGTGGGGTTCCAGATGGGCAGCTGGCCCAGTGGTCAGCCTAGACAAGAAGGCTGCAGCTGTGCCCGTGGAGAGGAGCAGTGAGGCAGCTACTTAGGTGGTGGGAATCAAAGGCCTTGGTATCTGATGAGGCAGGGAGCAGGGAGCCTGGGATCACCCCCTAGGATCCAGGCGGGGCGGTGCCATCATTCACGTCTGAGAAAGCCCAGGATGAGCACGGGAGAAAGGGTGGGGGAGAGGCAGAGACAAGCCTGGCAGGACTTGGCTGCCCGAGCCATTGAACCTCCCATTTCTGACCTTTCATTCAGAACACAATCTACTTTAGGCATGGTCGAGTGGACTCTTCTGTTTGTGTTAAATTTACATGCAGTGAGGCTCACGGTGTACAGATCGGAACACACACACCACGATGGCAGCAAGTCCCTCAAGCCTGCGTACTGAAACCCTGCCTTCCCGACCCTTGACTCCTGGCAGCCACCGTGGGCTCTCTACAGTTTTGCCTGTTCTAGAATGCCCTAAGTGGAATCCTGCTGTGTGTAGTCTGGTCTGTTTTCCTTAGCACAATTTGAGATTTGTCCGTATTGTTAATGTATAGCGGTAGTTAGTTCCATTTTATTCTTGAGTGATATTCCTTTGAGACTGTTGTAGTTTGCTCAAGCTGCTGTGACAAAATACCATCGATTGAGTGGCTTAAACAAGCAGCATTTATGTCCCGCAGCTCTGGAGCTGGGAAACCCAAGCTCAAGGGGCCAGCAGGTGTGGCGTCTGGTGAGGATCGTGGTCCTGCTTTGCAGGTGGCCGGCTTCTGCAGCCTTTCATGGCAGAGAGAGGGCGAGCATGTGAGCCTCTTCTCTGCCCGCCTCAGGACACTGATTCCGTGGTGGTGAGGGTGGGGGCAGCCTCCACCGTCAGGCCCTCCTCTGACTAATTCCCTTCCAAAGACCCCGCCTCTTAACACCACCCTATTGGTGTTGGGGATTTAGTTTATGAATTATATAAACTAAACATACATTTGCAAGAGAGACATTTGGATTTCCCATTTTGGGGGGATTACAGATAAAGCTGTAAACAGCTTTCATGAGCAGGTTTTCACGTGAACGCGGATGGGTGTTCATTTCCCCTGGGTAAATAATGGGAGTGATCTTTCCGGGTCGTATGGTACTGTGTTCGACTTCATAAGAAAACCTCAAACTGTTTTCCAAAGTGGTTGTAACTTTTTGCATTCCTACCAGATGTCTTTGAGAGTTCTATTTGCTCCGCCTCCTTGCCAACATTTGGTATTGTAACTTTATTACTTTAAGCCATTTTCTTAGGAGTGTGGTGGCATTTCAATGTGCTTGTAATTTGTACTCGCTAATGACTAATGATATTAAGCATCTTTCCATGTGCTTATTTTCCATATGAGCCTTTTCTTTTTAAAACTTCTTCTTTATTTTAGGGGCTGGCATTGTGGTATTGCTGGCAAACCCACTACCTGCAATGCCAGCATCCCATATGCATGCCAGTTTGGGTTCCAGCTGTTCCACTTCCCATCCAGCTCCCTGCTAATTGCCCTGGGAAAAGCAGTGGAAGACGGCCCAAGTGCTTAGGGCCCCTGCTGCCCACGTGGGAGACCTAGAAGAGGCTCCTGGCTCCTGGCTTCTGCCTTGCACAGTCCTGGCCATTGTGGTTGTTTGGAGGAGTGAATCAGTGGATGGAAAATCTCTTTCTCTCTCTGCAACTCTTTCAAATAAATAAATAAATCTTTAAAAAGGTCTTCTTTATTTAAAATTTGTTTTTTTATTTGAGAGGAAGGGAGGAAGACAAGGAGGGGGAGAGGAGGGAGAGAAAGACTCCATTTTACTTGTTCACTATTCCAATTTCTGCAACTGTGGCTGGGGCTGGGAGGGGGAACGGCGTCCAGCTCTCCCACGTGGGTACTTGAATCACCACTGCTGCCTCTGGGGTCTGCTTGGCAGGAGGCTGGAATCAGATGCCGAAGCTGGGAATTGAACCAGGAACTAATTTTTTGCCCATTAAAAATGTGCTTATTATCTTTTTACTAAGCTATAAGAGCTCTGTGTATTCGGAATACATCATTCATTGACTATATTAGGGGTCTTCAAAATTTTTATAGAAAATGGGTATTATGGAAACATACATAGATTTCAAACATTTTTGCACTGAAATAAACTTAACTTTAAGTTCTGTTTTTCCATGAAAATTTTACAGCACCCTTGTATAATCTGAAAATCTTCTCCTCCCAGTTTGTGGCTTTTCATTCCTAATGGTCAGTGTCTTTTGCAGAGCAAAAATTAAAAATGTTTGATGGGGGCCGGCGCTGTGCTGCAGTGGGTTAACGCCCTGGCCTGAAGTGCCAGCATCTCATATGGGCGCCGGTTCTAGTCCCGGCTACTCCTCTTCCGATCTAGCTCTCTGCTATGGTCTGGGAAAGCAGTAGAAGATGGCCCAAGTCCTTGGGCTCCTGCACCCACATGGGAGACATGGAAGAAGCTCCTGGCTTCTGGCTTCGGATCAGCACAGCTCCAGCTATTGCGGCCATGTGGGGAGTGAACCATCAGATGGAAGACCTCTCTCTCTGCCTCTCCTCTCTGTGCAACTCTGCCTTTCAAATAAATCTTAAAAAAAAAGTTTGATAAAGTCCAGTTTAACAATTTTTTATTTTATAAATTGTGCTTTTGGCAACATAATTGTTCTTTGCCTAATCTTAGGTCACAAAGATTTGCTTCTAGAAGTTATGCCTTTTTATTGAGATTCATTTGAATTCATTTTGGGGTGGCATATGAGATGTGGGCTGAGTTCATGTTTTTGTATATGTATCTGTAGCTGTTTGGCATTGTTAAGAGACTACCCTTTCTTCATTGAGTTGCTTTTGTGGCTTTGACAAAATCAATTGGACAACATGTGGGTTTATTTATGGACTCTATTCTGTTCCATTGATACGAGTGTATTTCCTTTTGCCAATACCACTCTATCTTGATTGCTATATTTTTTAAGATTGATTTTATTAATTTGAAAGGCAGAGTTACAGAGAGAGGGAGCAACAGAGAGATCTTCCATTTGCTGATTCACTCCCTAAATGGCCACAATGGCTGGGGCTGGGTCAGGCCAAAGCCAGGAGCCCAGAACTCCATCCAGTTCTCTCACGTGGGTTCAGGGGCCCAAGTACTTGGGCCATCTTCCACTGCTTTTCCAGGCAAATTAGTAGGGAGCTGGATCATAAGTGGGGCAGCTGGACTCCAACTGGTGATTATGTGGTTTGCCAGCATTATAGGTGGTGACTTGACCTGCTGTGCCATAAGGCTGGCCCCATAATTGCTGCAACTTTTCTTTTCTTTTCTTTTTTGACAGGCAGAGTTAGACAGTGAGAGAGAGAGAGAGAGAGAGAGAGAGAGAGAGAAAGGTCTTCCTTTTTCCGTTGGTTCACCCCCAAAATGGCTGCTATGGCCATTGTGTTGAGGCTGGCGCACTGTGCCAATCCGGAGCCAGGTGCTTCCTCCTGGTCTCCCATGTGGATGCAGGGCCCAAGCACTTAGGCCATTCTCCATTGCCTTCCTGGGCCACCGCAGAGAGCTGAACTGGAAGAGGAGCACCCCAGGACAGAATCCGGCACCCCAATCGGGACTAGAACCCGGGGTGCCGGCGCTGCAGGCGGAGGGTTAGCCAAGTGAGCCACAGCACTGGCCTAAAAAACTTTTTAAAAAATGATTTATTTATTTGAAAGTGGGAGGGAGTGGGAGAGGGATAAATTGATTTTCCACTCTTCAAGTGGTCACAAGAGCCAGGCCTGAGCCAGGAATTCCATCATTGTTTCCCACAAGGGTGGCAGGGGCGTAAGTATTTGGGCCATCATCCACTGCCTTCCCAGGAGCATGAGCAGAATCAGAGTGGCCTAGACTGCAACCAGCACTCTGATTTAAGATGCCAATGCCATAAGCAGTGGCTTAAACTGCTGCTTCAGAACACCGGCCCTTTGATGGCTACAGGTTTATAGTAAGTTTTAAATTAAATCAGGTGGAAAGTTCCCCAACTTTGTTTTCTTAAAATTGTTTTTGCCCTTCTAGTACCTTTGCCTTTCAAAACAATTGGCAGAACTGACCTGTTGAATTCTACCAAAAATTCTTCTGGGATTTTGATTGAAACTGTGGAGAGGCTGATGGCCGACGTTGTGGCGTAGCAGGTAAAGCTGCTGCCTGGGATGCCAGCATCCCATATGGATGTTGGTACAATTCCTGGCTGCTCCACTCCTGATCCAGTTCCCTGCTAACGCGCCTGAGAAAGCAGTGGAAGATGGTCCAAGTGCCTGGGCTCCTACCCTCATGGGGGAGACCAGGAAGAAGCTCCGGGCTCCTGGCATCGGCCTGGCCCAGCCCTGGCTGTTGCAGCTATTTGGGGACTGAACCAGCAGATGGACGATCTCTTTCTAACTGTGCCTTTCAAGTAAACAAATTGAATCTTAAAAAAAAAAAAAAAAGGAACTGTATATTAATCTATAGATTAATTTGGGGCAAACCGACATCCTAAGAATACTGAGTCTTCCAAACTCTGAACATGGCATACCTTTTTATATACTTAGGTCTTCCTCTCTTTCTCCTTTTCTTCTTCAGATTTATTTATTTATTTATTTGAAAGGTAGAGTGACAGAGAGGGAGAGGCAGAGGCAGTGGCAGAGAGACAAATCTTCCATTCGCTGGTTTACTCCCCAAATGCCCGAAATGACCAGGGCAGACAAAAGCCAGGAGCCAGGAGCTTCATCTGGGTCTCTCACATGAGTGGAGAGGCCCAAGCACTTGGGCCATCTTCCTCTGCTTTCCCAGGTGCATTAGAAGGGAGATGGATCTGAGTGGAGCAGCCAGAACTTGAACTGGCGCCCATATGGGATGTTGGCACTGCAGCAGTATCTTCACCAGCTACGCCACAGCACCTGCCCCAAAGTTTTTGTTTTAAATTTTTTTTATTTATTTGACAGTGTTATTTTATTTATTTGACAGAGTTACAGACAGTGAGAGAGAGAGAGAGAGACAGACAGACAGAGAGAGAGAGAGAGAAAGGTCTTCCTTCCATTAGTGCACTCTCCAAATGGCTGCAATGGCCAGAGCTGCGCTGATCCGAAGCCAGGAGCCAGGTGCTTCTTCCTGGTCTCCCATGAGGGTGCAGGGCCCAAGCAAGCACTTGGGCCATCCTCCACTGCCCTCCCAGGCCACAGCAGAGAGCTGAACTGGAAGAGGAGCAACTGGGACTCGAACCAGCGCCCATATGGAATGCCAGCGCCGCAGGCAGAGGATTAACCTAGTGTGCCATGGCACTGGCGTTAGCCCCAAAGTTTTAATTTCTTATTCGTTTTTGTTAGTACATGCAAATACAATGGGTCTTTAAATATTAAATTTGTATCCTGTAAGCTTAATAAACTCATTTATTAGTTCTAGCAGATTTGTTTTGGTAGATTCCTCCATGAGTTTTTTTACATAGACAATCGTATCATAAACCAGTGGGCAGTTTTATTTCTTCTTTTGCAATCATTTTATTCTTTTTCTTGCTAGGACTTCAGTATGCTGTTGAACAGGAATAGTGGAAGCAGATATTCTTATTCTTAGGGGGAAAGCATTCAGTCTGTGTTCCAAACTGGGAGTCTTCAGGGTTTTGTTTTTACAGGAGTGTCTTTGAGTTGTAAGATGAAGAGTAGAAATGATGGGAAAAGCTGGGTATTTCATTAGTAATCCTCATCACATCTCATTTTCTGGTTGATTTGGTCTTTTCCATCTTTGCTTATCCCACTGTGTCACGATGGCTGCCCCAGTTCTTAACTTTTTGAGAAATCAAACTGTTTTCCATAGCAGCTGAGTCATGTTACATTCCCACCAGCAATGTATGAGAGATTCCAATGTCTCCACATCCTCTCCAACACTCATTTTTTTTTCTAATTATAGCTATCCTATTGGGTATGAAGTAAAATCTCCTTGTGGTTTTGATTTGCATTTCCCTAATGACTAATAATGTTGAATATCTTTTCAAGTTTATCAGCCATTTGTGTATCTTTTTTGAAGAAATGACTATTCAGGGCCCACGCCGCGGCTCACTAGGCTAATCCTCCGCCTTACGGCGCCAGCACACCAGGTTCTAGTCCCGGTCGGGGCGCCGGATTCTGTCCCAGTTGCCCCTCTTCCAGGCCAGCTCTCTGCTGTGACCAGGGAGTGCAGTGGAGGATGGCCCAAGTACTTGGGCTCTGCACCCTATGGAAGACCAGGAGAAGTACCTGGCTCCTGCCATTGGATCAGCGCGGTGCACCTGCCGTAGCGCGCCGGCCGCGGCGGCCATTGGAGGGTGAACCAATGGCAAAAAGGAAGACCTTTCTCTCTGTCTCTCTCTCTCTCATTGTCCACTCTGCCTGTAAAAAAAAAAAAAGAAAAGAAAAAAAAGAAATGACTATTCAAATCCTTTGTCTTTTTCTTTTATATGAAACACCATTATTTAAAAAAAAAAAGTTTATTTATTTTCATATATTTGAAAGGCAGAGTGACAGAAAGATATCTTGTGAGGCCGGCATGGTGGCACAGTAGGTTAATCCTCCACCTGCGGTGCCGGCATCCCATATGGGCGCTGGTTCTAGTCCCAGCTGCTCCTCTTCCAATCCAGCTCTCTGCTGTGGCCTGAGAAAGCAGTAGAAGATGGCCCACATCCTTGGGTCTCTGCACCTGCATAGGAGACCACGAAGAAGCTCCTGGCTTCTGGCTTCAGATCAGCTCAGCTCCGGCCACTGCAGACATCTGGGGAGTGAACCAACAGAAGGAAGACCTTTCTCTCTGTCTCTCCCTCTCACTGTCTGTAACTCTACCTCTCAAATAAATAAACAAAATCTTTTTTAAAAAAGAAAAGAAATCTTGTATTAGCTGGTTCATTCCCCAAATGCCTACAACAGCCAGGGCTTGATCAGGCCAAAATCAAGGGTCCAGAATTCCACTTGGGTTTCCCATGTGGGTGGCAGGGGCACTTGAGCCACCGTCTGCTGCCTCCTAGGGTGCATTAGCAGGAAGCTGGGTTAGAAGCAGAGTGGCCTGGATTTGAACTGGCACTCTGAGATGGGACGTGGGCATCCCAAGCGGCAGCCTGACCCATTGTGCCACAGTGGCACCCCCTCTCCCATTTGTAAAAATTGGTTTTTTTGTTGTTGAGTCATGAGAGTTCTTTTTTTTTTTTTTTTTTTTTTTTTTGACAGGCAGAGTGGATAGCGAGAGAGAGAGACAGAGAGAAAGGTCTTCCTTTGCCGTTGGTTCACCCTCCAATGGCCGCCGCAGCCAGCGCGCTGCGGCCGGCGCACCGCGCTGATCCGATGGCAGGAGCCAGGAGCCAGGTGCTTTTCCTGGTCTCCCATGGGGTGCAGGGCCCAAGGACCTGGGCCATCCTCCACTGCACTCCCTGGCCACAGCAGAGAGCTGGCCTGGAAGAGGGGCAGCCGGGACAGAATCCGGCGCCCCGACCGGGACTAGAACCCGGTGTGCCGGCGCCGCTAGGCGGAGGATTAGCCTAGTGAGCCGCGGCGCCGGCCGAGAGTTCTTTTTTATATCTCACATACTAGACTCGTATCAGATGTTATCTTCACATGCATTCCCCCCAGTTCTGCATGCTCTTGCTTTACTCTCTTCATAAATGCAGAAAAGCTGTGAATTTTGGTGCAGTCCAATTTAACTAGTTTTTGGTTGCTCATGTTGTTGGTGTTGTTTTAAAGATCTGCCAAATCCAAGGTCGAAAAGATTTTCCCTTGTTAAGTGTGTTCTTGTTAAGTGTGTCATGGTTTTAGCTTTTATATGTAGGTTGTTGCTCTATTTTTCAGTTACTTTTTATATATGATGCGAGACAGGAGCCTGACTTCATTCTTTTTCATATGGATATCCAGGTGTCTCAGTACCATTAAGTTTTAAAAATGATTTTATTTATTTTTTTGAGGTAGAGTTACAGACAGTGAGAGGGAAAGACAGAGAGAAAGGTCTTTTGTCCACTGGTTCACTCCCCAATTGGCCGCAACGGCCGGAGCTGTGCCTATCCGAAGCCAGGAGCCAGGAGTTCCTTCTGGGTCTCCCACACAGAAGCAGGGGCCCAAGCACCTGGGCCATCTTCTACTGCTATCCCAGGCCATAGCAGACAGCTGGATCGGAAGTGGAGCAGCCGGGACTCGAACCAGTGTCCATATGGGATGCTGGCACTGTAGGCAGAGGATTAACCTACTGCGCCACAGCACTGGCCCAAGTACCATTATTTTGAAGAGACTATCTTTATTCAATAAGTGGAAATAACATTCTTGCTAAAAGCTGACCATAGGCGTATGGAAGGCAGACACTCTTGACTGTGAAAACTGTGAGAATCATTTAATCTGGAACTTTTTTTTTCAACCTATAAAATGAGGATGACAACTTTTTTTCACAAAGCTGTTGGCAGGATCAAATGAGATCCCCTGGAGAGTGTCAGCCATGGTACCGGGTTTCCCAGTGAACGTTACCTCTTTCTCTGACGCAAGGAACAGGGGCAGTGTAACATCCGCCACCTCTATTCCTTCGTCCGCCCATCTCTAGGACAAGGAGATCTCAGGTGCAGAGATGTGCATTTTTGCCTCATCCATTTGCTGGGTGCATGCTTATACTCCTGGACAAAGATGGTGAGGAGAGAGGTCTCCATAGTGTAGTGAAGAACTTAGCTGGAAATGCAGGTAAGCATATGAAGACGTGGTCAATCTTTAATAATTCAATCGACACTCAGCAAACATTTACCAGCGCTGACTTTGTGCCAGAGTCTCTTCCAGCTCTGGGAGATACAAAGGCAAAGGGCTGGCAGTGTCTTCACAGAGCTCTGTCCAGAGGTGGACTGAGGTGGTTAAACAGGCGTTTCAGACCAGCAAAGTAATCCGGAGATAGAATGAAGAGGAGAGGGCTGTGAGAGTGTACAGGAAGAGGGTTCAGGGGAGGCTTCCAGAAAACGTAACACTCGAGCTGGGTGTTAAATGATTCCAAGGGGCTGGCGCCGCAGCTCACTAGGCTAATCCTCCACCTGCGGCGCCAGCACACCGGGTTCTAGTCCCGGTCGGGGCGCCAGATTCTGTCCCGGTTGCTCCTCTTCCAGTCCAGCTCTCTGCTGTGGCCCAGGAGGGCAGTGGAGGATGGCCCAAGTACTTGGGCCCTGCACCCCATGGGAGACCAGGAAGAGGCACCTGGCTCCTGGCTTCGGATCAGCGCGGTGCACTGGCCACAGCGGCCATTGGGGGATGAACCAACGGAAAAAGGAAGACCTTTCTCTCTGTCTCTCTCTCTCACTGTCCACTCTGCCTGTCAAATAAATAAATAAATAAATGATTCGGAGGAAGGAGAATGCGGAGGGGAGAAGAGGGGACAGGTTAGCAGAGGAAACAGCACATACGAAGCTGTGAATGCAGAGAGGCGTGTTCTGGGCTGCAGATGAAGACTACAGAGGAGGGCCGAGGGTAGGATGAGACAATGGTTCCACTTTATCTAGACGGCCACTGGGAGCTGTTAAAGAGGGAAGTGCCATGGTCAGGTCTGAATTTTAGAGACTGACAGGGAGACTGGTGTGGAAAAAATGAGTAACTGGGAAGAGGAGGAGGATGGAGGCATGGAGGAGGCCAGAGAAGAAATGTGAAGATGAACAGAAGGGGGCTGCTAACTGGATTTATGGCAGATCATATACTGGGGGCCAGTGCTCTGGCGCAGTAGGTTAATCCTCCACCTGCAGTGCCGGCATCCCATATGGGCATGGGCTCTGGCCTTGGCTGCTCCTTTCTGATCCAGCTCTCTCATATGGCCTGGGAAGGCAGTGGAAGATGGCTCAAGCGATTGAGCCCCTGCACCCGCGTGGGAGACCCAGAGGAAGCTCCTGGCTCCTGGCTTCAGATCAGCTCAGCTCCAGCCATTGCAGATATCTGGGGAGTGAACCAGCAGATGGAAGGCCTTTCTCTCTGTCTCTCCCTCTCACTGTCTGTAACTCTACCTCTCAAATAAATAAAATCTTTACAAAAAATCATATACTGGAGTGTGGGAGGTGAGGGGCCTAGGATGACTTGTAGATTTTTGAGCTGGGGGACTTGGCCAAGTGAGTAAATGGGACCATTCACTCAGGCAGGAACACAGGATTCAGGAGCAAAGTTAGAGAAGAAAAAAACAGGGTCTGCTTTTGCTGTTGGGTCCAGATGAAGCTATGCAGTAGACAGACTGTATGTGGGACCGCTGTGCAACAGAGTTGAAGTTGGAATGCGGGTTACTAAGAGAGCACACAGGATTGTCTGGTCTGATAAAAGGAGAAGCACTTTTGGTTTGGTTTTGTGTCGTTCTTAACAATTAAATTATTAATAACTTTTATTTCAAGACGAACAAATATAAAGAAAATTACAGCCCATAATCCCACTGCTCCAATAACTTTTACCCTGTTGAAAGGGAGAGAGGATAATATATATTGTCAGAAAATACAAACAGTTCAGAAAAGTGTAAACACTTAAGGGCCCTGTGTTCCCTTAACCACTGTTAACAGTTTTTGTGTTTCCTTCCAGGGACAAAATGCGTATGCCCACTGGATTCAGTTTATTCCAAGAGTGCCTCCATCTGCAGCGTTTAGCAGGTCGACTGTATTGAGCAGAACAACCAACTGCTGAGCCAGGCTTCATAGACCTATTATCATGGTGGGGCAACCCCGCGAGCTGACCCAGGCAAAGCAGGGGCTGTGTGTGTCTAGGTCAGGGCTGGGGCTGGCCCAGGCAGGTGCTCAGGAAAGAATCACTGAATGAGTTGTGGCTGCATGTGGACATTTGCAGAGCCTTTGCTGCGCACCCACATGACTTAGTCGGCAACTGTTTTCAGGGTCTGCACCACACTTTCAGTGCTGTGTGTGTGTGTGTGTGTTGGGGGTGGTGGGGGCAGGGATGTGCAGGCACCTAGCGCTGTGTTGGAGGCATTGGTGAGCTACTCTTGCTCTTTGCCTCTCCCCTACTGCCCAAAGAGTGGCACCAATCTCCAGTCCAAACACGAGACCTTTGAGATGCCTGACATGGTTCCTGGCTTGTGTGTTAAGGGGATGGTTGGTTGACAGCCGGGGTGGTATAGCAGGAAGAGCCCTGGACGAGGAGCCAGGAAACCAGGTTCTGGTGCCAGCCCTGCATTGCCCCACTCCATGGCTGCAGGCCCAGCACATCCTCTCTCCTCTGAAAGCAAGCTTGGGTCTCCCAGAACGCCAAGGTGCTTCCTACTATTAATCCTCTCTAACTATAAGACACTGGGTTTAACAAGTTATAGAAAATAAAGTTTTATAATTTTTGTGCTTCTAAAATGCTGGTTTTTCCTGCAAGATTCCAGGGAGGCTGCTCCGGTCTCTTGTTTGTGTACAACCCCGTGCTAAGAATGGGCTCCATGTACATTTTTAAACCTGAAACCAAGGCCTAAGAGCCCAGACCCCACAACAAGAAGCCAGCAGGCCCCTTGCAGCTCAGCACACCAGCAAGCGGCGCACAGCGGGAGGCACACAGACATTCAGAGATGGTTCTTCCGGAGCCCTGGGACCCCATCCCCAGAGACAGGCGGAAACTGGCTCAGAGAGGGAAACCGAGCCGCCGCTTGCAGCCACTTACTGCTGTGCAGCCCACTTGCTCTGTGCCCAGTGCTCTCCCAACACGTCGGGCAGGCCTCCCTGAGAACCTGCAGTTCGTAGGGCGGGCCCAGAACGCAGGCTCACCGGGTACACGAGTGAGTTTCCTGCCCCAGGGCCGTAAAGGTCTCCCTGGAGCTTGATAAAAACCCAAGAGTTGGGCCCTACTCCTTAGACGGGGGCAACTGGAAACTTCTCTGTATTTCAGTTTAGGAGTCCGAGACCCACTAGCTCCGGACTCTGCCGATGGAAGACACTTACCCCAAGAGCAAGAACGTAAGAGCCGGGCTGGGAGGCCCCGGGGCCAGGGCTAGCCTTCTCGCCGACTCGCTAGGGGGCCGGTGCGGCTCTCTGGGAGCGCGTTGCACCCGCCGGCACGCGCGTCCAGTGCCGCCCGGCCTGCTCGCTCCGCGTCGCCAGGATCGCCGCTCCGGTCTGACCGCGGAGAAACTTCGAGTCGGCACCAGAGGACTGGTTCCGCCCGGGCCGCCCGGAGAGGCGGGGGCCCAGTCGAGTTGAGCCCCGCGGTCAGGACGCCCGGCCAGCTCACCTCACCCGATGGTGTCTGGCTTTTCCCGCCCGCGACGCCTCCCTACGGTCCGGCCCGGTTCGGTGGCCCGAAGGTGGCGGGCAGCGCAGGGCTCTTGCCGGCCGCCGCCTGTCAAATCCTCCGCTCGGCCCCACGCCGGCCCCGCCCAGGCCCCCTGGCGAGGAGGCCCCGCCCTCGCGCCGCGATTGGCTTCGGCGGGGCGGCCGCTGCAGGCCAGTGGCCAGAGACGCTGTCGGGCAGCCTTGGACCCGCCTTTGCCGCCCGGGGTGCTGCCCGCGGTACTCGGCGGCGGCGGGGGTTGCGGCGCCAGTGGAGGCGCGCGGAGCCGTGCGCCCCGCGAGCTGAAGAGGCCGCGGCGAGGTGAGAAGGGGCGCGGCCCACGTCTGGGAGGGGGGGCGGTGCGCCGCGGCCGAGACGCGGGGCTGGCGTCCGAGGGACGCTCGCGTCGGGTTTGGACGGCGCGGGAAGCGCTGAGGAGCAAGGGGAGTTTAGGGGCCCCCTGGCCCCCAGCTCCCGCCCCCTCAGGGGTGATGAAAGCGAGCGCCGACACTGAGGCGCGCTGGTGCCCAGCGCACGAGACGGCACGGGGCAGAGCGTCCGAGCGGGTGAGTGGCGTGGCGCGTCCCGCCGAGCATCGGCGCGGCGTGTGCTGTGCGTGGGAGCGGGCTTTTGCGCCTCCCGGGCCTCATGCGAGTTGCGCGCGCCGGCGGGCTCCTTTGCTCAGATGCGCTGGGCATGTGTCTCGGGGTGCGCGTGCTGCGTTCGCGTCCGGGAGGGAGCACTCCTCCTCGGGGTCCCGTTTTCCGGGCTCGCGGAGTCGCGGGTGAATCTCGCCCGGGGTCCCCGTGTACTCGGTCCGCGGCCTCTGGAGGCGCGCAGCCGCTGACCCCTGCGGAGCCACCTCCGCGGCGTCGCCGGAGCCTTGCTCGGGGACTCCTCCTTGCCGCCAGCTCCTTGTCCCTGCGGACGACGCTGGACAAGCGCGCTCCACGCCGCAGGCCTCAGTTTCGCCATTCGTCCAAAGAGGGCTGGATTTGCGCGGGAGAGCGTAGCGGCTCCGCGGGGATGCGCGGTAGCGGCGGGTGACAGGGTCCCCAGCGCGCCTGGGAAGGCAGCGAAAACCGCTTCTGCGACGACCAAGGGACTTGTCCCTGGGGTCAGGTGGGTTCGAGCTGCGGTCGAGGTAGGCTTGGTGGCGTTAGCCTAGTCCAGAGGCGAGGAGTAACCGAGGGCGGTGACCTCCCCGGCCCGGCGCGGGACGGAGAGTCCGCTTCCCGCGTTCTGACGCGCCTGTTGCTGTCTCCCCTCCCCAGGAGCCCCGCGCGACCCTCGGCGGCGCTGCCCGCTCCCGCGCCATGCATTGCGAGGTGGCCGAGGCACTCTCGGACAAGAGGCCCAAGGAGGCCCCCGGTGCGCCCGGCCGCGGGCCCGCCGGCCTCGGCGCGCACATGGCCTTCAGGGTCCCCGCGAGCGGCGGCGGCAGCAGCGGCGGCTGCGGCGATGGGGGCCCGCGGGACCTGATGCCCCGGCCGCCTGCGCCACCGCCGCGTGCCCACGACCTCCTCCGGGCGCGGAGCCCCAGAGACTACGGCCCGTCCAAGGCCGCCGCCGCCGGGAAGGGTGAGTCCAGCCCCGCCGATGCGCCTGGCCACGGGCGTGGGGGAGCTTCGTTCGCTGTGTTCCATTTCTCTCTGGTTGTTTGGGACTCGCCTGCCGGTCCGAAACTATGCCTGCGCTAGGAAGCATCTAATTTAAACTCAATAAGCCTGTTCTGGGGGAAGTGTGCGTATGGAAAGCTCGGATTACACAGTTTGGCTTCTGTATGTTTTTGATGAAAGTTGTGTCAAAATTTTATTACATATTCCAGTGAGTAACAACTCCTGTGTCAGATGGCTCCTCCTGAGCGGCTGAGGGCCTGCTTTGAAGGAGTCCAGTCTCCTTAAATAACCAAAACCAGAGGCTCTTTAGCAAGCACCCTCCCCTCTGGGGACCTGTTTCCCATTCTGTCAAGGGAGGAGTTAATTATACCCACGGTTTCGGGACTCCTGTTGGAACATTTTCCGAATCTACCTTGACCCAGCCCTGACTTGGAAGCGGCTTTTCAGCTCCGGGTGCTGCGGAATCACAGGCGCTGGCTGGAAGTGGTGTTGTGGAACCTTCTCCTCTCCAGTGAGGCTGGGGCTCGGGCTCGGTAAGCCTCAGGCCCCAGCACGGCCAGCGGGCTCAAAGTCAGCCTTGCTGCTGGGGTTCTCGTGAGCAAGTGCTCATCCCATTGCAGTTAATAATTATTGAACCATCATTTATAAGTTTCACGCTGACAGATAATTAACCAGAAATTGGAGAAATTGTTAAGGTGCTACGCTTCCCCCTCCTCCTGTTTTTCCTTTGGGAGAAAGCAAGGCTGTGGGGGTTGATTCAGTCCACCTTTGGGACCTTTTGGTTCTTCTCCAGCCGGTTCTCAAGGAAAAGCAACAGCTTTTGTTTTATGGTTACAGTTATCATCCCCCTAGCATCTGCCCAGCCACTTTGGAAGGTAGGAGGGCTTGCTCTTAGAAAGACAGCACCTCGTGGGTTAGCAGCTCCCAACTCCCCCATTCCAGGGTTGGTGAAATGCAGTAAACACTGACTGTTTCATGTTTTTAAGAAAACACCTGCCTTTGTACCACAGAGTTATTTCTTGTTTCCTTGTTTTAAATGTCAGCCCCTTCTCCAAGAGATAGAGATCTTTTTAAGAAGGATAGATAGGGCAGACTCCTGCAGAATGCTGCTGCCGGAATACAGGCGGGAGAGGAGCTGCAGCCGGCCGGGCTGGGCTGGGCGTGAGGCCTGCATGCTGCCCGCTCTGCACGCGCTCTCAACCAGACCCCTGCCACGCTCCGGCTGCGAGAGAACCACGGCTGCCGTCTGGAGACGAGGTCTCTGCGGACCCCTGCTCCACGCTGTGCCCAGAGACCTTTCCTCTGCGTGCTCTGTGGACCCTCTTCCACTTCCGTTCCCCCAAGTCCCGGTTATTTTTAGCCACACCTCCCCCCAGCCCACGTCCAGGATAGATCTTCAAGTCAGGCTCGCTTTTGGAGAGGAGAGGAGAAAAAAGCGGTTGCAGAAAGAGCTGCTTTTTCTGTACCCTAGCTGGTCTCTCTGGTTAAGCTTTTGCCAGGAGACATCAAAACAGTTTTCTTCAGGGTCTCCAGGTGAGGCTGGGGAGGAGGTGGGAGGGAAAAGTGAGGGGTGGGGAAGCCGAGGCCGGAGAGTGGGGGAGTGTGGGGTATGTCACAGGTCACTTAGCCGGTCATGGGTGGTGCAGGCCAGAGTTCTGGCGTAACCTGGCTTGGGGAGGAAAAGGTGACTTAGGGACCTGGCTTGGAGACGTCTCTGACCCTGCCTTGAAGTCACTGCAGCGGGCTCCTCGAGGTCAACCACCACGCACGCGGAGACGAAACCAGCTTTCCCCAGCAGCCCTCTGAAAAATGCTCAAAGGAAATGGCACCTTCTTGCTGCTCCCGCCCCCACCAAAGTGTTCCCCAAACTATGCAGCCCTTTGAATGTTTGGTGTCTAACTCCACGCTTATTGGAAACAGGCAAACAGAAATACCAATTGAAAAATATTTATTGACTGTTCTGGACATGCTAAGACCCTACCCCGATGATCTGTAGGACCTTGGGGGAAGTTATTTCATTCCTCTGAGCCCTTGTTCCCTCATTTGCCAATTTATCATGAGCCGTGAGAGCATCAGTGAAAAATAAGAGGATAGAAGTGTGTCCTCAGTGCCTGGATAGTCTTAGATGATGCTTGTGAGTGTCTAACACTGTCAACCTCTGGTTTTGCATTTGCACAACAGGTATGGCAGGTGACTAGAATGGGGGTTGTCAGAATGCTTTATAAACTAAAAAGATGGAAGGGGTTACTTTTATTAATTTGTGGAAGGCGCCATGCCAGGGTCAGTGATGCCTGAGGTGAGGAGGTGGAGGAGGGAGAAAGGTTTGATTGTTGTGGTGTTGAAGGTGAAGGGCTCCGTCACTGGTACACTAGCCAAGGCACACTGAGAGGTGTGGCGCTTCAGGTCTCTGTGACCAGGGAGAGGTCCGGAGTGCTGCCTGATCTGGAGTCAGGTTGCAGGTGATCTGCCTCTGCCTTCTGCCGCAGACAGACCCTGTGCCGAGGAAGCGAGTGAGTTCTCGGCTCCAGCGGCTTACCTGTTAATGTTTGGGTCCTGTGTGTTTCCAGATCTGGAGTCGGGAGGCACCGGGGACGAGCATCGTCATCATTTACAATAAGAATCACGATCTGTTTATGGCAGGGGCCCATTTATCCAGATTCCAAACAGCTGGAAAGGCCGAATTGCCAGATGCTGCAGTTTTTTTCCTTATTATTAAACACCCGACACTCTGCTTTTATAAGTCCTGACAAGGAAAGAAGGTAAACATCTGGGCTTGGTGTGGGCTGACAGCCTTGCGGCGATGGCCCCGCGACGCCTGCTCTCTGCGCACAGGGCTTTACGGTATGCAGAGTGTGTGACCGCACACGTCCGCCTCCTCAGCTGCCCCTCGTGGGCTCCTCTGAGGGGACACGCGGAGAAGTGCTCTGCCTTCCCTGAGGAGCTGGGCAGAAACTGCCGTGATGAATGTGGCTCCCGTGATACAGATGAAGACGTTGAGAGTCGGGGATTTGCTCACAGCCATGGAGAGTAAGTGGCAGTTTCCAAGGCTCCAGCTCCAAATATTTGATTCTGGTTCCACAACTTGTACCTTGGCTGAGAGCTGGTATTCACAAAGAAGACCTTCTGAATGTTCCCAGAGAATTTAAAAATATTTTTGCTGTTGGTATTTTTCCTGTCTTGAACCTGTGGAAATTGGTAAGTAGTATCTTTGCTGGAGTTTGAAATCTCTGCAGTTTACCCAGTGATTTCTGTTCATCCAGAACTGCTGTTCCCAGACCACACCAGATAATGAGGTCACTATTGAAATCACAGAGGCTCACTGGACCCTTTTTACCACTTTTCCTGGCAAAAAAGGTTGATCATCAGGACAAATAGGAACTCTGCCATTCATAAAATCAGTGGCTATGACGTGACTGTAAATGCCAAAGAGTAAACTTGTAACTGTGAAGAAACTGGTCCTTAAAAAAAAAGAGAGAGAGAGAGAGAAAAGAAAGAAAGCAATTGTAGACTGTGTGCATGGGTGTCTGGCCGGTGTGGAGGGTGAGGTGTGATGGCCTGGTGGTGTTGCCTGGTCCTTCTTCGCCTCAGTCAGAAGCCACCGTGATGTTCTGGAGAAGGCCTCTGCGAGGCCAGCGCATCTGTAATAGAAAGGTATGAGTTATTTTTAAAGCATTTCCCCCCTCCGGCTCTGGTGGGCAATTTGCTTGCATTTCATCCATTTTAAAGTGCTGGTCCTGTGATCCGGAAATAATCAGATCCAAATTTTTTTGGTGCTTGAGGTTTCAAATAGGGGGGAGAAAAACCTGCAGGCCAAATGCCGGGCTCGGTGAGACAAAGAGAGACACAAGTATGTGTGTGGGGATCCAGACGAGACAGGAACATGCTGCGTCTACACTCGCGAGAGTTATGGATCCAACACTTCTTTTATAGACATGTAGCGGAAATATAATTCCCAAAGATTCCCTAAGAATCTTGTGCGGCTAGAATTTCTCTTCCCTTCCTGCCTCCCAAGCCCTCTGGAAGCTGCTGAGGCTTGGCGGGCAGAATGGAAAGGGGACATCACACGAGATCGTCACCTAATTTGGAGCTCCCTGTTTCTCAGTCTTGTACCTGTACCGGGCAGAGTCTCTTAGCCGTGGAACAGTATTGATGGGCTGTGTTGCTTCATCTGTGACTTTAAAAATGCAGATTTCTTTATATGTCGTGGTTTTCTCACACTTTCCTTCTGGATGAAATAGAATCCACTCCATCTCGAGTTATTCATCTCCCTGCGTCTCATTTGCGTGAGAAGCTAAGGGGGCCAGCACACTTATTTTTATAGTGCATTAAAATCCCATTACAGGCGTAAGTGCACAATGAATCATTTAAAAAATATATTCTTTGTTCTGAATGTTGCATAATTATCATCATTTTCCTCGGTTTTATTTCGTCAAGTTTGGCCAGCATCCTAGAAGAGGGGAAAAACCAAAGTTTGGAGGAGGGGTTTAAAAAAAAACAAACAACAAACAAATAAACAGACTTTATTTGGAAGCTGACCAGCAACTGTGGCTAGCTGTGACTTTTGGATAAAGAGGATAATTTCCCTTCCATCTCTCCATGTTCTTGGAAGAGAATTCCCGTTTTGAAGCCGATACTGCCGTATGTCAACAACCTCACCTTATGTCTGTGATTTTCAAAGTTAAATAATAGTGACTCTTTTTTTTTTTCCTAATATAGATTTGAGTTACAATTAGTTTGGACCTGGAGAGTTGTGTTGTTTCTTTTAGTAGGGTGTGTTTAAGAAACAAAGACATTCAGTGCAAGGGGAGAAGAAATGAAACAAACTCAGCAGTGGGCTTTGGAAAATCCTCCTGCACTGTGCACAGCGCACAGCTGTGATCCAGGGCAGGGGAGAAGACGGCCTCCTGTCCTGAAATAGTTGTGCTGGTCGCCTACCCTGTGCTAATGATCCCAGCGGTTTAAAAACAGACTTCTTGTTTATCAACAGTGCTGCCCAAATTAATAGTTCACAATGAAAAAAAAACCGGCTTTCGGCATGGGATGCAAAGTTGCAGGACTGACAGCTGAGTTACTGAGTAAGGAAAGCAGAAAAGGGGGAGACGCTTTGTGGCTGCTTTGGTCTCCCAAAGTCTTATTTATAAGAAACTGAAAGAAAACAGAGGGCTGGGCTGGGCTGGGCTGGGCTGGGGGAGGAGAGAGCACAGCTTCGCCCAGTGGTCATAACAGCTGAAAGTCACTCAGAGCATCTGCTTTCTTCTTTCCCGTCTTCCCCTTCAACTCCAAAGGGTTACTCCTTCAGAAGGTTTCCGGCGGATCGAGGAGGATCGTGTTAGCATTACGAGCTGTGTTTTTCAAGGCAGCGTTTGAGTCAGATGCACCGAGAGAGAGGAGAGCTTCAGTCTGTTAACTGAGTAACGCATTTCCTGTGCGGCCTGAATTTATTTGGTGGTTACAGTCGGGCCTGCCTGGAGCAAGCACATGTACCACCACACAGCTCCGATGCATGTGGACTGTGCCCTTTGCATTGAGCCTTGGTTTTCCATCTTTAAAGGGGGAGCAGCTGGATGGGATGACCCCCAGCCCCTTTGTGCTCTGAGACTCCGGGATCTTACACTGACCAAGCTGGGAAGGAGCCAGGGTGTAGAGAGAGGCCGCCTTTGTCTCAGGCCAGGTTACGGACTTGACCTCCCCTCGGAAGTGCCGAAGGCGAGCAGAAGGAACGGGAAGAGGCAGCTCCCCTGACCTTTCAGACCACCTGCCCTGTGCGGAGCCAGACGCTTGAATGCTGCCATGGGAAGAAAGGAGGTGTTCTAGCTGTACACATCGGGGAACTGAGACTTGGGAAGGCTAGGTGACTTGTCTGAGGTGGAGCAGGTGGTAAGCAGTGGAGCCTGCCATTTGCACCCAGGTCTGCACACTTCTCTCGAGAGCCAGCCGGGAGGTTATGGCTGCAGCTGCAGGGTGCTGAGTGCGCCCCAAGCTCGGGGGTAGGCAGTGGGGTGACAGGTGACCCCGATGGCCAGCTCTTGGAGTGGAAGGGATCGTATGGGGAGACTGTCTGGATCAGGGCCCTGTCCTTACCCTGCTGCTGAATGAGGGGAGGAGAATGGTTCCGTTTTGAGTCGGGGTGTTCAGGGAGCTGGGGTTCAGGCTGGACTCTCTCAGGTTGTGGAGGGACACCACCCCCCAGGAGGAGCTCCTTCTGAGAAGCACAGCTCCCCCTCCTCACTGGGTGTTGCAGGGTGTAGTCCCCATTTGAGCCTTCTTTCAAGTTTGGGGAAGTTACTTGGCAAGGCCCAGGTGGCAGTGTCCCTACTTTTGTTTCTGAAGATGCCTGTAGTGTGCGAATGCCTGCTGATCCCCACCACACCCGGTTGTACAATACGTGCTTCCCTGAGCGTGGTGGCTCCGCCATCTATGAAACAGTTATTTCATGTCAAGCTCTTGGTGTGATGGACTAGGGCTCAGGAGAGGGGATAGGCCAGCATCCAGTTTGAATCTGAGGGTTTGTGTGAAGTGGGACTTTTGTGTTAAGTGATGATGAGCGGGCCAGATGATCCCCTAAGGAAGGCAGTGGTCCCACTACCAGGTTGTGACTGAGCCTTGCTCACGCGTTCAGGAGGGTGTGTGAGTGCTCACGGACCCTCTTCCTCCTAACCACCGGGCCGCAGGGGTGTGTCCTGTCCAAGGCTTTTCCCTTCACGTGCAGACGCGGTGCTTGGAAGGAGCACGTGGCGAAGCATCGGGGATGGGCCCGGCTGCGATACAGCCCAGCTTCTTCCTATTTGTGTCTTCTCAGTAACCAGATTACTCTTTTGGATATTGTTGCTTTTGTTTTTAAATAACAGGTTTGCTGGAAAATAGGTTTTAGCAAGAAACCGGGGAGTACTATAAACCTGACTTTAAAAATACAGATCCCGTTTGCTGTTGTAAGCTCTCCAGAGGGCCGGAGATTGGGTTTATTTTGGAACGCGGCTGGACTGTATGAATTCCTTCTCTGAGCGTGGGGTATTTAATACCTAGTAGAAGTTTGTATAAGAGTTGATGATGTATTTTGCCGACTTTCCAACCCTGTAAATAAATTACACGTGCCGGCAGAGGCTGCCAGGATCCACTGTGTCAATTGAAGCTTAATTTTTATCCCAAACCACTTAATACTTTTGTCCCAGCGAGCAGAGAAAGTTACCAGGTTTCGCCCAGCGGCTGGTGGTAGAGTCGGCTGAAAGAGCCCGTGACCATGCCTCCACGGATTCACCGATTTTGACACAGTTTTTGGTGGTTTTTGGTAGCTTCAGCCCTCTCAAGTGCAGGCAGAAAGGCAGCAAATGATAATATAATTTTAAGTGTATTGTAAAAATGAAACTCAATTGCTTCCACTCCCCCAAACCTGTCTCCCTGGCCCCCCTCGCTGGAGAAGACGGCTGTAATTGCTTGTTTAATCGTGAGACCGCCCGTGCATTTTATCTTATTTGAGTGCAAAGCCCAGGTAATAACGCTGGCATTTCCAGTGTGAAACAAAATAGGGTTTCTAATTTGGAGACGCTATTAAATATTTCATGCTTCAACCAAACTCAATTCTTTTTTCCTATAATAAGTTTAAATATTAATTCTCTGGAATGTCAGATGCCTAAAGCTAGGCATTTAGTGATCTGCAGTTTCAAGTATCTGGAAGAAGGTTTATGAAACAGGATATTTCGCGGGGAGGGATGAGTAGTGTATTTCAGGGATGTCTGAATTCAAGGCAGCGTCTTCTGATTCACTTTTTAATGGGAAAAGGTCATAAAATAAGTTGGTTTATGTGCTGAAGGATTAAGTGGCTGAGGCTGAAATAACAGCAGAGACTTCAGTTTTCGCCCCCGTTATATTTTAACAATGCTTTTTGGGGGAGGGGGGTGGGTCATTTTCCCGCCTGCTTGTCTCCTCCCCCCCCACCCCCCCACCCCGGGCCAGATGGCTTTAATTCTAACCAAATCCCACGCTGAGGCCAATGATTGATCAAACAGTCATTTGTACTTACGTAGCACGCTTTGTGGGACTATCTCGGCATTGGAGCTTCTCGTTCCTCTTTGGGCCTTCAGATGCTGGATTTCAAACAGATCGAGGGGCCTGGAGAGGTGGGGGTGTGGGGTGGATGGAGAACAAAATCCCCAGGCCTCAAATGCTCAGGGCTTCTTGCTTTAAAACGATTGCTACCTCCCGCCCCCAACAGCAGGGGGATCCAGATTTTCTGAATAGGACAAACGCACGGTCCGCGGCCGAAGTTAATACTTTCAGTATCTGCCCATGGAGAAGACACTTTATTGTGTTTAGGTATCTGCTAACTGAGAGCTCTTCCAGAGGAGGGCCTTTGGTGTGGTGGTTAAGACACCACTTGAGGGCCGGCGCCACAGTTCACTAGGCTAATCCTCCACCTGTGGTGCCGGCACCCTGGGTTCTAGTCCCGGTTGGGGCGCCGGATTCTATCCCGGTTGCTCCTCTTCCAGTCCAGTTTTCTGCTGTGGCCCAGGAAGGCAGTGGAGGATGGCCCAAGTGCTTGGGCCCTGCACCTGCATTGGAGACCAGGAGGAGGCACCTGGCTCCTGGCTTCGGGTCGGTGGTAGCAGCCATTTGGGGAGTGAACCAACTGAAGGAAGACCTCTCTCTCTCTCTGTCTCTCTCTGACTAATTCTGCCTGTCAAATAATAAAAAAAAATTTACTTATTTATTTGAGAGGCAGAGTTACAGAGAGAGAGAGGGAGAGACAGAGAGGTCTTCCATCTGCTCATTTACTCCTCAGATGGCCACAACAATCCAAAGCCAGGAGCCTGGAGCTTCTTCCAGGTCTCCCACATGGGTGCAGAGGCCCCAGGACTTGGGTCATCTTCTACTGCTTTCCAAGGTCATAGCAGAGAGCTGGATCCTAAGTGAAGCAGCCAGGACACGAAACAGAGTTCATATGGGATGCCGGCACTGCAGACAATGGCTTTACTCACTACACCACAGTGCCGGCCCCACCCCAGCTCTTACAGGCATTTGGGGAATGAACTAGGGCATGGAAGATATCTGTGTCTGTCTCTCTGCTTTTCAAATAAATAAAATTTTAAAGAAAAATTTTTAAGTAGATCTGTATTTTATCAGCAACAGCAGAATATACTGTTTGGTAGAAACATTGATTTGTTTTACAGTTAGCCCTGGGTACATGCTTTGAAAATCTTTCCTGAGGGACTGGCATTGTGGCATTGTGGGTTAAACTGCAACCTGAGATGCTGGCATCCCATGTGGATTCTGGTTCAAGTCCTGGCTGCTCCACTTCTGATCCAGCTCCCTGCTAATGGCATAGGAAAGCAGCAGAAGATGGCCTAAGTGCTTAGCCTCTGCACCCACATGGGAGACCTGGATTAAGCTCCTGGCTCCTGGCTTTGCTCTGGCCCAGTCCCGGCCACCTATAGCCATTTGGGAAGTGAACCAGTAGATGGAAGATCTGTCTCTCTCTGTCTCCCTCTCTCTAACTCTGCCTTTCAAGTAAATAAATAAATCTAAAAACAAAAAACAAAACAAGCCACAAAACTTTCCTGAAGTTGCAGCTTGGTTTGTAGATGAGCACTCAGTTGGCCAACGGGAGAAGGCTGAGTGCCTGGGCTGGCATCAAGGCTTTGCCTGCAGGTGCACTGTGCCTCTTGCTGGTGTCTGCTTTGCTTCATTCCTAGCAGCAGTAGACTTTTCCTTGCTGCGTGCAGCCCTAGACCTGGAATTTTCTCTTTGCGTGTCCTTTTCTTACAAGCTGTGAGCTTTTTGTTTGTTGTGCCTCCTAAGTCACTTCTGGAACAACGATACTCAAATAATTCACCTTTGTACCCTGGTGTCCAGTGCAAGGTGGACTGACGTGAAGTGTGTCTGAGAGGCGCCTTAGGCTGCTGACTGAGGCCATGGGCATGGACCCAGGCTGTCAGGTTTGAGTTCTGGCTGCATGTGCTGACGTAGGGACCTTAGGTGAGTTGTTGAGATTTCTAGATCTCAACATGCTTTTTATTTCTTTTAATTTTTATTCTATTTATTTAATTATTTATTTAGATGCAGAGAGACACACACAGAGAAAGAGAAATCTCCCATTCTCTGGTTCACTCATGAACCAGTTCACTCCCAATCACCAGTTTGTGCCTGCCCCTCCATCTCAGCGTGCTTATCTATAGAATGGGGGATAATCATAATAGTGATCTCGAAAGGCTGCTTCGAGGATGGAATGAATTAAAACAAGAAGTGCCTACAAAGGGACATAAAAAGGGATGATAAATGCTCAGTGCTGGGGTTGTACTAATGATTATTATTCTTTTGTTACCATGTAAATGGGAAACAGAAACTCTTGGAGGGTTTTTCCTCCTCCCTTCCTTTCCACCTTTCTGATTCTACTTATTCTTTTAGACTGCACTGAATTGCCGCCTCCTCCTGGAAGCCTCTCTCTCTCCCCATCCTGCTTTCTGCCACAGCATTGGTCATATCGAGGGGCGGGGGCCCAGTCCCTGCACCCCGTATACCCAGCACAGGCCTGGCTCTTTGTGGTTGTCCAGCAGGGTTGGAATGGAGCCTCACCCAGCCCCTGCACTCACAGTCTGGAGACTATGAAGGAGATTCCTGTTTCTCCCACAAGGTTGAGCATATGGTGAGCTCTCTCGGTGTGCGGGGACTCCAGTCAATGCTTACAGGTTCTCGCATCCCGATACGGTCACATTCTGTTGCTAGCACTGTCGTGGGGGCTCATCATAATGAGGTCTTCTCACCTGTCTGGGCTTCCCTCCACCCTTCTTTCTGGGAAGAGCTGGCATTAGGGATCACACTCTGCTGGCTGCAGGCCTTTAGAGCTGCCAGGCTGTAGGCCAGCCGGAGGAGCTGGGGCCCGATGACCGTGCTGGTGTGGTTGGCAGGTGGCCTCTTGGCTGTGATTGTGGGCATTTTCTGCTTGACCTCCATGGAGGCATAGCCCCAGGCACTGTGATGTCTGCCTCATGTGTGGTTTCAAGAGCAGATACTGGTGGTCACTACACATGTGACGCAGATCTCTCTAGGATGAAGATGCTCAGGCTGAGCTGGGCTGAGCTGGGGGCTGGATGATCGGGTGCTGGGGTAGAGGTTGGTGTCCACGTCCCAGATCCCCACTGCAGTGTAGGCTGAGTACCTAGGGGACCACTCCGGCTTCCTGGCCTCTCTGGGCACCGTTGAGGGCTCTGTAAACTGTGGAGCTGTGCCCAAATCATGCGATTGGGCAGAAGAGAGGCCTGAGAGTCTGAGGCCATGTCACTGGTGTAAAGGGGACCACATGGCATTTGGAGTGAGAACTAGGCTCAGATTCTGATTACAGTGCTGATTGGACCTTGGGCAGGTTCGTTGATCTCTGAGCCTCCGTCTCCTCATCTGTAAAGTGATCATCCCTGTCTCAGAGGATTGATACAGGGATTGTGGCGAGAAGCCTGTAGAGCATGTAGCTTGGGGCTAGCACACAGCCTGTGTGTAATAGAGATGAGTGTTGCTGTTGGTTGATTGGGGTGGCAGAGCTGGGGCTAGGTCCTCGTCCTGCCTGCTGCTGTGTGTCACCTACACTGCAGTACCCTGTTTTCTTACCCTTGTTGTAATTAGAGGACTGAGAACTTTGGAGTCGGGAGGTTCACATCCCAGTGGTGGATGTGAGATCTGACTGACTGGCATCTTGTCCTCACCGGGGGCTGGGGGAGAGTGAACCATGGTTACCCCTCAACATGACTCGGATGGGTCCTGGGCCTGAGACAGCCCAAGATGCTCGCCTTAGCTGGTTGTGTTTCTGAGTCCAGCTGGATGGGGAGGGGACTTGCCTGAGGGGTGGATTGGGAGGCACAGACCCCTCCCATCACCCTGGTGTATTGGGTTGGGAGTTGCCTTTGGATTCTGGCATCCTGATGGATCACTGGACTCTTCCTGCCTCGGCTAGGGTGCAGTTCCCAAGGGGCTTGCGTCTGTAGGGCAGCGGTGGCTTCTGCTTGGGGAATAGCCTATGAGTAGATGTCACATGAGGCCGTTTAATTATTCACTTTTTTTTTTAAATATCAGAGAGAGAAAGCAGAGAAAGAGGTCCTCCATCGATGGTTTACTCCCCAATTGGCTGCAATGACCAGAGCTGCGCCGATCTGAAGCCAGAAGCCAGGAGCTTCTTCTGGGTCTCCCACACGGGGCAGGGGTCCAAGGACTTGAGCCATCTTGTACTGCTTTCCCAGGCTGTAGCAGAGAGCTGGATTGGAAGAGGAGCAGCCAGGACTAGAACCGGCACCCATATGGGATGCCGGCACTTCAGGCCAGGGCATTAACCCACTGAGCCACAGCACCGGCCCCTATTCACTTTTTTTTTAAGATTTATTTTTATTCATTTGAAAGGCAGGGTGACAGAGAGAGAGACAGAGAGACAGAGATCTTCCATCTGCTTCCCCAAATGGCTGCAACTGCCAGGGCTAGGCCAAGCCGAAGCGAGGATCCAGGAGATTCTTCTGGGTCTCCCCGTTGGGTGCAGGGGTCTAAGGACTTGGGCCATCTTCTGCTGCTTTCTCAGGCACATTAGCAAGGAGCTGGATGGGAAGTGGAGCAGCCAGGACTCGAGCCGGAGTCCATATGGGATGCTGGTGCTGCAGGAGGCAGCCTAACTTGCTATACCACAAGGCTGACCCCTAATTCTTCTCTTCTTGTGAGATGGTCATCATCATCCTCATTTTATTGATGAGAAGCACTGAGTTCTGAGAGGCTCAGGGACCCAGCCAAAGTGCTGGAGCTGGTAGGTCGGAGCTGCAGGTCTACCTGCTCTTTCTTCACATCTTACTGCCTCCTGGGCCTCCCGTCAGAGCTGGTGGACTTAGGCTGCCTGAGGTCAGTCTGACCACTTTGTCTCAGCTAAGAACCTGTATCTGGCCACAATTAGCCTTGCCCCACTCGTGTTTTGGCTGCCCTTTGCCACCGCTTTTGCCCCCAGGACTGTGGCTCCTTGGAGGCAGGGTCTGTGATGAACGCGTCTCTGACTAGCTGATGGAGTATGGTGCAGCCAGTGGAAGGAACTCAGGACCGCAGCAGGATTCACGGCTTCGTGGGATGTTCCCCTGCATACTTTCAGTATGGCAGTCCAGAGTGACTCTCCATTTCTGAGCCAGTTCCCCACCTGTAAAATGGAGGAATGAACCCTTCCCGAGCAATTGCTAGGAGCATGTGGCATGGGAAGGAGGGTGTGACAGTACTGAAAACTGGAAGGCTGTACCTGTGTTGGTTGGTGGTTGGTTGGCTTATCACTACTTATTGAATACCTGCTGTGTTCCAGGTACTGGTTTTGGCCCAGGGACTGAGTTCTTGCCTTCACAAATTAGCTGGTGAGTAGGTTTTGCAGGTTCCCTCCCAGGCTCACTGGGGTCCCATCCCTACAGTGTCACCACCTTATCCTTGGCTCCTGACTCCAACTGGACTCGGCCCAGTGACCTCAGACAATCTCCCTGAACTTTGGTTTGCGAGCTCCCTCACAAGGCTGGGGGAGAATCACAGATGTGAGGTGGGAGAGGGCTCTGATGGTGGCCAGCTGCTGGGGCTCTGAGGCCAGATGGGAACTTGGGGTTTATAGAGCAGCTCTCTGCAGGATGCTGGTGGCGGAGACTGCACAGGCGAGCCTGGGGCTGGGGACTGTCTGGGCCAGCCTCCTCTTACACTTGTCGCCAGTTCCCACTTGCTTAAACCTTCTTGGAGCTGCTGTGTGCTGTCTTGGGCAGTATAAGCCAAGCGCAAGTCTTCAGGATCCCTCCTGCCTCTGCTTGTGCTACCCATTCCCATTCTGTCTTTGGCTCTGGCTGCTGTGCACCCGGAACGTAGAAACACTGATTGTTAGGGAGATGTGAGACCAGTCAATTCCCATTGTTTGATTTTGGCCCAGCAGCTGGGAGTCCTGAGGCTGTTGGGGACCCTCCTCCTCTCCTCTTCTGTCTCGCCATTTTCGGCATCGTACAGCCATCTCTCATTAAGCGTTGCCAGGAACTGATGCCCTTGTTTTTGTTTTGAAGGATCATCTTGTTCAATCTTCAAACTACCCTGTGATGTGTAAGTGTTCTTCCAGAAGTACACTTAGGGCTATTTAAGCTGAAATTTAGTTATAATTAGATAAAGTTTGAAAATCCGGACTCTTAGCCATACCAGCTGCATTTCAAATGCTCTGTAGAAACCTAGGGCTAGTGCTACCCTGTTGGAAAGTGCCCAGGGGGAGCTGGTCCAGTCTTTGCAGGAAGCTGTGCTGCACAGTGCTAGTCTGGAATGTCCTTTAATGTAGTCATTTGTTCACCCAGTCCGGGGTGCTCAGTGTCCTGGGCCTCTGCCCTGGGATCATGCAGCTGAGAGGGCAGGCTTTGAGGTGGGGCCAGCGTGCCAGGGTTCCTTTGGGAATGCAGATATGAGTCCTAGGGCCTCCCTGCTCTCAAAGGGTTTGCAGGACCGCACTGACAAGAGAGGTCAGAGCAGGCTTCCTTGAGTTGGCATTTGAGTGGTGGGGCCCTGGTGAGTGCGTTCTGCTGGCTCTGCAGGGAAGCAGCCTATGGTGGTTCCTGCAAGTCCATCCCTGGGACTGGGAACACAGGTGGGGCTTCCCGACGGTGCCTGTGCCACTGCTTAGACAGGAATGGCTGAACAGTCGTTTGTTCCTGAAGATTCCGGACTTCCGACAAATACCTGGTCCTACCTTGTTTGGGAGGAGCTTAATTCTTTAAAGACAATTTAATTCATTCATCAACTTTTCCCATTTATATAAGTACTACATACTTCCTGTAGAGCATTTGGAAATTATAGAGATGGAAGTAACACCCAGTGGTCACCATTGTTTCCATTTTGGTTACATTCAGCCTTTTTTTCTGTGCTTAACCTGTATATTAATTTATTTCTGTACCATTGGGCTGGTTTGGAATACAAAGCTTTTGTAGTTTTTAATAGATTTATTTATTTGTTTGAAAGAGTTACAGAGAGAGGGAGAGAGAAGGAGGAGGGGAGGGAGAGAGAGAGAGAGAAAGAGAGAGAGAAAGAGAGATCTTCCTTCTGCTGGTTCACTCCGCAAATGGCTACAACAGCCAGGGCTGAGCCAAGCTGATGCCAGGAGCCGGAGCTTCATCCGGGTCTCCCACATGGGTGTAGGGGACCAAGCACTTGGGCTATCTTCTGTTGCTTTCCCTGGCACATTAGCAGAGGGCTGGATCGGAAGTGAAGCAGCTGGGACACAAACTGGCCCCTATATGGGATGCCGGCATTGCAGGCAGTGGCTTTGCACTCTATGCCACAATGTCTGCCCTTTTTGTATATATTTTAAACTTGACATTCTAACATAATAAACTGTCTCCATGTTACTAAAATTCTTTGAAAATACTTAAAATATCTTAAATTTTATCAAATTTATGAAATTATTTTGAATAGGTGATCCATTCAAATGGTTCAAAGTTTGGAAGACACCTGAAGGTCCTTTGGGGAAAGTCTGGCTCTGCTCTTTCCCTGCCCCTGTTCCCACTGCCAGGGGCGACGCGTGTGGCCCGGTGGCTGCTGTGGCTTCATGTGCTACAGACACAGGCATGTCTTGTGCCGAGGCTTTTTGCCTGTCCCTGATGAGGCTGACTCTGCAGTGAATGGCTTTCTGCAGCACTCTGCATTACATCTCTGGTGATCCTCCAGGAGATTGCCAGAAGTGAAAATTATTAGGCTGAAGGGCAGTCACACTCAACACACATTACACATGGCTCTTTTGGGGTCGTGTTAATTTTCACAATTGCCAGCGTTTCAGAATTACTTCCCTGCTCTGAAGGTGGAAATAACATGGCTAGCATTTTATTTTACATTTATTTGAAGATGAATGTGGTGGATTCTCAGTTCTCATCTCTTCTATAAATTGGTGTTGATGTTGAGGTCTGAATGTTTTATTTGTAAAATTAAAAAATTGACATCTTTGAATGTGTGTTTAGAGTGTTAATGCTTTAATGTCATATGCTTGCTAATTTTTTATGAATATGCTATTTTAATAAGGTTTGAACACTGGTTTCAAAACAAAAATTAGGCAATTTTTTGTATGGTTGTTTCCCAGGTTGTCCTTTGTCATTTCCTTCATCCTCTATGCCCCATTGTTTGCCGTTAGTGTTTCTGGTGGCCTGTTTTATCAACATTCTGAAATTTTATTTTTAGCACAACGCCAAACGCAGATTTAAAAGTCTAATAGGATGAGTTTTAAAGACAGCCCCTTTCCCATTCCTGTATACTCCCGCCGGGCAGCTGCCGAGACGCCCACCTCTAGGGGGCACCACATCTGTGGAGTTGCTGCCTTCCTAGCTTTTTTTTTTTTTTTTCTTTTTCCTAGCATTTCCTTTCATATATCTCAAAATAAATAATTTTTTTTTGTTTTGAAAAAAATGAAAGCAGTGATAGGTAGGCTTTCCACAGTGCTTCCTGCCATAGCCCCGTCCTTCTCTCAGTGCATCTCAGTTCCTTTAATTCTCCCAACAACCCAAGGAAGGAGTTACCATCCCTGAAGAAGCAGCAGACCTATAGGAGGAAAGCTGCGTGTCCCGGCTGACGCTGCTGGGGAGTGGCAGAGCCAGGTTCAGGCCTCTCTGGATGACACTTCGTCCTCATGTCTTCTGCCTGCTGACTCATGATACATGAGGATTCAGGCTCCTGAACTCCTCGCCCCTAGTCTTACCCACCTGCACTACGCCTGCTGCCCTCCCACCCTGGTTGCATCTCGCTTCCTGGGTTAAACCAGTGCCCAGCTGGGACTGTGTGTACAAGGTGGCAGTGTGGAAACCGTTCTCCTGGTCTGGCTGAGCCCCAGGACAGTAGGTATTGACAGTGGTTGCTGACCGCCTTGCTGCACAGCAGAACTTCAGGAGCCGAAACTCATCTGCACTTGGGAGGTGTGGAAGGGCTGGGGTGCAGGAGCCCAGAGGAGCCGCCTTTGGAGCAGTTGTTGACATGATCTGCTCGTGCCAGATGGGTGGGAGGAGATGCTTTCTGCTCACATAGCTCAAGGGAGAGAGGCTCTGAGAGGACCACTGAGAGCAGGCACAGCCCCTGAAGCTGGAGGAGTGAGCGGCTGAGCTGTATGCCAACATACAGAAGTCAAAAGACTGGGTTGGAGCCCTTGCTGGAGACATAGTGAACTTCCTACTAGCTGCAGGGCAGAGTCTGTCTTCCAAGGGACCTGCAGGGCAGTGGGTTGCACACCCAGCCCACCTGGTAGGGCTTACTACCTGCATGGGATGCAGTGGGGAGTGGGAGGTGCACAGGGGACCCTCCATGATCTCTTCCCCCCAGGAATCCACAGAAGGGGCCCTGGAGAGCAGAGTGGGCACTGAGCATCCAAACTAAGGGAACTCCTGCTGTGCCTGCCGTGCCAGAGGACAGAGAAGGGGACAGGGACCCTGTCTTTACCCTACTCCAGGGTCCCCAGCCCAGGCAGGCTCCAGCTGTGGGGAGAGGAGGAGCCAGACTGACTGTAAATGAAGCTTGGAGTCGAGATTATTAATCTGGACGGGACATCTTAATTACTAAACTGAGACTGTTCTTGGGACTCTGAGTTCTTGGGACCAAAAGATGTTTTATGATCTACGAATGATCCAGAGTTAAGAGAACTTCCAGGCTTCAGGAGACTGCCCGGGTGGGCGGTGGGGATGGAGAACAAGTCTGCAGATGGGTTTTCTGAGGGACAGTGGGGGTGGGAGGATGATGATAGAGTTGTCTGGGGGTCCACTTTTCCAGCATAGTGGTTGCACTGGAATTCGGTGTTGGATCAAGTCATGCGGCATGGCAGTTTCTCTTTTTTTGAAACAACTTTCTGTTTTCCTGAGGTTAAATGACTGCTGTTTTCATTGCTTGCTTTTACAGATGTGGCTGTCGCCATGATTTCTAATTATGCCACCAGTGCATTGAATGCCTGTCAGTCACACTTTGCTAAATGTTCACGTGCATCAGGGCTGCTTCTCTGCACAGCTGCCCTCCGGGACCAATCTTCTAAGCCGTCCTGTGTGGGACCCCTGTACCCTGATTCACCATATTTCACAAACTCTGATGGATTCAAGCAGAAAAGGATGCTGGGTGCCTCTCAGAATTTTCTTCTAAGTCTAGAGAACCAGCAGCTCTGTAACCAAGAACCTTACCCCAGAACTCACCGCAGGGCTGTCCGGTGAAAACACTGCCAGGCCCAGACGCAGGGCTTGCACAGCTCCTGTTGTGGGAGCTGCAGCTGACTTCTCTGAATTGACCCGTGCCAGAGTGAATCTGAACCACCCCCTTAGAGTGGATGCTTCTAATTGGCAGAACCTAGGTCATGTGCCTGCCCATTCCTTAGTTGCAAGGGAGGCTGGGAAAACAAGTACATTTTTATCAGGCAGCTGCTACGAGCTAGGCACTCTTCTAGATGTGGAAATGAGCAAACAGGCATGAAACTTAACATGCTAGTGGGGGAAGACACAGTAATGAAATAAATAAGCTAAATGAAAGTTTACCAAATGATGGTGAACTTTTCTTTAAAGATTTATTTTATTTATTTGAAAGGCACTGTTTCAGAGAGAGGGAGAGATCTTCTGTCTGCTGATTCACTCCCCAAATGGCCACGATGGCCAGGGCTGGGCCAGACCAAAGTCAGTAGCCAGGAGCTTCTTCTGATCTCTTATGTGGGTGCAGGGACCCAAGGACTTGGGCATTTTCCACTGCTTCCCCAGACACATTAATAGGGAGCTGGATCAGAAGTAGAGCAGCTGGGGCTTGAACTGGCACCCATATGGGATGCCGGCGCTGCAGATGATGGCTTAACCTGCGGCATCACAGCTCTGTGCCCGGTAGTGTGCATTTTACAGCATGGTCAAGATAGAGTTGACGTTTGAGCAGAGCTCAAGTTGCTGAGGACTCTGATATTTTCGGCTTCTCTGTGTGTACTTTCAGCTTGTTATTATGTGTGTATTAGTGTGTGCACACATCTGTATTGGGGTGGAGGGTGAGTTTTGCCATATAAGGTGAGTTATTTTCCTAGTTGAAAAGGTATTTAAATGCTGGGCACTCAAAAAGAAAGAGAAATGTGCTTTTTTTTAAAAAAAATATTTTATTTATTTGAGAGGTACCGTTATAGACAGGGAAAGACGGAGAGAAAGGTCTTCCATCCACTGGTTCACTTCCCAAATGGCCACAATGGCCGGAGCTTCCCCAATCTGAAGCCAGGAGCCATGAGTGTCTTCCGGGTCTCCCATGCGGGTGCAGGAGCCCAAGCACTTGGGCCATCTTCCACTGCCTTCTCAGGCCCTAAGAAGAGAGGTGGGTTGGAAGAGGAGCAGCTGGGACACAAACTTGTACCACTATGGGATGCTGGTGCTGCAGGTGGAGGCTTAGCCCATATGCAAAGCACCAGCCCCAGTAATTTTCTTTTCTTATTTATGTGTTTGAAAGTCAGAGTGAGGAGGGGGAGAGAGATGAGAGAAAGAGAGAGAGAAGAGAGAGAGAGAGAGAGAAACTCTGTTTCACTCCCCAAATGGGCCAGGCTAAAGCCAGGATCCAGGAACTCCATCCTGGTTTCCTACATGGTGTCAGGCATCCAAGCACTTGGGGCATCTTCTGCTGCTTCTCCCAGGTACATTAGTAGGAAGCTGGATCAGAGGCAGAGCAGCCTGGATGCAAACCAGTGCTCCTATGGGGCTGCTGGCATTGCAAGCTGTGGCCTGACCCACTGCACCACAGTGCAGGCTGACTCTCTAGTGTTCTTATCTTTTTTTCTGAAAAAAATCTCTTTTGTCTTTTTGTCCTGTTATCTAAAAATTTTCTTGGCCTTATCTCACATTTTATTTTTTACTTTAGTTATTTTTAGTTGGTAAAAATACTTTGTTGGTCTCTAATCATTCCTTTTCTAGCATTCTTCTTAACAAAACTTGTTTTGGGAGTTTACTTTTTATTTATTTGAAAAGCAGAGTGACAGAGAGAGAATAGAAATCACCCATATGCTGGTTGACTCCCCAAATATCCTCCACAGCTAGGGTTGGGCCAGGCCAAAGCCAGCAGCCAGGAACTCAACTCAAGTCTCCCTGGTAGGTGCCAGGGACCCAAATATTTGAGCCATCATCTGCCACTTCCCAGGGTGTGCATTAGCAGGAAGCTGGAATTGGAAGTACAGCCTTGAACTTCAAGTACAGAACTTGAACCTAGGCATTCTGATATGGGATGTGGGCATCCCAAGTGGCAGCTTAATCAGTGTGCCCAGTATCTGCCCTCTTTTCTTGTGACCTGTTGTGGATGCTGTAACATACCTTTCTGAGGAGATCATTAGGATTTTTTTTTTTTAATTTGACAGGTAGAGTTATAGACAGTGAGAGAGAGACAGAGAGAATGGTCTTCCTTCCGTTGGTTCACTCCCCTAATTGCCGCTATGGCCGGTGTGCTGCGCTGATCCGAAGCCAGGAGCCAGGTGCCTCTTCCTGGTCTCCCATGCAGGTGCAGGGCCCAAGGACTTGGACCATTCTCCACTGCACTCCCGGGCCACAGCAGAGAGCTGGACTGGAAGAGGAGCAACCAGGACTAGTACCTGGTGCCCCGACTGGGACTAGAACCCAGGGTGCCAGCACCACAGGCGGAGGATTAGCCAAGTGAGCCACGGCGCTGGCTGATCATTAGGATTTTAAGTCACCTTTTCCTCTCTTCCCTTTGTGATTTCTACTTGTTTGATTTCTGTTTGCTGACTGTTTTTGTTACCCGTCCAGGCTGAGGGTTTCACTCGTGTGCTGACAACAAATCTGACCTTATGAGGACTGGTGTCCCTGTTTCCCCTTGTGCAGCCCAAAGTCCATCATTAGAATCACTTCCTTCTGCTGCACCCTTGGCCCCTGGCCCCCTCCCTCTGCTACTCTGTCAGGCCCTACCCTGGTTAAAACCAAACTGCCTGCACTTGCTCATGGAGCAGAGCTGGAGGAAACACACAGTGCCCTGAATGGCCTGGTCTGGACCTGGGAGCTCAGTGGGTGCACACAGGGCCTGGCCTCCTACTCCTCTTCTGGGTGTCAGCAAGGCCAGGCTGCTGACCCTTTGCCTCCGCCCTCTCTCCTTGTCCTCACACACTTGGCTTCTGCAATGACTTCTCCTGCAGGGTGTGTTTTGCCCTCTCTAGGGGCCATTCTTGTTGCAGAGCCTGCCAGCAAAGCCAGCCTTCCTCCCTCAGTCCCCCGCCCCACTACTGCTCTGTGTCTCTGCTTCTGTTTGCAGTCTTTCTCCCCTCACTCCCTGTTCTGTGCCCTCACCTGTCCACAGATGGTCTTGTCAAGGTTGCCTGTGGCCTCCTAGGCACCTCACCTGTTGTCAGAGCAGCATTTGGCATGGCATCCATGCCTGGTTTGCCCCTGCTGCCTCCCTGCTCTCCCAGCCTCTTGCTGCCCTTTGTTGGCATCTCTGCCTCCAAACGACCTCTGGCCACAGTCCTGACCCTGGCCATGGTTCTGTGTCTCCACTGCCGCTGCACCTGACTCCTGGTCCTTGCAGGAGCCTCCTCGTTGGCCTCCCCGCTGCCTCCCTTGCGTCTCTGTACTCTGTTCTGTACCCATCAATCAGGGGTGGGCGTGTGGTACAGTGATTAAGATGCTGTTTAGGATGTCTGCATCCCATATTGAAATTCCTAGGTTCAAGTCCCAGCTCTGCTCCTGCTAGTGTGCACCCTAGGAGGCAGCAAGTGATGACTCAAGTAGTTAGGTCCTTGGCACCCATGTGGAAGACCCAAACTGAGGCCTGGGCATTTAGATTTGGACTGGCCCAGCCCCAGAAATTGGCAAGGACTTGGGGAGTGAACCAGCAGGTGGAAGATCTGTCTATGCTTTTCTGCCTTTCAAGCAAGTAAGTAAGTAAGCAAATAAATAAATACATTTAAACAGTGAAAATCAGGCCATAGTCCATCTCCATCTAAGCCCTCTATCCTTTTTCTTGTCCCCTGGCCTGGTCTGTGGGGCAGCTGGAATGTCCATTCTTGTCCGCTGCATCCCTCTGCTTCCTCCAGTGCTCGTGGGTCAAAGCTGACCCTCTGTGAGCATGGTAGGTTCGTCCCCTTGCATGGCCTCTTCCCTCTGCCTGGTGCGCTTTTCCAGCTTCCCTTCCACAGTGGACCCCAGTGTCTATTTCAGTGTCACCTCCCCAGGACGCCTTTCCCGACCACGCTGACCCCCTGTGTTGTTTTACTCCGGGGTTTTTACCATCGCGATTGTCAGTACTCAATATCTCCTTAAGATTCATCCTTCACTCTGAAGGATAAAAACTCCCTGAGAAGCAGGACAGTGCTTGTGGCCGAGTCACCCCCGTCTGTCCCTACCGTCCCAGCAGACGTCCTCTGAAGATCTCATTTCTTGTTAATTTTGTGTGGGCCTTAGTTTTGCTGCTGCCTGTAGTGAGTATAGTAGAAATGGTGGTGGTGGTGGGGCGGGGGGGAAGCCAGACCATTGTGGACCTGAATTCTCACAGTCTTGGCGGCAGGAGGATGCTCCCTAAAGTCGCGTTTCTTGTATGTGAAATAGGGATGATGACCCATCCTCCAGTGGGCCCAGGTGCGATAGGTAAGGAGCTGAACCGACTTGAATTCAGAGGGTGTCTGTGCACCGCTCCTGCCATCCAGACGGTGAAGCCGCGGTGTGCAGCACTCAGCGCTGTTCGCACGAGCACGCAGCTCGCTTAGTCTTCTTTCCAGCACTCCTGCAAGCCCCTGTGTGCGGCTGAGGAAGCCAAGCCCTGCCTGGAAAAGAGGAAGTGCCTGCTGCCGTGCTCGGAGCCCCTGCAGCCTCCGCTTTCTCAGGCTCAGCTCAGTCTCCTGCGAGCTCTGGGCCGGGTTTGTCTGTAGAGCAACGACGACAAAGTCTAAGTTGCTGTTCCTGGTTTTTTCATTTAGTAGCTTTATAGGGGAGGGGAGGGTTGGGAAGGGAAGCGAAGGGAAGGGAATGAGAACAGGACTTAAGGATTGCCCTGTTCACCACAGCCCTGAGCCTGGGCTGCAGGTCACAGGCAGGGCGTGAAGAGGCTGCAGGACATCAGGGGATAGGGAATCTTCTTTCTTAAAGAGCTTTTTTTTTTTTTTTCCCTCAAATGCCCATGGTGGCCAAACTGCCCTACAGCAGAAGTGGGGAGGCAGGAACTTAATTCAGGTCTTCCACATGGGTGGCAGGAACCCAGTTGGTACCTTACCACGGTCTCCCAGGATCTGCTTTAGCTGGAGTCAGGAGCCAGAATCAAGAATCAAACCCAGGTCCTCTAGTGTGGGACGTCGGCATCTTGACCGTTAGGCTGAGCTCTCAGGGTGTCCTTTTGTGAGTGACGGTCATATTCTGCCTGAATTCACTAAAATCTTTCTGGATGAGTAGGCCTCAGTCTTAGGTTCTATATCCTCCCCTGCCTTTTAAAGAATATTTTCTCCCCTACCTCTTTGCTTGTCTCCTGCTCTCCAGCATGTGCTCTCTCTTTGTACTTGGTCACTGCTTCTTCTCTTGTCATCCGTTTCGCCTCTTCGTGGGGGCCTCCTTATGCTGTCTTGCTTTCCCACTTTCTCCTCTGCATCTTTCCTTATGTTTCAGGCTCGGCTTCTGACTGCCTTGTTTCTCCGTTTTGCCCTCCTGGATCCACACGAGGCCCCTGCTGCGTGCTGTTTCTGGCAGGTGCGCTGTTTGTGGTTGTGTTGGAGAATTTATGCCATGGCCCTTCCTCGTGGAGGCCCTTTCCACACCTGGCCTGCCTGGGAATCAGAAAACCCTGGTGGGACCAGACCTCACGTGGTCCTGTCCAGAAGGCAAGAAGGGAGGAGGGCAGGCTGTGTGGCCCACTCGGGCTGCCAGGCCGCATGGGCAGGCCTGAGAATGGTCCCACTGCCCGCGACTTTCTACAGTTAGGGGGTTGTCACTGCCCCCTCCTCTGTTATACCCTGCCTTCCAGTGGCTTTTGGTAAGGACATGGACTCAACCTGCTCCCTGTGACCAGTGCTGCGCTGGGTGATCTTCTGTTGTACACGGAGACCCCAGGATGCTCTGGGAATCCTGCTGTGAGCTCAGGCTGTTTAGCCATGGGGTTGCTTGAGCCAGACTCTGAAGAATGGGGAGGCCCTCAAGTAGATGGTGAACGGGGAAGAAATGCCTTCCAGGGCGTGGTCCGCAGACCAGCAGCTTCGTCACCTGGGAGCTTGTTGGAATTGCCCAATCTCAGCCTCACCCCAGACCAGCGGCATCAGAGTCTGCTGTTTAACAAGACCCCCAGGTGATTGGTGTGCACATCAAAGCTTGAGCAGCATTGCTCTAGGCAAAGACTGTTTATCCCAAGGCTGGTGAGGCAGGCGAGCTGCTGTGTTGGGTAACCAGCAGGAATTTGGTGTTGCAGGAGCAGAGATGTGGTCGGAATGAGGTTCTGAGGGAAGATTGGATTGAAACTGGGTGTGCTGGGCCTTGAAGGATCTGCAGAGGATGAGAACGGGGCTGCTTTCCAGTACCTGCCAGACCCACAGCCTCACAGGCTGCCAGGTCTGCTAAGGCCCTTAGGGGTCATCAGGACCTCCCTTCTCAGTAGATGAAGGGGGAACCTGAAGCCCAGAGACTCTGAGTTACTTGCTAAAGGCCACATAGCATATCAAATGAGGAACGGAGCTTAAAGTTATAGCTCTCTGATTCCACAGCTGGTGCTCTTTTGGGACTGGTGCTCTTTTGTGATAAGAATGATTGCTACTAATGGGGAAAGCATTTAGCCTAGCCTTTAAGAGCCTGGTTAAGAGGCCTACGTCCTTGGGGCCTGCGCTGTGGTGTAGTGGGCTAAGCCTCTGCCTGTGGCACTGACATCCCATATGGGTGCTGGTTCGAGTCCCAGCTGCTCCTTCTTCCGATCCAGCTCTCTACTGTGGCCTGGGAAAGCAGTAGAAGATGGCCCATGTCTTTGGGCCCCTGCACCCACGTGGGAGGCCTGGAGGAGGCTCCTGGCTTTGAATCAGCGCAGCTCCAGCCGTAGTGGCCATCTAGGGAGTGAGCCAGCAGGTGGAGGGCCTCTGTCTCTACCTCTCTCTCTCTGTAACTCTATCTTTCAAATAATAATAAAAAAGATGCCTACATCCTATATCAGAGTGCCTGCTTCCTGCTTTTGCATACCCTAGGAGGCAGCCGCAGGTGATGCCTCAAGTAGTTGGGTCTCTGCCATCCATACAGAGACTAGGATTGAGCTCCTGGCTCCTAGCTTCAGTCTGACCTAGCCCTGGCCGTTGCAGACCTTTGGAGAGTGAACCAGCGAATGGGAACTCTCTGCCTCTCAAAAAAGGGGAAAAGAATGGTGCTTACTAACGTGACAAGCGATTCCTGTTGGGCTAATGAGATAGCTTTTTTCACTATGGTGGTCTTCATTTCAATAGACAGGACTTCCTACAGTGAAGTCTCCTGCCCAAGGACCAGTGAGAGACAAAGCTGGGCTCTGAGCCCTGTGTGGCTGACTCCAGGTGCTCAGCCCACCTGGAGGACAGGCAGACTAAGGTGATCTTTGACCTGGAGGCGGGGACATGCTGGGGAGGTCACACTCCTTTAGCGATCACTCTCCTGTCAGTGTGGCCTTAGAGGCGCCATTTGCTCTCCCTTGGTTTCCCCACCTGTTGGGGGTTCCGGCAAAGGGTCTTGAAGGTGCGTTCCAGGTCTGACTTTGTGTAGGAGGTGCAGTGGGTGGCTTGGCCCTGGAACCACAAGCCTTTTCCTCTTGTCCTGTTAATCAGATGTGGATAGTTTTCGATCCCAGGCTGGGGGTTAGGAGGTGTGTGCAGTCAGAGAAACGCAGCTTATAGGAAGTCAGAAGAGGTGGCAGTGTGTTAGGGGGAGGGCACTGACCAGCCCCTCCAGCTTGGCCACCAGGGCTGGCTCCACCCCACATGTGATTCTGATTAGGGGGCCAGTGTAAAAGTTACCTAAACACCACTCTAATTACTCTGTTTAGGAACATTCACATGCGTGGGAGGGTGCCTGGCACTGGCTTCCCACATGTGCTGGGGGTCTGCGGGAGGCACGCATTTGTGTGAGCAGGACAGGCACTGTTTGGGGGCTTCAGCCATCCCAGGGTAGGGGTTCTCAGGCCTGGCAGAGTGGGGAGGGACCGGCTGTGCTCCACACCTGTTTGTGGCAGAGAGTGAGCTGGAAATAGCTCATCTTTTGCTAGCAGTAGGTGTGATTGTCCCGTGAGGAGTGACACAGCCCCAGAGGAGTTAATCAGTAACAGAGTGTGCAGTTTGGCGTCAGCAAGACTGGTTCTCTCACCGTGTGACCTTGGGCAAGCCACTTCCCTTACCTGAGCCTCGGCTTGTGGTGAAGACAAAATTAGATAACAGGCGAGAAGACGTGAAAGGTGTGACCAGGCTACTGTGTTGCTCAGCCACGCGGAGCTCCACTGGCAGTGTCAGGGTCAGCCTCTGCACATGTCAAAGGCCATGGGGATTGCTTGTTTCATTTACAATCAGTGGGGAAGACACCGGTCCGTGGGATGGGCAGGATTCAGAGGACCCTGCCCCAAGGTGGAGAAGGGTGGTGTTTGGGGGCTTGGGAGACCCTAGGGCAGCCCTTAATGCTCTTTGGAGCCTCTCATTCCAGCTGAGTGGGCAGGCCCAGTGGGAGTGTGCAGCTGGTGGACTGTTGATGTGCGGGCAGCATGCTGTTCTCAGGAAGTAAGGACATAGGCAGGGGTCTCTAGTGCCTTGTACTCTGCCCACCTGCTCTCTGTTCAGGCACTCCCCTGCCATGCTGTGTACATCTGAGGGCACACCTGGGGACCTCCTTGTCCACTGGCCCAGCCTCCCCAGCTGTAAGACTGTTCCCCTTTCAGCCCCATCCCGTCTTCCTGCCTGTTTGTGTGAGTGCCCACCTGTGTTTCCATCCACACAGGCACTCGTCAGCTGGCAGTCAGAGCTGCACCACAGGCCCTGCTCTGGCGCTGCCATGGATCGTGCAGAGATGCCTTGGAACTGCCTCTGTGTGCACGATCGTTGTGGGAGGGTGGCTTTCTGTTTCGACATCCAGGAAGGCCCCTCGATGCCTTGACCTTCCTGGAAAGTTGAGTCAGACCAGAGAGTGGATCTGAAGGAGTCTGTCCTTGCCATCTGTCCATGTGCTTGTCCATTTACCCATTTGTCCATGCAGCCCCTTGTCTAACTCACCACTCATCTATACAGTTATAACCAGTTACGTGTTGTCTAACTTCCAGGAACCACGCAACTGCCCTAAGACCCATTCAGCTACCCGGCTCCCCCCAGCTCCCCCAGCTCATTCACTTTCTTCTTTCTTTTTTTTCAGATTTATTTATTTTATTTGAAAGGCAGAGTTACAGAGAGGCAGAGGCAGAGAGAGAGAGGTCTTCCATCTGCTGGTTCACTCCCCAAATGGCTGTGCTGATCCCAAGCCAGGAGCCAGGAGTTTCCTCTGGGTCTCCCACATGGGTTGCAGGGGCCAAGGACTTGGGCCATCATCTGCTGCTTTCCCAGGCTCATTAGCAGGGAGCTGGATTGGAAGTGGAGCAGCTGGGACTCAAACTGGCGTCCATATGGGATGCCAGCACTGCAAGAGGTGTCTTTTCCCACTATACCACAGTGCTGGCCCTCATTCACTTTCACACCATCAATGAATGTATTTTTAAGATCCCAATTTGTGAATTCTGTAAGTTCTGGCTTACAACCTAGTCTTATAGGTGACCTGGATCAGTTGAGTTACTTGGATTTGATTTTTTAAAAGGTTTGTATGTTTATTTATTTATTAGAGATTTATTTATTTACTTGAAAGTCAGAGTTACACAGAAAGAGGAGAGGCAGAGAGAGAGAGAGTCTTCTAACCTCTGGTTCACTCCCCAGTTGGCCACAATGGCTGGAGCTGGGCTGGTCCGAAGCCAGGAGCCACGAGCTTCCTCTGGGTCTTCCTCACATGGTGCACCCAGGGAATTGGTCCATCTTCTACTGCTTTCCAAGGCCATAGCAGAGAGCTGGATCAGAAGTGGAAGCAGCCGGGACTCAAACCAGTGCCTATATGGGATGCCGGCAGTGCAGGTGGCGGCTTTACCTGCTACGCCACAGCACAGGCCCCCATTTATTTATTTGAAAGTCAGAGTTCGGGGTGGGGGGAGAAATCTTCCATCTGCGGTTAATTCCCCAGATGGCTGCAACAGCCAGCACTGGACCAGGTTGAAGCCTGAAGTCAGGAGCTTCCTCCAGGCCTCCCACATGAATGCTTTTCCTAGGTCATTAGCAGAGAGCTGGATCAGAAATGGAGCAACTAGGACATGAACTATTGCTCATATGGGATGCCAGTGTTGCAGGATGAAGCTTTACTGGCTATGCCACAGCGCCGGCCCCTGGACTTGATTTTGAAATCCCTTCCAGCTAGCATGATACAGGGATCCTAATCTGATTTATTCAACAAACCCATATACTCAACAAATAGTTACTAAGTGCCTGCTGGGTACCTGACACCTTTCTAGATGTGGGATGCTATGGTGAACAAGAGTCTTTGACCTCGTAGAGTTTATGTTCTAGTGGGAGAGACAGACAGCAAGCAAGTCGACAAGACCGTGGTGGGTGTCTCTGTATTCCGGATGGGGGCTGGGCTCCCTCAGGAGCTTCCGGTCTAGGTGGAAGTGAGACAGATGCTGGCAAAGATAACACTCCCAGGCTCTGTGTGTGTGCTGTGTTCCAGACTGGAACTTTGGTGATCAGAGGGCCAGCCTTGGGGGGCTTCTCGGGGGAGGGAAGCCAGAGCTCAGTCTCGGAGGGTGGGTCTGGAAGAAAGCTGGTCACGGAACTGGGGAGCTGTGGGACTGTGGGGCCGCGGTGTCGTCTGTGCCTGAGCTGCTGTGTCAGCTGTGAGGACTGAGTGTTGACCTCCTACCAACTTGTTTCTCTGAGTCCCATCCCCAGAACCACAGAACGAAGGGGTTGGACCCAGTGAGCTGTAAAATCCCCTGGCGAACGTTACGTGTTTCAGGGAGTTCCGTTGTGAGTGCAGCTCCTTGTCACAAGCCTGTGAGGGAGGAGGTGCAGTCTTCCTTCTTTGTCAGGCTGCCTGCCTGCTTCGCTGTTTCTTCAACGCTCCAGGTGATGAATTTGCTTCTCTAGCACCACCAGCTGGAGGGGTGCACATGCTAGGGATATGTGCCACCATATTTGTCCAGTACCTCATTTAAGATGGTAAATGCATTTTGACTTATTTGAAGGAGTGACAGAGAGAAAGAAATTTTCCATCTTCTGGTTCATTCTCCAGATGGCTGCAATTGCCAGGGCTGGGCCAGGCCAAGGTCAGGAGCCAGGAGCTTCTCCTGGCTCTTCCATGTGGATTCAGGGGCTCAAGCACTTGGACCATCTTCTGCTGCTTTCCCAGATGCATTAGCAGGGAGGTGGATAGAAAGTTGGACACAACTGGTATCAACATGGATGCCAGTGTTGTAGTCGGCAAGTTTACCTGCTATGCCATGATGCTGCTCCCGCCCCCTCCCCAAGCTCCATGCACCCCCAATCACTGCTTCTTTTGTGGAAGAAAAATCAATCAGTACATGTTTTCATGTCTCTCATCGTGAGAACACACTGCCTTCCTGCCTGCAGGATCAACCCAGGTGCTGGCAGTGGCCCCCGGTGGTCAGGCTGGAACTCCAGGCTGTTGGACTTTGCCAGGCTCCACCTCATCTTCTTTCCTCTGTTTATGTTTCAGGGCCCTCAAAGCAGTGTGGGAGCGAGCCAGGGAAGGGGAGAGGGTTGGGGAGGAAGTCTACCGTTCCATCCTCCCCAGTGTTTCCCCTATGAGGACAGAGGTGTGGGAGGGAGCCTCTTTTTTTGCAAGAGAAGCTGCGTGGGCTCTCTGGGGCTGGCCGGCTGTGGTCCATCCGGGAGTGCACTGTGATTTAGCAGGTGCTGCGAGCGGATGTTGGTTGCAGGGCTCTGTGCGCACACTCGCACTTACGCAGCAGCCGGGCCTAGCCTCTCTGCTAATTACGGACATTTAGAAATGTTCCCGCTCGTGAGAGTCCCCAGGTCAGAGGCCACACGTGTTTTGGTTTTCTTATTTGAGGTATTATGTGTTCAAGGTAGATTCATGCTACAACCTTTGTTTATTGACTTGTACTTTTCCCTGTGAACCTGATGGAACATGACAGATGATATTTACAAGGCACGTGTTTCCGATTAAATCATGGGAGACATTAAAGCCTGAAAATGAAAGCCCCTTTGAAAGGCCAGGTTCAGAGAGAAGGAGGCAGTCCCCGGTGGGGCCTTGGCAGTGGAGTCGCCTCCTCAGCTGGCTACAGAGAAGGCTGAAGGTGATGAGCGGTCCCTGGGCTGGGATGCGACCATTTGTTACTCCTTCCCAGCCTTCCCAGCCCAAGTGGGCACCAAGAGCCCCTCTTGCTCTCAGCCCTTTTAGGGGAGGAGGAAGGGAAAGACACTGCCTTTTTGGAGCACCTACTGTGTGTCCAGGCTCTTTTACGTGAGTGTTTTCCTACCTGGACCTCCTGCAGCCCTGGGGGCCACTCCTCTTTGAAGGGGAGTCTGACTGGTATGGCGGGGAGGAAGTGACCATGGCCCACAGGACACTGCTTGCATCCTTGCTTGCTCTGACTCTCACTGTGTTGACCCTGGCCAAGCCGCTGAGCCTCGCTGAGGGCCTTTGTTCCTTCTCCTGCAAAGTGGGCGCAAACATGGTATCTGTGCCATAGGTGTGCTCCTTGGTACCTTAGCATGAGTTACTGTCATTATTAAAGAGGAGCAGAGATGCTTTTCACTGCCAGGAGAGGCTTGTAGCCAAACCCAGGTCTGCAGACTCCCAAGCCTCTCCTGATGCTGCTCAGACTGTCCCGGTAGGATGAAGCAGGGCAGCTGATGGCCAGCAAGGTTACCTGGCTGACTGCTGCGCCAGGCCCTGGGCTGTCCTTTGGCCTTCCTCAGACTTCCCAGGAGCAGAAATGGGAAAGCTCAGTGGGCAGGATTAGCCTAATCGGGGGTCTTTCCGTGGAGGTCAATTAAAGGATTTGGGAAAATATAAAAAGTGGAAACAGCTTGGGATGGGCGGCTCCCCACCCCCGCCTGCCTACCGCTCCCTCCAGCCCACCGCCTTCCTCCCTACTTCTACCTCCTTTTGCTGTAGAAGGAGTCTGGAGTGCTGCCTTTTCTGGACACCTGGTGGCAGGTGACCTGAGAACTAATGAAAGCAAGGGTGGGCTTTTTCATATTTAAAATCTCTCTTTAGGACCACTAAGTGGCTTGTTAGCTGGTTTGTAGGCGCAGAGGTGGACATGGGAGAGAGAAGAAAAGATTGCTCCTGGCTGCACCTCCCAGATGGAAAAGCTTACTTTTGGAAACATCGACTTTCTCTGGGAGAAGCTGGGTTGAGCATCACCTGCTGTTTCCCTGGAGACTAGACACCTTCCTTCCTTCCTTTCTTCCTTTCTCCATTTTTTAAAAAGATTTATTTATTTATTTGAAAGGCAGAGTTACAGAGAAGTGTGTGTGTGTGTGTGGGGAGAGAGAGAGAGAGAGAGAGAGAGAGATCTTTCATCCTCTAGTCCACCCCCCAAATGGCCACAGCAGCTGCAGCTGGGCTAATCCAAAGCCAGGAGTCAGGAGCTTCCTCCGGGTCTCCCATGCAGGTACAGGGCCCCCAGGACTTGGACCATCCTCTACTGCTATCCCAGGGCATAGCAGGGAGCTGGGTCAGAAATGGAGCCGCCGGCACTTGCATCAGTGCTCATATGGGATGCTGGCATTGTAGGCAGTGGCTTTACCTGCTACGCCACAGCGCCAGTTCCTGACATCTGCTTTGAGGGAGGAGCCTGTGAGGTGGTGGAGACAGAGCCAGCTGGGATTCACCCTGGAGCAGACTTCCGCAGGACTCTCACATAGTACACAGTTGCTGTGGGTTTCAGGTGGGTACAGAGGAAGTTCCAGACTGGGGCTGAAACTGTGCTGCAGGCTTTGCTCTGCCTGGCATCTTGCTGACTGTGCTCACCGCTGAGTCCGAGGCAGCAATGGGTCCATTCAGAACCACCCCTCGCCCCCATTTTACCAGCAGGGTGCTGGAAGGCCGATGACCCGTGCTGGGAGGAGTGTGTGATCGGCTCCCCCAGCCTCCCTTTCCCCAGCTACAAGGTGGGGAGGAAGATGCCTCTGCTTCTCCCTTGAGGTGGTGCATGGGGAAACCGTTGAAAGCACAGATCATAAGGTAACCGCAGTGGCAACAGTGATCAACCTTCAGGGGAAAGTTTGCAGGGCAGGCGCCCCCTATGACCTCACGACACTCCTCTGGGCTGGGTGTTTCCCGCCATGAGGCAGTATTCTGAGGGGAGGTGACTTGCTCAAGGTTTGGAGCTACTGGGTCTGCAGAACTACGGGCTAAGCTGAGGTTAGTCCTGCTGCAGGTCAGGCCTGCTCCGAGGTCAAAGAGCCCCTGGACCACTGGAGGCAGAATGACTGACAAGGCGAGACTTCAAGCTGTCTCTTTCCCACGTTGAGCTCCTTCTTCCCCCCAACCTTCCATTCGACCCCCCCCCCCACCACTTGACTGCAGATGTACATCGGGCTTTAGGGTGGCATGGCGTGGCTTGTCCTGTGAGGTGGGAGTCCACTGCAGTGCCAGAATCCCATATGGGCTCCACTTCCCATCCAGCTCTCTGCTAATGGGCTTGGGAGAGCAGTGGGGGATGGCCCAAGTCCTTAGGCCCCGGCACCCATGTGGGAGACCTGGTTGAAGTTCCTGGATTTGGCCTGGCCTCATCCTGGTCGTTGTGGCTATTTGGGGAGTGAAGTAGCAGATAGAAAACCTCTTGGCTGGCACCGCGGCTCAACAGGCTAATCCTCCGCCTAGCAGCGCTGGCACACCAGGTTCTAGTCCCGGTCGGGGCACCGGATTCTGTCCTGGTTGCCCCTCTTCCAGGCCAGCTCTCTGCTGTGGCCAGGGAGTGCAGTGGAGGATGACCCAAGTGCTTGGGCCCTGCACCTGCATGGGAGACCAGGAGAAGCACCTGGCTCCTGGCTTTGGATCAGCGCGATACGCCGGCTGCAGTGCGCCGGCCGTGGCAGCCATTGGAGGGTGAACCAATGGTAAAGGAAGACCTTTCTCCCTGTCTCTCTCTCTCTCTCTCTCTCTCTCTCACTGTCCACTCTGCCTGTCAGAAAAATAAAAAAAAAAAAAAAAAGAGAAAACCTCTTTCTCTCTGCCTCTGTTTCTCCTTCTCTGTAACTCTTTCAAATAAATAAATAAAAAAAAAAAGCCATGTGTGAACAATGCAGATGATTACACTTTGTGTGTCCCTGGGTGAGTTATTGTCTCTGTGTGCCTTGATTTCTCCATCTGTAAGATGGGATTGATAATACTTGCTTTATTCCTACTGTAAATTTGTTATGAGGGGTTAAAAATAGTGCTGACAGGAGATGGTGTTGTGATGTAGCTGGTAAAGCCAGCACTTAACAATGCTAGCATCCCAAGTGGGTGCCATTTTGTGTCCCAGATGCTCCACTTCTGATCCAGCTCCCTGCTAATGGCCTAGGAAGAGCAGTAGAAGATGGCCTAAGTGCCTGGGGCCCTGCACCCATGTGGGAGACCTGGATGGAGTTTTTGGCTCCTGGCTTTGGCCTGGCCCAGCCCTGACTGCAGCAGCCATCCGGGGAGTGAACCAGCAGATGAGATCTCTCTTTCCCCGCACCTCTCTCTGTGTGTCGCTTTCTTTCAAATAAATAAATCTTTAAAGAAAACGGTGCTGATGGAAAGAGGACAGGAGCCAGTTACATGTGCTCTTCTTCAAGGCACTGTTCTGAGCGCAGACTGTGGGGGCTGTGGCAAGGCCGGGCTCTGCAGCCTCAGCAGTGAGCAGTCATTTCTTCCCAGGAGGCCGTGCGCGTTTTCTGAAGGCCTCTTGCTGTTGTAAACGCACAAGCGGTGCTGTAGACGGGTTGTTTCCTTAGTAGGTAAGGCTGATTCTCAGAACAAGCTAAACAAATCCCCCCTTATTGAAGAATGTTGCTTGGGGCTAGGCTTGATTAAAATCGGAAAATCTAAGAGGCTTAAATGTGTGCGGTTTTGGTTGTGGAGGGATCAGGAGTGCTTTGCCCTGCCCTGCATCTCGCTGGCCGTGCTCACAGAGTCATGAGGCCACTGAGGGTCGGAGGCAGTGATGGGCCTCTCTGGCACCCCATGTGACCAGTGGGAAAAGCGTCCGGAACCCAGGGCAGGCAGAATTCCAGGCTCCTTCCTCGGGGCTCGGATTGCTGGGGGACTGTCGTGTCACTCGGGATCCCGAGTCCTGCCCCTCTCTGCTCGGGAGGGAGCACTTAGGGTTTGAAACAGCTCTGGGTGCCAGGTGTGTGCCACTTCACATATCTCTACTTCCATGTCCTCCTCTGTGAAAAGGGGTAAGAGCAGTCGCTGCTTCCTAGGGTGGTGAAGAAAAAGTGAAATAATACAGCAGAAAGTGCCCGGGGTAGTGCCAAGCACGGGGCATAGCACTGGCTGCCACGAGGGTCCTGCTGGGAAGGGATGGGTTACTTCACATCTGACGCAGACGCAGCTTAGAGAGGGGAACTTGCCTGCCTGTGCAGGTGAGGGGCAGAGCGGGGTCGGCCACGGGTCTGGCTGACTTTGAAGCCATGGAGGGTCGGCTGAACAGAGCCCCGAGGCAGCCTGTGCAGCCGGAGCACCCCGGAGAGGGGCAGAGCAGTGATGGCTCCAGTGCCATGTCCTTGTAGGCCTGTGGCTGAGTGTGTGAGGACAGGATCCAAGGCCTAAGGAGGGTGTTGCAGACTTGCCCAGGCCAGCTCTTTTCTTAGAATCTCAGGGTCATGCAGACAACATTGGCCAGGGTCCTCTATGGCTCAGGTCCCTGGGCAGATGGTTCCTTGCTGACACAGTCAACATTAATTGGGCTGGCATGAGTTTCAGGGCAGACTGCCAGGTGGTGGCAACTCTGCTGCAGAGAGCAGCCCCCTATACTCACGCGCTGCCCAGTGGAGTGGCCGGTGGGGATGCCTGGGACCCAGGCTGTGAGTGTGACTCATGCGGTGAGAAGAAAGCACTGGCCCAACAGAGAGGGAGACTTGGGCTCTGCCATTTCTCTCCTTGCTGTTCTTCCCCAGCCAGGAAGCCCCGCCATGCCCTGCCTTGCCTTGGCCATCGGCAAATGGCAGGGGAAGCCTCCTTCGTGGAGGCCGCACATCTGCCCTGTGCTAAGCCCTTGCTGTGTGTTAACTCATCTACTTCTCACCACCACCCTGTCAAGTGTTATCCCATTCTGCAGACAAGGCCCTGGAGTCCCAGCCTTAGCCCATCCCCACCCTGCATCACCTGCTGCCCTTGATGGAAGGGAGTGTGTGTGTGTGTGTGTGTGTGTGTGTGTGTGATGTGGGTGGAAGTCACTTGCGTGGGCAGATGTGGGAAGGGAGGAACCTTGGCAGCTTGCCTGCCTTCCGTAAGCGCTTATTCAGTGCCGAGGGAGCGGGCCTCTCAGAGCAGTACTAGCTGATGTTGGTGCGGTTCTTCATTTTTTTTTTCCAAACAGCACATTCCCAGCAGTCTCTCTTCTGATGCAGGAAGCAGGACATTCTGATGGTTGAGCGCCAGGTCTCTGGAGCCAGCCTGTGGCTTAGGGTCGAACCCTGATTGCAGTGGTTACTTCTCTCTGTACTTTATGTTTGCATCCATAAAATGGACAGGAGTACAGCTTGGAACACAGAACACGTACTCTCCATGAGGCAGGAGGGAGGGTCAGTGTAGGGCAGGAGGGAGCTGAGATGGAACTGGCCTGGGGGCTCTGAATCCCAGAGTTCCTTTGCAAAGGAAAAGGAAACTCCTTGAGTCAGGAGTTCTGACTGTGCGTGTCCCGCAGTGAGAGTGCCTGTCCCCCACGTCCTACCCACTGCAGAGGCTGTGATACAGAAGGCAGACGGTCACGCTGCTGCTAGGAACGGGAAGTAGAATCCCAGTAGCTGAGGAGAGCACTCTGGGGTTCCTCTCAGCAGGTAAGCATTGAGTTACCCTTTGACCCCGCACCTGCGCTGCTAGGTTTATGTCCAGAACTGAAAATGCATCTACACAAAATCTGTGCACACACATGTTAATAGCAGTATTCCTCATCATCGCCCCAACCTGAAAGCCACCCCAAATGTCCACCAGCTGATGAACAGGTAGACAAAATGTGGCATAGCCACACAATGGAATATAATGCAGCCATCAAAAGTCATAAAGTACTTACACATGGTGCAGTGTGGATGAGCCTTGGGAACACTGTGCTGTGTGGAAGAAGCCAGTCACAGATGGGTCACCTGTTCTGTGGTTCCATTTATATGCAATGTCCTGAGTAGGCACATCTGTAGATATCTAAAGTGTATTGGCAGTTGCCAGGGGCTGGAAGCGGGGGACCTATGGAATGACTGCTCCCAAGTATGGGGTTTCACTGATGAAAACATCCTGCAATTCCAGGAGTGCAGAATCTCTCTCTCTCTCTCTTTTTTTGTCAAGGGCCTTTTGAATATTTGTAACATCATTTTGTTATCAACTTAAAAATAATCCTGCTCTAGATTTATTGAGTTTCAGATCACACCTGCAGTTGCCTTGGCAGGACCAGACCAAATGATTTTGTGGATCTTACATGGCCTGTGGGCTGGATGTTCCCCATTCCCACAGGGACGGGTGTACAAGTCGTGAACACAGGAAAACCATGATAAAGAGAGGACTCTAAGGGGTGCATCTTGAAGCACATGGATATCTCAAAAAATCACAAATAAGAAAAACAGAACACCCCAAAACCCCTGCCCAATCTGCCCCCTGCCCCGCAGGGACATGCGCCTCACTCCGGGCTTTGAGCCCTTTTAGGAGGTACGGGGGGCATGCTCATGCCGGCTCCACCCTCTCCCTTCCTGACAGCCAGCACTCACAGAAACCCAGAAGCTTTGGAGCCACAGAGCCTTGCCCTTCCATTCCTTCCCCTTCCCCTGGGTCTCCACGTCCATGTGGGAGCATGTGAGGGGTGTAGACTGTGGTACATGACTGTGGTGGGGGCATGGAGGGCAGGCAGCAGTCCTGGGGGAGGAGCGGGAGCAGGAGCATCTGACTGCTGGTCTTCCAGGCCGGGCGCCTTGTGCATGGCAGGTGTTCCAGAATGTTGGGACAGACGTGGGACAGTGGAAGGGCTGAGGCCCCCTGGCTGAGCAGGTGACTGGGCTCTGTCATCCCCTGATAGAGGCAGATCAGGTCAGAGTCTCGGCTCTGGGTCAGGGACGGCTGGGTTTGAGTCGCAGCTCTCCTTCTGGCTGAACAACCTTTGCAGATCACTCAGTCTTTCTGTGTTCAGTGTCTTGTTTAGGAGATGGTTGTAGGAGGCGTCCTCTGGACAGAATTGTGTCCCTCCCCCGCTTCATCTGTTGAATTCCTAACCCCAGTGTGATGGTGTTTGGAGATGGGTTCTTTGGGGGCTAATGAGGTCATGAGGCTGATGGGATTAGTGCCCTAGTAAGAAGAGAGACTGGACAGCTGGCCTGCTCTGACCCCACCCTCTGAGGACACAGTCGGAAGGTGCCCTCCCCAGAATCCTGCCCTGCTGGCACTTTGATCTTGGATTTCCTGGAGAGAAAACTTTCTGCTGTTGAAGCCAACCGGTCAGTGGTGTTCTGTTGTGGCCGATGAGTAGACTGAGATAAGGCAGGAGCACGATGGTGGGTGTGGCACAGGGCATGGCCTGTGGTCAGCACACCTGTTGTTGCTAGTGGTGACTCCTCTCATTGTCACGATGCTCTCACCGTTAGGTCATGCAGGTGGAGGGGCTCGTAAACTGTGAAGCGGCATGGCTGTGGAAGGGGCTAGAAGCGATGGCAGAAGGAAACGAGAGACAGCGTGAGCAGCTCTGTGGTGGCCACAGTCCAGAGGGCACCCTGGCTAGGAAGCTCTGCCTGGTTTTCTCAAGAAGTGGCTCTGTTCTGGCAGCTTCTGTCTGTCTACCTGTTCCCAAATGGCAGCACCTGAATGGAGGCCCCCCGGGCTGGCGATCTGAGCTCCCAGCTGTGTCGTCACTGAGCATGGCGGTGGGCCAGGGTCCCCAGCAGTGGTCCATGCAGAAGGAGGAAGAGAAGGATGATCTGCAAGGTAGCTCACGACCTGTTATTGGGGATGGCGCCTGGCCTGGCCTCTCACCTTATCAGACCCTGAGCGAGGGGGCCTGGGTTACAGAGAAGCCAAAAGCTACGTCGGGACAGTGATGTAAAAGTCTGAATTGGCTCCCGCTCCTGCTCCTGGACACTGGGGACTCGGAGGCTCCCCCTGCCCCGTGGAAGATCCCTGCCTGGAGCTCCTGCGTCATGCTCTGGAGTTGTTCCTGGCAGACGCTGCCCATCACCCTGTCCCTGGAGCTGCGGGCTGAGGTCAGCCCCGTGCAGACATCTCTCACTGCCGCAGCGGGGAGGGATGTGTTCCCGGATGAGTTTATGGGATTTTCTGGTCGGTTCTTTAATCGTGTCCTGTTTGTTTGCTGTCTGGTCTGGGCCAGTGGGGTGGGTGGGGTGGGGAGTCCTCGGAATGTCGGCCTGGGCGGCGTGGAAGGCTCCTCGGGCAGAGGAGGGCGGATGTTGGGAAGCGGATGTGGAGTTGGGGAGGTTTTCAACCATAAGGGGTCTGGTGGTTCTGCTTCCACCCCGATAGGTGCTTCTATTTTGCAGACAGGTGTTGGTTACAGTGATTGGAATACTGGCTGTGGGCCCAGTCCCACTGCTTGTGGGCTCTGTGACCTCAGCCCATTGCTTTACCTCTCTGTGCCTCTGTGGCCTTGCCTGTTAAGTAATAAGTAGTAGTGGCACCTACCTCGTACGTGGTGGTGAGGCCTAATGCAGAAGCATTGAGAGCAGCAGCCAGCAGAGTCTAAGTCAGCGTTAGCTGGACGTGCTGAGGCGTGCAGGGTGGGTAGGGCCTCTCCACAGCTGTTTCTCCCTCCTGTGCACTCCTCTGCAGTTCAGCTCCATCAGTGCATCCTGAGCTGGGCCAAGCCCCCTGCTGGGGGTGGATCTGATCCTGAGCTTGACCCAGGAGTGTTCCCAGCCTCAGTAAAGGGGGTTCTGGGCAGAAGAGGGTGGGATGGTGGTGGTGACACTGGACTGTGCTTTGAGGGATGAAGGGCGGTCTCTTAGGCAGAGTGACTCAGGAGGTGACACAGTGCACAAGAAGTTAAAGTGGGGAACGGGGTAAGAGGCTCCCAAAAGCCTTTAGTGCCGAGCTCAGGCAGTCCCAGCTTTCTGCAGGGGGCTGGGGAGCCTTGGAAGGATTTTGGGTGTGTGGCCTGCTCAGGTCTGCGTTGCTGTCTTTCCTTGGCTTTCCTCAGCAAGCCCCTCGTGGTGTCACTCTGAGGCTGTCTGCCGTGGAACTGCCTTCTCACCACCTGGGTGATGTCTCCTTCTTCCCAGCTCCCTGCCCCGGTCTTAAGAGGAGCCGGCGCCGCGGCTCACTAGGCTAATCCTCCGCCTTGTAGCGCCGGCACACCGGGTTCTAGTGCCGGTCGGGGCGCCGGATTCTGTCCCGGTTGCCCCTCTTCCAGGCCAGCTCTCTGCTGTGGCCAGGGAGTGCAGTGGAGGATGGCCCAAGTGCTTGGGCCCTGCACCCCATGGGAGACCAGGAGAAGTACCTGGTTCCTGCCATTGGATCAGCGCGGTGCGCTGGCCGCGGTGGCCATTGGAGGGTGAACCAACGGCAAAAGGAAGACCTTTCTCTCTGTGTCTCTCTCTCACTGTCCACTCTGCCTGTCAAAAAAAGAAAAAAAAAGAGGAGCTGTCGCAGTCAGGTAGTAATTCACGCAGTGACACCTGCAGTGAGTGCAGGTTCACCTCCTGTAGGTACAGGCCCAGTGGGAGGAGCATCTGTGGGGGTAGCCTGTCATGGGTGTTCTGCTCCTAGACTCATGTCGCTGTCCCAAGAGGGGTCTCCCAAGGTCAAACGGGGAAACTTTAAGAGGTGGGGGACTGTGGGAGTTTAGAGTGATGGCTTGTTCCAGCTGGGAGAATCAGGCAAGGACGAGCTGGGGGCTGGGGCGGCGGTGGGAAGGGCGTTGGTTCCAGGCAGCGTGGTCTGCTCCAGCAAAGGCACAGAAGTGGGAAGACACACAGCCTGTGTGACGGGCAGCAGTAGAGCTGCTGGCTGGACTGCTGGGCCCCTGCAGTGAGGCGAGAGGAGGGAGGTTGGAGGGCTTGAGTGCCAGCCCAAGGCCAGATGTCAGGGGAAGAAGGGCTGGGAGGTGGGGCATGGGGATCCTGTTTCGCTGTAGACACAGGGGGTCCTGGACAGTTCGTGGTTCTGCTTTGGTGAGGTTAATTTTTACACCTGTGGTTCTTTGGAGAAGAGGGCAGAAAGTGGATTTATCATCTTGAAGGTGGGGGTGGGTCGTGGGTCCCACCTTTGCAGAAAAGTAACTTGCTCTAGCTCTAACCATTGTAAAACTCCTGAGATTTCTGCCATAATGAAAGAGGCCATATTTCTCCCATGGTTTCTTTAAAACTTAGGTTTCAAGCGGGAATAGCAGTGCATAATTTATTTCTCCTGCCGCTTGATCTGTGCTCTCAGGGGAAGGAGCAGGAAGGAATTAGTGAGCTCTATATTACAATTTAATTGCTTGAAGGAAAAATATTATTTTTTATTGTTAACCATTAGCTGCTTCTAGTTTTATTAAACTCAAGCCTGTGCCCAGCCTTGCATTAGCCACTAGGAGCTGGCTGGCTCCCTGAGGGGAGGAAAGCCTGCCGGGCTGTCCCACCTTGTAAATCCAGGGGTACTGCTGGAAGCCCCGCAGCCCCAGATTCTTGCATTCCGGGCCTCTGTGCTCAGAGCACAGCCTCCAGACCGTGGGTTCTCCTCATTCTCAGGAGGGCACAGGAAGGCCCCTGGGGTGGACAGACCTGAGCCTCCCTTGAGATGAGTGAACTTGGCTGCTTTGCTCAGGCTCCTGTTTATACATGAAGAGCTTTTGCTTCCAGGGGCAGTTACTAGTGTTATGTATGTATGTATGTATGTAAACTGAGTATCCTGGTATCCAGTAGGTGCTCGATAAAAGCCAGTTTGTGGATCCCAGTGCTGTACACTTCTCCAGGAGCCATCTCCTCTCCATCATTCTGGCTCCAGGCTCCCAGCTCTTGGTACCCACCAGAGCTGTACTCCAACTCACTCATGTCCTGCCTCTCTTGGGACTTGGGCTGAGGCAAGAGGCCCAGGGTTCCTGACCGGTCTGCTGGGCTGGGCCTTCACTGCTGGGTGTTTTATGCCTGGCATCAGTGCAGGTCCCTGCCCCCAGGCAGTTCCTAGCTGGATAGACACTCGTGGGCAGGGCATGTAGGAGGCTTCAGAGTGGGGTTCTGAGAGGACTGGGGGAGGAGTGAGTCTGTGGGGAAGCTGGCTTCATTCTTTGTTGTGGTGATCGACCAGCCACTTCCTTCAGGTCCAGCCCTGAAGTGAGGCTCCTTGCCCTCTGCCCCTGCTGCACCTGCTCCTTCCCTGGCCTCTCGCAGTTGGTGTTTCATATATATGCCCTCACTGGACTCACGTCACCACCTTGGAGGCCTCTCTCTTTTACAGGAGCCAGCTGAAGCCCACAGAGGCGAGATGACCACAGCATTCTCCTTCCCATAGCTGGGGAGTTGGGCCAGGAGGTCTGCTGAGAACAGTGGAGCCTGGAGGCCTTCCTGGCTGCTCCCCTCCTCTGCCCTGGTGGACTGCTGGCTTGCATCACTCCCTCACACAGGGAGGGCTTTTTACTTATTTATTATTATTTTTATTCATCTGAGAGGCAGAGAGAGTGAGAGAGCACTACCATCCACTGGTTCACTCCCCAAGTGCCGTGGAACCCAGAATTCCATCTAAGTTTCCCACATGGGTTGCAGAGAGCCACGTGCACAGGGTGGGAATTGGAACCAGGCATTGAGCTGGGACTCAGACACACACACTCCACGATGGGATGTGTACCTCCACTGGTGACTTAACTGCTGTTGCAAATGTCACCCTGGAGGGCAGGTGTGGGCCCACTGCAGACTGCAGTGTTTTTATTGACTTACCTTCCCCGGCCTGGCATCCTGGCAATGAGCCACTGCTGTTTGGCAGTGGCCCCAGACTGACCATCTCCTGTTCCCTGCCAGGTGCCCTTGGCTGCCCCTCTGCATGGGGACTGGGCTCCTGTGCAGCATCCCATGCTTTCTGAGTAACCTACAGCCTCAGTTTACTGTGATTGTGAGAATTTGACTCCTGCTGGTCAACAGTTCGTGGTGTGTGCGGGACTCTGCCTGGCGCTCAGAGTAACTCCTTCAACCCCCAAGCCCAGGGTCTGAGCTGGTGAGTGACTTGCCCAAGGTCCTGCAGCCTGTGAGAGGTGGAGCTCAGAGCCGTCAGCTCCTGTGCAGCTTGGCTTTCTTCCTGGGTGTGCTGCTGCCTCACCAGTGTCCCCTCAGCATGAATTTGTTGTTGGGCTTGTCCCTGTTGGTGCCCAGGATGTCAGATCCCTGGGCTTTCCTGGTCCAGCTGTCGCTAATAGGAACACTGGGTCCCAGGCCACCCAGGAGGCAGAATGTGTCCAGGCCAGGGTCAGCTGGCTTGTAGAAAGGGAGTATGTAGATCTAAGTGGGGCCCTGAGTCTAGAGGGGCGTGTGGGGAGGAGAGGAGAATGAGCATGTATTGGTGCCTATTGTGTATGGCATACTTTGCTCTGTCCTCTCTCTGTGTCACCCCCTCCTCCCAGAGCTCCAGCCACATGTACCCTGCAGGCGCCACACACTGTCTCAGTGCTGCTACCCATGCCCCCCTCTGCCCAGAGTGCTCGCTCCCCTTCCTCGGGCTAACCCCTGCTTGCACTGAGCCCTAGCCTGGCTCAGAGCCCCTTCTCAGGGTCCTGCCACACGGCGCTGTGGTGGTTGCCTATTCAGCGTCTGCCTTTCTCACTGGGCAGTAGCTCCTGGGGGCTGGGAGCATGCTTGTTCCTTTGTCATCAGGCCTGGCATGGGCAGGTGCTCGGGAAGGCTTGCTCTGCTTGGTTAGTAATGATAGAACCTCTTCAGATCGAATCATGGATTCTGCATCACGGGGCGTCTGCAGACCCATCGCTGCTTTCAGCTGCCCAGTCGCCTGGGGCCTTAGTTAAGGTGCCGATTTTTTTTTTTTTTAATTATTTGGTAGGTGGAGTTAAACAGTGAGAGAGACAGAGAGAAAGGTCTTCCTTTAGTAGGGTCACCCCCCAAATGGCTGCTACGGCTGGTGCTGCACCGATCCGAAGCCAGGAACCAGGTGCTTCTTCCTGGTCTCCCGCATGGGTGCAGGCACCCAAGCACTTGGGCCATCCTCCACTGCCTTCCCGGGCCACAGCAGAGAGCTGGACTGGAAGAGGAGCAGCTGGGACTAGAACCCGGTGCCCATATGGGATGCTGGCGCCGCAGGCAGAGGATTAGCCAAGTGAGCCATGGCGCCGGCCCCACCGATGTGTTTTCTAGGTGAGGAAACGGAGGCTCGGGAAGCTGCCCAGTGTGACGGTGGCGGAGCCCGGCTTCTCCACTCGCAGCCCTCCCCTGCCCGTGCTGCAGATGGCGCCTGCTTTATGGCGCCCACACCCTTGGCGACCCCCAGCCTGGACTGCTTGTGATCAGATTGCCTTCCTCGCCACTGAGCTCATGCTGCTGAGGGAATGGAAATTTGGATCCATGGGCGGGGGTGACAGGCTGGGTTGGCGGGGGGGTGGGGTGGGGGGCGACTCTGATGCGGCACCGTGGGACCAGCATTGGGTGGGGGAGGCTGGAGGAACACGCCAGAACCAGACAGCCATTCTGGCCTCTGGCCCTAGGGGCTGCTGAATACCACCCTGAGTGGTTGGCAGACGCCTGCCCCCATGTCTGGGTGTCCAGAGGTTTTGGATGTTTCACGGTGGAAGGGAAGAGGGGTTAGACTGGCCTGGCCTGCAGAGGTTAAGTTGTCTGCAGTGGTGATTTCTGAAGACAGACTGTCCCCAAAAAGGCCTGGGTGCAGGTCCTGCCTGGCTAGAAATGCCACTTCCTTGTTCGATTTTGCTCATCTGTGAAGAGGGGACGGCAGGAGTCTGAGAAGAGTGGGGTCGGGGATTCAGTTGTTGAACATTTCCTGGAGCACATGGCATGCCACGCTGGTCCTTGCTCTGCAGATGGCGCCGTGTCCCACCCCGCCTGGCTCCAGGGGCTGATGGGAGGCCCAGATGAGGCGCTTCACTCCAGATGCTGTAACACGCTGTGTACCTGTGAGGGGCTTGTCTCAGAAAAGAGGGAGGTAGATGGTGAGGGACAGCGATGATGTTTGTACTATTTCCTGGGACAGGAGAGGCCCTCTGGCAGCCAACCCAGGACCAGTCCAGCCAGTGAGGCCCAAGCACCTCCAGGCTGAGTCCAAGGTGAGCAGAGTCCTGGGGGTTCCCCGGGTGGCAGTGCCTATTACAGGGGCCTCAGGCGGGGAGAAAGGAGGCTCAGGCTGGCACGATCTAGGTCTCCCCAACTTCCCTCGTCAGCCCTGAGCCCTAAATCAGGGACAGTCCCCGGCAGGGTTGTTTGGGGGTTACCATCACCTTGTGGGGGTGACGTAAGTGTTACTGTCTGTAGGGCCCATAGTAAGTGCTCAGTAATGGTTCCATTGCTTTTATTGTTGTTGTGAGCTCTTTACATGATTATTGCATTCTTTCCACACACATCTCCAGCACGCTGGATCCCACTTACTGTTTTATGGTTGTGCCGAATACTTTTATCCTTCAGGCCATGGGGAGCCATGGAGGGTTTTTGAGCACAAGTGTGACATAGGACTGGGCTCCAGGATGATTAAACTGGCAGTGGGTTTAAAGCCTCATTATGTGGTGTGGTTAGCTCAAAAAAGAGTTTATTGTTTTATGGTATTTTTTAAAATAGCTTTTCAAACCGTTTCCTCTTTAATTGGGGGAAAAGAGAGGTTGGACAAGAAGGGAAAGAAAGCTGTGTTAAGAAGGAAGGAGGCAGTTTGGGGTGCCAGGTATTTAACCGTGATGGGGGGACCTGCAGAGTGGGCTGCTGATGGGGCCTGGGGTTGCCAGACATCGTCCCCAGGTCAGGCTATGGGTGTGGACACCCCCTTCTCTGCATCCCACTCCCACCCCAGCACGGGCCACGAGAGCTGCTGCTGTGTTGGGATTGGGCAGCCACGATAGAAGTCATTTCTGTGCCTTTGGAGATGGAGGCATCTGGGCCATCATGAATGCCGGCGGGCGTGACTGGGGATTGTGGTGGCGGGAGAAGGGCTGCTGGTTGACCGTGAAAGGAAACTAGAGGCCATTTAGAGAAATTGAGATTGGGTGAGGCAGAGCTGTGCAGAGGTGAAGGACCCTTGTGTAGCACCTGTGGAGCCCGGCCTGTGTGATTCGATGCTGGATGCACGACTGCAGGGAGTGGCCTTTTCCACCAGGAAAAGACCTGGAAGCTGCAGGGAGGCTGGAGGCCCAGGAGTGGGGGGGCAGGAGTGGGGGGATGGAAGAGGAGTAGGGTGCTGCAGGAAGTTCAGGGTCCTCAAAAGGGAGCTCGGCTCCTCCTGTGTGTTTGCATCTGGGATCCGGGGCCCAGTGGCTTCCCAAGCTTCACCCACTGGGAATCTGACTCTGTGGACGACTGGCAAAGGACTGGGCTCGGAGAAGCACTGATTTGGGCCTAACTGCGATGGTGGTGGAAGGGATGATGATGGGCCGAAACAGGGGTCTGTGGGCAGTCGGTGGTGGGAGGGGCTGGGCATGGGCCCTGGGAACCCCCATGGTGGGTGCAGTTAGTAGATGGGGTCCTAATCTGGGTGGACATGGGGAACTCTGGCCTGGGTAGAGGACAGTTTTTGGAGGACTTTGGCTATAAGCTGGTTATGAGTGATGAAAAAATCTAGGGTGTGTGGGAATCCTCTGGCTGGCAGGGTCAGGAGAGGGAGTCAGTCCAGGAGCCAGACTGAGCAAGTTGGAGCAGAAGTGTGCAGCTAGGGACACAGTGGAGGCCAGAGTGAACCATGGTGGATGGTGAGGGCACTGTGGGAGCTTGGCCTGGGGCTGAGGTCAGAGCAGGACCAGGCACTGCCTTGCCGCCTTCCTCTGAGCTCCTTGGAAACCTCACAGGTCTGGGTCAGAGCCTGGGTGGAGCCAGTGTTACAGATGGGGAGATGCAGGGCACTGCCACAGCTCCCTGCCTTGGTGGACAGTGGGCTTAGCTGGAAACCTTGGGAACATTTCTTGATCTTTGTGCTTCAGTTTCCCCAACTGTCAAAGGGGTGAAATTAACTATACCCACTTTAAGGGGTTGTCATGAGGATTGAGCATCTAAATATATAGAGTGGCACCTGGGTGTTATTATTCCTGTTCCAGCCATACCCTTGCACAGCCCCTGCTCCTGCCAATGCTGTCCCTCTGTTGGTGCCCCCTCACCCCTGTCTTTCAAGGCCAGCTCAGATGGGCCACCTTCTAACTCCCATTTGCTTAGCTGTAAAAAGAGCCTGGGGCTGGCCTTACGGTACAGCAGGTGAAGCCCTGGTCAATGACACCAGTGGCCCATGTCGAGTGCTGGTTCAAGCTCTGGCTGCTCTGCTTCCTGTCCAGGTCCCTGCTAACGTGCCTGGAAAGCAGCAGAGAATGGCCTAAGTGTCTGGGCCTCTGCCACCCACATAGGAGATCCAGGTGGAGTTCCTGCTCCTTGCTTCAGCCTGGTCTAGCCCCAGCCATTGTGGCCATTTGGGGAGTGAACCAGAGGATGGAAGATCGATCTCTCTCTCTCTCTCTGTCTCTGTCTCTGTCTCTCTCTGTGTGTGTGTGTGTGTGTCTTTCCCTTTGTCACTCTGCCTTTGAAATAAATAAACTTTTTTTTTTTTTTAAGGGCTTAATGGTCCTGGCCCCGCCCGCCTCGCTTTGTGACTAAGGGAAAGAGACCCTGAACAGAGCAGGACTCGTAAGCTGCTCTGCCGGCTCCCGCCTGTCCTGTCTTGTCCATCTCACGATGGAGAAGTCAAGGTTGGGAAATGCTTATTGTGTTCGTGTCCTTCCTCCATCAGGCGCTTGGTGGTCCGTACAGGCGGAGGCCATTTGAGGTTTGTGTCTGTGAGGAGATTGCCGTGTCTCCCACAGGACTGGCTGAAGCTATGTCCTGCAGCTTGGGTCTTCAGGGAGGGAGGGGCTTTGGAGATGACCCTCTGCCCCTCCTCGGTGCCATGGGGAGCGCTGGATCCCAGGAAGGTGAGTGTTCCTGCTGTGGTCTTGAGGGTTCCAGTCTGGTGTGCAGTGGGGCGCTGTGGGTAAGGCTTCCCTCCTGGTGCTTTCCTCGCCGCTCGGGACTTGGCGGGGCTGGGCTGAGAGTCCTGTGGTTCTGGCTGATACTGGATGCTGGGGACCCTGTGATACAGCAGTTCAGACGGGTCTCAAGGAGTGCTCAGCTGAGGGGCCAGGGCTCGGGTATCAGATAATGACCACGGAGCCACTCAGGGAGAGAAACCCAGTGCAGGCTGTTAGGAAACTGCAGATGACTTTTGTCCTGGCAGGAAGGGGACAGGTGTTCCATCCAGCAGGTGCTGCCCAGGGGTGCAAAGCAGCCGGGCAAATGATGGCTCCTTGGCAAGGCTGAAGGGCATGTGTGGCAGGGTGACAGGCAGGCAGGTGAAGGCTGTTGCAGGGCAGAGCTCCGAATGCCGGGCTGAGCCCCTCAGAGTTCATCTGCAGGGGTCAGGCGTGGGCTCTGAGAGCCTCCCAGACTGGCCTGGGTGGCAGCTCATTGCAGACGCCACCTTCCTGGTCCAGTCGCCTTTTCTGGGGGCACAGAACAGGGTGGGTTTGTCCTCTGCTCCACGGGCCTCGGTGCTGCCGTTAGCTGGGTGGCTCAGTGAGTCTTCCTCTGGGCTTAACACTGAGGTTGAAGATTTCGGGAGCACATGTAGTGTTCTCAGGCAGGAAAGTGACCGTGTAGTAGCGTCACAGGGGCAGCCATGCTGGATCCCCTGCTTCTGTGATCACTGGCTCTGGTCTGACTCTCAGTTCAGGCTGCTGCACGAGCCTTCACCCCTACAGCCCCAGTCTGAGGTCTGACTGCAGGGTTGTTAAGGGTGAGCCCAGAGGGGCCAGACTCCAGCAGCTGCTCTCCTCTCCAGGCAGGAGGCCCCTCCTCCAGTTCTCTCTGATTCCCACGTCCCCCTGACTCCGACAGGTTGCTGTGCCTTTGCTGGAATGCCCCTCTTTCACTTTCCTTCATGTCCACACCTTCCTTGGTCTGCCTCCTTTAGTCCCGTTTCTTGTGCACTTCTTGGGTCACCAGTCGCTTACAGAGATGGCTTGGTGCCCCTGGTAGGATGAGATCAGGATCTGTACAGGGACCACCTCAGAACAATGTTTAGTTCCCGTTTGTGATCAGCAGATCTTGGCTGTTACTAGGAGTGAACACACTTTGGAGACAAGAGACTGTTCTCTGGGTGTAGGAACCCCCGTTTTCTTGCTCTTGGGGCTCTGCCATTCCATATCCTAAGGGAATGTCCCAGGCCCCTCATGGCCTCTGGGGAATTTTGGTTGTGGGGGTAGGGGAGCATGCTGTGAGTGTGACAGCCCACTTAGAGGCCCAGTAGGGTCCATGATACACAGTGATGGGGTCCCCCTGAACCCCCTGAATTGGGGGCTGTGAGGATCCCTGGATGGTAGAACTGTGGGTGCCAGGGCCTGGTACCACCTTCCCTGGAAGAGAGTCAGCCACCCGAAAGCATCCATCAGGCAGCAAGCAAGCTGCCGCCTGCTCACTCAGCTCCCTCCCGCTCCACAGAGGCCCTTCACTGCTGCCCTGGGGGTGGGGGCCCCTGGTGCTGCATTTATGGGCAGTGCACACCAGCATCATGCTTCTTCATGGACAGCCAGGAGCTCTCCTTCCTTTAGTCCCCTCTCCATGGAGTCCACGGCAATGGACTGCCGTGGGTCTTCTTGGCTGGGCACCAGCCACTGTGCTCTGCCACGCCTGCCACGCTGCCTTTCCTGTGGCTCTACTGAGCCTTTGCCCGTGCTGTTGCCTCTGCCTTGGTTGCCTCTCTTTATATTTTGCCTGAGTACTTCCTACCAGGTTTTCAAAATTCAGCTCAGATGTTACCTCTGCAAAGCCTGCCCGGAGGCCTCCTTCCCTCGGGCTGGGCCTGCGTCCTCTGTATCACGGCGCTTACCAGGAATGGAAATGCCTTCCTCGTGTCTGTCTGATGAGTGTTTACATGAATGGACCAACGCTGACCTTGGGCTCCTGCCTGCCTCCTGCCTGCCCCGTGCAGGCGGTCTCCAGGAGACCGCCCGCAAGTTCTCTGTAACCCCTGAGTGCACCAAAGGTGAAGGGGGCCCTGCCACCTTGAAAGCTACTGTGGTTGTTTGTTCCCCCTGTGGATGCCTGGCATGGAGTCTCACCTGGGGGATATGGCTGCTGCCTCTGCCCCACACCTGCCAGCAGGTGCCCTTATAGGCCTCAAAGTGCTCGCTAAGTGAATTCTCTGCTGTTTGGCACTCAGTAGAAAATTGAAAATGGCATTTCCTTGACTCTCTGGGTGCTGTGAGCCTGCCTCGTGAGGAACCTTATGGTCTGGTGGGGAAAGCAAGGCATAGTCACATGCAAGTGTAGGACCAGGGCAGAGGAGAGTGTTGTGCAGCTCAGACAAGGAAGTCATTGTCCCAGTTAGGGGAAACCTGGGACGGCTTCATGGAGGAGGCCTCGGACACTTAACCTGGACATTAAAGAATGGGGAGGGCTCAGCATGTGGTGACAGGCAGGAAGAGCAGAGACGGCAATGGGAGAGGCAAACACAGAAATGTGGAGCACATAAAGGCTGGTGTTGTTCTGTGGCCAGTTAAACTGCTGCCTAGGACACTGGCATCCCATATCAGATGGATCAAATCGTGGCTGCTCTGCTTCCCATCAGGCTTCCTACTACCGTGCCTGGGAAAGCAGCAGAAGATAGACCAGGTGCTTTGGTGCCTGCCACCCACATTGGAGACCTGGATGGCATTCGTGGCTCCTCCTTGGCTTTGGCCTGGCCCAACCACCAGCCATTGTGGCCATTTGGGAAGGGAACCAGCAGATGGAAGAATTATCTCTCGTGTGTGTGTGTGTGTGTGTGTGTGTATGTGTAACTCTTTCAAATAAGTGAGCAAATCTTAAAAAAAAAAAAGTGTGGCACTGGGCATGCACAGCAGCCCCTAGTGTGGGCTCCCCGGCTTCTGCACAGGTGCCTGGGGACAGTGAGCCTGCCTGTTCCCTCCTCCCTCTCCCCACTTTTCCCGTGAAGGGCTGACAGCTCACTTTGTCAGGACCGAATTGAAGCAGCACTCGCGTTCCTGGGCGTAGGCGGGAGCAGCCGTCGGGAGGTGTTTGGAGAGAAAGCAGACCCTAAAGGGAGTCTGATGAGAGCTTGCCTGAATCATAGGTACAGACACAGCTGCTCCTGGCGGCTGGAGGGAGGCGGGGAGGCTGGCGACCTCCAAGGCCTGAGGTGGGGCTTGTGACCACTGCTAGACTGGCTCCCCCGGAGCTCTTTTCTCCGCTATGAGATGGATGCCCCCACCCCTGCCCAGTTGGGGTGACAGATCCTGAAAGGTAAAGCATTGCACCTGAGGCCTCTACAGATGGGAGCACTTACCCCATCCCTTGGTGACCTGGGGCTGTGCTGAGGACACCTGTGACTGCTCCAGTTACCTGGGACCCCACTGCCTCAGGACCCACAACTCCTGCCTCAGGTCCTTCCTTCGAGGAGAGGACGCGGTGGGAAGGCCCCAGGCAGGGCGTGGCAGGTGGTAGAGGCTCCGGGCCAGTGCCCTGGCTTCTTAGCTGTGCTGAGCCGGTCCTGGGACGGGAGGAAAGCACAAGGCCACTTATCAGCAGGGCATGCTTGGGGAAGTTCCTGGACCTCCTGAGGAGTTATGTGGGGACCCAGCTCCACAAGGACAGACACGGGGGCTTTAGAGTTTCCGAGTTCGGTGAAAGCAGGGTTGGATGGCTGGGCCAGGTGCTGGTGTCTCAGACTCTCCTTGGAATGGCTGGGAGTAAGTCTTTCATAAAAGAATCTTGTGTGAAGCCCCAAGGGGACCACCCCAAACTCGACCAGCCTGCAGGGAATGTCTGGAAGACCAAGTTGGGTGGGCAGCCCCTTGCAGGCTGTGTGAGGCCTTCTGACTGGGATCCACTTCCCTCCCCCTTGCTAGCCTGGCTCTCCTGCCTGGCTCTGGTTCTGGCTCCACCTTTGCCTCTCTAATGTACATCCGTCCTAGGGTAACCTTCCCTTAACTCTAGGAAGTGCTGGATTCCAGCCCGGGCTCTGTTCCTCACAGGCTGTGTGACCATGACCATCTCCCTTGGCCTCTCTGAGCCTCAGCATCCTCACAGGCATGGAATAGCTCTCGGGAGCCTCCTGCCCAAAGCTTTGGCATCCTTTGTGTGTCGGTGCCAGGAAATCTTCCCACTCTCAGAGAGTTCGGTCATGGAGATCTGCAGGATGTGGTCGGAGCTCCCTAGCACGGTGGAAGTCCTGGTAAACTCATCGCCCAGCCCTGCCTGCATCCAGACCACTGCAAGCTTTTCCCAGCCTCAGAACCCTTGTGTTCTCCTGCCTCTGTACCCTTTTATGCTTGTCTTGGCTACAGAGCTCCTATGCAGCACTCAGAACCTGGCTCGGGAGTTCCTTCTTTGAATTCTCCCTCCTCTCTCTCTTAAAAAAGATTATTTATTTGAAAGACAGAGTTACAGAGAGAGGAAGAAACAGATTTTCCATCTGCTGGTTCATTCTCCATGTGGCTGTGAAGCCAGCCAGGGGCTTCTTCTGGGTCTCCCATGTGGGTGGCAGGGGTCCAAGCACTTGAGCCGTTTTTCTGCTGCTTTCCCAGGCACATTGACAGGGAGCTGGATTGGAAGTGGAACAGCAGGAACTCAGACTGGCACTCTTATGTGCGGGATGCCAGCATCACAGGTGGTGGCTTAACCTGTTGTCCCATGATGCTGGCCCCTTCCATCTCTCTCTTTCTCTTTCTTTCTTTCACAGAGAGAGACAGAGGGATAGGGAAAGGCAGAGAGAGAGAGAGAGAGAGAGAGAGAGAATGAGAATCTTCCATTCATTGGTTCACTTCCAAAATGGCCACAACAGCCAGAACTAGGCCAATCTGAAGGCAGGAGCCAGGACCCAGGAGCTTCTTCCGGGTCTCCCACGCGGGTGCAGGGGCCCAAGGACTTAGACCACCATCCTTTGCTGCTTTCCCAGGCACATTGGCAGGAAACTGGATCAGAAATTGAGCAGCTGGGACTCGAACTGGGGCCCATATGGGATATCAGCGTTGCAGGCAGTGGCTTTGCCTGCTATGCCATAGTACTGGGCACCCCCCCCCCCCCATCTCTGTCAAGCAGCCAGTCATCCCGACCTCCCTAGCTAATGTGGTGGACAGGGCCTTTCCCGTCCTGGCCATGGTAAGCTCACCACCCAGCCCTGCCTCCATCTAGGCCACCCTGAGCTTCTACACCCTCTGGACTCACCACGTGTTCTCATGCACTGTTGACCTGTGCACTGGGGTCTCTGTGTGCCCCGCTGACGCCCCCTGTAGGGTGTCTGCCAGAGTGCAGCAGATCCATCTGTGCCTCAGGTGCTCAGCCCAGGGTCTGCCACAGACCCAGCAAGGACTGGTTTCCTGTGCTCCCCAGCAGTCATGTGCTCTTTCCCACCTGCTCTTCTGTGGAGGCAAGAGACAGCAAAGCAAGGTCCTCCACTGGGGACCTGGGGCCGTGGAAAGGGGTCTGGGGCTGAGCTGGGGAAGGCGGAGCTGGACGTGGAGAAAGGGCAGTGCTCTGCCTGGCAGTAGGGCTGCCTGCAGAATGGGCTGCAAGCAAACCTGCCTGCACAGCTTCCCTGCTTCCCTGAGCCCCTCAGCGAGCATTCCCTCCCTGGAGTCCCCGGCAACTCAGCGGGGAGTGCAAGAGGAGCTCAGGAGACCCTGGTGGAAGGGACTCCCGGTGTAGTGCAGGATGGAAGAATCAGTGACCACAGAGGGCAGCCGTGATAATGGCAGGACGCCCCCAGGACTGTGGGAGGTGTGAGAGCAGGCAAGGTGGGAGTGAGGGACAGATGAGGAAGTAGGTGGGGGGGGGGGAAGGGCGGGGCTGGGCCCTGGGCAGGTTTGGGCAGGAGAGTCCAGGGTGGGCGGGGCCGTGGGTCTGTCTGCAGAGGTCAGCAGGGGACAGTTCCTGAGGCCCTGATCAGATCTGGCTGCTGTGGCTGTGGAGGTCCAGCCCCTGGGGGGAGGGGATGGGTTAGGACCTGTCGTTTGAGCGTGGTTGATTGACTGGACGTGAAGGAGAAGGACGAGTGAGGAGGGAAGTGACAGTTGTCTCAGGAAATAACTTGTTGGAAGAGGGGGGACAAGCACCCAGGCCTCGGCAGGATCTCTGCAGCGCCGGTAATTTTGGCTTCGGAGAGCCAGCCTGCTAATCAGATTGTAAAAATCAGGTACCGGGGTTTTTGCAGAAAATGAAGCAGATCAAAGCCAGGGTGGATTAGGCCCTGATTAAACATTGCCGAGAAGGGTCAGACTCATTACCGAGGAATGTACACAGGCCGGCAGCGCTGACGGGGGTAATAACAGACCGCGCCGGCCGCGCAGACTCCACGGCGCTCTGGGGACCCAGTGCTCCACGGCGGCGGGCGGCCACAAGGAATGGCATGTCCGCGGGCTGCGATGGGAAAGGAGGTGCGGGGGTGGGGCGGCACACGCGGGGTCAGCGGAGCCCTCTCGCCGGCGCTCCGCAGCCCCTTGCTTGCCTGCAGCCTCCCGGGTGGACAGCGCTGCTCCTGTGTGGTGTGCTGGGTGCTGCTGGGTGCTGCAGAGCGCACTCCTTGCCACTTCCTGCCCTTGCCTGTGGCTCAAGCCCTTTCTGCTGTGCAGTGCCTCCCCTCCTCTCCCCTCTTGGGCGTCCCTCCCAGGACGCCGCTCACACCTTCTCCAGGAAGGCTTCCCTGTCCTCCAGCCTAGGTCAGGTGTCTCCTCTGGGTGGCCACAGCCCCATCACCCCAGCTTGTCTCCCTCCCAGCTGCGAGTCCTGTGAGGCAGTGAGCCTCTTCATGTCCTCTGTGTCCAGCTCAGGGCCAGGCACAGAGCACAGGCAAAGCTGTGCTCACTTACCCAGGCAGAGCCAGGTCCCTGGAACCACAGAGCAGTGAAAAGTGAGGCGGGGTGGGTCCAGGCTCTCCTTGCTTGCCCTGATTACAGCCCCCAGACTTCTGCTGGGAGGTGATCCTGTGGTGGGGGTAGGGGCTGGGGTGCCAGGAACCTGCAGGCCAGGGTAAGGAGTCCTCTGGTATCTCACACACCTGCTGCAGGGCTGAGCAGAGGCAGGTGACCCCACCAAGCTGATGTGGGAGCTGCATGAAGGAGATCATGGGAGTGATGACCTACGGGCACTAGGGAGCCCCTGAAGGTTCTAGATTTGGGGGAGCAACACACACTGGGCCATGTTTCTGGAGGCATCAGAGGGGCCTCAGTTTTCTGTGAGGGCAAGAGGTCCCTGAGCACCAGCTCTGAGCACCTGTTCATCGCTTCCCCTGCAGTGTAAAATGAGGCCCATCTGCATCCTGGGCCCTGGCTAGAGAGGCCACAGCAGCCGAGGCGTCAGAAGGAACACAGAGACCACTAGAGGCCTTCGGGCTTTCCTAGGGCTGGGCCTGCTGCCATCTGAATTTGGCTAGTGCACGACACAGACACACGCACCCCTGCTGCCTGCCCGCCCTGTGTGGATCCTGGGATGCTCTGAGGCTCTAGCTGCCTGGCTCCTTCTGGGGAAGGGTGTAAGAGCTGGACTCCAGAGGTCCAGGAGGGGCCATGCCAACCCAGCAAGGCCCTTCCATCCAGGGGAGGCATGGACATACATGGGAACTTTTAGAGTTTATTTATTTATTTTAAAAAGAGTTACAGAGAGGGTGAGACAGAGGCAGAGAGAGAAAGGTCTTCCATCCACTAATTCACTCCCCAAAAGGCCACAACAGCCAGGGCTAGGCCAGGCCGAAGCCAGGAGCCATGAGATTCTTCTGGGACTTCCACGTGTATGCAAACTCGAACCAGCGTCCATGTGGGATGACGACTTTGCAAGCGGTGGCTTTACCTGCTACGTTGCAGTGCCTGTCCACTTCTGGAGTTCAGAAGGAAGGAACACAAAAGTCCTTAACCTCCTGCCGGAGTGTGGTCCCTTCATTCACCCTGCTCTTCCCTCTCCTCCAGACTGTAAATGTCCAATCTGGGGAGAGGGTTCTGCTCTAAATCCCAGCAGAGTAAGATTAAGAAACCGAATTTCAGAAAACTGTCCATGCTGTGGCAGGCTCGCAGGTCAGGGCATCCCTGACTCTCAGGCCCAAGGGGACTGTGTGCAGAGCTCCTGTCCTTCTAGTTCAGGTCCTCCCACTGCCAAGTCCCTTCTGTAGCACCCCCAGCCAGTGACCACCCAGTGCCTGGTGCAGTATCTCAGGCACAGGTGCTTACTGCCTGCCCAGGTGCCTGCCTCAGGACTGCAACGCTTGCTGCCAGGGAAAACATCCCTTTATCCCATGCTCCTGCTCTGTGCCTGCCCTTCTGCTAGTGTTGGAAGCACGGGGCGCTAAGATGGTCCTGGTGAGCAGTGTGCCGGGCACAGTGCCAGCTGAGTCAGAGGGATCATCTCATTGGACCCATGTGGTTGGTGTCACCATCCTGATCCATGTTCCACAGATGAGATCCATGGAGGTGTGGCACCCAGGGTCCCCTAGGAAAGAAGTGGAGCTGGGCTTGCACCTGAGACCCTTCAGTGCTTCACTATCTGCCCTTGGTCACTGCTGTGGTCCATGAGAAGTCGAGAGGCATTTGGTGAGGCTTTGGGCTCTGGTGAGTCTGCCTGCCTGGTGTATAATGACACCCACCTGATGTGAGGGCTCTCATGGTCTTAGTGCTCAGGTGAGTGCCTGGCTGTGGGTAAGTGTTAGCGATGTTCACCAGCAGTGCAGGTGGGGAAGTGGGGGAGAGCATCCCCCAGAAGTGAGACCCCAGACTCCATATGCCAGGACTGCACTTCCCACCTTTCTTTTGCCTCTGAAGCACTTTCTTTATTTTTTTATTTAATAAATGTAAATTTACAGAGTGCAACTTTTGCATTGTTGTGGCTTTTTCCCCCATAACCTCCCTCTCACCCACAGCCATCCCATCTCCCACTCCCTTTCCCATCCCACTTGAAGCACCGTCTTTCCTTGCCCAGTGCCTTTGAACAGGCTGTCCCTGGGTCTGGGATGCTCTCCCTCCCTCCACGCTCGCCTAGCATTTGCCTGCTCTTCATACCTCAGTCCATGCCTCTTGGGCAGGGAAATGTTCCCTGGCTTCTCTCCCGTGCTCTCGCAGCTCCTCATGCACACTCCTCACTAAGTGCTAAGCTCCAGGCAGGGACTGCTGTCTTGCTCTTCGTGTTAGGAACAGCCCTTTCTCTTTTCTGGGCCTCAGTCTTCCCACCTGTAAAGTGGCAGGGTGGTCTGAGATGACCTTTTGAATTTCCTTCCTACTCTCTGGTCTGATTTAAGGAGCTTTTGCACTTGTTGTTGTTCAAAGATAGATCTTCCTGGATTAACAGATGGTCAAAGGGCCTCTCCTAATCCTTTGTCTCCTTACCCCTGCCCCCACAGTGACGGCTGGTGAAGGATGGGGTCAGGCAGGAGGCTGATAAGTGACGCCGGCAACTCTGGGGAAGAGTTCCCAACTGAAGCCCCAGCGCCAGGGGTCACTTGCATTCTGCTCGTGTCCCAGCATCCTTTTTGGGGACCCCCGATGGAAGTAACCGAGGGAGGAAGGCCCTGATTTGGTGTGGGTCGTTTCTCCACTAGACTGTGAGCCCCTTGAAGGGGACACAGGGCCTGAGCCACCCTTCAGCCTGCAGCCCAGCCCAGGGCCTGGCGCCAGATGTAGGCTGTCACTGTTTGCTGATTGGCTGCAGGTGGATCCTGGAGTCTTGATGCTGAAGGGGCGCCTCACCTCCACTACAGGGAGCATCTGTGCAGGGCTGGTGCTGCCTCTGCCCTGTCAGGAATGGCCCCTGATGGCCACACGCTGGGAGCTCATTGCGTGCAGCCCAGTAATTTCAAATTTCTTTTATTCTCCAAGAGCCGATGAGTTCTTTGAAAGATTAAGAACACTTGCAGAGTAACCTACAAAGTGAAGTGTGTGCAGTGAGCAGTCAGAGATGGGTCTGAGAGAAGGGACCAGTGGCTGCCTGTGTGCTTTGGCTTATGCAGGAAGGGATGGTGGGGGGATCAGAACACGGGGTTTGAGTCCCAGCTCTTGGTTCCACACCCCTGTGCCTGTTTGGGAGAGGTGAGAGGGAGGTAAGCTCTCTGGGGGCATTCTCTGTACCCCAGGCCCCTGGAGCAGCCGAGGACATATAACAAGTGTTTGTGGGATGGGTGACCTGTGCGGGGCTTTGGCCCCTGCTACTGCCCCCTCCTTGATAGTCTTTAAAGGGAAGCCGCATCCTGGAGCCAGGCAAGGTTCTGAGAGTCCACACTTGCTTTGTCAGCACAGAGAATGTGACAGTTGTTTCCTGGCTGCCTGTGACTGCACACACTCAGGCTGGCTGTGTTCATTTCACTCAGTTTTACATGAATTCCCCCAAGTCTCTGTCCCAGGTTTAGGCCCCTCTCCTGGCTCTGGCCACTGTATTCCACCCTACTTGGCTTCATCCCTCGAGCTGTGAGGCCAGCAGGGGCTGTTGCAACAGCCCGGGTAGGAGACAGTGATGTCCTGAGACTCTGCCTCAAGCCAGTTGTGCCTGCCGGTCTTACCCACTGTGGGTTGCAGGCCTGGGTCTGCTGAGCAGTGCTGGGGAGGGTCTTGCCGTGTGCCCAGTCTTCGCCCAGTGCAGTTACTCGAAGCTGGGCCACATTTTCATGTGGCTGCACAGGCAGGAGAGAGGCCCCCCGGCCCCAGGCACATGTAGATCCCAGGACAGCGGGTGGGTACTGTCCTCCTCTCTAACTTAGTCTTGGAGACGTGGAGGTTTGTGTGGGTGCAAGGCCGGGAGGGGAGCCTGGGCACTGGCCTCTGACCCCGGCAGGTAGTACCGGTTGAGAATCTCTCATCAGAAGTGTTTCAGCCTTGGGACTTTAGAATACATATGCGTACATAATGAGGTGTTTTGGGGGAGTGTGCCCAAGTCTAAGCATGCAGTTCATTCAGGTATCACTTAAACCTTATGCACATAGCCTAAAGGTAATTTAATTTATTTTTTTATTTTTATTTTTATTTTTTTTTGACAGGCAGAGTGGACAGTGAGAGAGAGACACAGAGAGAAAGGTCTTCCTTTTGCCGTTGGTTCACCCTCCAATGGCCGCCGCGGCCGGCGCGCTGCGGCCGGCGCGCTGCGGCCGACGCACCACGCTGATCCGATGGCAGGAGCCAGGAGCCAGGTGCTTTTCCTGGTCTCCCATGCGGGTGCAGGGCCCAAGCACCTGGGCCATCCTCCACTGCACTCCCTGGCCACAGCAGAGAGCTGGCCTGGAAGAGGGGCAACCGGGACAGAATCCGGTGCCCCAACTGGGACTAGAACCCGGTGTGCCGGCGCCGCTAGGTGGAGGATTAGCCTAGTGAGCCGCAGCGCCGGCCAAGGTAACTTAATTTAATACTTGAAATAATTTTATGCAGGAAACAAACCTTCATGGTGTGTGGTTTCTCCCATGTGGTATCGTGTCAGCCATGAAAGGTGATTTGGGTTTCAGGGAGTTTTAGATTTCAGGATTTTAGGTTAGAGACACTTGACATGTGTCGGCAGTTGGACCTGAGGCCTGAGAAGCATTGAACCAGCCATGTCCAGGGTGGAGAGCACCTGGGCAGCATGCGCCACAGGCTGGACGTGTGGCCTGTGCAGGCGGATGTGTGTGCCATCACTGGGAGTACTCACCTGGGCTGCTGAGAAGGGCAAAGCTGTGGCCCGCGATGCAGTCCGCGTCTTCAGATGCATCCCACCTGCTAATGCAGATGGTAGGGAGTTGGATCTGATGCTTTATGCCCACTGCTCAGGTATTAGGGAGCACAGTAACACCCGAGGAGCTGACGGCTTTGGTTTTGGGATATTACACGTTCATTCACTGCAGGTATATTGGGAGCGACAGATACACGGGTGCCTGCTCCTGCCCCCACCGCATTGGTTTTCTGATGTGAGCTTCAAAATATTTTTTTTAAGATTTATTTATTTTAAAGGCACAGTTAAATAGAGGGAAAAACAGAGATATCTTCTGTCTACTGGTTCACTCCCCAGTGGCTGCAGCAGCCAAGGTTGGGCCAGGCCGAAGTCAGGAGCCAGGAGCTTCATCCAGGTCTCTTACATGCTTTCCCAGGAGCATCAGCAAGGAGCTGGATTGGAAGTGGAGCCGCTGGGACTTGAACTGGTGCCCAAATGGGATGTTGGTACAGGTGGCAGCCGCTTAACCCACTACGCCATAATGCAGGCCCCAAGCTTTAAAATCTTTCCCGCTATTACAGGATGTTAACCCTTCCCATTTCACATGTCCATGTTGTCACAGTTCATGGAATACTTTCTCTGCCATTATTTCATTGAGTATTCTTTCTTTCTTTCTTTCTTTCTTTCTTTCTTTCTTTCTTTCTTTCTTTCTTTCTTTCGACAGGCAGAGTTAGTGAGAGAGAGAGAGAGAGAGAGAGAGAGAGAGAAAGGTCTTCCTTTTCCATTGGTTCACCCCCCGAAGTGGCCACTACGGCTGGTATGTTGCTGCCGGCGCGCTGCACCAATCAGGAGGCAGGTGCTTCTCCTGGTCTCCCATGTGGATGCAGGGCCCAAGCACTTGGGCCATCCTCCACTGCACTCCCGGGCCACAGCAGAGAACTGGACTGGAAGAGGAGCAACTGGGACAGAATCCAGCGCCCCGACCGGGACTAGAACCCCGGGTGCCGGTGCCGCAGGCGGAGGATTAGCCTAATGAGCCGTGGCGCCGGCCTCATTGAGTATTCTTAAGGGGAGTTTATTATCTCTATTTTGCAAGACAATGAGGAAGCTCAGCAAAATTGTCTTACCCAAGGTGACACAGCTTTGGCAGTAACAGGGGCCTGTGACTGATCCCTCTTACCTCCGTGCCCCAGTCTGATACTGGTGCAGTTTGGGTGGCAGGTCCCATGCCCATAACATGCACATGTCCACTTCCTGCCAAAGAGAGAGCTTTTTGGAGAGGTAAATAAGCTTGCTTTCTTTCTTTACATTTAAAGAATGTATTAGAAAGAGAACTCTTCCATCCACTGGTTCACTCTCCAAGTGCCCACGATGGCTGGATGGCAGGAGCTGAAGCCAGGAACTTGGAACTCGGTGCAGGCCTCCCACGTGAGCAGCAGAGACCCAGTTACTTGAGCCGCCACTGGTGCCTTCCAGGGTCCACATAAGCGGGAAGCTGGAGTCAAGAGTTAGAGCTGGAAATCAGACCCAGGAACTCCGATGTGGGACACAAGCTTCTCAGCTGCTAGGCTCAACACCGCCGTCTTAAAAATAAGAAGTATTTATTTGAAGGGTGGGTTATAGTTTCTTCATCTTTTTGGGCCTCTGTGTTCTCTTCTGTGAAACTGGAGGGTGGGGGTGGGACTCTCTCTCCTTGCCTTAAGAGGCTGATGAAGGGCAGATGCTATATTTAATGTGAAAAGGGTTCTCAGCTCTTAGTAGCGGAGGCAGGACAGATGAGCTGTGCATGGATCTTCAGGCAGCAGAGGCTCCATGAGGCTCTGTGTCCAGGGGGCTGGCCACTGGGGCCTGGAGAATCCCACCTAGTGCTGGGCAGAGGCAGGCAAGGAACTAGTCGTGTTCATACACCCTGGATGCTGGGAGTGACTCTTCCCCAGGTTGGGCTGCTCTTGGAGCCCTTTTGATAAGAAAAGGCAGAGGAACCAGAGGGGGAAGTATTGCAGGAGGCTGGCATGGTGTTCACCGAGCCCACCCTGTGTCCAGAGTGTGTGACTGTTGACCAAGGACGTAGCATCAGAGTGGGGCAGGGGCTTGTCCAGGAGGCCTGGCTGGGGTTTGGGCTCTCGTCTATTTGATGCTGAATCCCACATTGCCTCTCAGTAGCTGCCCTTGGGCTCCCTGTCAATGGAGAAAGTGGCTTTCTGGGGTTTGAACAGGGGCGGGGCTGGGCAGTGTGGGTTTGGGGGTAGGGGTCTGGGTCTCCAGGTTGTCACCACTGCGTTCTGGGCTGCCCCTTCCCGGAGCGTGCCAGGGCTCCTGCCGGTGCAGCAAGGGGCTGCAGGTCAGCCGTGTTCAGCCTCACATCTGGTCTCGCTTCTGCTTTCATCTGAAACCCAACTTGGATTGTCTCGGTAAACAAACAGTAAATTCAACAATACAATCTTCTTGAAATGCCTTGTAGTTATTTTAAGGCTGTTGAGGGGTTTATTTTAATTGCAGGCCTAGCTCCCACAGCCATCCGGCAGCTGCTGGGGGCATCCGTGGCTGCCGTCTCCTCCCTCCCCTCCTTGTGGACCCCTTCACCTTCCCCCAAGGGGCCCAGGGTGGCCTGGGGGGTAGAAGAGGGAGAGGGTAGGAGGTACGAAGCCGCTTCCCCGTGTCTTCTGCTGCATCTGTGAGCCCTGTGGCTACAGTGGCGAGAGCTGAGTGTGGGACTCGGGCCCAGAGGGAAGAAGACGTAGGAGGTGCGGGGTGACTTCCCAAGCCGTGGAGGGGTCGGGGCACAGTGCAGCCAGGGCCTGTTTTTAGGTTTGCACCTGGGGACCAGGACTGTGGACTCAACCCACTTGATGGCAGAGATGGGCCAGAAAATTGAATCCAAAGAAGCAGGATTATCTGTCTGGAAAGGGACTGTGGAGCCACTTTGTCCCGCTCTTTCCTTTCACAGTTCAAAGGAGATGCAGGTCCCTAGAGTGAGGAGGCTTTCCTCCTCTCTTACCTCCGCCACCCTGAGAGGCCTCGCTCCCTGCCCTGCTCCCTGCTGGCCCTGGCTGTGTCTTGGTTAACAGTGCCCTGTGCCTTCCCGCCAGTGGGGTTTCCATGGCTCTGCAGCTCAGCAATCTTTGGGCTCCAAGAAGGTTTGCGCGTGCTTGTACTTTGGCCTCAGGCTGAGATGGCCATGTCCCCAGTACATCTCTGCAGTCCCCTCCCCAGGGGTGTCTTATAGCACCAGTTCCAGCCTTTGCTGGTATGAGTGAGTGAGAGAATGCTAGGGCTCAGAGCCTGTAGGCCTGGCTTCCTGTGTGGTGCCGGGCGAGTGCTGTAACCTTGCTGGGCCTTGGATTTTCCTTGATGGTGGGATGCAGTGCCCGGCGCCTGCTTGAGAACAGAAACCCTGTCTTTGTCTTTGCAGTTGTGATGCTGGACTCTGTCAGGGTTTGTGCCCCCGCCCCTCCCCTGGTACACAGCACAAGGGCCGCAGCAGGGCTGGCACAGTGGGGGTTTGATGGGGGCTCTCACTACCTGGGGAGCGTGGGCAAGAGCAGGCTCACCTGCCAACGTGTTTCCCAAGGAGCCAGCAGTGCCAGGAAAGTGTGGAAGAGCCCCGTGTTTCAGGACTGCTTTCTAAGTGGCACAGCCTTGGGGATCTTTATTCTCACCACACTGCTGGCAGGGCTGTCATTCCCATTTTGTATGTGAGTCTGAGGCTCAGAGAGGGGACAGTAGGGCAGCGGAGGGAGAAGGAGCGGGAAAACCCCGTGGGCAGGTGCTTCTTGAGGGGGTGATAAGTACAGAGATGTGGGGAGAGGAGGGAAGAGGTGCAGCAGACCTTAGAAACGGTATGAGAGCCGGTGAGAAATGAGGGTGTCCCTCACGGGTGCCCACACCTGGTCCAGTTGGAGCAGAGCTCCGACCCTGGGAGACGTCTTGTCTGGGCCTCTGTATTTATTTGCACATCACTGGATGTAAACTAATTTGTTTAGCAAAAAAGTTGCGTTTTTATTGCCCTCAAAGGAGAGCTGTTTTTCCTCTAGCTGTGTATCTTGAGGCGATGGCCAGATGGGGAACAGCGGTGCTTTTGGGAACAGGCTTAGGTGTCTGAGGCCAGGCAGCCCTCGCCGCCACTGCCGCCTTGTGGGTGCCTCCTTTTCCTCACCTGGGAGAGGGGGACAGACAACTGCCCCTGCTTCAGGGAGGGAGCCCACCTGGCTTGGGCAGCTTTGCTGGGGCTGCAGGACCCCAGCAACCCCAGCTCCCACTGTCAATGATCTCCCTCGCTGTAGTGTGCAGTGTGGGGGTCAGCTCAGCAGGCATCTGTGGGGTGGAGCTGGGCCAGGTGGGAGGAGCATGAAGACACGTGGCAGTTTCTCTGCTAAGTGCCTCCCGAATGGCACATCACTTAGTCCATGGGGCCCTGCTGAATGGGTTTGACTGATAATCCTATTCTACAGATAAGGCCTGGAGAGGCTAGAGGGCCTGTGTGTCTAGGAAGTGGGATTGGAAGGCATGTCTGTCCAAAGCCCTGCTCCTTCTGGTATGGGGTAAGAGGGAGAGATACATTGCCCTTGGGGCCAGTGCTGTTGGTGTAGCAGGCTAAGCCTCCACCTGCAGTGCTGGCATCCATATAGGCATTGGTTCTAGCCTCGGCTGCTCTTCTTCTGACCTGTCTCTCTGCTGTGGCCTGGGAAAGCAGTGGAAGATGGCCCAATTGCTTGGGGCCCCTGTACCTGCATGGGAGACCTGGAGGAAACTCCTGGCTCCTGGCTTTGGATGGGTTCAACTTCGACCACTGTGGTCATTTGGGGATTAACCAGATGGAAGACCTTTCTGTCTCTCCCTCTCTCTATCTGCAGCTCTACCTCTTAAATAAATAAAATCCTTTAAAAAAAAAAAAAAGGACATTACCAGCATTATGCAGTGGACTTCTCTGGATAAATTCAGTATTAATCTTTTCAGCTTGTCTTTTACCAAGCCTATAAAAAAAAAAAAAGAAAAGAAAAAGAAAGAAATTAACTTGAGGGCTTATCTGAGCTCCTAGCCCTGAATGGAGACTGAGGAGGAGGAGGGATACAGGATATTCTGGGATGTTAGGATGGATGACACTTCCAAGGGATAGGACACAGACACTGGAAATTGGAAAACTGGGAGGCTTAGTTCAGATGGACTTTCCTTGAGGAACGCGCCTGCTGGAGGGTCTGTGGTGGCTTCCCATTGAGTCCTTGTGTGGCCAGACCTGTGCCAGGCACAGGGACCCACTGTGCCCTCTGCCCAAGGCTTGGGCGAGGGAAGAGATCATCGGAAAAACCAGGGCAGGGCTGGTGGGGATGTGGTTGGAGGTTCCCACTTGGGTTGCTGTGCCCAGGAGGAGGGGCAGGGCTGCAGGCGGGCTCAGCCCAGTGGAGGAGGCTGGGCAGGGGACGGAGGGTGCTCTTGGAGCAGGCCTGGGCTGGTCACCCTCAGCCTAAGTCTGGTCCTTCCTAGGCCTCCATTCAGGGTTTTCCCTACTCTCCATCCCTCGGATGGAGCCACTGAGACTGATGCCTTGGCTTGCGAAATGGGGTGTCCCCAGTGCTTGCTTCCCTGAGACTTGACCGAAACCTCAAACCCCAAACCAGAGCAAATGGTGCTAATTTGCTGAATCCCAAACTGAATTCAGGGATTAATTTTTTTTTTTCCTGAACCAAGTCTGTGATTCTTGTCTTAAAAATAAAGGAAAGTTCTGTTTAAGAAATTTCAAATCCCAACTGTGCCTCTACCCCCTCCTTTTGCTTTTGCCTGGGGATTCTTGGACAAGGTCCTGGTGGCTGCTGGCTCCAGACGCAACTCTCTGGGCCAGGTAAAGAGAGGTGGTGGCATGGTGTGGGCGCTGCTGCTGCGTGCAGTGGCTGTGGGAGGAGGTTTCGGAGCAGAGGCAGCAGGGCGCTGAGAGCCCTGATCAGAAGCAGCTGGGAGACCTGGGCGGGAGCGTGGACATTGCGGTTCCGCACCTGTGTGGAAAAGCTGTGCTGCTTTAAACTTTATTAAAATGAGGACTGTGGTCTCCTGCCTTGGGAGATGAGAAATTCCCTCGAAGTGTCTCCCTGTGCCTCGAGGCCAGATGACCCCGCCCCTCTGCGCAGCCCCTGGTTTTCATCTTCTCAGCTGTCCTACCAGGCAGGCCTGGGACAGAGACAGCATTTCCCTGCTGGCTCTGGGGAATCCGGGTTCACTCCCAAGTGGGGCTGTGACTTGCCCAGGTTGGGCCTTGATTTGGGGCTGGGTCAGGTACACACCCAAGCTTCAGGGTCAGGGAAGAAGACCTAGGTAGCTTGGATGAGTCCTGGAAGCCAGTGCTTCTGAAATTCTCCTGGGCTCTGTCCCCAGATTCTCTTTCTCTCTCTCTCTCTCTCTCTCTCTCTCTTTTTTTTTTTTTTTTTTTTTTTTTTTTTTTTTTTGACAGGCAGAGTGGATAGTGAGAGAGAGAGAGACAGAGAGAAAGGTCTTCCTTTTGCCGTTGGTTCATCCTCCACTGGCCGCCACAGCTGGCGCGCTGCGGCTGGCGCACCACGCTGATCTGACGGCAGGAGCCAGGTGCTTCTCCTGGTCTTCCATGGGGTGCAGGGCCCAAGCACTTGGGCCATCCTCCACTGTACTCCCGGGCCACAGCAGAGAGCTGGCCTGGAAGAGGGGCAACTGGGACAGAATCTGGTGCCCCGACCGGGACTAGAACCCGGTGTGCCAGCACCGCAAGGTGGAGGATTAGCCTAGTGAGCCACGGCGCCGGCCTCCAGATTCTCTTTCAATAGGACTGGCTTGAGACCTGTTTCCTGGTTCTGCTGCTGCTGGACTGTGCACCACATTTGGGCAGCACTGACCCACCCACCCACCCATGCACAGGGTCTGTGCTGTTCCCACCCGCATCTCAGCTGCTCTTAGCCACGGCCTCCTGTGGAGGAGCAGGGCCATGCCGGCTTCCAGTCACTCGTGCCCTCTCACACCAGCCTCTGCCACACGTCAGGCGTGTGCTGGGCACGAGGGGCAGGTGGAGTGGAGGGCAGCTTCATTCTTGTTCTAGGGAAAAAATAGGCCCATGTGGTTCAACTTATCCATCCCTCTGTCCATCCAACAAATGCTCACCAGTGCTGCTCAGTCCTGGGCCCTGAGCTGGGTGGCTAAGAACAGGTCTGTCCTTGACTGGAAGGAAACCCCAGTGTAGGAGCCCAGAGTCAGGAACCATTGGGAGGAAAATCAAGGAAGGCTCCCCGAAGAAGGTGACTTGCCCGAGACTACATGGCTGAAAAAACAGTTGGGGCTTGAAGCCAGGTCTCCCCTGCAGTGTGGTGCCTCTCCATAAGGCCCCTTTGGCTCGTTCTTTCAACACACTATAACTAGAAACATGGATTTATTTGTTTTTCCTCTCTCTCGGACTGAGTTTTCCCTGGGCAGTGGCTCCAATGTTAATCCAGGCCCTTTCAGAGCCGTTTTATCATCACTATCTCTAAAGCATGCCAGTGTTCCTCTAACAACAACAAAATGCTGTGGGGATGGTGTGGACAGGGGACTAAAGACATATAGCACTTATGGGCCTACCCTGAGTGTGGGCCCAGGGAGACAGGGGGCGCCTGAGAACCCAGACTGGAACGAGACTTCCACGACCACTGGCGCCACGTTGGCCTTTATAGGCAGGAGATTGTGGGGAACAGGGAGTGCTTGCCAGCTCAGGGAATCGTGCACCCGACGCTGCTGTGACCTGCCTGCGCGGGGGCCTGGGGAAAGCCTTGCCCTGCCTCAGTCTGCGATGGGATAGGGAGTGCTGAGAGCAGGCCCAGCAGAGGGCTGGTGCGGCGTTCCAGGGCAGTTATTATCCTGTTGTGTGGCTAGCCTAGAACTATGAGAGAGAAAACCACGGTTTGTCTGGCGAGGTGGATAGAGGAGACAGGTGGGACACCCCAAACGGTATGCCAGACGAGCACCAGAGGCTGTAGACAGACTTCCCAGGGATCTGCCAGTGCAAGGCCTCAGAGGCCAGGTTGGGTTTGGCTGGGCAGAGAGGCCTTCATGTCTATCCAGCTCACCACTCTGCAGCTGGACACACACTGAGTCTGCTCCAAGGCCCACAGTCTAATAGTTCAAGAAAGGGGCTATTGTGAGTGCTTGAGAAGCGCAGAGTAACCTCTCTGGGTCCAGGGATAGGAAGCGATCAGGGAAGGCTTCACAGAGTAGGTGCCAGCAGGACTGGGCTTCAGAGGATGTGTAGGAGTTTACAGACAGGAAGGTGAGAGGGCGATGCAGGCAGAACCCCATGAAGCTTTGAGTTGGACGAGGTGGAAGGAAAAGGTTCTGATGTGAGGAGGGGTGGCAGGGTTTAGGCAGGTGGAGTTGATTTGCCCAAGGCAGTAGAGGCCAGCCCTCTGCCTACTTTCTCATCTGTGTTTTGCCCACTGCCCCCTACTACTTCCTAACTCCATTCTCAGGCACCACAGGGCCCCTGCGAAGGCTTAGGATGTGCCCTGGGCTTCTGTCCCATTTGAGCACATGGAATGGTGGGAATGGCTGGCCAGGGTGGCCTCAGGGCTGCCTGGAGTTGGCCGTAGCCCTGCTGTACCTTGCACGTGGGCCACCCCTAGCTTGATCAGGCCTCATCTGATAGAGACATTGAGAATTTCCTCCTGCTACAGTAGGTGATGGTCTGAATAAAGATCCTCACGCTGATCTTGCTAAGGAGTGAGGTATTTAGAGTTGGAAGCTGAGAGTGAGGGGAAGGAGCTTGGGAGCTGGGCAGATCTAGGTTCAGATCTCTGCTTTGCCTCAGCTGGCTTTGCAAACTGAAGCAAACTATTTCACCTTCCTAAACCTCAATTTCCTCATCTGTAAAATTTTATGAAGATTCAATATATACTTAAAGTGCATTTATTATGTTAATACTTAAAATGCATTGCAGTTTATATAGTTAAGGAATAAATGTATGTTCCATTTCTTATAACACACATAAAATTCATTTGCCTGTCCCCCTAAATATTCCCCAGGGAAGGTCTCCAGTCTGTCTCTGAATACCTGTAGTAATATGGCACTCACTACTTCCAAAGACCATTCACTTTTAAAAATTTAAGGGGGCCAGCATTGTGGTACAATGGGTTCAACACAGCCTGTGACACCAGCATCCCATATATACATGCTCTGCATATAAATGCAGAGCAGCTGCAGCTTCAAGTGGCACTCCACTATATAATATATATGTAGATTTTAAAGACTTACTTATTTTGAAAGAGTTACAGAGAGAGAGGGAGAGACAAAGATCATCTGTCTGTTGGTTCACTCTCCAGATGGCAGCAGTGGCCAGTGCTCGGCCAGGCCAAAGCCAGGAGTTTCTTCCAGGTCTCCCATGTGTGTGGCAGGAGCCCAAGCACTTAGGCCATCTTCCACTGCTTTTCCCAGGCCACTAGCAGGGAGCTGGATTGGAAGCAGAACAGCCGAGATGTGAACTGGTGCCTGTATGGGATGCTGGTGTCACAGGTGGTGGCTTAACCTGCTACGCCACAGTGCCGGCTGCTGACATTCCATAGTGGAGTGCCAGTCTCAGTTGCAGCCGCTCTGCTGCCAGAGCGGCCCTGGCTGTTGCAGCCATTTGGAGAGTGAACCAGCAGGTAGACGATCTCTGTCTTTCCTTCTCTCTCTCTCTGCCTTGCAAATAAATAAATAAATATTTCAAAAACATTTAATTGGCATATAACTGTACTTATTTTAGGGTACATTGTGATAATTTGATTCATCTATACATTGTGTAGTGATCAAATATGTTAGCATATCCATTGGTCTCAAACATTTATCATTCCTTTCTGTTGGGGGCCTTTGAACTCTTCCGGTTCTTTATAACATTAATAATAAGCTGTTGTAAACTGTGTGTGCTGAGGTCACTGTTTCAGTGCCTGTTACTCAACTTTCTTGTATCCCCCTTTCTACTTTTCCTTCTAGTGGTGCTATTATACTTTTTATAATTTATTTATTTGAAAGGCAAGCATCAGAGAGCAGGAAGAAGGGAAAGAGAGAGGGAGGGAGGGAGGGAGGGGGGGGGAGCGCACACATGTGCCAGAGAGCTCTTCCATCTGCTCATTGATGCCCCAAATGGCTGTAGCAGCCAGGGCAGGGCCCAGCTTAAACCAGGAGTCAAGAGCTCCATCCAGGTCTCCCACATGGGTGGCAGGGACCCAAGTACTTGAGCCACCACCTGCTGTTTTCCAGGTGCATTAGCAGGGAGCTGGATTGGAAACAGAGTTGCTGGGCCTCAGACCTGCACTCTGATATGGGATGTCAGTATCACAAACTGAATTTAACCCACTGCACCACAACACCCATCCCTCTACTTCCTACTTCTGTGAAATCCATTTTTTTTAGCTTCGACCTGTGAGGGAGAACATGCGATATTTTTCAGAGAGAGTTCTTACGTTGGGTGAGATCTGTTGCCCTGTAGCTTCCCCATTGACCCCGGTTCAACTCACAAGGCCTCTGGCACTGGAAGCCAGGAGCCTCCGTCACCCAGGAGCCATCAGCCTTGGCTCCTCTCAGGGTGTGGGGCGCCTGGTCTAGAGTGTGGGGCCAGGAGCCACCTGGCCCAGGGGGACAGTGTCTGCAGCTGAACATTTCCTCTCCAGCCAGCTGGCCCAGTGTGTGCCAAGCATCTCTGTCCTTCAGACTCTATCCTTTTAACAACATCCTCTGCCAGTGAGGCAGTTTTTCACCTTCTGTTCCTCTGTGAGTTATTTTGAACAGTTCTTCACTGATAGCATTATAGCAACAGTGCATGCATGTTTTTTTTTTTATAGATTTATTTATTTATTTGAAAGTCAAAGTTACACAGAGAGAGAAGGAGAGGCAGAGAGAGAGAGAAAGAGAGGTCTTCCATCCGATGGTTCACTCCCCAATTGGCCTCAACGGCCAGAGCTGTGCCGATCTGAAGCCAGGAGCTTGGAGCTTTCTCTGGGTCTCCCACACAGGTGCAGGGGCCCAAAGACTTGGGCCATCTTTTACTGCTTTCCCAGGCCATAGCAGAGAGCTGGATTGGAGTGGAGCAGCCGGGTCTTGAACCCGCACCCATATGGGATGCCAGCACTTCAGGCCAGGGCTTTAACCCACTGTGCCACAGCTCTGGCCCCTGCATGGTTTTAAAATAGCTTGAATCATGGCATAAATGATACTTTTATGGCCTCCTTAAGAAATTTTTTTCGGCTGGCGCCGTGGCTCACTAGGCTAATCCTCCACCTTGCGGCGCCGGCACATCAGGTTCTAGTCCCGGTCGGGGCACCGGATTCTGTCCCGGTTGCCCCTCTTCCAGGCCAGCTCTGCTGTGGCCCGGGAGTGCAGTGGAGGATGGCCCAAGTACTTGGGCCCTGCACCCCATGGGAGACCAGGATAAGTACCTGGCTCCTGCCATCGGATCAGTGCGGTGCGCCGGCCGCAGCGCGCCGGCCGTGGCGGCCATTGGAGGGTGAACCAATGGCAAAAGGAAGACCTTTCTCTCTGTCTCTCTCTCTCACTGTCCACTCTGCCTGTCAAAAAAAAAAAAAAAAGAAATTTTTTTCAAGAGGCAGGTGTTGTCATGAAGTGGGTTAATCTACCACTTGAGACACCCGCATCCCATATTGGAGATACTGGCCACTCAGCTTCTGATGAAGCTCCCTGCTAATGTGTCTAGGAAGCAACAGACAATGGCTCAAGTACTTGAGTTCCTGCCACCACTTAGGAGGCCTGGATAGAGTTTCTGGCTTCTGATATTGGCCTGACCCAGCCCCAGCTGTTAGAGCCATTTGGGGAGGAACCAGTGGGTAGAAGATTCTCTCCTACTCTGCCTTTAAAATAACTAAATGAGTAAATCTTAAGAATTTTCGTTAAAAGCTTCATCTTCTCAGAATAATGGCCACACCGTGTGTTCAGTTACCTGCACACATCCTGAAATACAGAATTCTTTTTCTACTGCTGTACATAGAGGTTGTTTCCTGCTTTTCGTGCATGTAATAGTAACATAATGAGCCATCTTCACTTATTGGTACTTTAAAAATATTTATTTATTTATTTGAAAGTCAAAGTTAGAGGGGGAGAGAAAGAGAGATCTTCCATCTGCTGGTTCACTCCCCCAGATAGCTGCAATGGCCAGGGCTGATCCAGGCTGAGGCCAGGAGCCAGGGCCTTCATCCAGCTCTCCCATGTGGATGCAGGAGTCCAAGCATTTGGATCACTTTCAGGAGTGGAGCCACTGGGACTTGAACTGGCACCCATATGGGTTGATGGCATTGCAGGTGGTGGCTTTATCCACTATACCACAATGCTGGCCACGAGGATCTTCATTTAACAAAGAACCAGTAAGCACCTCCTGCAGGCCGGTGCTGTAGAACACAGGTGACCAGGGCCCCTTGGAGGAGCACAGCTGGGAGACAGACATGTGGACAAGTGCGAAGGTTCCCCCTGTGTGGGGAGTTTGCACACCTGCTGGAGCTCTGCTGGGAGAAAATAGAGGCCCAGCCCAGAGCAGTCTGAGCCTTGTCATGGAGCTTGACATTTACCCCCTGGGGACCTCTGGCTGCTGTCTGCAGGGCTAGGGAAGGCATAGTCCTATTAGAGAATAGCTAAGATATGGAATCCATACATTTTAACTAACCACTTGCTGTATCCTAGGATCTGAAGCAGGAAGAAATGTGGGACCCATTCCTCTCTGCTTCCATCGTAGTCCCATGGGTAAAGCCGTGAGGATATCTGAGATGACATGTTAACGGGGTTTGTGGGAACAGCTTCAGTTTCAGGGGATTCATCGTCCAAATGTTGCTATCTTGTCTAAAAGCCTCACTCAGCCTGAGTCAGTCCATGTGTCTGTGGCCAGTGCTGTGTGAGCTGGGGAAGCCGCCTAACTATGCTGGAGGCATGGGCTCGGGCTGGGAGAGCACTCTAGTTCCTGCTGGCTGAGCTGCTCTTGGCCGAGCTGGTTTAATATTGAATCCAGAGGATTGTTCCGTTCTGAAATGGGATTTCTGCCTGGGCTCAGGCTGCAGAGCCACTTTTGTTTTATGTTTCGGGTTATTTAGATAAAGGCTGATTGAATCTCCGCAAGTTGCCACGGAGTCTGTGTACAGCTGTATCCACTGCTAGTCTGTTAGGGCAGGGCTGGTTGGCCCGGCCAGGCTGCACCCCGGCCTACTCTGGAAGACTGCTCTGAAGGTGTCATCTTTGGAATCATGATCTGTTCAATTCACCCAGCAAATGGTCCACTCCAGGGCCAGCCTCCTGCTGGGAGGACATAGCGAGGAGTCCAAGCCAGCCCCTGCTTGTAGGGAGCTCCCGGTGTGTGTGTGTGAGTGGGTGGATGCATACCAGGCAGTGACCCTGGGGTGGGAGGGCTGGTCCTGAGGGAAGTGGGGTGGGGCTGTGTGGCCAGCCATCCTGCCAGCTTGTGAGGCCCCCAGGGGCTGAGTGGGTCTGGCTTATTCCCTGCAGTGCCCCGGACCCAAGTGCAGTGTTTGTGTCAGTCAGCTTTGCATCACTGTAACAGAGAGGCTACTTATGAAGGAAGGTTTATTTTGGCTCTTGGGCTTTGAGGTTGCTAGTCTGAGATCAGGTGGCCCTGTTGTTCTGCACCACATGTGGGTGGTAGGTGGGAGAACAGGTGCAGAGGGGACATCACCAGGCCAGCCTGGAAACAGAGAGAGCCAGGGAACACACTCGCCTGTGTCCATGTGGTCTTGCCTTAGAAAGCCACCTGATTCCATCATGGGGTTCTGCCCTAGCACAGTCCTAGCTCTGCCCTAGCTCAGTCCTCAAAGGCCCCACCTGCCCAGACCATAATTGGATCAAGCTCCACCATCAGTCTGTGACTTTGGGACTTAAGTGCATGTGTTAGAGCCAACCCCTGTTCAAACTAAAGCAGCTTTTGTGAAATGAAGGACTAGGAAATGCCTAACCCAACCTGGGTGTGCAGGTGGAGGGGTTCAGGTCCTCCTTCTACCTTGCCTTGGGGGAAGAACTCTTTCTTCCCTCTCCCTCATCTGTCCCATCATGGCACCTGCTGGGTTCCAGGTCCTGTGCTGGTGACTGGCTCTGCATAGGGTGGCTCCTGGCCCACAGGGAGAGCACACCTCCCCTGCACCTCTGTGTCCGTGCTGATCACCTGTGAGCTCCTCCAGGCCAGGGCCAGACCAGGAGGACATACTCAGGTTGCTGGCAGTGGCATGAGAGGAGGCCTAGGGGGCTGGCATTGTAGCATAGTGGGTAAAGCTGCTGCCCATAATGCTGGCATCTCGTAAAAGCACCAGTTTATGCCCCAGCTGCTCTACTTCTGATCCAGGCCCCTGTTAATGGCCTGGGAAAAGCAATGGAAGATGGCCTGGGTGTTCAGGCACTGCCACCCACGTGGACGACCTGGATGAAGCTATTGGCTCTTGGCTTTGGCCTGGCCCAGCGCCAGTCGTTGGGGACATCTGGGGATTAAATCAGTACATTGAAGATCTGTCTCTCCCTCTCTTTTTCTCTTGCCTCTCTCTGCAACTCTGACTTTAAAATAAATAAATAAATACATCTTTAAAATTTGCTCCCTGACCTCCTCTGATGTGTACCTCAGTTTTCTCATCTTTAATGAGGGTTGTATTAGAAGGTGTTGGAAGGGTCAGAGGAGATAATGGGTATGAGAGCACCTTGGAAAATAAGTGCAGTGTGGGGCCAGCGCTGTGGCACAGTGGGTTAAAGCCCTGGCCTGAAGCGCCAGCATCCTATGTGGGAGCTGGTTCTAGTCCCGGCTGCTCCTCTTGTGATCCAACTCTCTGCTATGGCCTGGGAAAGCAGTGGAAGATGGCCCAAGTCCTAGGTCCCCTGCACCCACGTGGGAGACCCGGAGGAGGCTCCTGGCTCCTGGCTTCAGATTGGCGCAGCTCTTTCTCTAGGGAGTGAACCGGCAGATGGAAGACCTCTCTCTCTGTCTCTACTTCTCTCTGTAACCTTTCAAGTAAATAAGATAAATATTTTAAAAAGAAAAAAGAAAATAAGTGCAGTGTGCCTTTCAAAAGCCAGGGGAACCCAGCCTGATCCTGGTTGGACAGACCAGGGGTCCAGGGAGCGCTCATGGAAAATGAGTGGATGAAAAGAGCTGTGTATGGCTTTCACGGTGTCTGCCCCCAAATCAGCATGTCTTTTAATTCCATTTTCCACACTCGTGTAAGGTGAGTGGCACAGTGAGAGGGGATGGGTGGTCTTTCTGTGGACAGAGGCAGGACTACCGTCTAGGGAGAAGGATGGGTCCTGGCCGGCGCTGGGTGAGGTCACTGAGAATGGAGGCGTTGGGCGAGTGTCAGGGTCTGACTTCATCTCTTCTGCCCTGTGGGGTCCCCAGCCTGGCCCGGAAACCAGCTGGTGGGGAGGGGTTCGTAACCATTAAGGGCCCCTGTGGGTTGCCGTGGAGGGTTGGGTGTACGTAATGATTTCCTCAGTCCAGGTCCCGTCTGGGCTCAGTGCCTCTCTGTGCTGTGAGTCTGGCCTTTTGGGGGAAACGAGGCTGGGTTTTTAAGTCTGCCAGACCTGGGTTTGGACCAGGGTAAAGAGGGACGGGTAGAAGATGGGGTTGGCGAGGAGGCAGGCCAGACCCAGAAGGGACCTGTGTTCTTTGTCACCCAGTGGGTTTTGGGGGCTCCAATCAGAGCTGTTGCTCAACTCCCTGACATAGCAAGTGTCCAGTCCAGTGAGACTCAGGATCCCATCCTGCGGGCCATCGGTTGTAGGCACAGGCATCGAGGTCAGCCAGACCTGGGTTCCGATGCAGAGGATTGTTCCGTTCTGAAATGGGGCTCCTGCTTGGGCTGAGGCTGCAGAGCTACTTTTATTTTATGCTTTGAGTCATTTAGATAAAGGCTGATTAAAAAACCAGACCAGTAATGCCCGTGTGTTGCCACAGAGTCTATACAGCTGCATCCACTGCTAGTCTGACAAGGCAGGACTGCTGGCCCGGCCAGGCTGCACCCTGCTCTGCTCTCCAGCACTGGCCTCACCGCTTCCTAACTCTAAGCCCAGGTGTTCTCTGCAAAGTCGGGGAGGAACAACCAACCCGTAGCTGGTTGACAGAAGATGAGCAGCTGTCCAGGTGGCGTCTGTGACAGGCTAACCCTGGCACAGAGCAGGTGTGCAGTCAGATGGGGATGTGAGTGTGTTCTTCAGAGTGAGGGCCCTGGGGCCACCTTGCCTGGGTTCAAAGGCTGCCTTCTTTATTTTCTCGCTGTGCCACCTTGGGACTCTCTCTCCCTCCATGAGCAAAGACCCCCAGGATTGTAGTGAGGATTAACTAGTTAATACCCACACCCTGTTTTCCTTTTCTCCCTTAAATGACTCCACCTGGGCTCTCATCTGCATCCTGCCACCAGGTAGAAGGTCTCCGGGCACTTAGGATTGCTGGATGCCAGGTCACTTCTCAGGCCTCATTGTGACCGACCTTTCAGCAGCACTGACACTGATGCTCGGTCCCTCCTTCCTGAAACACTTTTCTTTGCTTTGAGGACAGCTCTTGGGTTACTTCCTCACTCACCTCTGCCTGCTCCTTTTCTCTGATGTCTGCATAGGTGTGTGCCCCAGGCTTCTCATCTTTGCCTACACTCACCCTCTTGGTGATCTCATTTTCATTCACGGCTTTACCTAGCGCTTGATGAACCTCAGATTTGTACCTCCAGCTTGGACCACACCTCCGGACTCCAGCCTGCTCTGCTTTTCACCTGGATGTCTACAAGATTCTCATACTCAAATCCCAAACTGAAACCCTGGCCACCCCAGACTTGCTCCTCCCGTGTTCCTGAAGGTGCCTGGACCTAGCCCAGAAGACTTGAGTCCTCCTGTCTCTTCTCTCTCCTGCACCATTTGTCTGATCCATCTCCAGACTTTGTTGGTTGTTCCTGGACAACACAGGCAGGGTCTGACGCCTTTTGTCATTTCCTTGCTGTCCCCCTGGCCCAGGCCAGCATCATTCTCACTTGGATGGTTGCAGCATTGCCACCTATCTGGCTCCCTCCTCTGCAGCCAGGATCCTGCTCAGATGTCAGCTCTCTCAGAATGCTTCACTGGCTGCTGTGGTGGAGGTTAAGAGCCACAGTCCTCACAGTGGCAGCAGCAACCACCCTCCCCCATTACTCACTCTGACCTCATTGAGTTCTACCCTCCCCCCTTCTCTGGCCATCTTGTCACCAACTCATACTTGAGCATTTGCCTCAGAGCCCTTGCACTTGTAGTTCCTCTGTCCCAAATGCTCTTCCCCCTGGTAACCTCCTGGCTTGCCTCTCCCTCTTCCAGGTCTTTGTCCAGCCACTGGAGTCCTCCCTGGCCACTTGCTTTATTAATTTATTTATTTGAAAGAGTTATCTAGAGGCAGGGGCAGAAGCAGGGAGAGGGAGAGGAGAGGGAGAGGTCTTCCACTTGCTGGTTCATTACCCAAATGGCTGCGACAATCGTAGCTAGGCTGATTCAAAGCCAGGAGCCTCTTCCAGGTCTCCCATGTGGGTGCAGGGGCCAAAGCACTTGGGTCATCTTCTGCTGCTTTCCCAGGCCAGAGCAGAGAGCTGGATCAGAAGTGGAGCAGCTGGGACTAGAACCTATGCCAGTATGGGATGCCGGCACTGCAGGCAGCAGCTTTACTCGCTACGCCACAGCACCAGCCCTGACTGCTTTGCTTTAGATGACGCCCCTGAGCTCCTCAGCCCCCTGCTTTGTTTCCTTCCTTCTTTCCTTCATTCCTTCTTTCCCTCTCAAAGATTTATTTATTTTAAAGGCAGAGTTACAGAGAGAGGAGATCTTCCATCTGTCCCCAGATGACCACAGTGGCTGGGGCTGGGCTGGGCTGGGCTGAGCCAGCAGCCAGGAGCTTCTTCCAGGACTCCCACGTGGGTAGCAGGGGCCCAAGCACCCAGGCCATCCTCCGCTGCTTTTCCCAGGCCATTGAGAGGGAGCTGGATCAGAAATGGAACAGCCAGGACACAAACTGGCACCCATATGGGATGCCAACATTGCAAATGGTGGCTCCAGCCACTCCTGCTTTGTTTTTTCCACAGCGCTTGTCACTAACTGATGTCCTGTTTGACCGATTTGTTTGCTGCCCGTGTCACCTTCTCTGCTCCAGGAGGGCAGAGGTTTCCTGTTCCCAGGACCTAGGATGGTTTCTGGCACCTGGTAGATGCTTATGTGTTAAATGAATGGAAGCTGATCTGTGTAAACTACTTAGAAATTTGTCTGCATGTAGAGAATACTCAGTCATTGCTGTTGTTATTTGCATGATATATGACATTGAAGCAGGTGCACTTTTCAAGTTTGGAGAATCTGTTTGTCCTTTCAGTGAAGTGTTTCATGCGCACTGGCATGTGCCAGGTACTGGACAAAGGTTGAAACACCATGCTGTGATACTGTCCTTGGGAGAGCAAGCGTCAGGAGAGCTCCCTGGCGCTCCCTCGAGGAGGCGTGTGGGGTTTGCTAGAGGCTGGGTGCCAACAGGAGCAGTGGGATGTGAATAGTCACCATGCAGGAGGGTGTGACTGGGCCTCTGTTGGTGCAGGGGTTAGGGTGGGGCCATACACGTGTCACTGCTGGGTTCTCCCTGGGAATGGGTGCTGTATAGACCGGCGGAGCTCAGACTCCTGTCTGGCAAGACTCAGTGGCGAGCAGCTTCTGAGTTGCCTTCTTTTTCTGGGTTGGGTTCCCTGCTGCCTTCCTGATCAGCTGGACCAGGGACCGGCTGGAGAAAGGCGGCCTGAGGTGGGCTGTCCTGCTCCTCTTGTGCTGCTCCCTGGCTCCTTCAAGAGATGTCTGGAGCCACATCAGAGGAGCCTTTCCCAACATGTGAGCCACAAATCATGGCTCTTTGGAAAGGTGGTGCCTAGGGCTGCCTAGCCCAGAGTGGGCTGCAGCTCAGCCGCTCAGTGTTGTGTCCCCCTGACCCTGAGGGTCCTCTGTGGACCTGGGGCAGTGGTGCTTCTTGAGCCAGCTCTGTGCTAGAATTGGGCCAGTGACTCACTGACGCTCACGCCTCCAGCTGCCCTGCCACCAGACCAGGAAGCAATGGCTTAGCCCCCAGGGCAGATGAGAAAAGGGAGGCTTAGAGCAGTGAGGGGCAGTGGGGAGTGGGGCGGGGGGCACAGAGGCCGTGTGGAATCACACCCATGGATCACCTCTGCAGTCGAAAGGAGAAGTCCCCAGCTGCTGGAGCAGGCAGAGCCCAAGCTGTCCAGCAGCACACAGTTGTCCCTGGATCCGTGTGGGAATGAAATGAGATAATGCGTTGAAGGTGGAGGTGCTCAGCTCTGTGCCCTGCACTCAGGAACCATCACTTGCCACCTGTGCCTGCTCTGCGGCCCCTCAGCAACCCCCCCCCCCCCCATTCTGAGTGGGTTTGATTTGGTTTAGTGTAACTGTCACTTACTGGAGTCTGCCTGTTAGAGACCTAGAAAAGAACAAGATAGGTCCAAGCCTTGAGAGGCAGGGTCCACAGTGAGAGGCAGGCCAAGGGAGCAGGTGGGGGCTGGTGGCCAAGCAGGTGGCCAAGCTGGCAGTCATTGGCTCTGGATTGCCAAAGTTCAAACCCTGGCTCCAGTATTTACAGCTGTGTGACCTTGGGCGGGTTACTTACCCTTTCTGTTCCTCAGTTTTCCTCATCTGTCACATGGTAGGGCCTGATACAGCGTTTGCTTTATAGGGCAAGTAGGGATAGCCTCTGTAAAGGCATTAGCCCAGTCTCGGCACATACAGGGGTATTTCAAAGTTTGTGGGAAAATGGGATTAAAAGATAAATTTATTCTGGTACAAAAACATTTGTAAGTCTGGAGTGGAGTTTCACCTAGAAGTTAAGACTCTGCTGTCTAGCCGGCGCCGCAGCTCAATAGGCTAATCCTCCACCTTGCGGCGCCGGCACACCAGGTTCTAGTCCCGGTCGGGGCGCCAGATTCTGTCCCGGTTGCCCCTCTTCCAGACCAGCTCTCTGCTGTGGCCAGGGAGTGCAGTGGAAGATGGCCCAAGTGCTTGGGCCCTGCACCCCATGGGAGACCAGGAGAAGCACCTGGCTCCTGCCATCGGATCAGCGCCATACGCCGGCCACAGCGCGCCGGCCACGGCGGCCATTGGAGGGTGATCCAACGGCAAAGGAAGACCTTTCTCTCTGTCTCTCTCTCTCTCTGTCCACTCTGCCTGTCAAAAAAAAAAAAAAAAAAAAGACTCTGCTGTCCCATGGTGAAGTGTCTGGGTCGGATTCCTGGCTCTGGTTTTAACTCCAGCGCTCTGCTAATGCAAACCCTGGGAGGCAGCAGGTGATGGTTCAAGTACTTGGGTCCTCGCCACCCATGTGGGGACCTGGATTGAGTTTTCAGTTGACCCCAGCTGTTGTGAGCATTTATGGAGTGAACCAGCAGAAGGGAGCTCTCTCTTTCTCTATCTCAAATAAAAACATTTTTTCCCCTTAAAATCCATGCTTGGTGTTTTCATCATAGGCGTTTCCCAGGAACTGTTTGAAGACCTCTTTGCATATGCATGGATTTCAAAATCATTTTGCACCAGAGTAAATATAACTTCTGTTTTCCACAAACTGAAGTTCCCTCTCCATGGTTCCAAAGGAACCTTAGCTGTCTCTGTTAGGATTGGTGACTGATGGATGGGGGGTGGGGCTGAGAGGGGGGTGCTCTGAGGGTGGGGAGGAGGGAGCTGCGGGGTGGGAGTGGGAGGATGATCAGCTCAGCTTGGCCGAGTGTGGGGTACCCGTGTGGAGTCCGCTGGAGCCGTGGAGGCCCTTCGGGGTTGGCCAGGCCCCCCAGCTGCCTCCACACCAGAGGCTGATGGCCCCACACGTGACGAGTCTGCCCTCAGAATCCACGGGTTGATTACTTCTGGCCGCTTGGGGTCCCTCGGCAGGAGATGGGCGAACAGTGCTCATCATCATCACGATAATGGCAATGATAACGACTACCATTTGTGCCGGGGTTTACATGCTGCAGAGTGCGTCCCCAGCCATTACCTCATTGGGAACACATGGTTCCAATAGGCGGCGAAGGATGCATCTCTCTGGGGTCCTGTGGGGCCCGTCTTTGGAAGTCTGTTTCAAATAACAGTGACGCTGCGCCTTTTTATAGTGCTTTGTGCTCTGCAGCGTGCCCGCCCGGCCGTGCTCTCGTTTGGCCCTCACCAGGACGCCTCATGCAGCACAGCAGCCGGGAAGGAGCGTCCCCTTTGACCAATGACAAGTCCAGCAACTTGGCTGCCATCTCCCCGCCCCTGAGGCTGAAGTTGAGGTACCCTCAAGTTCAGTTAAGCTTTGCCTGTGCTAGCAGCTCAGCCTCTTGATTATATAGGGACAGGAAGCTCACTACCTATGTTGAGCAGAGGCCTGTCATCCCCTTCCATGGCTTTTTTTTTTTTTTTTTTTTTTTTTTTTTTTGAGAGTCAGAGTTACAGACAGAGAGGGAGACAGAAAGAGAGGTCTTCTATCCACTGGTTCACTCCCCAAATGGCTGCTTTGGCCAGAGCTGGGCTGATCCAAAGCCAGGAGCTTCTTCTGAGTCTCCCACGGCCCAAACACTTGGGCCATCCTCTACTGCTTTCCCAGGCTATCAGCAGAGAGCTGGATCAGAAGAGGAACAGCGCCAACCCCCCATCTGTGGCTCCTTGTGTCTTCCCCACATGGGTCTTAGCTCCGTGACCGGAGTTACACAGTCCCGCTGAGACATCGGGACCAGATGTCATCTCTGCTGTGTGCGCAGGTGATGGTACCCAGCTTGGTCCTGATCTTCAGCGTGTGTCTGTTTCACTGTGCCTGCTCTCTTACCCCACATTCAGGCACATCCCTGGGGCTGCCCCACTGAGGAGGCAGCCCAGAGATGATGGGGAGTCCTGGGGAGAAGGAGCCTTGGTGGGTGTCTGGAGGCCTGGGCTCCACTTGACCATAGCAAGTAGCACCTTTCCCAGGTCCCCTTGAATCACAGGTTAAAAAGTCCCTGGGAATGTGGTAACTCAATCCTGTCCTTCCCAGCCATACCCTGTAAGGTACTTCAGCTACATGGGCATGCATGGAATGATCTAGAGGAGCCTGGGAGACCAGGCATTTGGGGTTGGGGGGCAGGCTCTGTGTTGGGTGAGTGTTTCTAATGAGAGCCCATTAGGTCCTTTGGAGAATTTTGTTCCAAATGTATAGCAGGGCAGACAAACCACCAGCAGTGGGCCTGGCCTGCATGCTTATTGCTCTGTTTGTCACTGTAGCCTGCATGTGCTGCCCACCTCGAGACCCCCTCAGGAGCTGAGGGCATGTCTCACTTTGTTCCTTCTCCTGTTGTGTCCTGTGTCCTGTGAGCCAGGAACTGCTGGAACACACATACATGTGCACCTCTGTATTCGTCTTGCTTAATCCGGAGGCCCCGTTGGGGGGCATTGACCTGGGCCACTCAGGTGCTGGGTAGTGGGCAGTTCAAACCTGAGTGTGCCCATGTACATCCTGCCCTACACGGCTGCCTCTCTTGCAGACTGTAGCTGTGCCTGCCCAGCCGACAGAGCAGGTTCAGCTAGGGCACTGTGCTTTGTTTGCAGTGGCCCACTGCTCTTGTTTTAGGGTCTCTTCTCTACAGAACCCTGAGGGACACATTCCTATGAACCTGAGCGCCTCTCCAGTCCAGCCAGGAAGAGGAGAGGGAAGAGTGACCCAGCCAGGCTCCAGCTCAGGGGTCCCAGGCTGCATGCGGCCTTGCTCCCTGTCCCACACCAGGCCTACTCAGGCCTTTCCCCACCCCCGCTCAGCCTGGGGTCTCTGCAGATGTGCTTGATAGCTGGGCGTGGACCTGGGGCTGGGGTCTCTTTTCTGATACCTACTTGGGTATTCCTGGACAGTCGCTGGGACAGTCAGGGGAGCTTAAGTAGGTGAAGGCCTGGCGTCCTGCCTGGTACACGGTCAGTGCTGAATGAAGGACTGCTCCTTACTGCACTTGAGAGACACGAGTTGCTGCCTTGCCGAGAAGGGTGGACAGCTGGGCTTTGGGGTGAAGTGATCCCAATGGTCTTGCCAGAGGCTACAAGATGTGAACAAGGCAGGCTGACCCTGGCCTTCCAGATGTTCCCTGAATTGAGATTCTGGAAGAGGGGTGACATTTCTTGTGTGCCAGTGAGATGGCTCCTCAGCTTGGAGAACATCTGGGAAGGTCTTGCCGCTGTGGAGAGCTTTTGAGCTGGCCTGGACCTTTGTGGTCATGTCACCAATGCCCTCACTTTAGATGGGACGAGAGGGGTCAGAGAGGGAGGGAGGTATCCCTGCAGCCGTGGGGCCAGAAGGGCACAGAGCTGGGGCCTTCCTGTTTCAGGTGCATCCGTGGTTAAAGGTCAACAGTCGACCTGTCCTCAGCCCTGACTCCACCATGGGCCCCTGCTTGGTGCTTGTTCTTGGGAATCCACACGGAAGCCCTTGGAGGTGGGCTTTCTGACACGGTGCTCCACGGGGAAACAGAGCACAGGGCCCAGCAGGGAAGCGGGGTTTGGAACAAGTGAGTGGGGAGGTCTGGGCATGGCCAAAGCCTCAGCTCAGCAGTGCCCCAGGAGGCTGGAGGGAACGTGGCTCCTAGGGACCCAGACTGGAAAGTGAATTCCCAGGCCAGCGTGGGCCTCCATGCTGGGGGATGAGGCTGCAAGGGAGGGCCCAGGAGAGGAGGGCCGGAGAGAAGAGGTGCAGATGGAGGGTCTACAAAAAGAAGGGGCCTCTTGAATCAGTGGACGCTTCACTGCATCAGGAATTTGGGGCCAGGCTCTTGCAGGTAACCCCCGTACTCCATGTGGGCGACAGACTCCAGGGGCATCTCCAGCAGGGCAGACAGACTTCTTATGAGGGACTTAGGGCTCCAGAAGACAGAGAGGAAAGCTGCCAGGCCTCAGGACAAGGCCAGGCACTGCTGTTGGAGCAGTCACTGCCAGTCCAGATTCAAGGGGAGGGGAGACAGACCCACCTCTTAATGGGAGGATTGTCAAAGTGGTAGCCATCTTTAATCTACCTCTTTGCATCCCCATCCCCCACTTTTGCTTCAAGGGATCCGAGCCCCTCTGAGGACTGGGAGTAGAATTGTACAGGGGCTGGGTGTCAGCTGCTTGGTAAAGAACCATAGCTACATAGCACAGCTTTGACTTTATAACCTACTAGCATGCACCTCAACTACTGGCCCATCACACACCCCTGAGACTCTAGGTTGTTAGTGTACACCAAGGCCATCAGGAGTGTAGGCACTGGGTGTTCAAGGCTTGTACACATGCTGGGGTCCAGCCACTGGCTCATCCCAGCGTGTTTGCCCAGGTTTCTGCTTTTAACCCAGCGTTGGCCACACTTGCTTGTGCTGGCTGCAGAATGGTGCTGGGAGGGGAGGGAACTTGAGCTCGGCAGGGAAGTGTGATCCAGGAGCCATGTCTGCTGTGTCGTAGGCGTGGAATGGCAGCAATGCCGTCCCTCAGCTGACTCTGTCGCCCTCTTTCAGCACCTCTTAGACCCCTGCTGTTCTTGGGATCCACCCTCAGCTGCAGTGAGTCACATACCCGAGCATGGGTAGATGTGCATGCACCTGTCCTTCCAGAAGCCTGCCTGTCTGCCTCGGCCCCCTACCCTAGTGCCACACGGCTAGACCTGCAGCCCCATGGCATTTGGGTTTCAGGTGGACCTGTTCCCCGACCCTCAGGCAGCTGGCCCATGCCCGCTCTCCGAGCGCCAACACCAGCCGTTATCAGCCTCACACCACATTCCTCGCCTTCACCATCTCCTGTTAGCCCCCTCCGACCCCGTTCTCAACCACGGAAGGTTTAATTGTTGCAAATGGAATCCGTGTTCTACAGAAGTCCAATAAATCTGCAGTCTGTCTTCCTGGTAATCCATCACAGATTGCAAATCGCACGAGGAGAAGTCTGTAAGATATGTTCTTCATGTCTAGTATGTTGGGTTATTTTCATGTCTTGTGGTTTGAATTTGGCCACTGTCATTTTAGAGGAATTTCCTGCCATCTGCGTTCAATTGAATTTTCTCACAGATTTGTGCTTGCTTGTAAATACTAGGGGCTGGCAGAAAGGGGAGCTTTGTTCCTGGTGACATCTCAGAAAGCCCTGCTGCAGCCTCACCGGCAGGCCTGGCTGAAGAGGAGGTGCAGCTTCCCGAGGCTTCCCTGCCTTAGGATGCTGTGCTCGCCTGCAGAGATGGCGTGGCCTTGCTTCCCTCTGTCTCCCACGGGGCGTGTGTGCATTTGCCCAGCTCTGCCTCCCTTCCTTTGCTGCTGGGAGCAGGACAATCAGGCTGAGAGCCAATCCCTGCCCTCTGCATGGCCGGGTCCCAGGACCATATTCTGGGCTTGACCCCCTGGAGCCCTGGAACGAGGCACGCACTGGCCTGGGCTTAGGCTCCATTCACTGTAACTTACTCTGTAGTCTCAGACAAAGCCTCTTACTCCAGGGTCTCCATGTCTGCCCCTGTGAAAGGGAATCCTAGTCTCCCCCTCAGTGGCGCCGTGAGGACCATGCTAGGCGGCTAATAGCTGGATAACCTCAACCGTGAGGTTCCTGAGTCTGGGGACATTAATTGCTTGTTTGCTGTGTCAGACCCTCTGCTAGGCATGGGGACTGACAGGATGAGACCCTAGTCCTTGAGGACCTCAGAGCTGTGGACCAGTGGTTACTAAGGGTCATCCATGGCCACCTGAGGGGTTGGGGAACAGACACTAGGACACGAGTTCTCCTGACAATAAGTCTCCTCTCTGGAATGAGGAGGATGAGGATCCTGCACGGCAGGCACTGTTCTGAGCACTGCACTTGTTTTAATTTCTATTTTTTAAAGATTTATTTTACTTATTTGAAAGGCAGAGCGACAGAGAGGGAGAAACAGGGATCTTCCAACTGCTGCTTCACTCTCCAAATGCATGCAACAGCCAGGGCTGGACCAGGCCAAAGCCAGGAGCTAGCAGCTTCATCTGGGTCTGCATGTGGGTGACAGGGGCCCAGGTACTTGGGCCATCTTCCTCTGCTTTTCTAGGCAGATGTACAGGGAGCTGTATTGAAAGTGGATCAACTGGGACTTGAACTGGCATTTGTTATGTGGGACACTGTTGCAAGCGCAGGCTTATTAACACACTGTGTCACCCGCTGGCCCTTGCACTTGTTTTTAGCTCATTTAGTCCTCACGAGACCATTTGAGATAGGTGCTCCTGCTGTCCGTCACCATATGGATGGGGAAAGTGAGGCACAGTGAGGTTTCTCAGGCAGCTGCAGGCTAGCATGTGGTGTGAACATTCAGTAACATCTATAAGGACGCTTACATTTGTGAGTAAATACGGTTTTTTCCCAGTGAGGATAGGAGATAAAAAATGAATTGGATACTGTGGGTCTAGAGCTGTAATGGTCAGACTTCAGTGTGCAAAGGGTTAAGATACAGATTCCTGCCCCCTTCCCAGGTGGGGCTACAGGATGTTAGGACGTTTTTAAGCAGGTGACTGGTGAGGAGGAAACTGGGGAGTACCGCTTTTGGCCTCGAGTTCTGCATCTGAAAAATGAGGACAGGTCCCTTGCCCGGCCAGCCTCTGGGGTGTGTGACTGGGCTGTGCCTCTTTCTGCTCATGGGCTCAGCACCTGCTGTCCACCTGCTCCTGCCTCATCCGTGCTCCCTTTCTGCTGAGTCATTCCCACTCCCATGTAAGCAAGCTGCGATTTCTGCCAGACTAAAAGCCAAAACAAATCTCACGCCCACATCCCCCTATGGAGGTGGCCTCTGTCCCTTCCTTGAGAGCGTACTCCTTGAGAGAGTCAGCTTGGCTCTTTGTCCCACTTCTTTATGCTGTTCTCTTGTGAGTGTGCTCAGCTCTCACACCCACAGCTGGGTGGACACTGCCCCTGGGAAGGTCACCAAGGTCAGAGCCATCTCAGCCTCTCTGACCACCAGTGCCTTTGCTCCGGGCTCAGTCCACTCCTTGTGGATGCAGCCTTATCGTTTCATTCTCCCGACATCACACCTGTCTGCTTCCTCCGGCCCCTTCCTGTTTCTGCCTCACCTCGCTGACCTTTCTCACACGCCTGATGAAGCCATCCAGCCTGTGCTTTGAAGAACACCCATTTACTGCTAGCTCTCAGCTCCAGATGCCCAGCCAGGTCCTTCCCAGGAGCCTTTTCTGTCTCTGTGCAAATGTCCAGGTAGCACCCCCAGATGTCAGGTGTTCAGAACTGCGTTGGAATATTCCCACCCCAGACCTGCTCCTCTCACTGTTTTTTTTTTTTTTTTTAGATTTATTTATTTATTTGAAAGTCAGGGTTACACAGAGAGAGGAGAGGTGGAGAGAGAGAGAGAGAGAGAGAGAGAGAGAGGTCCTCTGTCCACTGATTTACTCCCCATTTGGCTGCAGTGGCCAGAGCTGTGCCAATCTGAAGCCAGGAGCCAGGTGCTTCCTCTGGGTCTTCCTACGTGGGTACAGGGGCCCAAGGACTTGGGCCATCTTCCACCACTTTCCCAGGCCATAGCAGAGAGCTGGATTGGAAGTGGAGTAGCCAGGGCATGAACTGGTGCCCATATGGGATGCTGGCACTGAAGGCAGTGGCTTTACCTGCTATGCCACAGCACCGGCCCCTCCTCTCACTCTTAACTGGCATCTCCATCCTTGCTGTTCTCTGGGCTCTAACTGCATAGATCGCTCCTGTCTCCCCTGGAAGGTGGAGCCCCTTGACAAGCAAGCACTTGTACTTTGTATTGTTCACTGCTTCATCCCCAGTACCTAGAACTTGCCCCAGAGGAGAAAGTGGAATGGATGATGGTGAGTGGGATGGATGGATGGATGGGCATGTCAGGATCTTGGAAATTCAGGTGCCAGGCCTACCTATGCATGGGACTGGCATTACTCTTGTGCTGAGGAGTCTTGTGTGTGTTGATATCAGGCCCAAGCCAGGTGGGTTTGGCACTCTCCTTCATAGACAGTGTCTGCCTCATGCCGGGGCAGCAGTGCCCTGGCTGGGAGCTCCTTGGTGAATTCTAAACTCAGTGATTCCAGGGTTCCCTGCTTCATAGGGTCTGGTCCAGGTGGAGACCTCGCCCCGGGGAACCTACCTGCCAGGATGCTACTGGTAGGTAGGAAGGCTGGGGCCAGGGGAGAGCCAGGGCTGGAGAAAGGGGGAGGTACACTTGGAGGGTGAAGCATGGTAGAAGGCCAGCTCCCCCCTGCCCACCTGTGACCGGGTCACAGCTGGCTTTAGGCCACACCTCCTTTCAACAGGGATGTCTTTTTCACCCTGATCTCTTGCTGGTTACAAATGCGTCTCCCTGGATAGAACATCTGCAGGCACACCTGTGCCTGTGGGAAGTGAGGCATGCACACAGGGACTGAGAAGACAGACAGGCAGTGAGGCGAGGGGAAGGACAGGGGAAGAAAGATACCCACCTGCTGAGAAAGACAAGGCTGCAGAAAGAGCAAATGACAAAGAAGAGAGAGGCCCGGGAGAGAAGAATGGAGACAGAGCAGGGAGGACAGAGACTTGGGCAGGGGTCTCCAAGCTGGGCTACAGCCTTATTTACAGACACTGCCATCCAGGGGTCACGAGAAGAGTGACCATGTCCAGCAAACCACATCCTTGGGACAAGGAGGGACCAGAACCTCCAGATCTGAGTCTTTGTTTGTCATTATCCGTCTGTCCATCTGTCTGTCCCTGTCTCTGGAAGGCCATTTGCTGGGCTCCCATTCATGCTAGGTCTTGTGTCCCCCACCACCTTTCCTTTCCCCTCTGCTCTGTCCAACCTTGGTGATGCCCAGGACCCAAGTTCACTTCCACTCCTACCTCTCACCTGATTCATCACTGCAGGCCCAGGGGGCCTGCCCCGGGTAGGGGTGGTATCACAAGGAGTTGAGAGAGAGACGGGAATTGAGAAGGAAGTGAGGACCCTCTTGATGTCCGGCACTTCGCCTTCTTCTTCTTCTTCTTCTTCTTCTTCTTCTTCTTTTTTTTTTTTTTTTTTTTTGACAGGCAGAGTGGACAGTGAGAGAGACAGACAGAAAAGTCCTCCTTTTCCATTGGTTCATCCCCCAGTGGCCGCTGCAGCTGGTGCCCTGTGGCCAGTGCACTGCACTGATCCAAAGCCAGGAGCCAGGTGCTTCTCCTGGTCTCCCATGCGGGTGCAGGGCCCAAGCACTTGGGCCATCCTCCACTGCACTCCCAGGCCACAGCAGAGAGCTGGCCTGGAAGAGGAGCAACCCGGACAGAACCAGCGCCCTGACCGGGACTAGAACCCGGTGTGCCGGCGCCACAGGTGGAGGATTAGCCTATTGAGCCGTGGCGCCGGCCACTTCTCCTTCTCTTCTGTCACTAGATCCTGTTGGCAGCCAGGGAGACAAAAGTTGCTCTTTCCACATCTCCACCTGCAGAGGAGGAAGTGGGAGCACCGTGATGGTCAGTGGTTTGCTCAGAGTCACCTGGCCAGGAGATGGTGGGTTTTTTGTGCCCCCGCTCCTCTTTGGTGGCCTTAGCTTTCCTCTTGTCATCCTAAGACTGGCCCCAGAGTTTGGGTCCCTCTTTGCCACCGTGGACCTTAGTGTTCGAGGGGGTGACCCCGGAGGCTTGTGTTGCGTAGGATCTAGAAGCTGCAGGGGACAGATGGAAGAGATGGATGAGTTCTGATCTCTGCCCAGCCTGGCTGAGCACTGAGGGCTAGGACTCTGATGAGTCAGACACCATCCCTGCCCTCTGGGGGCTCTTGGCCCTAGGGCCTGGGGATGTGCACAGATAAAGTGACTATCTCAGGATGCTTTGGGGGCTTTCACAGAGCCCCTGGCTGTGTCAGCACAGCCTGGCCTGCTCGGCTCATCCTGTCACTCCTTTTCCTGATAAGCAGCCATTAACCAACCAAGGGTACCCCTTCAAGCATGATGCGTGGGGCATTCACCCCAGGCCTCAAATCCAAACCTCTTTCTCCTGGGCTCCCACAGCATAGGCACCTCCTGCCCTAATGAACTGGTTTTCCACTGAGGATAGGTTATGCCCCAGTGCAGAGCAGACGCTGAAGGGAACAGTGGCCCAGCATCGATGAGCAGTTTGTTCCTGCAGGGACACAGTGAATTCACAGAACCATTCTATAGATGAGACATTGAGATCACCCACTAGGAAGGGGCCTGAGATTTAAACCAGCTCTGCCCAACTCTGACCCCTGCCGTCTTTCCCCTGGACCAGCGGCCCCCTAGTGGGGGCACCATCAATTGTTGCTGACCAAGTTTCTCTGGGAGCCTTGGGTCTTGCCACTGTCTTGTTCACACAGTACCCTCCCAGCCCTCAGTCCTCAGGTGGAGCCCAGGACTGGCGTGCCCCACTTGTCAACTGACTGCTGAACCGAGAGAGGACCACACCCCACTCTGCAGCCCACCGATGACACCATCACAGGGCCTCAAGTCTCCCGTCTCGCTGGATGGGCATGTGCCTCCTGATTATGTGTTGCAGAAGAGCAGCATTGGAAGAATGTTCTTGGAAATGACGTGGTTAACTTTGTGTTTTTGTTTAGGCAGGGCTGAGAGTGGGAACCCTTATTAGTATCAGTTTGGAAAAAATACAGAGGCATTCACGGCCAACTGCTTAATAGTTTTCATTGAATTAATTTTAAAATGAGAACCTTGTTTCCCTTATTTAATAGTAGAAAACGACTTCCACATTCTGCCCAGTAACAGCCTTGGTTATGGGCCCGGCACAAACAATGCGCACATTAAAGGCAACGCTCTGCCCATATGTGGAATGAATAATTTTGTGCAAACTATTTATTATAAGCACACGATGCACTTAAACTTTTTTTTTTTTAATTTTTATTTTTTACTGTCGTGGTGACAGATCCAGCCCAGAACTGGACTGTTAAATGGCTCAGACTCTGGCTTTTTCAGGCTGTGAAAAAAAGGACTAAGGTTTCAGAAATGCCATAGGGCTGGAAGGAAATTGTTAACTCATTTGGCCCAACATCCCTGGCTGCCTGAGCCAGTGACCGGAGAGGGTGGTGTGGTAATTTTGGTGGAGGCTGTGCTAACTTGGCAGATGGCAGTCAAAGATAAGCCTTGGGAAGGGATGCCAGGGGATGGACAGGGCAGGACTCCGGCACCGGAGTCCCTCCCACGTCTTCTATTCACTCATCCACCCCCTTCATCATTCAGCAATCAGCCATCAGAGATGATGGCACCTTGTTCCAGATGCTACAAAGAATCAAGAAAGCAGTCTTTATTTTATCCTAGCTTTGCATGAGCACTGCAGCACCTAGCTGTCTCCTGGCCCTGTGAGGCGGTCCGTGATGTCCTGAATCCAGTGATCTCTTTCTGGAGGGTGGGCCTTTTTATGTACTTGCGTTTTTTAACTTGAATGCACAGAATTGGATTGAGCACAGTTATTGTTTTGTGTCACTGTCTTTGGTTCACTAATGTGCCTGTCTTTCCCTGTCTGTCATTTCCAACCACTGCCCCTTCTCCTGTCTTAGTGTTGTGAACCCCCCAAACCATGAACCATGACTTGGAACACTGGCAAAATGCGTTTACCCATGTGCTATCCCCTGTATTATCTCCTGGCCTCAGTCTGAATTTTGTTCTTGTGTTCTGCTTTTTTTCCAGTGTTTATTTATTTTCATCTTGAATATAAATACTTAAAAGGCAGAGAGAGAGACAGACAGACAGACTGACCTTTCATCTGCTGGCTCACTCCTCAAATGCCCACAACAGCCAGGGGTGGGCCAGACCAAAACCAGAAGATCAGAACTCCTTTGGGTCTCATTTGTGGGAGACAGGGACCCACGCACTTGGGCCGTTACCTGTTGCCTCCCAGAATGCAATAGCAGGAAACCCAAGCGGAAGCAGAGCAGCTAGGACCTGAACCAGCACTCTGTTATGGGATGTAAGCATCACAAGCAACAGCTTAATCCACTGTGCCACAACGCCTGCCCTGTCACTCTGTTTTCAATTACAGTCTCTACTAAAGTACATCTTATATGTAGAAAAATGCATGAATTGTAAGTGTACAGTTTGATGACTATCACAGTATGAATATAACTATGAAACCAGTACCTAGGTCAAGAAGTAGAATACTGGGGCCCCCCCTGTGGTGTAGCAGGTAAAGCCGCTGCCTGCAATGCTGGCATCCCATCTGAGCACTGATTCAAGTCCCAGCTGCTCCACTTTTTATCCAGTTCCCTGCTAATATACCCGGGAAAACAGTGAAGATGGCCCAAGTGCTTGGGCGCCTGCAACCTCATAGGAGATCTGGAGGAAGCTCCTGGCTCCTGGCTTCGGATTGGCCCAGCTCATGTTGTTGCTGCCATTTGGGGAGTAAACCAGTAGGTGGAAGACCTCTCTCTGTATAGCACTGCCTTTCAAAGGCAAAGTTACAGAGAGGCAAAGGCACAGAGAGAGAGAGAGAGAGAGAGAGAGAGAGAGGACTTTGATCCACTGGTTTACTCTCCAAATGGCCACAGTGGCCAGAGCTGGGCTGATCCGAAGCCAGAATCCTGGAGTTTCTTCTGAGTCTCTCACGCAGGTGCAGGGGCCCAAGCACGTGGGCCATCTTCTTTTGCTTTCCCAGGCCATAGCAGAGAGCTGGATCACAAGTGGAGCAGCCGGGATTCGAACCAGCACCCATATGGGATGCCGGCACTGCAGAAGGCGGCTTTACCCGCCATGCCATAGCGCTGGCCCCTCTGTTTGTTTGTTTGTTTTTTAAATCCTTTATTTCTTTCCCTGTGTTGATTTTTTTAAGATAAAAATATTCCCTGGCAGGGCTGGTGCTGTGGTTAGCACCAATAAATCTTTTTTTAAAAAAGCAGAATCTAGGCCGGCGCCGTGGCTCAATAGGCTAATCCTCCACCTTGCGGCGCCGGCACACCGGGTTCTAGTCCCGGTCGGGGCGCCGGATTCTGTCCCGGTTGCCCCTCTTCCAGGCCAGCTCTCTGCTATGGCCAGGGAGTGCAGTGGAGGATGGCCCAGGTGCTTGGGCCCTGCACTCCATGGGAGACCAGGAAAAGCACCTGGCTCCTGGCTCCTGCCATCGGATCAGCGCGGTGCGCCGGCTGCAGCGGCGGCCATTGGAGGGTGAACCAACGGCAAAGGAAGACCTTTCTCTCTCTGTCTCTCTCTCTCACTGTCCACTCTGCCTGTCAAAAAAAAAAAAAAAAAAAAAAAAAAAGCAGAATCTTACCGTCTCCCCGGAGAGCCCCACTTATGCCCCCTCCAGTCTCCACTCACTGTCTCCTTCTCTGGGGTAACCAAGGCCTGTCTCCTAGCACCATGGATTTGGTTTAGATGTGAAGTTTTATGGCTGGGATTGTATAGTCCGTACTCTCTCGTGTCTGTCACTCAACTCTGTGCTCAGTCTGTCCATGTTGTAACTGAGCTGTGGTTCATCCATTTCCATTGATGCACACCCTCAGAGCTTGTCTTTTCCATGCTGGTAGACGTTGGGTTGTTTGCAGTTTTTGGTGGTTCTGGGCATCATGACTGTGAGATACACACATACTAGGTGTGTATATAGCAACCGCATTACTGAGCTGAGAATGAGGAGGTGTTCCCTTTCAGTGTGTGGTGACCAACAGTTTTCCAGAGTGTCCCATCACTGTGACTCCCACCAACAGAGCAGCAGAGCTCCCCTTGCTCTGCGTCCTTGCTGCTTGTCTCAGACCTGAGCCGTTCTGATGGTGTCTTCCTGTGGCTTCACTTTGCTCTTTTCTGATGACTGGTGATGTGGAACACTGTTTTCGATGTTGTTTTGGTACTATTTCAATATTTTCTTTTGTGAAGTGCTTAATCAAGGCCTTTTTTTTTTAAGTTGTAATGCTTGTCTTTTATGAGAAGAGCTTCCCGTGTCCTAACTCGATGCTCTTTTTTAGGCAGGCTACAGGTATCTTCCGCCCCAAGGCTGCCCTGTTCCTTGCTTGGTGGTGTCTTCTGAGTAGAAACTCTTAATTTTAAGTCTTTAGTTTTATGGTTAGTGCTTTGTGTCCTATTTAAGAAATCTTTTCCTACCTCAAATTGTAAAAGCAGCCTCTTGTTTCTTGAAGCTCGGTTTTGTATTTCATATTTGAATCTATAATTCATCTGAATTGACTTTTAGTCAGTTCATCTGGATTTGACTTTATGGTGTGCAGTAGGGGTCAGGTTTCTTTCTTGCAATATAGAAGTTGGATTGAACCAGCAACTTCCATTGAATGCTTTGTCTCTTCTCTGTTCTTCTTTGCCATAAATCAATTAAATGAGTAGATCCATTTTTGAATTTTTTTTTCCTGTTCCACTGCTATTTGTTTATCTTTGTGCCAGCGTCACAGTCTTAATCCTGAGGTTTAATAATAGGGCTTGATGTCTTGTACCGACAGTTCCATCCCGTTCTTTCTCAGGATTGCCCTGGCTGTTCTTGGCTGTTTGAGTTTAATGTAGATTTTAGAATCAGCCTGATAATTTCCATACACAAAAGGAACCTGCTGGGATTTTGGTTTGGAATACATTAAATGTCTCGTTAGATTTGGAAGGAGACATGTGGAACTTCCAAATTCCTGATAAATTTGGAATTTTTGAATTCATCCTTGGTATCTTTTGACCTGTGACTTATCCCTCAGTCCTCTCAGGTTTCCTTAAATTCCTCTCAGCGGTGGTCTGTCATTTCCTGGGTGCGGGTCTCCCACATCTTAGGTTAGCTTGTCCCTAGGTATTTGATGTTATTCTGTTATACAAATGATATCTTACAAATCTCCTTTTCTGTTTATTGAAGATAGATATGCAATTGATTTTTGAGTATTCTGTTATTAATGATAATCATTTGTTTCAGCATTCTTTTTGATTTCTTATTATATTTGTGAATCAGGCTTTTTTCTTTCTTTTAATTCTTACATTTTTTTCTTTAATCCTTATTTATCTACTAGAGATAATTTTGTCATTTTTTTTTTTTTAATTTGAGAGGCAGAGTTACAGACTGGGGGGAGAAGAGAGAGAGAGAGAGAGAGAGAGAGATGTCTTCTATCTGTCTGTTGGTTCACTTCCCAAATGGCCACAACATCTGGAGCTGGGCTGATCCAAGGCCAGGAGCCAGGAGCTTCTTCTGGGTCTCCCATCATGGTTCCAGGGCCCCAAGCACTTGGCCATCTTCTGCTGCTTTCTCAGGCTATCATCAGGGAGCTAGATCAGAAGTGGAACAGCCAGGACTCGAACCGGTGCCTGTACGGGATGTCAGCACCACAGGCAGAGGCTTAACCCACTACCCCACAGTGCTGGCCCATGCCTTATATATTTTTAAAAACAATTTTTATTTATTTATTTATTTATTTAAGAGTCTGCGAGACAGAGACAGACCAGAGCTCCCATCTTCTGTTTCACTCTCCAAATGCTTGCAATGGCTATGTCTAGGCCAGGCCAATGCCAGGAGCTGGAAACTCCATCCAGGTCTCCCATGTGGATGGAGAAACTCAGCCACTTGAGCCATCAGCTGCTACTTCCTGGGATATACATTAGCAGTGAGCTGAAATTGGGAGCAGAGCTGGGACTTGAACACAGGTACTGTGATGTGGGCAGTGGTCATCTTCACTGGCATCTTAGCTACAATGCTAAGTGTCCATCCCTTGGTTTAAAATAGTTTCCACAAAATAAATAAATATAGTTCTTATCCTGTGTACGTGTGCCTAAGCAATGCATGTTTGGTTTTAGTTGATTATGGACTTGGATACACTGAGTTGTCTCCAGTTCAAGCATTTTCACTGCAGTGTCAGAGTGCATTGTGTGACTCTCGTTTTCAGGGTTCCCCAGTGCTGCCGCGTCGACGCTTGTGTACAGGTGCAAGGCTTCCCCTAGGATGTGGTCCTCACACTGTACTGAGGATCCTGTACACTCCAAAAAACGTGGAGGTCTGCCAGAGAGAGGCATTTGCTCATGTGGTGTGTCCAGCGCTGAGCTGGTGACTGTGGGAGAAAAGGCCAGATCCTGGTGCTAGCTGATTGCTGTGGTCTTTGGCCCCTTCTTGCACAACCACTGCTGTTGGTGTTGTGGGAGTGTGGAGCCATGGGCTGCAGGGCGTGAGAGGGGTGGACGGTGCGCCCCCCACAGGCTGGGCAGCACTTGGTCGCCTCTAGCTCTCCTGGCCTGGCACTGTCAGACTCATTCATTTTTTCAAAAAATATTTACTTTATTTATTTGAAAGGCAGAGTGACGGAGAAAGGGGGTGGGGAGAGAGAGATCTTCCATCGCTGGTTCATTCCGCAGGCCAAAACCAGGGGCCAGGAACTCCATCTGGGTCTCCCTCGTGGGCGTCAGGGTTCAAGTACTTGCGCCTTCCTCTGGCTGCCTTTCTAGGTGCATAGCAGGGAGCTGGATCAGAAGCAGAGTAGCCAGGGCCTGAACCGTGTTGCAGGCAAAGGCTTATTAACCCACTGGGCCACAATGCTGGCCCCAGACTCGCTTGTTTTTGCCTTTCGTGTGGATGTGAATTGGTTCCTCTCTGTGGCCCAGGCTCCCTGAAGTGACTCACAAGGAAGGCTCTGCACGGTGTGCCCTCTGCCTCACCTCATCTTCCAAGTCTGCCCCAGGTGGAGGCTCTCACGCCAGCCTTCACACCTGCAGTTCTGAGATCCCCCTCCACAGCCTCACCCCCAGCCCCCTCGTTTGCTGCTGCATGCCTCAGCACCGGGGTTAGCGGGTCAGTCAACCTTTGATTGAGTGAGACCTGGATGATGTCAGATAGACCCAGCTTCAGATCCCAGCTCTGCCGCCTCCTGGATTCTGTGATCTGGGAAAAGTACGTGGTTGCTGCGGGCCTCAGTTTTTCCTCTTGAGTGCAGTGGGAATGAGCCGCATCCTTGGCCCGTCTCCATGACTTACAGGGAGACAACTCTGCACGGCCGGTGCAGCCCTTCCGCCTGCCCCGGCCTCCACCCCCAGCTGGGTGGTTTGCAGGTGGGCTTGTTGTCGGGCAGGCCGCAGCCCTGTCCCCTAGCCTGCCTCCTGCTCACTGAGTCTGGGCAGAGGCTTGAGCAGGGGGCGACGTCGCTCAGGCATGCAACCAGCCTTTGCTGGGCCCCTGCAAGCAGAATGTCTGTCCCAGAACTGCAGGTGGATCGTGGTGAGCTAAACCCAAATACCTGTCTTCCCAGAAGTGAGCAGAGCTGGGTAGGGAGGCAGGAAATTCAGTCTGCCCCTTGGTGATGCAAAGCTGGGCAGGGAAGGGAGATGGGAATGGGGTTTGACATACCATGTCCAGGAAGGGCCTTCATGTTTGATATGCGAGTACAGACCCGAAGTGTGGGAAGGACCCGGGGAGATGCCTGGGGGAGGGGCGTTCCCAGCAGAGGGGACAGTAGCTGCCACCTGGGGCCAGATTGTGCGTGGCCCGGGTCAGGGAGAGCCGAGAGGCCGGCGTGACAGCGGTGCTTCTGCTTGTGAGGTCAGTTGTTTCCTGGGCATTTGCTGAACCCGGTGGCCGCCAGCACAGAGGAGATCCTGGTGGCCGACTCAGGCCTGGGCTGCCCTCGTGGGGCTTGGGTTTTTGTGGAAGAGACAAACCATGAGTAAGGCAGTCGGGGCTCAGCTCCGAGCCCTGCGTCAGGGCTGCCCCTGTTCTGCTGTTAATGTTGCTGCTGTGAAATGACCCCTTTTCCCTCGGAGTGGGAGTGCGCCCTCACGGTGGCCGGCGCTGTGAGCCCAGGCCCCTCTTCTCCTCCTTACTCCCTCCACTGCAGCCCAGTTCACTGCTTCCTGGGGCCCAGGGCTTCCTGGAATGCTGTTCCCGCAGGCCCCGTGGTGCCCACCTCTGACACCATGTCTTGCGGTGCCTCCCTGCCCCGCCTGGCACCTCTGCTCTCCGTGCTATGCTCGAGTGTTTCCACGGGACTTTCCACATTCTAGGGTAAGCGCGCGTTTTACCGGCTGGTTGTGTTTACGGTTTGCGATTTGTCTCTCTGCTGCCACGAGTGCTCCAGGAGGGCGGGATTTTGTGTCTTCACGGTCCTCTTGCAGACTTCTGCAGCAAGCTGTGGACCATAACAGATGCTCTGTGTGACCCTCATCGCAGTTGTGTCTCGGGGAGATGCGTGGTGGTTTAGCACAAAGCAGAGCGAGAGGCTGGAGAGAGACCAGACACGGGCGGTGCCGTCTCAGCTTGGGAGCTCAACGACGCTGGGGTGGCGACATGGGAGCAGAGGCTGTGCAGGGACAGCACTGTCGGGGCAGCTGGGGAGCAAGGTGGTGGGGGACAGAGAGAAATGGACAAATCAGCTGGCCCTCTGTGGGGTCTCGTAGAGATACCTTCCAGTGCGTATGAGATCACCCCAAGAATGATCCTCACGCCCTCATTGCCCCTTCTGTTCAGAGCACGTCTGCCTGGAACGTTCTCCAACAGGGAGGAGCATGGGGCTCGTGCTGGAACCCGGCCACTGCATCCCAGGCAAGGAAGCCCCTTTCCATCTTCATCGTCATCCGTGATGTGGGGACAGCATCTTGTCTGTCCTGACTTGTCTGAGGGGGACTTCTTTTTAAAATGAGAAGGTTTTTATTATATATTTTTTTCTTTGAAAGAGGCAGACACAGAGAGATCTTCCATCTGCTGGTTCACTTCCCAGATACCCCCAAACAGCCAGGGCTGGGCCAGGCTGAAGCCAGAAGCTCAGGACTCAGTCTCAGTCTCTCACATGGGTGTCAGGGACCCAGGTACTTGAGCCATCATCTGCTGCCCCCTAGGGTGCAGGTTAGCAGGAAGCTGAACCCAGAAAGGAGCTGGGACTGGAGCCCAGGCACTCTGGTGTGGGATGTGGGCCTCCGAAGCAGTGTCTTAGCTGCTGCACTGCCTGGGCACTGAGTTTGGAAGGGCCTTGTGCCACATAGCAGCAGCATCTGATGGCTGAGGCGGGTGGGAGACCGTGGGAGCAGTGTGTGTTTGTGTTTGGGGGGTCTCACTGGTGCCAAGCCCTGACCCACAGCTGTCTCAGCGAAGCCCTGAATGTCCCTGGCTGTCCACTCACATTCATGGAGAGTGTCAGTAACTCACCCACATCCTATAGTTAGGGAGATTCGAACCCATGGCCGCTGCGTTATGTATGCCATGCCCTAGAACATTGGCACAGGACCCACCTCACCCCTCCGTCCCCGGGATGCCCAGACGGGGAGTAGCTTGTCCAGGCCGCGCTGCCTGTGCGTCATGGAGTCTAACCCATGGACTCTAACCCATGTCTCCAGGCCCCACCCTCAGGTCACATTCAGGGGACATGGCCACAGGGTTACCTGGAGGTCAAGAGCATGTGGACCCAGCCCCAGTATAATGGACGACTTCCTGTTGCTCTGAGGGTTTGTTCCCAAGGCCGTCTGGGCCGACGATGGAAGCTTGTAGGAAAGAAGAGACCCGAGCGTAAATCAGGTTTACGGCTGGGCGATAAACGTCTGCTGCGGCCAGCGCTGGACTGCTCCGTCCTCTGGATCCCTTCCGTGTGAAACCCTTGCTTTGGGGTTGTGGCAGACCTTGGTGGCACCATGGCACAGGGCCTGTTTTCACACTGGTAGTGAGGACGCATACTTCTTCAGCACGCGTTCCCAGGCCCCTCTCTGCTGCCAGGCCTGTGCCTGGACAGTGGGGACAGAGAGCTTCCAGATTAGGACAGGCCACAGGTGTGTGAACCACAGTTCCACTGCAGAAGCCTGTTCAGGGGGGCGATCAGAGAGGGTTTCCCAGAAGAGGTGACACGAAATGTGAGACACGAAAAGTGAGTTGGGGTGGAGCTGCAGGGGGAAGGGTGTTCCAGGCAGAGGGAATGGTATATACAGACATGAGAAAGGGAGAGCTTAGCTCATGTGAGGCTGGAGTGGAGGAGGGGAGGGCTTTACCACAGGGCATGCTTGGAAGGCTTCCTGGAGGAGGTGGCATTTGAACTGGGTGTTACAGGGTACATAGGAGTTCATCAGCACCAGTAGAATGACCTTTGCAAAGACCTGGGAACGTGGGCTGGCCTGGTGAGTGTGGATGTGAAGGAGTCGTCCCAGCAGGGAGTTAGGAGGTGGGACAGGTGAGGTCGACACCCGAGGTGGACAGGTGAGGTTGGCGCCCGAGGTGGAAGGCCTCATGTGCCATGTGGCCACCTGAAGCTAGCTGACAGCAGTGCTGGTAGAGTCTTGCAGGGGAACCCCCTGCTTCTGCCTGGGGTGCCCATAGCAGTCTCGATGCCACTCAGCCTCCCTGAGAGCCAGGCAGCCCCCCTCCCCCCCCTCCCAGGTTGCCAAGCTGCTGGTGCGTATAATTACAGGGTCCCCTTGTCATAGTCTTGTCAACAGACTGCATTCACCTGATTCCTTTGACAGGCACCAGTCCCGTGATGGGGAACAGAGGCAGGGCAGCAGGTCGCCCGGGGAGTCCCCGAGCTGGTGTGGCCTGGCCCTGAGAGGGGACCGCCCTCAGTACCAGACCCAGGCTGAGCCCTGGCCCCGGGCCTCCATGGCCCCTGGAGAGATGAGCTCACACACCGCTTACCGCTCCCAGGCCCCCCCAGCTCAGAGCGCTCGCGCTCCCTCACGGCCTTGCTCTGTCCCGCTCAACTGGACAGACCAACTGCTCCTTCCCGGGAAGCTCGAGCAGAGGTGGGCACAGCTCCGGAAGGTGTGTCTGAAGGCATCACCCTTGCTCCACAACCAGACTGGCCCGGCCGGCGCTCTGTGGTCCCACCCCTGCCCCCTTGCCAGTGTGGCTACCCATGCTTCACCAAGCACCTTTTTTTTTTTTTTAATTTATTTTTTGACAGGCAGAGTGGACAGTGAGAGAGACAGAGAGAAAGGTCTTCCTTTGCTGTTGGTTCACCCTCCAATGGCCGCTGCGGCCGGCGCACCACGCTGATCCGAAGGCAGGAGCCAGGTACTTATCCTGGTCTCCCATGGGGTACAGGGCCCAAGGACTTGGGCCATCCTCCACTGCACTCCCTGGCCACAGCAGAGAGCTGGCCTGGAAGAGGGGCAACTGGGACAGAATCCAGCACCCCGACCGGGACTAGAACCCGGTGTGCTGGCGCCGCAAGGCGGAGGATTAGCCTATTGAGCCACGGCGCCGGCCCTTTTTTTTTTTTTTTGACAGGAAGAGTGTACAGAGAGAAAGGTCTTCCTTTTGCCGTTGGTTCACCCTTCAATGGCTGCTGTGGCCGGTGCACCGCAATGATCCGAAGCCAGGAGCCAGGAGCTTCTCCTGGTCTCCCATGGGGTGCAGGGCCCAAGCACTTGGGCCATCCTCCACTGCACTCCCTGGCCACAGCAGAGAGCTGGCCTGGAAGAGGGGCAACTGGGACAGAATCCGGCGCCCCAACCAGGACTAGAACCCGGTGTGCTGGCGCCGCAAGGCAGAGGATTAGCCTAGTGAGCCACGGCGCCGGCCTCACCAAGTACCTTCACACTGTCGGCGCCTCCAGTCCTCCCTGCCTCCCCCCTCCTCAGGCATCACAGGACCCCAGCCCCCTAGGGTGTTCCCTACAAAGGCTGCTGCTCCCCCCAGAGAGCTTGCTGTCTGTGGGAGTCAACACGGGTGCAGTCGTCCACACTTGCCAAGCGGGAGAGTAAGAACAATGTGAGTGGACGGAAGACGGAAGAGGGATCAGGGAGGGCCTCCTGGAGGAGGTGACCACTGGAGCAAGCTTCCTGGTTTGAATTTTCCAAGGAGATGGCATTCCAGGCAGAGGGACCAGTATTTGCTGAAGGACAGTGGCACTATCATTCATGAAAAGTAAAAAAGGTTCCCAGGACACTTGTTTTGCTAGTCATAGATCTGTTTTGGGCAAGGACTTGGGAGAGCAAGTCTTGCTCTTTGTCCAGTGGGCTGGACCAGGGACAAGGCCTGGGGCTCGCAGTCTGGCCTGGGTGGAGGCCACTGAACTACCTTGTGATGTCCTCCAGGTGAGGAGTGAGAGGAGAGTCCAGCCCCAGTGGGACTCGGGTCTGGTGAGAGCCCTGGCTTTCCTCACCAGGGATTCTTGGGCCTTTGGGTTAGGCTTCTCCCAGTGCAGAGCAGGAGCAGGGATGCTGGTTTCTGAGCTGTCCCGAAGAGAAGCTGCTGACCACATGCTCCGAGGCCAGGGGAGGGAGGAGGCAAGCGGAGGAGCAGGGCTTGAGTTGGGAGGCGTCTCTAACTCTCAGGAGGAAGCAATGGGGTGCCCGTGGCAGTGTGCCTGGCAGAGAGCGCACTTAGCTCTGTATGGATGCTCACTCTCAGAGCCCAAGGACGCTGGGCCAGGCAGTTTGCTTTTCTTAGAAAACCTACTCCCCAGCTGGTCTGTACCTACACCTGCTGTGGCTCCCTGCTGCTTCCCCACCCCCCCCAGCACCTTGAATGGCAGGCAGCCAAATGGCAAAGCACAGCGCTGGGGTCAGACGGTTCTGGGTGTGAGTGCTGCCCTGGCCCTTTCTATGGGATGCAAGCACAGGACCCCAGGAGCCGGCTCCAGGTGTGCGTTCCGAGAGTCCCAGGGCCCCGCCCATCTACCCGTCTGCTGGGCGGTCCATCTGTCACCGGAGCCTGCACGGCCCAGGACTGTGTGGAGCCAGGAGGCCTGGATGCTGTGTTGTTGAGTCCCAGCTGGGCCGCTGATTGTTCAGAGGAGCTGGGGGCTCCTTCAAAGGAAGCTGCAGTCAATTAGCGCAGAGTGGAACTCGAAAGGCCTAAATCCCTTTTTTCCCCCAAACTTCAAATCTGGTTTTCGTCAGTGGCTTTGAAAACAAATACCAACAGAACCCTTTTTTATTATTTCTTCCTTCTCCCTTCTCCCTTCCCTCCCTCTCATGCTCTTGTTTCCTAGGCTTTTATCTCTGCAGAGTCAGCTCTGCAGCCCGGTCTCGTGGTGACGGAGCAGGTGCCTGTGGGGATGTCACAGGCCCTCCCTTCAAGCACATTCCTGAGCCTGGGCCATCGTGGTGGCTGGTGGGGAGCGCAGTGGGACACTTCACCCTGGAAGATATCCTGTGCCTGTTGGGAGCCCCTTTGGTTCATTCCATGTCCTCTGGGCCCAGCCCAGAGCAGATGTCAGTGCAGGTGCCCTGCAGGGGAGGCATCAAAGGGGATGGATGGGGACACACTGTCAGGCACAGAGCTGTGTCTCCCGCAGCCTCCCTGGTCACCCCTGTTTGCAACGTCCTTCATGCCACCAACACGCTGGGGCCAGATCCTGTGCAGGGGACCCCAAGGTGAGCACATGTAGCATCAGCCCTTGGAGAACTGAGGTTGGTAGGAGAGAGTATGTCACAGCTGTGCCAACCCAGGAGAGTGGCTGGGGCAGAGAAGCCAGTAGCAGTAGGAGTGGGAAAGGGCCTCAGTCCAGCCTTCAGACAGGCTTCCTGGAGGAGGTAGCAGTTGAACTGCATGCTGGGGAGTGGGAAGGGACAGGCAAGAGGAAGCACATTTTGTGCAGAAGGGGTTCAGAGAGCAGAGACCCACAGCAGCCAAGACAGACTGCCCTGTCAGTGATTGGCTGTGACCAAGCCCTGAGGGCAGATGCCAGGCTGACAGCGGTGGCTCTGTCGTGGCTGCTAAGGGGAGGGTGGCTGTGCCACCTGTGTAGTTTGGTCTCTAAGACAACCCTGTTGCTGGGTGTTCTCATCCCCGTTGTTGTACGGGTGAGGAAACAGGTTCAGCAGGAATAACGACTTGCTCAAAGCCCAGCCCACGTGTCTCTGGGGACATGAGCACCTTCTGTGTGCACAGCCTGGGCTGGGGACCCTGGTGGCTCCAAGAAGAGTCAGCAGCAGGAGCCCTGTCCACGGGCGCCCCCAGCATCTGGGACCCTCGCACAGAGGTTTCTGTGCTGCAGGCAGTTACGTAGCCTTCGCTGTGCTTTCTCCGCAGGGTCAGGTCTGAAGCACCCTTGTCACCCGGTGGGTCTCCCTGTGCCTTTGAAGTCCCCGTGCTGACCACCAGGGCCTCAGCTCTGCCTCTTCAGCTGCTCTTCTCCTTTGTAGTACAGAGGGCTTGTCCTGCTGCCCAGGCCAGCTTAGACCCGGAGCTGCCTCTGCATGGGCATAAATGGTGTGTGTGAGAACGTGAGTGTGAGAATGCTGTGGGGGTGCGTGTGTATGTGTGGTACGAGAGTGTGTGTGAATGTGGATAATGTGTGAGCATGTGTGTGTGGTCAGTGTGTGTGTGAGTGTGTGAGTGTGTGTGCATGTGAGACTGCTGAAAGTGTGTGTGAGAGCATTTTTGAGTGTGGTGAATGTGTGAGTGTGTGGTCTGCGTATGTGGAAGACATGTTTGTGGGAGTATGGTATGTGTGTTGAGTGCATATGTGTAAGAGTGTGAGCCGAGTGTGTGTGTGTATGTGGTGAGTGTGAGTTTGTAGCATGTGTGAGCATGTTTGTGAGTGTGGTATGTGTGGTGAGTACATATGTGTGAGTGTGAGAGCACGTTTGTGTGACTTTGTGTGTGTGCTGAGTGTGTGTGAGTTTGTAGTGTGTGTGTGGTGAGAGTGTTAGAGCATGTTTGTGAGTGTAAATGTGTGGTGAGTGCATATTGCATGTGTGAGAACATGTTTGTGTGACTAAGTGTGTGTGAATGTATAGTATGTATATGTGGTGAGTGCATGTGTAGGTGTGTGTTGTGTGTGTGTGTGTGTGATACGGTCAGATTAGGAGCAGCAGAGTGCCTCAGGGCCTAGTCTGGGTTCCAGATCTGGCCTTGCTTCTTTGATTCCTTTGGGCATGTTACTTAACTTTCCCCATCTGTAGAATGGGTCCTGTGAGGGCATGCCCTGCCTTGCTGGGTTGTGCTGAGCAGTGAGACTGTCCCGGTTGCTCACTAACTGGCTATTTGGTTGTTGGATTGTAGACACCCATGTGACAGGCAGGCTCAGTCTGGGCTCCGTAGCAGAGCAGAGGGATGGGGATTCCAGAAATCCTGCTATCCAACCGCCAGCTGTCAGGTGCCCCCAGGGAGGGGGCAGGTCAGGACACCAGCCATAAAAAATGTGGATGAACTGACCTCCTTTAAAGCCGGGCTTGTGGCCTTTTTATGTCTTTCCTATTTTTGTATAATTCCTGTTTGGTTACAAAAAAAAAAAAGGAGAAAAAGGAGTCGGATCACTGATGTCTGACTGGACGTTCTTCTTGAAGGGGTTTTGTGGAGACTGGAAAGGTGTGGCTGTGTGGGAAGTGGCTGAGAGGGGCTGGGAGTGGGGCCTTGCTCTGCTTTGGGGTGTCACCTCCTGCTTCCCAGGGCATCCAGGCTCCTCATATTGATCTGTGACTGGGGGCCACACATGTCCCCGCTCTGAGCCATCACAGCGTTAACAGTGACAATTTATGGAGTCACTAAAATGTGCTGTGTAAGACCCTCATGGGCAGGGGGGCTTCAGAGAGTTCCTGGGAAACCATGTGGTCTTGTTTTAGTTTAAAAAGCAATGTTTATTTTCATTTTATTTGAAAGGCAGCATGACAGAGGGTAGGGAAAGAGAGAGATCTGTCCACTGGTTCAATCCTTAAATGCCTGAAACAAGCCAGGTCTGGGCCAGGCTGAAGCTAGGAGCCAGGAGCTCAGCTCAGTCCAGATCTCCCACAGGGGTAGCAAGGACTCAAGTTCTCGAGCTGGGCCGGCGCCGTGGCTCACTTGGTTAATCCTCCGCCTGTGGCACCGGCATCACATATAGGCACGAGGTTCTGGTCCCGGTTGCTCCTCTTCCAGTCCAGCTCTCTGCTGTGGCCTGTGAGGGCAGTGGAGGATGACCCAAGTGCTTGGGCCCTGCACCCATGTGGGAGACCAGGAAGAAGCACCTGGCTCCTGGCTTCGGGCTGGCTTGGCACAGCTCTGGCCGTAGTGGCCATTTGGGGAGTGAACCAATGGAAGGAAGACCTTTCTCTCTGTCTGTCTCTCTCTCACTGTCTATAACTCTACCTGTCAAATAATAAAAAAAAAGTTCTTGAGCTGTCATTGCTGCCTCCCAGGGTGCACATCAGCAGGAAGCTGGACTGGAAGCAGAAGCAGAGCTTGAACCAGGCATTTCAACATGGGATGCAGTGTTCCAAACAGTGCTCTTAGCCGCCGAGTCAAATGCCAGCCTTTCACATTGTCTTTTGATAACATTTTCCACAAACATCTTGCAGCCCCTTGTGTATTATTTCCATTTAAACCTCACCATGTTGGTGTTTGCTCAGTGCATTGTCCCTGTTTCTGTCCAAGTTCAAAGTGAGGCTCAGGGAAGACCAGACTTGGGATTTGAACCCAGGGCCATTGGCTGCAAAGCCTGGGGCTCTGACCACATCCACACTCCCCTGGCATCCTCGGTGGGGTAGCTGTGAGGACAGCGGGGCCCTGGGGCGAAAGGCAGCTGCGAGGACATGGTGCCTGCAGTCCATGTCGCTGGCGTCCCCGAGGCCGGGGGTCTATAAATATTCACTGAGTAAACCTAGAGTCGCTGGCAGCCCGGGGTAGAGGGCTGGAAAAAGAGCCCCACCCTGTCTCGGAGGTAAGACAGGAAAGAAAATATTATGGTCACCCTCTGGTGGATCCAGCTCCAGGCCTCCGTCCGTCAAATTGTGAATCACCTGAGAGTAGGGTTTCACCGCAGTCGCAGGGGAGGGCCAGGCTTCCAACCAAAACAACTGCTGCGCATCTGCTTGGAATTCACTGGCTGATTTATGGGGTGCTCCGTGCCAGCCTGGGGAGATGGACAGGCCTCCGAGATGGCTGCTGCCACGCTGCTGGCCGGTGGGAGGTAGGAGGGGGAGTGGCCCTTGGGATGAGGCTGGGGGACCTAGGAGAGCTCCTCCCACGAGGGTGGGACGCTGTGGGCTGGATTATTTCCCCAACAGCCAGGCCCGATGGCGTCAGACTTGGTGCGGTTGAGAGAGGCAGCTGCTGCCGGCCTGCTGTGCCCGCTGTCTGCCAGCCCATTCTGGGCGCACCGTCCCCGGGGCTCCTTCAGCCTGATGCCGGAGAGCATGGCCATTGGCATGCACTTCCTGTGTGCCATCTGGTGTGGTTAATCTCTAGAACGGTCCTGTCGGGGGAGATATGACCCCCGTCATCCCCATCTTACAGAAGAGGAACAGGCTCAGAGAGACCGAGGACTCACTCAGCATCACACAGTTACCCAGCGGCAGATCCTGGAGCCTTGGGTCCTGAGGCCTGTGCCGCCAGTGACTCTGTGAAGCTGAAAGGCCCTGGGAGTCACCTGGTCCCGTCCTGCCCCTGGCCCCCAGACATGGATGAGGAAATCCATGCCCTGAGAGGGGCACTGACCTGCCTGACCTTCGGGGGAGTCACGGCAGACTGGGACCTCAGCAGCCCTCTTCCCACTGTGTTTTACTGGCCTTCTGGTCGGGCCCCACCTCTTACTACAGTCCCTGAGTCCCTGGCCACTCCCACTAGGGCTCACTCCCAGTGTCATGCTTGCTGGCTCCTCTGACCTCTTGATGTGTGGGGTTGTAGGGCTGGGAAGGGGTATGTTGACAGGGGAGCTGGCAGACGGAACATGGACACAGGCCCCTACTTCCAGACTCTGGGGCCCTTGCTGTTTCTCTATGGTGTCTCAGTCTGGCCGCTATCTGTTAGGTTGAAAAGAACCAGGGAGGGGCCGGTGCTGTGGCATAGTAGGTTAAGCCCCTGCCTGCGTTTCCAGCATACCATGTGGCTGCAGGTTTGTGTCTCGACTGCTTCTCTTCCAATCTAGCTGTTTGCTTATAGCCTGGGAAAGCTGTGGAACATGGCCCATGGCCCAAGTGCTTGGGCCCCTGCACCCATGTGGGAGAAGTTCCTGGCTTTGGACCGCCCCAGTTCCGGCTGTTGTGGCCATTTGGGGAGTGAAACAGTGGATGGAAAACCTCTCTCTCTGTGTCTCCCTCTTTGTTTCTAACTCTGCGTCCTAAATAAATAAGTAAATCTTAAAAAAAAAAAGAATAACCAGGGAGCCCTCCCTTTCCCAAGAGATGTCTTCCCTACCCTTCTACCCCCACCACTCCCTGGCATACATGGCCCCTCAGGTGGGACCCCAACCCCAAACCCCAGATGTAGCACGGCCCCTGAGCTTCTGCTGCAAGGCGGCCACCACCAGGCTTTGAATCCATTTTAACCCCACCGGTCCTGGCTGTCTCCCTCAGGATAACGTCCAGATTCTGGGTGGTGGTCCACGAGACCAGAGTCGCCTGTGCATGCCCAGTCAGTCCCCTTGCAGTGGCTCCTCCTGCCAGGCCCTGAGCATGCCAGCTTCTTTCCTGCCTTGTCCTCTGAACACACATACTCTTTCAGGAGCACCCTTCTCTCCCCGGCCTGGCAGGCCCATGTCTGTCCATCAGTGCTTGCAGAGGGGTGGGAGAGCTCAGCAGTTGGTAGCCATGGAGTGATAACCATGGGGGTGCTTATGAGGGGATGGTGATGTATCCCCCCAATGACGGGTCACTCCAAGGCCTCTGCCAGACATGCTGTGCCCACTGCCTCTAGCACAGGTCTATAGGACACTTGCACACTGGATGCGGAGTGTTGGTCTTAGCTGACAGGAAGTCAGCCGTGAGCCTGGGGCTATTATTTTGAGTCTTGGCCAAGGTCATGGGTGAAAGTAGGCAGCAAATGAACCTTAGTTTTACTTTGTTTTCCCTAAGTCCAAAGTGGTTTTGTCTTGCCATCCTCAAGATACAGTTCTGGTTCTTGAACTTAGGGGTCTAAAGATGGGCTCTAAGGCAGGTGCTTTGTCCCAGGTGAAGGGTCCGTGGTTCTCAGGGCTGTAGGAGCAGCTTCCCTGGGCTCATTGTTCTCTGTTGATGCCCACAATTCTGTACCCCACATCCTCCCACCTCTACCCTCCTTCAGACCCTAACACACTACCCACTGGTTGATGCCTCCATTTAGAGGCCCATTCCTCCCCTGCACCTCTCCTCGCCTTGCAGGCTGGGCTAGGTACCTGCTTGCTCCCAGGCTCCCTTGGGCTTCTCGCTGTGTCAGGCCATCATGGAGGGGCTGGGTCTCAGTGCCCACCATGGGGCCAGCACAGAGAAGCTACTGAGCTACCTAGAGGTATTGGAGGCCCTGCCCAAGAGACAGCATGTCACTGCTGCACTCCCACTCCAGTCACTCTCATTGCCTAGCAATGCCTACTGGGCCTGGAGGTGAACTGGACATGAGAGCCTAAAGCAGGGACAGGGCAACTAGCAGAGCACTACAGGAGTGATCCCTGTACCAGGAATGTGGCCTGTTAGGAAGGGTGTCAAAAACACTGCAGGTGCAGAGAAGTGTGGGGCGAAAAACAGCAGGGCAGTGAGTGGCTCCCAGGAGGCCCCGCAAGCGTCTGTTGATGGACGGAGTGAGGGAGCAGGTGGGGTGGGTGCTGGACTAAGGACACTTGGGTTGGGGTCAGATGTGGGAGTGTCTGAGAGGGCAGGAATCACAGAAACCTAGGTGTGGCGATCAGCTTGTCTTAGCTCATTTTTTGTTGCTGTAGCAGAACACCCAAGTCTGGGTGATTTGTAAAAAAAAAAAAAAAAAAAAAAACACACACAAAGACTTATTTTGGCTCCTGGTTTTGGGATCTGGGAAGCCTAAGTTTGGGTGGCCACATCTCTCGATGTTCTTGTGCAGCTTCAGCTCATGGCAGAAAGTGAAAGGGTGAGTGGGCGTGTGCAGAAGAGAGAACCGGGTGAACTCGTGAGAGCTCCCCCCAAACCCGTTCCCTGCATTCGTAATGGCTCAGGTACCTCCCGTGGGTCCCACCTCCCCACACTGTCACAGCAAGGCGTTGGCTTTTAGTACCTGAACTTCAGGGAACAGCCCTATTTGTGAGCCCTTAATCTTCTGATTTCCTTGCCTTGCCATGCTGGCCAGTACCTCCAGGAGAGGTCATGGCAGACCTCCTTGTCTCACTTCCGGGGTCAGAGGGGAAGCTTTGAGCATCTTACCATCCACCGAGATGTTTGCTCTCAGCTCTTTGTGAATACTCTGTCACGTTAAGGAAGTTCCTTTCTTTTTCAGTTGGCTAGCAGTTTTCTTTCTTTTTTCCTTTTTCTTTTCTTTCTTTTTTTTTTTTTTTTTTTTTGACAGGCAGAGTGGACAGTGAGAGAGAGACACAGAGAGAAAGGTCTTCCTTTGCCGTTGGTTCACCCTCCAATGGCCGCCGCGGCTGTTGCGCTGCGGCCGGCGCACCGCGCTGATCCGATGGCAGGAGCCAGGTACTTATCCTGGTCTCCCATGGGGTGCAGGGCCCAAGCACTTGGCCATCCTCCACTGCACTCCCGGGCCACAGCAGAGAGCTGGCCTGGAAGAGGGGCAACCGGGACAGAACCGGCGCCCCGACCGGGACTAGAACCCGGTGTGCCGGCGCCGCAAGGCGGAGGATTAGCCTAGTAAGCCGCGGCGCCGGCCCCAGTTTTCTTTTTAAATAAAGATGTAGGTGTTGAATTTTTATCAGATGCTTTTTCTACAGTTGTTGAGATGATCATATTATTTTTGTTTATTTTTGTTTGGTGAATAGCATTAAATGGTTTTCTGATGTTAAACCGACTTTGATTCCTTGGATATTCCCACCCTGATTATGATGTAATTTTCCTGTTTACATAGCAGCAGGTTCAGTTTGTTAGTATTTTCTTTAGAACTTTTGCATCCATGTTCATGAATGACATAGTCTTCTTTCCTCATATTGTCCTTTGTAAGGTTTAATATCAGGATTTTCCTAATATTACATGATGAATTAGGGAGTATCCCTCTTCTCCTAGCATCTGGAAGAATGAATTTTGAAGATTAGAATTATTTCTTCCTTGAACATTGGGTAGAAATCAATAGAAAAGTCTTCTGGACCTGGAGTTTTCTTTGTGGGAAAATTTTAAGCTGTTAATTCATGCCTATGGAACTATGCAGACTTTCTATTTCTTCTTTAATCTGTTTTGATAAAGTTTATTTTTCCTAGGTAGTCATTTATTTCTACTGTCCCAAAATTATTGACAAGAGATTCTGATAACATTCTCTAAACATTTCATTTTTCATTCCTGATGCTAGTTACTCATGCCTCTTCCCTCTTTCTTGTGATCTTTCTCATCAGTTTGTTAATTTTATTAATCTTCTCAGAAAAACAACTTGAGACTGATTTATTAAGCCTCTATTTTGTTGTGTGCACATGTGTGTACATTTGCTATATTACTGATTTGCATCTGTATCTTTGTAGTTTCTATTTTCTTCTTAGTTTTTAACATCTTGAAATGGATATCTAACTCTTAAGTTTCAATCCTTCTTTTCTAACAAACACATTTAAGACATTAAGGTCTATAAATCTTTCTCTAAATACTACTTTAGTGGTACCCCATGAGTCTTGATATCAGTCAGTTCAAAGTTATTTCTAATTTCCATTATGTTTCCAATCCATGGTGGGTTAACTTTTTGTCATTTAGCAAATATCTGAGAGAAGCTACTCACAAAGGAAGAAGGTTTGTTTCAGCTTGTGGTTTTAGAGGCTCTAAGTCCAGGATCAGATAGCTCTGCTGGTCTGGTGTCCGATGTGAGCAGTGAGTGGTACAGTGTGTGAGCAGGCGGCCCGTCATGGGCCGCAGGACACAGGGGCACAGGCAGCCTTTTTCCTTCGTGTCCATGTGTGTGTCTCTCTACAAAGCCCCCAGTCCGATCACTTCCCTGAGGCTTCACCTTCAGATACCACAGTTAGATTATGTCTCCATCCTAATCCATTAACTATTAATATACATAAGACTTTGGGGACCAAGCCCTTAACCCACGGGCCTCTGGGGGACCCATGATACCCACATCATAGAATGTGATTAAGTGGCTTGTTTCTTGATTTACAAGTATCTGAGGCTTCTAATGCTCTTTTTTATGTCATGATCAGAGGACATGTTCTGTGCATTTCCATTCTTTGAAAGTTATTGAGATTTGTGGGGCAGCCCAGCACGTGGGCAGTTTTGTAAACCTTGCTGTACACCCTCCTTGCTTGCCCTGGACGCACCTACTCTGGTGACTTCCCCCGCTCTTTCTTGCTTCCATTTTTGCAGACCCCTGGATTGTTGCCATCAGCACACAAGACCATCTCTGTGTACTCGACACACACCTCCAGCCTCCTCCCCACACTTTCCTTCCCATTTGTCAAAGCCCAGCTTCCACTGAAAGCAGAGATTTTCATGGTCCAGTGCAGGTGGTTTCCTTGGAAGGTGATCCTGGGAGCAGGAAAGAGACAGGGGAGTGAAACAGGGCAGGGGTGGCCAGTGCCTCAGGTGGCTGCTGTGCCGTCAGAGGGGCCATCTCAGAGCATAGTCAAGGGGGACCCCTTCCCCGTGGGTCACAGGTGGCTCCAAGAGAAGCATTAAGCCCCATTAAGTTTGGGGTTGGCCGCATGAGTTGGGTGGTTGCACCCATTGTTGCAGAAGGTACCTTTAGTTTGCCACTGCCGGAAGTGAAGCCCGTGGGAGCCACCTGCTGCTGGGGCCACAGGGGGTGTAAAACGGCCACAAGAGGAGTCACTTTCACTGTTGCCAGGTGAGAGAGTAGTCCATGCTCAGGGTCTCAAGTTTCCTTCCTTCCGTTTCCTCACGGATGAGCTGCAACTAGGCTCTCCCCCTTCCCTCACAGAGGACAGCTGTCAGCCCTTGCTGGAGGTGCCCCGTCAGCAGCCTTGGGCACAGGTAATCATTGCTCCCCGAAACCCCTCCTCTGGCAGCTCCAGGGTGCTTTTCATGCCCGGCTTTCCGTCTGCTCCTCTGCTCCCTGGCCTTTAAACGTTGGTGAACCCAGGGTTCAGTCCTTGGACCATGTTCTCCTGTTGACTCTTCACTCCTCACCCTGAATCACTGCATTTCCAATGCCACCCACTTGCTGTTGACCCACAGTTCCTTGTGCAGCCCTGAACTCTACATCTGCAAATCAGACGCCATTCCACATCCTTGACCTTTCTCTTGCTATCACTTATTTGTGGGTAAATCCTGATGCCTCTGTACTCACAGTCCCTCCAGAAACCAGCCGTTTCTCCACTCTGGGTGAGGCTGCCATTACCTCTCCCTGGTGCGTCATGGTGACCTGTTAACCCATCCGTCTCTCTGCCCTTGCCCTGCTGCCGCCAACTCAGCAGCCAGAGTGGTCCTGTTGAAGCTTCAGTTCTCAGTTGGGGGAATTTTGCCACCTAGGGGACCCTGGGCCATGTCTGGAGGCAGTTTTGATGGCAGTGCCTGGGGTGCATGCGTGCAGTGCTGTTGGAGATGCCACTGACCATCCTGCAGCGTACAAACCAGCAGCCAAAGAACTGTGCCCCCCAAATGTCAGTAGTGCTGAAGGTGACAAACCCTGTAAGGAAACAAGAAATGTTGCTGTTTTTCCTAAAACTCACCCGAGCTCCTTACTCTTTCAGACATGACACCCTGCATGATACATGCCCAGCCCTCTAATTCCTCTGTTCTTAGCTCTTTCCTGCCCTCTGGCTCACTCTGCTCCAGCCACACTGGCTTCTTGCTGATCTGGAGCGTGAGTTAGGTCTCCTGCTGCCTCAGGCCCTGGGCGACTGGCTGTGCTCTCCTCCTGGGATGCCTCTACTCCCCAGATGTGTACATGAGCAGTCCCACACCTGCTCAGGTCCTCGCCCAAATGACAGTTCTCTGTGGGGCCTTCCCAGAACAGCCTATATAAAAGTGCCTCCTTCCTGATTCACTTTGTCTCCTCATCACTAACATTCTGTATCATTTTATGTCCCCCCACTAGAAGGTGAACCCCATCAGAGTGGAGACTGTTGTCTTTCCTAGTCACTGCTCTATTTCCAGCACCTAGAATAGTCCCTGGCACGTAGCAGGTGCTCACCAAAGGCGTGAGGAATGAATACTGTGTTATAAAGTGTTAAGTGCATACATGCGATATGTATGCTCATTACTACCCTGTGCTGCTACTCAGGGAGGTGGTAGAAGCCTTGCCGTAAGAGTCTTGGAAAAAGTAACCCAGATGGGGATAATTGGTTAACTGTTCAGGGAGAAAAAAAAATAAAGCTAAGGCCTCACCTACATTATCTTGTAAAATACATTCCAGATGGATTAAGAAGTTAAGTGTGAAAAATGAAGCCATACAAAAAATTAGAAGTTATTATAGGGAGCTGTTTATCTGCTGGTTAGAAGAGGACTAGCTTACATAAAAATGGCCGTGGGAGTGAGTGCAACTAAAGGGCTGTTAGACTACTTGAGAATTTAAAGCATTTTTATGTATAAAAATTTGTAAATAACAAAAAAGTCAATAAAAGATTGGGAAGAGTATTTGCTATAAAGAGCAACTCTGATATCCTTAATACATTTTTAAAAACCTCCCACAAAACAAGGAAAATGCGTAAAGGACAGAAACAGGCAGATGGCAGAAGAAGGACTGCAGATAGCCAAGAAGTATTTTCAAGTATTTGCCTCCACTAGTAATGAACTCCAAATAAGAACGAAGAATCATTGCCATCTCGCAAACGAGCTAAGATAAAGGAAATCCTGTTGCTCATTGTGGCCCCGTGCGGTGAAATTGGCCGTCACCGTCCGTGGTGGGCGTGCCGTCCCGCCGGTCTTTCTGGCGGGCAGTTTGACAGTGTGTTCCATGAGCCTGGAACATATTCACCCCATTGGCCCAAGAATTCCTCTTCTTGGAAGTTGTCCTGGGGAAGCATTTGGAGATGCAGACAGTGATTTATGTGCAAGGCTGCTCATCCCAGCATCGTTTAGAACAGCAAAAAACTGGAGACAATAAAGTGTCAAACAACAGGGAATAGCTAAGTAAATTATGGTGTAATCCCAAGAGGGAATACTACACAGCCACTCAAAAGAGTGTTTTTAAAGACTCCTAGTGACAGGGAAAATGCTTATGATTTGATATTTAGTATAACAAATAGGAAACAAATGTCTAGCAAGGTGCTGAATATTTGTGTGTGTGTGCATACAGACTGGATCACATGCACAGGTGTAGTAAAATAGCAAAATCTGAGCAGTGTGGAAGATGGGGTTCTGGAATTTCCTCCCTCCCCTTTTTAAGGATCTTTGTTCCATTCCTCCCCCTCCCATGCCTGGTTCTCCACAAGTGAACTTGCACAGTCAGCCAGAAAGGGGAAGCCAAGGTACACCTACCAAAACTCTCGCGTGGCTTTCTCAAGGCGAATGTGTGTTGCAGGAATGATCCAGAAGGTTCTTCAGGCTTCCTAGAACGCACTGATTCTGCACATACTGGCGGAGTCTGCAGCGTGTCTCTGCCCTCGTGGAGCTTGCCTTGGAGTGGGGCAGACAGACGGTGAGAAGATGGAGGTGGTGTGTGATCAGAGTCTGGGCTGACAGGGGAACAAGGCAGGTGGTGGAGAGAATGACAGGGTCTGGGACAAAAGTAGCCCTCTGTGGACTGTCCAGGCACTGGGCAGAGGAAGCAGCTGGTGCCACAGCCCAGAGGGAGGAGACAGGCACCGGGTTGAGGATGTGAGAAGAGGCTGGTGTGACTTAGCGTGGCGGGGAAAAGCAGAGCAAGGTGACCAGCGATGCTCTCGCCTTCCCCCTCTCTGTCTTTGAACCAGGGCCTATTCTCCAAACCCACCTCATGCCTCATTCATTCCTAGGACGCCATTCTGAGTCAGGCAGCCAGCTACATGGATAACTGGAGAAAGGCCTCAGGAGCCAAAGGCCCAGCAGCAGGGACAACTGGGGCCATCCAACCTGCAGGGCGACCACTGCTCCCATGGCAGCTTGCTGTGGGGCTGGGAAGCACAGAGATCTGGGAGGGCTTCATGGAGGAAGCATTGAAACTGGGCCTTGAAGGATGAGGTGGAGTGAGTTCATCAGGTTTATGTGGGTAGAAAGGCATTTCAGGAGAGGGAACACCACAAAGCATGGGGGAAGGGGTGATGGGGAGTGGCTGCATGATCAGGTGTCATTAGGGGAATGGTAGATAGCAGTTAGACCCGGACTGATGAGCATGTGTGTGATGTGTGTGTGTGTGTGTGTGTGTGTGCATGTGTGTACGTCTATGCAGTCTGAGAGATCAGACCAGAGAGGTGATTCGGAGTTAAGCTGTGTAGGACCTTGATTGTGCCAGGCTGAGGCAGTGAGACTTCATTTTGAAGAGTGGTGCTGGCCAAACACTAGGTGGGGCTGGCACCAGGCTGGCAGCAGCAGGGTTCTCTGAAGCAATCGCAGACGCGCAGCTCCACAGGTCCCTTTAGGCTCTGATCTGATTATTCTAAATGTTGCCCAGGTGAGTCCGATAGGCCATTGAGGATCGTAAATGGGAGAGCATTTTTGTTGTTGTTGAAAGAGTGAGAGACATTTCCCATCTGCTGGTTCACTCCCCACAGCTAGAAGCCAGGAACTGATCAGATCTCCTGTAGGTAGGTAGGTGCACATTAGCAGGAAGTCTGAATTGGAAGCAGAGCCAGACTCAAATGCAGGCACTCTGATATGGGATGCAGGCATCCCAAGTGGAGCCTTAATGCCTTTTGTACCATCTTTCAAGCCTGATGCTCAGCACATAGTAGGCAAGACCTGTCCCGTGACGGTGGAGGGGCTGGTGGTAGTGGGCTGGCTGGGTGCACAGCTCACCTTTTCCTGCCCAAGTTGCTCCATCCACCTTTAGAGCCTCAGATTCCTTGACTGTTACGTGGGGGTGATGATCCCTCCCCCATGGGGCTGATAGAGTTAAATTCGTGTATAAAGTAAACTTGGTGCTGTCCTCTCAGGAATGCTGTTAGGGGCAGGTCAAGGTCAAGTCCTGGCATGAGAGTGAACCACTGAGGACACCCCAGGGAAGGGGCCCGGCAAGGCTGGAGGCCTGGCAGTGGGCAAGTGCACAGGTCCCCTGGGGGTGGCCCTGCAGGGGTGGGGCGCTCCTGTCCTTGCTTGCTCTCCCTTTCAGGTGCTCGGTGCTCTCAGCTCAGAGGTTCTCTTTTCCTAGTTCTGTTGGTGGAAAGACAAAGAGCTTTAGCATCGGCGAGCCCAGGCTGTGAGTGTGTTGGAGTCCTCATCCGTTACATGGGCACACGGTTGTTGTCATCCTCCTCTGTGGCATTAAGACTTAACGTGGGCCAAGTCCGGCCGAGTCCAGTGCCTGGCACACAGCAGGTACATACTCAGTGCTTGTTCTTAGGTCCCTCCCCCCTCCAGTCCCTCCTCTTTTCTGGCTGATATTCAGCTTCAGGAAGTCCCCAATGGATTTCCCAGTCAGGCGTACCGGCCCTGCATTCTGCTATCTCTTCGAGATAATAAATACGAACAGAACCGAAATCCATTACTAGCTTCTTCTAGACTGTCTGCATGATTTATGGCTTCAAAGTGTCTCTAGTTAATCTGTCGAAAGGGATTTTAAATTTCATCCGTCTTCCCCGCTGGCAGCCCCTCTACCTTGAATTCAGCTGCTTGACATGTCTAGTACCGGGGTCCCATTTTAAAAACATTTACAGTGGGCCCAAGGAAGAAAGCTTGGAGGCGGAGGCAAGCGGGAGGCTCAATTTGGCACATCTGCTTTGAATTCTACGCATCTCCACAAGTGCAAATAACTTGAAAGTTCGCCCAGGGAACAGGTTTGCCGTGCCCACGAGGCCTGCCTTAGGTGACTTTAAAGGAGAGAAGGATAATTACCGAAAATGAATTGTCACTGAAATAGAAACCTCCCGATGGCCGGCTGGCCATCTGCTGCTCACATGTGCACACTGCTCGGCACCTCCCCCTTCCAGGCGGAGCGCTCAGCTCTGGGGTTTTCTTAACCTCTGCCTCCCAAGCTGCGTGTGGCTGTGGTTGTGGGTCCTGGAATTAGGGCCCAGGCACAAACTGCGTACGATTCGGTTCAGCAGACCACGTGGTAAGGGCCTCTGACCATCAGACCCTGCAAAGAGAGATAGAGAGAGAATGAACACATGACTCTGGCATTTGCAAAGCCTTCCATTGTTGTCACAGGTGGGGAAGTGGAGGGCACCATTTCTTTTTCTTCTTTTTTTTTTTTTAAGACTTATTTATTTGAGAAGTAAAGTTAGAGAGAGGGAGAGATGGAGAGGAAGGTCTTCCATCTACTGGTTCACTCCCCACAAGACTGCAAAGGAGGAGCTGGCTGGATCCATAGCCAGGAGCCAGGAGGTTCCTCCAGGTCTCCCACATGGGTTCAAGGATCTAAGCACTTGGGACATCTTCTGCTGCTTTCCCAGGCCATAGCAGAGAGCTGGATTGGAAAAGTAGCAGCTGGGACAAAACCGGCACCCGTATGGGATGTGCACCACAGGTGGAGGCTTAGCATACTGCGCCAGTGCACTGGCCCCGTGCACCATTTATTTATTCAGGGAAAATGCACCTAGCCTGCGTGTGCACTGGCCACTGTGAGGTGCCGCATGCTGGAGTGTGTTCATGGGGCCCTGCCTCTGGACGTCGGGGGTAGATGTGCCTGGATTGGCAGTGGGGTCTGCACCTCTGGGGGAACACAGCTTGGTTGCTCAGGAAGGTGGCACTGAAGGTGCACTTGAAGCTGAGCCTCACAGGGCCCACACAGTGACAGATTTGTGTTCCCATTAGGAGCCATGAGCTGGTCTGTGTGCCTGTGTCTGGGAGGTGACCAAAACAGAGCAAGTCCCTGCCCTAAGAGAACAGGAAACAAAGCTGTCAACAGGAACAGGAGGCTTTTAGATAACGACGGTGTGGTAAAGACAGTAGGACAGGATGACGTGGTTGTGAGGCTTCCGGAACCCTCAGGAGAGGTCTCTGTGGCTGCTCAGGGTCCAGGGGACTCAGTCGGGAAAGGAGCACCAGCCCTGGGAGTGAGGGCCGCAGCAGGGGGTGGCAGAGCTGGAGTTCCCGGGGTTGAGGGGCAGAGTGCAGAGCCCAGGTTGTGACTGTCGAGGACAGGCCTGGCAGGAGCTCCAGTCCAGGGCAAGGGGGAGGCTGCCTCCTGGGGGAGCCATGGCTTGTGCCTGCTGTTTGTTTATTTGACTTGCCTCTAACTGGATTATCGACCCCACTAGCTGCAATAATGGGAACTTCAGTATTTGGCCAGTGTCCTGGTCACGCCTAAGAGAGGTGTGGGCTTGGAGTGGAAGAGGTTGGAACCTTGGCATCAAGCCCTGCCCCCTCCATTCCCAAGAACAGCCCCCATTCCAGGCCTGGTGGTTCTGCCAGGAGAACAGGGGATAGTGCAGCCATTGTTGTGAGAGGGTGGAGAGCTCAGGCAGCGAGACCAAGTCGGTGCTCCCCCGAGTCCAAGGCTGCTCAGCCAGGGCATCAGGAGCTGTCCCACCTTTGATGGAGAGGCAGCCTCAGGCAGGCCAGAGTATGTTTCTCCATGCAGCAGTGTGGTCACTGGTGTCCTGTGCTGGTCACTGGCCCAGCCTTCAAGCTGCACAGATGGATGGATCAGTCTGAATGGGGGTTTGGGAGTTAGGCTTGGGTTTGAATTCATTTTTTCTCTGAGCCTCTCATTTTCTTTTCTGCAAATTGGAGAAAACAGGATTTAATGAGATTATGACTCTAGCATCAGGCCCAGCTCCTGGCACACAATCAGAGCTCACTCACTCCATGGAGGCTGCAAATTCCAGAAGAAAGAGCCAGGAATGGGGGTGGGGGTGCCTTCTTGGATGGGAAGACAAGAATGTCAGCAGTCGGTGTGCATCCAGTGTTTGTTGAATGAGTCTGTGAGCAAATGAAGAATGAATGAATGAATGTGGTTTGCTCACTGGGATTTGGTCCGTTTGAGGCCAGGTCATGCAGTCTATGACTTCATCATGACAGGGAGTGAAATCCACAGTTACTGCTGTAGCCTGCAGGCCCCAGACACACCAGCAGCCCCTGCTTCTCTTACTGCCTTGGCTCTGAAATGCTCAGACCCCAGTGCCTCCTGCTGTTGCATGTCTCTGCCTGGATGCTGGCCTTGCACTTTGGGTGTTCTTCTTGCCCTGTGTTCTTGGCAAATAATCTTTCAGGATTTAGCTCAGGAGTCATCTGCTAGGGCAGCCATCGTGGTATAGCAGGTTAAGTCTCTGCTTAGGAGGCTTGCATCCCATATTGGAACACCAGTTCGAGTCCCAGTTGCTCCACTTCCCATCCAGCTTCTTGCTAGTGCGCATAGAAAGCAGTAGATGATGGCTGAGGTGCTTGGGTCCCTGCCACCCATGTGAGAGACCTGGATTGAGTTCTGGGCTCCTGACTTCAGTCTGGCCCAGCGCTGGCTTTGCCAGCACTGGGGATTAGGGGAGAGTGAACCAGTGGATGGAAGGTCTATCTGTCACTCCCTCTCTGTCACTCTGCCTTTCAACAAACAAATAAATAATAAATATGTCTTTTTTTTTTTTTTTAAAGGTAACCTGGTAAGGGCTTGTTTTTCTGACTCTTACCTGCCTAGAAGCAAGAAAAGGGGGCCAACACTAGCCAGGCTTGCGTCCAGGCCTGGAGCTGCCAGAAGCTGGCCTTGCGTTTTGTTTTACCTTTGAATCTGGCTGCCAAGAATAGAGCCCTTCATGGCAGGGCAGTTAGCCCTCCAGTGGGAGTGCAGCTTTGGACAGCATGCGGTCGCTGTTGCCCTGTGGTTTTACTCCAGTGTTCCCGATGAATGAGACATGGAGCGTCTTTGCCCCTTCTCATGCCTGTGTCGGCACGTCCATACCTTTTTTGGAGATGAGTCTGTTCAGTTTTGTAAATTCTGGATACAAGTCTTGTTAGATATGCATTGGGAGTATTTCATTCTCTGCCTTGCCCTTTCATTTTCTAAATAGTGTCTTTCAGAGAATAAAGGTCTTTAATTTTGATTCAGTCCAATTTATCAGTTTTTTTTTTTTTTTTTTTTTTTTTTTATGTTTCTGCTTTTGTTTTCTGTCTGAAAAACTTTTCCCAGTCTCAGGGTGTTCTCTCTTCTAGAAGTTTTATGGTTTTTGGTTTTAAGTTTATTTTAAAAACTTTCTAAAAAGATTTAATTATTTATTTGAAAGGCAGAGTTAGAGACAGAGAGATTGCTCTTCCATCTGCTGGTTCACTCCCCAAATGGCCTCATAGGCCAGAGCTAGGCTGATCTGAAGCCAGGAGCTTCTTCCAGGTCTCCCACATGGGTACAGAGGCCCAAGGACTTAAGTCATCCTCTGCTGCTTTCCTAAGCACATTAGCAAGGAGCTGGATCAGAAGTGGAGCAGCCAGGATTCGAACCAGCACCCATATAAGATGCTGGCATCTCAAGTGGAGGCTTTACCTGATATGCCACAGCGCCTGCTCTGGTTTTTGGTTTTAAGTCTAGATCCATGATGCACTGTGAATTAATTTTTTTGTGTATCGTGTAGGATAGGGTTCTAGTTCAACTTTTGCATACAGTTATTCACTTTTTCTAGAATCTTTTGTTGAAAAGATTTCTTTCCTTCATTAATTTGTCTTGGCACCATGTAAGGGTGGATTTACTTGTAGAATTGTTATTTGTCCCACTGATTTATATGTCTATGCTTCTACCAACATCAAACTCTTAATTACTGTAGCTCTCTAGAAAGTTCTTGAAATCAGATGTTGTAAGTCCTTCTACTTTCTCATTTTCAATATTTTGGCTTTTGTAGGTCCTGAATATTTTTATACATAATTTAAAATAAACCTATCAGTTTTTTGATCGAGATGTTGTTAACTTTATAGATCAATTTGGGTAGATTTGACTTTTTTTAAAGCCTATTAAAAAAAAGATTTATTTATTTATTTGAAAGACAGAGATACAGAGAGAAGAGGGGAGAGAGAGAGAGAGAGATTGATTTTCCATCTGTTGGTTCACTCCCCAAATGGCTTCAATGACCAGCACTGGGCCAGGCCAGGAGCCAGGAGCTTTTCCTGGGTCTCCCAGGTGGGTGGCAGGGGCCCAAGTACTTGGGCCATCTTCTTCTGCTTTTCCAAGTGCATTAGCAGGAAACTGGATCGGAAGTAGAGAAGCTGAGACTCAATCCAGCGCCCATATGGGCGGGAGGCCGTTGCTGCAGGCAGAGGTTTAACCTGCTATGCCACAGTGCTGGCCCCTAGATTTGACTTCTTAACAAGATGGAATCTTCTGTCCATTGATGTCATATCTCTCCCTATTTATGCAGATCATCTTTTCTCTCAGTAGTATTTAATATTTTTTGGTTTAAATGTCTTAACACATTTTTTTGTTAACTTTATTCCTAAGCATTTAATGTTTTTAAATGAAGTTGTGTTTGGTATTGCTTTAAAATTCCATTTCTCATCATTTCCTCTACTATATAGAACTGCAGTGAATTTTATAAGTTGATCTTGTGTCCTGTGCCTTTGATAAGTTATTTGCTCTGTTTTGTCTTTGGAGATTCCTTAGGACTTTCTGGGTAGCAGCCCCATCATCTGAGCCCACAGTTACGCTGCTGCTTTTCTTACCCTCCTGCCTTTCCCTTTCTTACCCAGTTGCACTAGCTAGGACTTCTTATATAATAGTGAACAGAAGCGGTATGTGTGTGACTTCCTTGCTTTGTTCTAAATCTTAGGGAAGAGCATGTAGCTCTTTGCTGTTAAGCACAATGTTAGCTGTAGTTACTAATATACTTTATACACTGAGGAAATCTTTGGTTTTTCATATGCTGAGAATTTTTAGCAACAGTGGGGAATGCTTTGCATCCTTGGAGCTGCTAAGGCTCTGACTTATTTTGATTTTGTGAGTGAATTTTGTGATTATGTAAGCACTCAGAGTAAACCTTATCAAGCCATGATGTATTAGCCTTTTTATATATTGCGGGATTAGATTAGTAAGTATTTTTAAAGGGCAGATATCAAGTTGGATACACATTATCCCTCAATGTGAAATTGTAAATAAATAATTCTTTCTTTGGCTGCTTTTTTATAGGAAGCTTTTATTTAATAAATATAACTTTCATAAGTACAACTTTTGGATTATAGCAGTTCTTACCCCCCAAACCTGCATTCCCACCCCCAGCCTATCCCACCTCCTACTCCCTCTCCCATCTCATTCTTCATTAAGATTCATTTTTAGTTTTTTTTTTTTTATTTTTGACAGACAGAGTGGATAGTGAGAGAGAGAGAGACAGAGAGAAAGGTCTTCCTTTGCCATTGGTTCACCCTCCAATGGCTGCCGCGGTCAGCACGCTGCGGCTGGTGCACCGCGCTGATCCGATGGCAGGAGCCAGGTGCTTCTCCTGGTCTCCCATGGGGTGCAGGGCCCAAGCACTTGGGCCATCCTCCACTGCACTCCCTGGCTACAGCAGAGAGCTGGCCTGGAAGAGGGGCAACCAGGACAGAATCCGGTGCCCCGACCAGGACTAGAACCCGGTGTGCCGGCGCCGCAAGGTGGAGGATTAGCCTAGTGAGCCGTGGCGCCGGCCTTTAGTTATCTTTAAATACAGAAGATCCACTCTATACTAAGTAAAGATTTCAACAGTTTGCACCCACACAGACACATAAAGTACTGTTTGAAGACTAGTTTTACCGTTAATTCGCATAGTACAACACATTAAGGACAGAGGTTCTGCATGGAGAGCAAGTGCACAGTGACTCCTGTTGTTGATTTAACAATTGGCATTCTTATTTATGATGTCAGTGATCACCCAAGGCTCTTGTCATGAGCTGCCAAGGCTATGGAAACCTCTTGAGTCCACAAACTCCAACATTATTTAGACAGGGCTAAAATCAAAGTGGAAATTCTCTCCTCCCTTCAGAGAAAGGTACCTCCTTCTTTGATGGCCCATTCTTTCTCCTGGGATCTCACTCAGAGAGATAAGAAAGAATTTTAAAAAGCCAGCCGTCAATCATAGAAAGTCCCAAAAGATGGGTAAAATGAGAAATAAACTAAGAAGCAGCATAAGCTGCATGCTAATGGCTAGAAATAAACTCAGGTTAGTAAGTTTCTTGAGAAATTAGCAAAAGAGTCCTTTTAAAAAAAAAGACAAGAGTTGGCAAAACAGAAAATGGCATAAAATAATGGTTTTTAAAGTGCATATTAGTTTCCCAAGGCTGCTGTAACAGATTACCACAAACTTGGCAATTTACAACACGGAAATTTTAAAACAACAGATACTTATTCTCTCACAGTTCTGGAGGCCAGGAGCCTAGAATCAAGGTGTTGGCAGGGCCGTGCAGGGCCGTGTTCCCTGTGGAGCTCTGGGGGAGAATCCGCTCTTGGCCTCTTCCAGCCTCTGGTGGCTGCGGGCGGGCGTTCCTGAGCTTGTGGGCTCCGCCTCCGGGCCCACTGCTGCCCCCCACTCCCGGTCCTGTCTAAGGTGCTTCTTACTGGGTGTAGGGCCCTGGATGCTCTCTTCTCAGAATCCTTACCTTCATCACACCTGCAAAGACACTTTTTCCAAATAACGTCGCCTTCTTGGCCTCTGGAGATTGGACATGGACATAGCTTTTTTGGGGCCACTGTTCAACCTGCCACTCCATGCAACTTCAAGATTTCCTATAAGAAACATCAACATTTGATTACCGAATCGAATGAAATAAACCGAATAGTAAATACTAAATAAGAAGACTAAGCCAGCCATGATCCTTGATTTTGACCAATTTAATATTTCTTAAAATGCTGCCATGAACACAAAATGAAAAACTTATTAACTAAAACTAAAACCATCTCCTCCAACATAAATTGTTGTCATCTTAATAAATGGTTAAAATAAACAAGTTTTGGGTAACTGTTTATTTGGAAAATTTGGGAATGCGACCATTTGGCACAGCAGTTTGTGGCTAATTGGCTTTTGATGAATTGGTCATTTGACACATTGAGTTTTGGCCAACTGGCTCTCGGAGAATCCATGTTCGTCAAGTTGGACTGCCTCCCACACGGGACTGGGGCTTGATGTCTGGGCCGGGCTGTGAGGCTCACACGGGCGCCAGGCAGGCTGAGTGCTTGGCCTGGCATCCAAAGATCGCCTTAAACAAGAGGGAGATCCCAGAAGAGCTGGCCATCGTCCTTGGCCAACCTGCTTCCTCTTGAAAGCCTGCTCTCAGTGAGGCCGTGGAAGACGAGGGGACACATAATAATAGAAATGAGAGTGATCCTTTATTGGCTGTGCGCCAGGCCCCGAGCCAAGCGCATTAAGCGGGCATTATCTCATTTGATCTTCACAATGAGCTGTGCAACAAATAGGGGAACGGCGGGCCCGAGAGGTTAGGTTACCTGGCTAAGACCATACCAGCAGGTGAGCAGCAAAGTTCACATTCCACACTTGATCGTCTCTCTTGAAGTCTGTGCCCTTTGTCCCAGGGCCAAAGAGATCAGAGGTGGTCCCTGTGCCCCAGCAGCTGCTGGCCCTGTCTGTTGTTCCTCAATCATTTCTGCGAGCCTCCGTGCAGCCTGCCTGTGGTGCCCGTCCCTGCTTGTCCAGATGAGGAAACAGAGTTCCTGAAGGTTGCTCAGTGGATCAGCATCAGCTGGAGTAGAAACCAGGCTGTGTCCATTCCCCTCCGTTGTCTGCCTCCACCTCCATTCTGGCTCTGGGATTTCTGTTCCTTTGCGTTCTTGTCTCTGTAAGTGGGACAGCGCCTGCCGCCTCCCGCTGCCCATCCCCCAGCCCTCGTTGTTTATGTCCACGTTAATGGGCCTTTGCAGGCTGGCCCAGCTGCGGAGTGAGAGCCAGCGAGCCACCTGGAGCTGTGTCTGCTGCAGAATGTTTACGGCGCGCGAAGCCGAAACGAAACAACATCCATCTTGTTGACTGGTCCCAAACACTGCACTCATTCACGGCCAGGCTGCTGATGGGGTCCCCGTGCTTGGCAGGGAGCTGCCGCAGCTTAGCGAGCACGCTGGCAGCGAGACGGGCAGAGGAGAGCGGGCGGACCTGGGAGGAGCCGCGCCCTGTGCTCCAGCAGCCCGCCTTTTCTGTTGACGCTGTTCTCTGGCCAGTGCATCGTGGAGGGGTGGAGGCCGGCTTGTCTGCAGAAACGGTGCCTCTGAAGCACAGGGCAGCCCTGGCCGCGGGTCTCAGCGGGGACCAGGTGAGGTTATTCGTGTTCAGGTGAATGCCACCACATCAGGGAGGATGGCGACCCAGCAGCCTGAGAGAGCGTTTCCCCAGACAGGCCTGGCTCAGATGCTGGCGTGGCCCTCAACCCCCAACTCCTCCCCCCCGGCCCTGTCCAGAAGAGTTAATACTGACCTCTGCCCAGCAGAACTAATGGGAGAACCGTTGAGACACGCCCGGCACCCTAGTTGTCTCTGCAAATGTCCACCTCTTCCAAGGTGACAGGAGAAAAGCACTGTGTGCTCCCTGGCTGCCTCTAGGAGGCAGCAGTGAGGCGCCATGGATAAGTGCCTGTTGGGACTCTGGAAAAGGGGTTCTGGGCCTGGCTTGACTGGTAGCCCTGCACGTCTGTTCTGCCTGGGCCTCTCTCTTGTATGTAAACAAAGAGCTGAGACAAGATTATCTTTTGATTGTTACAGTCCTGATGGCTGAGGCTCCTCAGGCTGAGTGCCGGTCCCCTGCGAGGGCTCCCTCTGCCTGTGGCTGCCTGCAGGACGGTCCCTGTAGCCCCGGCTCGGGTCTGTGACCTGGATTCGCCACCTCTGGGGTTACAGTCCCAGGTCTGCATCCTTCTGTGTATGTTCTTCAGGAGGTGTCACTTCAGCTTCCTGGATTTTGCTTTTCCCATGTATAAAACGGGCTGATGGAGACCTGCCGAGCAAGATTGTTGAGGGGCTTGGATGAAACATTTAGCATAGCGTCCTGGCCTCACGGGTGCAGACACAACACCTGCACCGCGGAGGGATTCTCAGCATTCCAGAAGCTGCCAGCCACATGGGGGAAGACAGCAGGGTCAGGGAAGTCTCACGGCAGCAGTGACCACACTGGAGGGAGCATAAGGGAGGGCAGGTTGTCCCTCATCCTCGGAGGAATTTAGGTTCTGACACATCACAGGGTCGCTTTACGTTGTCTCAAGGTCTGTGTTGCTCACCAGACTGGGTGGCTCTGAGGATAGCAGTGCAGCGTCTGACTTACCTCTGTGTCCTGGTGCCCAACCCAGGGCCTGGCACACAGGAGGAGCTCAGGTTTGTTGTTGTTGTTTAAAGATTTATTTACTTGAAAGAGTTACAGAGAGAGGGAGAGACAGAGAAAGGTCTTCCATCCACTGGTTCACTCTCCAAATGGCTGCTATGGCTGAGCTGAGCCGATCCAAAGCCAGGAGCTTCTTCTGGGTCTTCCACGTAGGTGCAGGGTCCCAAGGACTTGGACTGTCCTCTGCTGCTTTTCCAGGTACATTAGCAGGGAGCTAGATGGGAAAAGGAGCAGCTGGGACTTGAACTGGTGCCTATATGAATGCCAGCACTGCAGGCTGGGGCTTTAACCTGCTGTGCCACAGTGCCAGCCCCACAGGAGGAGCTGGGGGGGGTGGGGTGGGGTGGGACATGGTACATTCTTTGGCCCATTCCAGAGAAAGCAGTGGGAAGAAGTATTGAGGCCAGACCAGGAAGGCCTGCCCATCACTGGTGAGGAGTCCCAAGGGTCAGGTCCTGGAGCAGCGGGAGGTTGAGGTTTTGCCCAAGGCCGGCCCCTCCTCAGGATCATGGAGCCTTTTGACAGGGGCTTCTCCATGCTGTCTGGGATTAGAAGAGAACTTGCACATTTAGAGGCTTCTCTAGTGCACATCCTTTGTTTTACAGAGAAGGAAACTGAGGCCCAGGAACCGGAACCCTGATCTCTGCTCCCTGCTGTGGGTCCTTTCCCTGGACTCTTGACCTTAAGCGTGAGGAATGGGGCCAGGACTGAACGTGGGTGCTGTTGGAATGAAACTCACAGAACATTCGTTTTGCCTGAGCAGCTGGCTCCCTCCCCGTGGAGGCCAAGTGTGGCCTCGTGTGCAGGCTTCTCGGTGGCGCCGGCAGTGGTGCCCCTGGATGCAGCACCTCTCAGCAGCTGCACTCGTTCAGAACTCCCTGTGCAGCCTCAGAAGTCAGGGCAGTGTGACCCTTCGTGGGCTGGTGTGCCCTGGCACAGAGCTGCAGGCTGGGCCAGGCTCTGGCCATCATAGGGGCCCTCTCCTATTTGGAATGAAGACATTGCCAGGTGTGGGGCGTGTTTCCAGAAATGCATTTTTGAAAATGTTCAATGTGTCTCTATCCACCATCTCTCAAGGGAAATTAGTGGGGTTCAACCAATAAAGCTGTAACAGCTGGAGTGGGGTCTGCGGCCGGGCCAGCCCACTCCAGAGGCGAGGCCTGCATCGTAGAGAAAGGGCTTCTTGTCTTTGCTGTCTTTCTAGCTTGGTCTTTACTAGCAGGAGAGGCTCAGATGTCACTGGAGGCCCAGCACATCTCTGATTTTTGCATTTGTCCTTCAAACTGGCCTTTGGTGCACTTACCTGTGAGCTGGTGCAAGAAGAGCATGTGGAAGGAATGCATGCAGGGCTTTATGGCACAGAGGAAGGAGAGGGCAGGTCTGGGGAGCTGTGAGTGTTGAGCACAGCTCAGGGTGGGGAATCAGTGGGAATTGACAGGAGATGGGCTGGACAGTGGGGACAAACAGAAGGCTCCGGGTCTTGTGGCCTGGCCTGGACATTTAGAGGTAGTCTCATGGGGAGTGGGATCGAGGGGGACACGGTCAGATTTCTGTCCTTTAGAAAGATCACCTTGGCTCTGACGGGGTAGTGGGTTACATTCAGGCAGGGGAGGGTTGCCTGGGTGAAAAGTGATGGTTTGAAGTGAGGCAAGGATGGAGGCAGGGGGAGGAGAGAGCTGAGCAGGGAACACAGCACGAGACGGGGGAGGTTTGTGGTGGGAGAGGTGCTGATTGGCCAATGCCAGGAGGCTGCCTGTACACACAGCAGGACATTTTCCTGCCTCATGCCCTCAGCACAGGACCCGGGCTGCACATGCACCTCCCAGGGGAGCCTGCATGGAACCATGTGCCTGCTTCTTGTGGGTGTCTCTGGGGTCAGGATCCTGTCACTGAATCCAGCAACAGAGCAATCAAGACACAGGCCTGCCTTCAGCATGTCTCTGTGCAGTACAACCCAATCCTGTTGCTGTGAGCCTGGGGGAACCTGGCTTTCCCGTCTGAGGAATGAGGGGCTGGCCTAGGCCAGGGGCTCTCACTGCATGCCTTTAACCTCCTGAGATGAAATTCACCCATAGTGTAAGCTGCTTGCATCTTTTAAAAAAATCCCATGTAATTTTTAATGGTAACATAAAGGAAAATGAGAGGGAAGTACCTTCTAAGTGATGGGTGCTTGCAGTGATACAGAGACAGAGTGAGGTTGTTGGGACTCGCACCTGTGCACAGCACCGTCAAGCACGCAGATGTCACAGCAGAGTGGCCGAGGGTGACGTGATTTTTTTGAAATGGTTAAAAAACTGGTCCAGCTCCAAACAAAACACAGTCCAGTCTTTCCTCAATTTACAGGGTAGTTCCATTTGTGGAAAATTCAGTGTGTGTTTAAAACTGTGAAAAAAGTGCTTTGTGTTTATGCATGAAGTGGAGCTATGTTCTAGGCCTAGATGACCGGGGCTGCTTGTTTAGTTATTTCGAGTATCTGGCAAGATGCTAGAAAGTTAGTGTAGGGCTGCCCGCTGCTGGCAGTGAGGCGGCAACAGTGGCTCCCAGTTATTGTGACCACCAGAAATCCCTCCAGTGATTCCCAGTGGAATACTAAGAACTGCCATGGTGATGTCCAAGGGCCCTGGTGCCTGGCAGGCTTCGGGAGGTCAGAGGAAGATAGTAGAAGCCCTCTGAGGTTAGGGCCACCAATCAGGGAAGGCTTCCTGGATGAGGGGCCCTTTGTCACTGGCTGGTTTCAGATTTGAGGTAGAAATGGAGGGGATTTTTCCCCAGGAGGGCTTTGCCTGTCTTTATGGCCACTCTGGAACAAATGCCTGGGAAAGTTTAAGTCTCTGTGACGCCCAGGAACTCTTTCCAGGGCCTGCTCTGGGCTGCCCCTCGGGTGGTACCATTTCCTGGATCCTGGAGATGTCTGAATCTTCCCACAGGAAGCTCTCTGACATACTACTGGGTTGAACTCTCCCACAAACCCAGCGTGAGTCGAAAACCCATTTACCACCCCTGACCTACCAGAAAACATCCCACCTTGGCAACACACGACTGTAGAGCTGCAGCTCCCTGCCTCGGCCCGCAAGGCAGGGTGCAGCAGGCTGTGTGTGGCTAACCCAGAAAGACCAGCGCTCCACAGGCAGCCTCCTCCCAGTGTGTTTCCCCTTTGCGCAGCTGCCAAGAGGAAAAGCCTCGGCTGAGCCCTCGCCAGTCAGGGGCCCTCCGTGCTCACTCATCCTTCCCACCGCCATCAGGAGTGAGGGGGGGGCTTTCCAGGGGCTGGCATCACTGCCCCCACATCCCTCATGCTGTCAGGTCTTCCTTTTCTGGGCATTATATACTTTTGAGCCATTTGAGGGAACATTTCATCAGCGAGGGTAAAAAAAATCCACACGAGCCGTAGGCGTTAACTAATTAGCTTGATTTAAGGGGCAAGGGTAAAAGAAAAAAATGGCAAACACGAAATCGTAACTACAGACCTGACATAGTATTTATGGCCCTGTATTTCCTGAAAAAACACAGATGGAATATGTTTGTCTTTGAAAAGTTTTTATGGATTTCAGCAGCCAGTTCCTGTGGATTCCTTGTCCCCTCGTTACTGTCGTGGTTACTTTTGATATTGGGTTGAGAGGAGGGGTTTTGGGGATGATTCGGGCCAGGCAGGGGCTCCTGTGCAGCACTGGGACGACTCTGGAATTGATGGGCTAGGGGCCTTCCCAGCCTTGGAACCCGAGAATCTCCTCTTGTCTGATTCACGTGGTTGTGGTCGCAGACTCCAAGACCTGCGGTAATTGAGGTGCTTATTAGCTCTATAAAATTACATCATCTTAGAATGGGAGTCCCAGGATCGCAGAGGCACAGAAATTCCAAGTCTTGAATTCTGGAGTCCTGAGGGCTCCGTGAGACAGAATCTGAGAGTTCTGTGGGGTCAGTGTCCGGTTACTGCCCTACCCCAGGGGACACTTCAGGGTGCCCAGTGCCCTCAGTCTTTCCTCCTTTTGCTGCGGCCTCTGCTCTGACCCCTCCCCAGCCTACTCCATCTTGGCCTTCTACAACTGGGGAGAGTGCAGCCTTTCACAGTGCAGATGCTGCAGGCACGGGCGGCAGTGAGATAGGCTGAGAGGGAGGGAGAGCCCGCCACCCTGCAAACCACCCTAAGGAAGAGGAGGCCCTGGGAAGCCCTTCCCTCCAGCCAGCCGCCTATCTCACAGGAACATTCCTGTCCCTTTCAAGGCCTTCCTGTGAGCCATCGAGGGGGAAGGGTCCCCACAGTCCCCTGTGGTGGTGTCTGGTGGTGCCTCACACCCCGGGTGGAAAGGACACACACAGGATCCTGGGGGGTGGTCAGTGCCCCAACAGGGGCAGTAGTGTAGTCCAGCTATACCTTAGGTTTTCCTCAAGGATCCTTTTTAGTAGCTTTTCATGACAAATAATATGAAATACTTAGAAATATATAAAGTAGTGAGCCGGCGCCGTGGCTCAATAGGCTAATCCTCCACCTTGCGGCGCCGGCACACCGGGTTCTAGTCCCGGTTGGGGCGCCGGATTCTGTCCCGGTTGCCCCTCTTCCAGGCCAGCTCTCTGCTATGGCCAGGGAGTGCAGTGGAGGATGGCCCAGGTGCTTGGGCCCTGCACCCCATGGGAGACCAGGAAAAGCACCTGGATCCTGGCTCCTGCCATCGGATCAGCGCGGTGCGCCGGCTGCAGCGGCGGCCATTGGAGGGTGATCCAACGGCAAAAGGAAGACCTTTCTCTCTCTGTCTCTCTCTCTCACTGTCCACTCTGCCTGTCAAAAAAAAAAAAAAAAAAAAAAAGAAATATATAAAGTAGTAATTATTAGAAGTGAACTTTAAACTTACATGTGCTTTGAGTCACCGTGTGTGAGCAGCTCTGAGAACTGACAGATATATCACATCGTGTTACTGCTGTTACAGGGAGGAAAGAGAACAGGGACTTTGAAAACACTCCTGATCCAAAAGCCGCTACTCTCCCTGTGTCTGCTCTGTTCCCTTTGAAGTTCATCATTGCATTCCTGGTACTTGGTGCCTAAGCACCACATTTCGTGGCATGTGGTCAGCATTCAGGATATGTCTGTTGAATAAATGAGTTATTAACACTTTGATTTTTTTGAGCATTTTCTAATGTACAGAGAATTTTGGGTTCTACTCTTTTCATTTCATATAATTTATTTAATATTAATCCTTGTGATGTGGCAGATTCACATAAAGCATGGTTGACCATTGGCAGTTGCTCCTGTTTTCCACACAGCCTTTTTACAAGTGAGGCAGTGAGCATCCTCTTCTTCATGGAGGTTGGTGGGGAGAAATGGTAGGTGTAGGAAGGGATTGCCTTATAATCATTTGAGATTTCTCATTTCGTGTATGGTGTGTAATTTGTGGTAAGTGGGCTATTTCCTATTTTTCTAATAAATGAAAATGTTTTTCTCACTTACTAACTAGAGAATCCACCAAAAGTGTGATTTTAATTAACTGCATAATAATACAACTTGAGTGCATTTTTAAGTAACTGAAGTTGTTGAATCACATTTAGTGCTTAATGATGAGGTTTAATTGTATCTTTTTTTTTTTTTTTAAGAAAAGATTTTTTTGAAAGCCAGAAGCCAGGAACTCCATTCTAGTCTCCCACATGAGTGGCAGGGTCCCAAGTGCTTGGGCCTCCTTCTGTGGCTTTCCTGGGTGCATTAGTCGGAAGCTGGATTGGAAATGGAGAAGCTAGGACTCAAATGGGTGCTCTGACATGGGCTGCAGGTGCTGCAGGTAACAGCTTAACCCACTGCAATACAATGCCAGCTCCAAGTTTTGCACAGCCTTTGACTCCATAAACCCACATTTAGGAATTTATCCTAAGGCTCTAGGTATAGACAGACATGAAGATATGGCTATAGGAACTTTCATTACATGATTATTTCCAGTTCTTCTCTTTTCTAAACAAGCTTAGCCCCAGCTTTGAAGGACAGGTAAACTAAAGGATGTACAACCATTAAATGGAGTACTGTGCAGTCATAAAAATTACTGGAAAGGACTTTTTGCAGTCTGGCTCTAGCAAATCAGCTTGTGTCAGACTAGCCGTCTATCTAAGGCCACTTCGTGTTGCTGTAATGAACAGAATTCACGAGCTCTCAGTTCTGGAGGGTCAGGGGCCAGCACCTGCGAGGACCTTCCTGCAGCAGCATCCTACGGCAGAAGGTGTCATGTGTCAGGAGGACAGAGAGAGGGCGAGAGGGAGAGCAAAAGGAGCAAACCCGCCCCTGCAGTAACAGCATCAGACAGCCTCAGCACCTCCAGATGGTCCCACCTCTCAGTACCACGATGGTACGAATTAACTTCCCGAGGGCATTGTGGAGAGGACAGACATTTAAACCGTCACAGCTTCCCTCTGTATAAAATACAGCATCTGTCTGTTTGAAGACGTTAAAGAACGGCCAGGACAGCCATGATTTGAAGGAAGGGACAGTTTACAGTGCTGTAGGGCTGAGAGTCAGAGTGCCCTGCTGAGCCTTCCGGCACTGGGGAGGCAGGAATGGGGCCACCAAACAGGCAGAGCTCCAGAGACCAGGATGGAAAGTGCTGAAATGTGAGCCTCGCACTCCGGTTGCTCTTGCTTCCATGATATTTGCAGATTCTAAGTGGCCCAAGCTGAGGGGTAGAGAAATCCTCAGAGCATGGGGGCAGCTAAGAGGCTAAGGTGCTAGGCAGAGCTTTCGACAGCTTCAGGTTCTGAGAAGACGAATGCTGAAGTTCAGGGTTAGCCAAGGAGGAGCCTGGCTTCCCAAATTTCAAGTTGGGGACCCTGAAGGGAAGCATCCTAAGAAGAAGGGTGAGTCAGAAATAAAGGAGCTTTTGCAAAGATTGAAGCCCAGCTTCAAAACAACTTAATTCCAGGTTGGATTAAGATTTTCCCCTAAACCACCCTTAAGCAGCGTAAGAAAATTCTCTGTGGAGGAAGACATCACCCAGAGCCTGTGCAAATTTCTCACACGATATTGGACGTCCAGTCACAAATTACCAGGGATTCCAGGAGGCAGTCCAAGAGGGTGAAAACAGACTCACAGGTAGTGCAGATGTTGAAGTCATCAGATACAGGATTTAGGATAACTGTGGGGCCATCTTTGTGGCACAGCTGGGTAAGCCACCACTTAATGATGCCGGTATCCCATGTCAGAGTGCTAGCTCCAGTCCCAGCTATTCTGCTTCAAATCCAGCACCTGCTAATGTGCTTAGGAGAGCAGCAGAAGGTGGTCCAGTACTTGGGCCCCTGACGCCCGTGTGGGAGAACTGGATAGAGTTCCTGGCTCCTGGCTTTGGCCTGGCCCACCCCTGGCTGTTGTGGCCATTCAGTGAGTGAACCAGCTAATGGACTCACTCACTCACTCACTCTTTCTTTCTCTCTTACTCTCTCACTGTGCCTATCAAGTGGATAAAATAAAAGTTTAAAAAAGAAAACTTCTGAAAACTAAACTCAGAGGCAGCTATTTGGCACAGCAGTTATGGCCCCATGTAGGACACTCATATCCCCTGTTGGAGGGCCTTGGGTTTGCCGATTTCAGCTTCCTGCTGATGCATATCCTGGGAGACTTGGGTCCCTGTTACCCATGTGGGAGTCCTGAATTGAGTTCCAAGCTCCTGGATTCAGCCTGGTCCAGCCCCAGTCTTTGTAAGCATTTGGGCTGTGAACCTTTGGGTGGAAGATCTCTGTCTGCCTCTCTCCCTGCCTTAACACTAAATAAACATTTAAAATTTGAAAATTTTTTAAAGAAACCAAACATAAAATAGCCAGGAGTAAGGAGGAAGATGCAACAGTCTTGGAAGACTTAGAGATGACTGCTCAAGAAATGATGAAATCCTGTAGACAGTAGAATAAATCTGTGAGGAGTTTTCAAAGAGTTTGTGGAAAAGAACATGGACTAGGTGGGACAAAGAAGCAAAGAGTAAGGTTGTAGACTTAAACCCAAATACATGGCAATTACATTAAATGTAAATGAGGCAAATGGATTTTACTCAAATTAAAAATAATGCAAGAAAAATAAAAATTATTTTGTTGAAGAATATTGTATTAATGAGGATTCTTTTGGTTGTTAGTAAAGAAAGCCTATTAAGTACTAGAAAGGAATTTGTTCCCACAAAAGGTACCCGATGTCATCAGCACGGGACTTAGTTTCTCTGCTGTTCTACTTGAGGTGCCCTGGCGTGTGGATATTGTACCCCCCACTGGCTTCTCTTGGGATAACAAAGTGGCCTCCATCAGCTCCCAGGGCCGCCCTGGTCCCCATTCACCTGCAGGAGGGTCCAGGCTGCTCTTTCCCCAATCTGCAAGCAGGAGCTCCAGGTTTCTAAAAAGCAGCCTGTGTCACGTGCATGCCTCTGAGCCAATCACTGAGGCCTCTTCCCAGGAGATGAGGTCGTGCTGCTGGGTTCAGGCCTTCCACAACCCACTGTGGAAGTTCACAGGAACCCCCAGGGGTTCATAGGAACAACAATTATAGCAAATACATACAGCCTACAGGGTACTAAATACTGTCCTAGATCCTTTATATGTGGCATAGTGTTTAAAAAAAAAAAGACTCTTCCTAAAGTTTATTTATTTATTTGAAAGGCAGAGTTACCACAAGAAAGAAAGGAAAAGGATCTTCCACCCGCTAGTTTACTTTCTAAATGGCTGCAATGGCTGGGGCTGGGCCAGGCAAAAGCCAGGAGCCAGGAACTCCATCTGGTTCTCCCACATGGGTGCAGGAACCCAAATTCGTGGGCCATCCTGTGACGCTTTCCCCATGTGCATTAGCAGGGAGCGGGATTGGAAGTGGAGCAGCCGGGACTTGAACCAGCACCCATATGGGATGCCAGCATTGCAGCAGCGGCTTAACCTGCCAAGCCATAGTGCCAGTCCCTGTATGTGACATAGTAGCCCATTTCACTTTGTGAACCTTGTTGCAGAGAAGCTAAGACACTTGACTTGGACAAAGTCACACAGCTCATCAGTGGCAGCACCAGGACTAAAGGCCGGTCTAACCCCAGAATATGTACTCTTACCCCCGTGTCTTACTCTCTTTTCGAGCTCTGTAGATGGGTATGGGAACTGTGGATCCTTTTGGGGGTGGCTAGAGGGAATGGATACTTGGTGTTGTTTTTTTTTTTTTTTTTTTTTTGAGGGGCTTAAATATATTTTTATATTTCTACTCTGTTTTTCTATCTTAAAATAATGTGATTATTGATGACATTTAGGATGAGGTGAGGTATCTGTTCAACATGACCTGGTAAAAGTAATTACTATATTATTATATTACTATTCAATGTGAGCCCAAATCTTACAGGTCTTAGGTATTCCAAGTGTTAAATTGGTCATGAATTACCTGCCCTGAATGGACTTACAGCTGTTACCCTAAAGCCACAGTGGAACAAGGAAGAGCTTATGTTTTCCCAGAATTTGTGCAGAAAAGGAAAAGCACATCATTGGCAATTACTCTTTTTCATGTCCAATGTAATGTATTGCACAAAATCAGGATTTTCGTGTTTAACATAAAAAGAAAATTATAGAGAAATGGGAGATCTCTAATTATTGTTTAGGTTAATTTACCAACATCAAAGAAATTCAAATAGTCAGCAGCCTTGAAAATGCTTTAATTTTTTTTAAAGATTTATTTGTTTATTTTTAAAATCAGAGTTACAGAGAGGGAGAGACTTTCCACCTGCTGGTTCACTACCCTGATAGCCTCAATGGCCAGCAGTGGGCCAGGCCAAAGCCAGGAACTTCATCTGGGTCTCCCACGTGGGTGGCAGTGGCATAATCACTTGGGCTATCTTTTGCTGCTTTTTCCAAGCCATTAGCAGGGAGCTGGATTGGAAATGGAGCAGCCAGGACATGAACCAGCACTTACACGGAAGGCATTGGCCTTACCTGCTATGCTTATGTGCAAGAAAGATGTGTTTGAAAAGACCACAGCTTGAAAAATGGTTTTTGACCCTTCTCAATGGCCACTTGAAACAAAGAGAATCCTTACTTGATTTAACTTCTACTATAACTAGAAGCCTGGTATAAAATCTTCCTTTGAAACATTTTCTGTTGTACTAGCATTGTGGCACAGCAGGTTGGGCCACCACCTGAAATGCTGGCATCCATATGACCACTGGTTCCTGTCCTGGCTGCTCTACCTCCAGTTTACTTCCCTGCTAGTGCACCTGGGAGAGCAGTGGAGAATGGCCCAGGGATTTGGGCCCCTGCCACCCATGTGGTAGACCCAGATGAAGCTCCCTGCTTGTGGCTTCAACCTAGCCCGGCCCTGGCCATCGTGCCCATTTGAGGAATAGGCCAGTGACTAGAGGATCTCTCTCTCCCTCCTTCCCCTACACTGTAACTCTGCCTTTCAATGAATAAATCTTTAAAAAAAAAAAACCACTTTCCATTACAGAAACTAAAGAAAACAAAGCTATTATGTTTGGAAATCACTGGGGGTCTAAAGTTTCAGAGGAGACGCACAGTTTATGGGACATGTAGAGGACTTCTTTTGTGGGCCCATTGGATGACCATTGAATGAACATTTCTTGGCAGAGCTCTGGAGGGCTATTCAAGTGTGTGTGTTTGCTATGTTGAAGAAACAGGGAAGAAAAGCTTGTAGCAAAGAGAACTGGACCAACATGTGATTGGGTTGTCTAGTTATAAATAATAAATAGCAAAAATAAAATAATTAGGATTTTCCTATTGTTTAGGGCCCAGATTCACTTTCAAGTTTTTATAACAAATGGGTACTAATCTGGTAGCAGAAGAGAGTCCAAGGGAAGAGAGGTGACCTTTCACATGTGTGTGCACATCCGTAAATACCTTCATACACACGCGTGCTGGCCCTGGGCTGCCCGCTTCCTGGCCTGGACGGGGACAGAGCTGCTCGGGTTTCCTTTGCGGCGCCGTCCTGAGGTGAGCCTGCTCAAGTTTTACTGGCCCGAGTCCCTGTAAATCTAGCTTAGCTTTAAAGGCGGATTTATGGGGTTCTTGCGGTCTGGGATAAGAGAAGGTGGGCAGCCCTAAGCCCGGCATGAGGCCTCAAGCGTCAGGCACTGCCGCTTTGGAGGCCCTGTGGGGGTTATAGGCCCCCTGATGGCCGTGAGTGCCCAGGGTGGCTCCAGCAGGCGAGTGGGCCGTGGCCAACCCTGCGCACCAGGCTGTGGAGAGCACAGAAGAGGCGCAGCCGCCCACCTTCCTGCCTCTCATCTGTCAGGAGCCCTGGCTGCTCTGCAGCCTGTTGGGTTTTGTGAGGAGGGAAGAGGGATGACATGACAGCCTGGTGTGGCAGTAGGGCCTGGCTCTGCCTCTGCTGCGTGTGCTTAGATCAGCCCCTCACACCCCTGGACCTGGGCAACAGGAAGCCCCGTGTCTGCCATGCCCTGGGACCTCCATGGTGCTCCTGCTGCCAGGGCCTGGCATATGGCAAGCCCGGCACCTGCACGCCCACTGCTCAGAAGGGAAAGCAGCCTCAGTGAGGGGGTCCCACCTCTGCCCAGCTCTGCCTTGCCCTAACCAAGCCTTGGTGGCCAGAGATAGCCACTCTGTGACTGCGAGCGCTTATGTAGGTGAGAAAATGAACTCAGGACAGTCCTAGCCACGGTCCCTTCCAGAGCTTGAAAACACTTGTGTAGACCTAACTGGGTGCTGGGCGGGAAGGGGACAGCTCCAGTGGGTCCTGCCGCCTGGAAAACCCACTCAGCTGGGGTGTGTGCATCTCTTCCTCCAGCTGGGTTCCTGTGTCCCCGTCTGTGTGTGAAGGAATTTGGACGGGACCACGTCTAGGAGTGTGCCGACATCCGCAGCTCTGGGGCTTGGCTTTTGCATAGGTGCAGGGGGCATTGTCATGGCAGAGTAGAGTGTTAGAACCTGACTCCACAGTGGTGTTGTGAGGATCTGGAGATAAAGCGTCGCGTAACTGGCACATGTGGGTGTGCAAAAGGTGCACTCTAAACAGCAACTGTTTGCAGGGACTCCTGTGAGCTCTGGGTGGGGGAGAGCAAGGAAGCTTCCAGAAATGCACTTCTAATGAGCCCTGAGGGCTCAGGGGAACATAGGAGGGTCAGGCACCCTGATTAGATGGCAGAGACAGGCAGCTGCCAAAGCATCATGGGAGTGCAAGGGGCCACCCAGGCTGTGGAGCTCCCAGAGCCAGCAGAGGGCATTTCCATTTACTGAGTGCCTACCAGAGGCCAGCCCTGCATTCAAGGTTTGGCAGTGATTTTCCCACCACTTGTAAGTCTTCCCATTTTACAGGTGCCGGCGATTATGATCGCTTCCCATTTTGAGTCCCTGTCTCTGCTGCATGAGATCAGGGATTGGTAAATTAATAGCCCAAGAGCCAATGACCTGTTATTTTAAACAAGATTTTGTTGGAACACAGCCCCACTCATTTGTTTCAATATTATTTTTATGCATTTTTATTTATTTATTTTAAAAGAATAGATGGAGGGAGGGAGAGTGAGAGATACAAACAGAGATCTCCTATCTGGTCATTCATAGTCAGCCAGGCCTGGACCAGGCGGACACCAGGATACAGAGCTCAGTCTGGGTCTCCTAGGGACGTAAGTACGTGAGCTATCCCCTGCCGCTCCCTCCCAGGGTGCACATTGAGAAGCTGGAGTGAAGAGCGGAGGCACTCTGATACGGGATGCAGGCATTCCAAGTGGTGGTTTTTTTTCATTTAAAGATTTATTTATGGGGCAGGTGCTGTGGCATAGCAGGTAAAGCTTCTGCCTGCAGTGCTGGCATCCCATATGGGCGCCGGTTCAAGTCCTGGCTGCTCCACTTCTGATCTAGTTCTCTGCTATGGCCTGGGAAAGCAGTAGAAGATGGTGCAAATCTTTGGGTCCCTGCACCCGTGTGAGAAGACCCAGAGGAAGCTCCTGGCTTCTGGCTTCAGAGCAACAAAGAAGGAGAGAGAGAGAGAGAGAGAGAGAGAAATCTTCCATCCACTGGTTTACTGCCTAAATGGCTGCAGTGGTCAGGGTCAGGCCAGGCAGAAGCCAGGATCCAGAAACTTCATCTAGGTCATCCATGTGGGTACAGGGGCCCCAGGACTTGGACCATCTTCCACTTCTTTCCCAGGCGCATTAGCAGGGAGCTGGATCAGAAGTGGAGCAGCCGGGACTTGAACTGACACTCATCTGGGATGCTGGCGCTATAGGCGGCAGCTTTAACTGCTATGGCACAGAGCCTGACCCCCAAATGATTTTTTTTTTAAGATTTATTTTTTATTTATTTGAAAGACAGAGTTGCAGAGAGAGATAGAGACAGAGAGGTTTTCCCACCGTTGGTTCACTCCCCAGATGGCTGCAGCGGCTGGAGCTGGGCTGATCTGAAGCCAGGAGCCAGGAGCTTCTTCTAGGTCTCCCATATGAGTGCAGGGGCCCAAGGACTTGGACCATCTTCTACTGCTTTCTCAGGCCATAGCAGAGAGCTGGATTGGAAGAGGAGCAGCCGGGACTAGAATCGGCGCCCATATGGGATGCTGGCTCTTCAGGCCAGGGCTTTAACCTACTGTGCCTCAGCACCGGCCCCCCAAATGGTGTTTTAACTGCACACTAGGTACCACCCCAGGTCACATATTGCTTGTGGCTGCTTTTTGCATTGTGGCTGGGTGCTGAATTGAGCGGTGGTGGCAGAGACTGTGTGACCCACCAAGGCTAAACTACTGGGTCTTGCCTTTTATAGAAACATTTGCTGAGTAACATGGCTGAGCTAGGCAAGTCTGAGCCCCACTCTTGCTGTGTGAGCTTGGGCCAATCACTTGCCGCCTCTGAGTCTGCCCAGCAACTCCCAAGGGTTCCACCGAAGCCCACGGGTGATTAAACTGCAAAGTGCGGTTCCGTCTCACCAGCCTGGTACCTGGTGGTCACTGAGAGTCTGCTTGCTTGGAAACAAGAAGGCAGTCATGCTGTAGGCCGCCCTGCATCCAGCTGCTGGCTGCTCCCGAGGCTGAAGGAGGTGCATCTGGGCCCGAGATGCTGAATGCATCATTGTCCACTCTCATGCAGACTTGGCAGGTTTCAGCATAAATTAAAATTCTTGTGGGGAGTCACCTTATATGTGGTGCCGCTTTATGGCCAAGTCATTACGGTAATTTGCAAAGCTCTCTGGTGTGTAACTAGAGCCATTCGCTTTGGGCTTGCCGGCTGTGACCTCACTCAGGCTGCCCCATCCTGCGTGTAGTGAACCCTAATGCATGGGGCTTTGCCCTCCTGAGTCATGGCCTCTCTGCCATGAGCTTGAGAAGAAATAATGATCATCACATTGCTTTGCTTTTTCTAAGATGAGAATTTAAAATTTTTTAAATTTATTTTTGTTTGAAAGGCAGAGGGATAGAGAGAGAAGGCAGAGAAAGACAGATCTTTCATCTGCCGGTTGACTCCCCAGATGCAACAGCTGGAGTTGGACCAGGCTGAAGCCAGGAGCCTGGAACTCAGTCCAGATCTCCAGTGTGGGTGGCAGGGACCCATGTGCTTGGGCCATCACTTCTTGCCTCCCAGTGTGCGCATTAGTAGGAAGCTAAAACTGGAAGTAGATTTGAGGCTCGAACCCAGGTGCTCTGATACGGGATGCAGATGTCCCAGTGGAGTCTCAGCCACTGCATCAGTGCCCACCCCCGTCATGACTGAGTGCTCACTGTGCCAAATGCACGGTGATCCTAGCCTTGGGCGGTCAGTGTTAGCACTTTTTTTTTTTTTTAAATATATTGATTTATTTTATTTGAAAGGCAGAGAGGCAGAGGTAGAGAGAGAGGCCTTCTGTCTGCTGGTTCACTCCCCAGATGGCCGCAACGGCTGGAGCTGGGCCGATCTGAAGCCAGGAGCTTCTTCCAGGCCTCCCACATAGGTGCAGGGGCCCAAGGATTTGAGCCATCTTCTGCTTTCCCAGGCCATAGCAGACAGCTAGATCAGAAGTGGAGCAGCTGGGACTTGAACTGGCACCTAATGGGATGCCGGCAATGCAGGCGGCCCCAGCATCGTTTTATAGGTGAGGAAACTGGTGAGGAAACCAAACTACATTTTTACTTGGCTTTGGAAGTGCCAGTCTGAGCTCTGCTGTGGATTTGCTGTGTGACTGGGGCAGGCCCTTGGCAAGCCTCAGTTTTACCTATTAATGAAGCAGATGGTCCATCAGTCCCAGCTATGACACTCCAGGGCTTCTTACCCACTTCCTGCACACAAGGACCTGCCACTCTCCATGCCTCCAAAGGAACTTCCTTTGTGTGGGGGAAACCAGGTCCAAGGTCTGCTCCTGGCCCTTGTGGCACAGAAGGAGACATGGCTGTGGCTGCAGCTCCTCCCTGGAACCTGCACACTGGCCTCAGAGCATCAGGGTGATGTGTGCCTCTCATTCCTGGCCTCCCTGAGAAAGATCCGACCTCCCTCGCTGAAGGCGGATAGTGAGCAGGAGTGGGCCTCCCCTGGGTCTTGCTCTTGGGGACAGAGAAGCCAGACTGTAACAGGCAGGAGCTGTACCCTGTCTTTCCTGGAAGTGGCAATGGCAGCAGCATCACTGAGACACATACAGCCTCTGGTCAAACTCCAGCCTTTGTGGGGCAGAGTCCGGCATGGGCGTCGGAGACCTCAGTCGGGGCTGCAGCTATATCAGCAACTGCGTGTGACCTGGAGTAGCTCCTTGCCAGCTCTGATGGTCGGTGTCCCTTTGTGAGGCTTGAGGCCAAAGCTTCCACAGGGTGCCGTGAGGGTCAGCAGACAGAGGCACGAATGGGCTTGAGCACAAGACTTGGCGATGGTGACCTGAGGGGGTCCCTCCACCCTCCTTCCCACACCAGCGTGTGTGCTTATTGTGGGAAGACCTCTGCTGTGTCCAGAAGGAGGAAACTGACAGGCTCCCATTGCTGGTTGAGCAGTGACTGTTCTCACAGAGGTGATGGGCTTGACCTTAGCTCAGCCCGTCACTCCCTGTGTGATCTTGGAGAACAGCTTCAGCTCTCTGATCTTCCTTGACATCCGAGTGGGAGGCACTTGTTTGTGTGTCTCCAGTCCACCTGTTGGTTGAGATGCAGCAGGACAGAGCTTGGCGCTTTGAAGTCGGAGGGAGCTGGATGGTGACCCCCAAGCCTGATCATAGGTACCTGATCTCTGCAAACCTGGACAGTTTTCATCTGGGAGATGGTTTTACTGAGCCTGCTGCGGCACGGACACACCAGGGCCTGGTGACTGCTAGGCTCCCCTCTCCTTCCCAGCAGGACTGGTGGGTCCTTGAAGGAAGCTCAGAACTGCACCGTCCACCCCGCAGACTCTGGGAGAAAGACCCTGGCGATGATTAAGCGCTCTCTGTGCCAAATACTATTAATGGTCATAAAATTATCCACAGTTTTCTGAGGCCCAGTCCCAGGGCTTGCCTCAGTGGGACAATAAAAGCGCATGCAGAAACGATTTGAAGAAGGCGAGGCCGGCCAAGCGGAGACGGAGTCAAACGAGCTGCAGCCTGCTCTCATTAACTCGGGCCATTCACATTTGTTACCAGGGATTTCTTTTTAATTAAAAAACAACCAAGTTATTAAAAAATAAGCCTGTGAGGGGTTGGCCGGGCAGCGCCGAGGCAAAGCGCTTCTCACAGCAGGCCGGTCTGGGGGCTTGGGGCGGGAAGGTGGCGGGGAGCAGATGTGTGTCTGAGGGCTCTCACCTGGGCCTGGGAACCTGGAGACTCGGCTGAGCCCCTCACCTGCTCCAGGCCCTCGAGAGCATTGCGTTCTCACCTGCAAACTATCGCGTACTCAGCAGGTGAATGCCTGGCACCTGTCCAGGCAGTGCCACGTGGCTGCTTAGCAAGCTGAGTGTCTGGCCTCAGCATGGGATAATGGGATAATCTAGCAAGGATCTGGGCTAGAATTAGGGTTAAAGGAGGTGGGCCCTTGCAGGTGGGCTCTCTCCAAGGCCACTTCTGATTACACAGCAATTAAGATGTGAGGTTTGGGTTGTCAGACCTGGGTCAGAAATCCAGTTCAGGGGTTAACTAGCTGTGTTTTCTTGGGTGAGTCATGTAACTTCCCCAGCCTTTGTCTTCTTGTCTGCAAAATGGGGGTAATCATACTCACCCCTTCCTCTGAGGGCAGTGGGGAAGCCCGGGTGGACCAGTGGCCTGCACGTCCTGCTCAGCCCAGGCTGTTTTTGCTATTGCTGTTGACCGGGTTGGTCATGTCCTAGTGTCAGCCTTGCTCTCGTCTTTGTGGCTTCTCCTGCTCCAGGTTGACAGCCTTTAGACAGAACTTGGGCTTGTTAATAACACTTGATTACATCTTTCGGGCATCATGTATGTTCTGAAGTGCTGTTTGACAGTGAAAACAACTCCCATTCCTGGTGCACCTGCCAATTGCCAGTACCCTGTGGGGGCTGTGTGCTGCTGCTCTCAGAGCCTCATGTTAGGCATCTCTGGAGAATCCATATGACTGGCCCATTCACACAGGGGCCGAGGGTCAGTCACGCACAGGGATTCGTCTGTGTGACGGAGTCGGCTCAGGGCCGAATAGGGTCCCAGAGCGAGGTCCTGAAGCCCATATCCTTTCTTAGCATCACCCTGTGAGCTGGCAGAGCAGAAAGTTCCAGAAGAGTTTCCGGCTTAATCATCCTCATCTGTAGATGAGAAAACTGGGGCCCAGACTGCGGAGGAGGCTGTACCTAGCGTTTCTGTTACACTTTGCACGGTTTTCTAAGGCCGTTCACATCTACTGTCTTGGCTGCTCTTCATCAAATAACCCATAGTTGGGCAAGGCAAAGCCTCTGATTGTTGAGTGGCTGAAGAACCACAGAGGGTACGGGGGCATAGACAACCATGCCCTCCATTTAGGTAGTATAATGCAATTCAGAAAACAACATTTGGTGAGCCTGGGCCCTAGCAGGTGCTGGTTGGTGAGTCCCAGCTCCTAACATGCCTCGGTGTACGTGGAAGCCACAGCTCCATGTCCACGCACCCCAGCTCGCATTGAGCCTGCTGTCCAGTAATTGAGCTGCAAGTGGCGTGAGGACGATACGCCGAGCTCTTCACCAGGGTTTCCTGCACAGCACACAGTGAGCATCCAGCACCAGTGAGATTGTCTTCCAACCCAGCGAGCCTCAGCTTCGGCCTCTGAGAGTTGAGGGTTTTAATACTGATCCTGCTGGGTGGTTATGGGAAGCCAGTGAGGTCTCCTGTGTATCAGGGGTCCTGTTAGTGCTGGCCCAGGGTGCGCTGCCCCTGTACCCCTCTGCAGGCTGCCCCACTCACTTTATGTCCTCTGTCCCCCTCTCTCTTTGCCTAGTGAATGGGAGCTTCAGCCACTGTGCCC